>NC_134039.1:43836343-44441783 GCF_965140245.1 Athene noctua | reverse complement strand
ATTTCTAAGGATAACAGATGTTTGTTTATTTATCTTTCACTTAGAATTAGAATGAGAGAAAACAAAAACCATGAAGACCAGACTTGCAATCATGCTTGTAACCACATTCTTACCTATGGAGTATTATTATTGTTTTCCTCTATTACCATTCCTGATTCCTGCAAATAATCTTGTAGATTCTTCTTCGTATCTTCAGTAGACTGAAAGCACTTCTGGGTTTTATCATTGTAAAAATTCTATCTTAAATGGAGTTCTGAAGTTGATGGCCCTGCCCTGGTACTAGCTTAAAAGTCATAATATAATCAGTAATAATTTTGAAAGAGTAATAATTATTTTTAAAAAGTAATGCCCGCTTCACATCATTGTTTCCTAAACCCTGTTGGTTATGTATTACAGATGACTCTCTCCTAGTAAGATTGCTTACTTGTTACTTTCAGGGTTTCTGTGCTGGGAAAATAGGTTGCAAAAGAGACTGTGGGTATCATGACCTCATCATTCGTATTCAAAAGAAGAACAGCAAGATCACCATAATGCATTACTTTGTAAAATTATAACCCTGAGAAGTAATAAGATTCAATTACATTTTTTTGGCAAAGTTCTTTCTAAGAAAGTATCTGTCTCATGACTCTAGTTTATTCTTTGTCCTGATCATTGGTTAACAGTCCTCATGAGGATTTTCCATCTCCTCAAACCTTGCAAGAGATAAATCCCTCTTTTCCTGTGGTCCGCTTCAGCCTTTGCATATGTGCACTTTCTGAAGCATTAACTGTTAACAGTTGTGCCTAAGAAACCTAAATTCCTTATACAGCCACAGTGCTTTATGATGCTGGAGAACAAATGCAGACCGCACAAGGAGCTTTCTTCCCCTTTGCTCTGCACAAGACCTGAAATGTCATACTGAGCAAGAATATTCCAGTCATTGGAGCAGAGTGGTGGATCCTGTGGGCTGAACTTGTCTAAAATGCAGAATAGTTATCTCTGTGCAGTCTTGCAGAAAGCCCATTGCAGCTACTGTTAACGGTGGCAAAACCACAGAGAAGATAAGCAGAGAATGCTGAAATGGGTTTGCTGATCCTCTATACACACACTTGAAAACTCATGAGATCCCTAAACCAGGTCAGATTCACTCCTGCAAACTACAAATTAGAATGGGATAGTTTATAAGTCAATACAGAGAGTTGAATTTTTAACTACTGTGTCAGTGTGATCTTTGTAATGGAAGATAGAGGATAATACTGTGTGTTACACATTTCAAAGGGTGATTTAAGAGGATCCTTATAGTCTGCTTCTCATTTACTCTGTTTTCTTTTCAACACTTTTTCTAACTCTTGCCATCCTTAATTGGAGAATTTAAAAAGTCCATAAGGCTCTTATTTTCTCTTGGGCTTACAACTGTAGTGTTAATGGTACGTACTATTAAGGGAAGCCATAGTTAATACCATGTAGAACATTAGTGGCAGAATAGGATTTGGGTCATCCTCTCTCTCTGTGTTTTGTTTTGGAAGAAATAACAGGAAAAACATATGGAACATTTTTGTCCATAATGCTGGGTGATAAAATCCCGTAGGATTTTAACGGTGTGACATTTCCACACATTTTTTTTGGTTCCCTTATATTACAGTTTAAGACGGGTTCCCCTACTATAGGCTCTCAAAGGAATTTTCAGTTGAGCTTTTAAGTAAGCGTTTATGCTGCTTAGCAATTTGGACTGTTCATTGTGACTCATTTTATCGCCTGATCTGCTTGCCTATCTGTCTTGTATTTCCAACAAGAATATTTCTATGAGCAACAAGCAGAAATGATGCATTGGACATGGACTTCATGGAGCTTTAAATGTTTTTAGAAAGGGAAGTGTTAACATTGAATACATGACGTAAGCACCACCACCAAGAAAGAAAGAGAGAAGAAAAACGAACTCTGAAAAGCTGTATTGACTAAATCTTCTAACAATGCTTGTGATTTTCCTATATCCTGCTCTGTGTTTTTGTATGGATTTTTCATAGCACAGACAGATGTTACCCACACTGTGATTCAACGTCTGTTCCTAGCCATGCTCTTGCACAATTTTAACCTGATTTCATGGGAGGAACAGAGAATGAAACACCGTAGCTCGTGGTTGTCAGCGGTGAAAAATAGCCAGGAATCAGACAAACAGCTTCATTGCTGAGATTATTTCCGGGATAAAAGCTCTTCCAACAGCTGTTTGCTTTGGCCACTACTCAGGTCCTTTTTTTTTTTTTTTTTTTTAAATCAGAAAAAAAAAAAAGGAGGTTTGTTTTTTTTTAAGATGTGGGCTGGTTATTTATGTAGTCAGGAAGAGGTCTCTGCTTCCAGTGTTGTAGTCTCAGAGCTGTTTTGACAGTTGGAGTACAGGAAGGTTTCATCTATTCTCTCCCCCCTTTTCTTCTATCCTTCATTCACTTAATGCACAGACCTGGAATGCTGTAGAAAGAAGAGAACGCGAATTTATGAGTTCTTTAATCCCAGACAGGCAGCTCTGTGGCAGTTACCTTCAAGAAAAGTTCACGCCCCAAAGGAGTGTTTAGTTTTGCAGAGCCACTGACTCACTGAGCAGCGCATGTGAGTGGCTGAGAGGGAGAAGGGGAGAGATGAAGGAAAAGTTTTCCTTTCTCGTGCAACTCGTAATATTATTGTTTTAAGACGTTTTTGAAAAGATGACTGCTACTTTTGTTTAAAGTATTTGTTCTGGAATTGCTGAAGCTGGAGTCTACCAGACTGAGGTCAGGAGCATTTTCTTTGGCAGAAAGAAGATACTTTTATAGAAGCCATGCCTGTACTTGGGGTTGCCTCCAAGTTAAGACAGCCAGCCGTAGGGTCAAAGCCTGTTCACACTGCCCTCCCAATACCCAACCTTGGCCCTGCTGGCTCACAGCAGTATTCGTCAAAGTCTTTGGAGCTTACTGGGGCGGAGAGCTCGATGCTTTCTTGTCAGCTTACATTAAAGTCGACCTGCGATTTTGGAGAGAGGAGAGCACTTCAAGGAAAAACCCAGGAGATTGAAGATAGCAAGGTTAGTTGTAAACTTTACCTGTGGATTTCAATTCTCAGAAAATGTTGATTTGCTCAGACAAAAAGCTGATAGAAGCCTACTGCACACAGAACTCAAGGGTAATTGGGTAAATAGACTTTTGCTGTCATCAGTGAACTCGCATAACAGCCTTGGAAATCTGTTTTGCTGTATGAATAAATATTCTTGTTTTAAATGTTAGTGTTAAAAGCTTCACAGATGCATTTTGATAAGGATCAATAGAATCATAAATAGAGAAAAATAATTCCAGCACCCAGTAAGCAGAGCAATGACATGACAGTACTTTAAAAAAAAAATCCCAAAACATCACATTGGCTGCTTCATGTTATATTATGAAGTATAAAAAGAGCTCTCACGCCCACACCTATTCCCACAGGGAGACTCTTTTAAAATAAAAACAAGTAATTGATTTTCTTTTCACTTTTGAAATGATCTGGCCACTCTTGCTGCAGAACTGCTGAACCAGAAAAACAGCTTCTCAGTGAAAAGTACCTGTGTTTTTCTCTTCTGCAAAATAACTTCTTCCTAGTCCCTATCTAGCTCTGATTCATTGTGATTTTAAAAAGGTTTGTTTGAAGTAGGATGCCATGACGTTTTTTAGACTCCTTAGGGTTATTTCTTTTGTAAGGGGGTTCTTTTTTTGAGTCTTAATTAACAGTTTTAAGGCTTCTGTTTGATTTTCAGCTAGTCTTTCTGCTGTAATTGAAAATATTTTTCATGCTTTGAACATTAGCGTTGATTCTCTTTTGTTAGTTGTATATATACCTGTAGATCTTTCAGTCAGTGCATTCATGGCTGCGTGTGTGCAACATATATTTGTAGTTGCTTCTTATTTAGTTTGAGGACACTTGAGTTTTATCAGAGTTGTTAAAGTGGCAAGATACAAATAGTGGATGTACTTGGCTTTCCTTTGTTTTTAGTTACTGGGTTAATTCAGTATTAGTGAAGAAATTTGATTTTGTGGTTAAAGCATAGGGTTAGGATTCTGAACATTTGGTTTCCTTTTTAATCCCTGCCACATATTTCACCATGACATTTTGGTCATGTCACTTAATTTTTCCTTTGGAGTATTCTGTATCAACCCTCCGTGTCTTCCAAAGATGATGCATTGGTGCTCTCAGACATGCTATATAAAAATATAAAGAAGGACAAGACTGTCCATCTCTTGATTACCAGAAGTGATTAACCCTTTTCTTTAACATGAGTGTGACATGAAGATAATGATAACTTTTGGTAATGATAATGATAAAAGATAACTGTTCAACACAATGTGTTTCCTGACTGCTTAATTATTTTTAATAGAAAATATTATTTATATTTCCTCTTTAATGTTCTGTAATTATTATTTCATGAAAAGTAAATTAGATTTGCAAGGACTATTTTTGGAAAAAACCAATAAAGTTACATTGCCTACTGAGAGATGTTTCTTGATTCTTTCAAAAAGAGATAAAGCATCTTGCCTTCAGTATTGAAACTACTTGGGAACTATTAGTGATCAGCATGAGACCTACTGGGGGCCATATCCTTTCAAGACGTCTGGTCCTGAGTCCTGCTGAAGTGTTAGTGAGTAAACAGGTTAGATGGACCCAAACTGTATCTCAGTTTGCCTTTTCATGTTTCATGGGTTTGACAATACTTGTAATCTTAGAGACTGTTTTTTAAAGAAAAAAACCACAAACCCCACCAACCTCCAAAAACCAGCCTATGAGCCATTAGATCTTTCTTTCTTTCTGTTCTCAGTGGAGGCAGCTGAGCCCTTTTAAAAGATGATCCTTAAAGAATAAGTCCAGTTTGTGCTTGTGATGGTCTGAAACCTCCCCTGGCCACCTGAATTTAAAGAAGCTCTGAGCATTCAAGGAGTTACTGATTTCTTCAGCCTTTCTATATTCCCTCCATACAAGTCCAGTGTTCCCAGTAAAGCTTAGTGGCAGCCCTTTGCCCAACTTTCTTCCAGACACATTTTTTTGAAGGATGTTCTTTTATGCACCTTTTAAGAAGGTTTCTTGAAATCTTTTTGCCAAAGTAGTTTGGACTGTAAAGTGGGTGGTTATGATGAAGAAATTATTTTTAGGCTTTTCTTACTAGTAAACTTCAAAGTATCATCCTAAAAGTATTGAATGCTATTTTTCTTTATGACTATTGGTGACCCGTGCCACCCTGGGAGCCTCAGCAATATGTCTAGGTTGTCTAAGCAGTTGTTCTAAGCACAAATTTGAGGGAATTGTTAGAGTTAATTACACTTCAGGTTTCCTGAGCAGATGCAAGTTTTGCATTACAGATTATGTTGTCCCAAAGCTTGACCATTTGTGAGTGCTGTTTCCAACAGACCTTTGGTTGATTTCTCTGGTTAGCAAACATGTTAATCAAACCTGTGATATTCCTATGTGACTGGTATACAGTGCTGTACATTGGGAATGTTTCATTATAACAGTGATCAGATGAGAGGTCTTTCAATCAAAATGTGATGAATGCCTAGTCTGAGTTTCCAACTGAGCGTAAAATCTATCTATAGAGCATACTGCTTGTATGCTTATAGTATATCATTGGATATAATGCAGCACTGACTTTTGAGGTAAATATGATGGATATCTGTCTGCGAAAGACAATGGAACATATGAGTTAATCATCTGGTTAACTTTTGCCCTTGGCTGCTGGATTGCAGCCTTTAGCATTGCTTTCTTTGGTATTTTACATATGCTGCACTGTGGGTCACCAGCTTTCTCATCCTGTCTGGAAGGCACTTAGATTGACACATGTAGTCATTGTGACATATCCTGTTGCTATCTATAAGTACTAGGATTCCAAGATAAATTTGGGTTATACATGTCAATACAGTAGGTCATTGCCATCCAGCTGTTTCCTCTATGGCCTTCAGTCTCACCACACCTGATTGTTCGAGACTTTTGACACTTGTGTTGGCTTTCTCACACAACTGCCTTGCCAAGACCGCTTAGCAATCCAGCTGCAAACATCAGTTCTCTTTTCCCTAGGCGTCTCGCCCGTCTCACATGATTTTGTTGCACTTGTACATGTAGTCTTGTTTTCTTTCTTTTTTGTGGACATGATGCAGTTTGAAGTTTAATAAAAGTGACATTATTGTTTCACTAAAAACTGGGGTAGGAAAAGTTTGAGATGGTTACATTCAACATTTTTCTTAATTGAATAGAACACAGTTAAACCTAGGAAAGCAAATAATAAGTTGCTAATGATTTAAATTATTCCGTGTGTAGTTTCTTCAATTACCCTTTTGTTCAAAATTTTTATAATTTCTGCTTTGGTACCTAAGTCACATACATCTGCTTTCTTGCTAAACTCACTAATGTTTAAACTAACTGCATGAACACTTATGATGTGAATAGTCATGCAAAATACTTGAACGCAAGCATTCAGAGCACATTCTTTTTCCCTGAGTATCATATAGACAAAAGTTTATTCCTATATATGTACACACGAAAGGAATCCAGCTGCTGGATTCGTGAGGTGAAATGCTGGCTCTCTTTGAAGCAGATGGAGTTTTGCTGTTCAGTTGGACCATAGAGTGCTTTTATGCAAACCCATATCTGAAAACATCAATACCTTTTATAATATTTTTCTCTCATCTGTGGGCACAGTATTATTTATATTTCTGTGCCACCACTTTTGTACTGCTTCGAAATTAATGAGACCAAAATTATTGGATCATGCTAGGCTGCCTTGTGATACTGTTCTAGTTGTAGAATGGGCTATTAAACAGCAATAAAATGAAAAAATACTGAGCAATATTGTAGAAAGGTAAATGAAGCAATGGCTTAAAACCAAAGGAAAAAAGAAAGAGTTTCTGTGCAAAACCAACTTATCTTGGTCACTAAATGATAACGCTGCACTATATTGACCTGCAGCAAAATGCCAGTGCCAATAGCATTTTACTCCAGGTCACCATGATTGATTTCAGCTGCCCTCACATTTGATGGTGCAGTCACAAGGGCACTGCCACAAATCCTCTCTGGCACAAATCTGGGCAGCTGCTGGGAGTCAGCATCCCTGCTAGACATGCTGGTCTTCTGACCTGGCTTCCTGGGACTGCTCCTTGCATTGGTCTGCGTTATGCTCCCAAGGTTTTCCTTCTGTCATCAAATTTTCTTCTTTCAAGAGCATTGCACCATCATTTATGCTTGCAATCTGAATTTTCTCTGAGCTGGATCTGGTATATTAATTGTAGCATTTTGGTTATATGACTTGGATGATAAGATTTCGGCCTTCTTTCCTGAGTTAAATCATTCCTTTACTGTCATATTATCTTTTTTTTGGTTTTTGTTTTTGGTTGTTTTTTTTTTCTTGTTTTCAGTTTCTCTTTGTCCATGCTATCTGCCTTCTGCTGTCTGCTTTATCTGCTTCTTTCTTCCTGTTGGCAGATGTATTTACAGGCTTCTGCATATGACTTGTTTTTATCTGTATCCACTAATCAAGTCTTCCTGTCACAACTGCAACATTCTTCATATCAGTGTTCGTTACTGGAAAGTGCTGGTCAGGCTCCACAAATGATCCGGCACACATATGTAAACGTAAAACTTTTCTAGATACTTCAGTTTTGGGGGTTGAATGGGTGGTAATTTGTGATCTTCCTTAGGGAGGTCCAGCCCCACAAAGTTCATCGTTAAACAGCCTAACTTTGTACAGGAAGATCTCAGGGGAACTCAGGAAAGAGATCTGCAGCAAGGCCTTCTGGAAGAAATAGTAAAGAACATGATGTGTCCACCTGAGGAGAGACACACAAATGACTTCTTCTGTAGAACACAGAAATCTGGTCAGTTGGACTGTGGAAGCCATGTGTAAATCAGCAGAACAGAAAAGAATAGATAACCCTGGGGAGCACAGCCAGCAAAGAATGGGGTCTGAAACAGTAGTACCAAGTGAACATCATTAAAGTAATATAAAATGAATGCTAGTGTCACAAAACAATGCTAAATATTTTTATGTGATTAGGCAAAAACACATACTGCTACTGTTGAAGTGCCTCGAGGTCTATTAAATTTTGTATCATAGTATTGCATCTCAGTCTTGGTCTGAGGGCTTCCAGTGTCTTTCAGCCAGCCCTGTTGCAGTACGACTCTGGAACAAGCATGGAAACCTCTCACTTTTTCCTCATCAATTGTAAGCAGCTTGTCAGCGATGTGGTAAATTCTGTCTATCACCAGACACCAAACTTGGAGGATGGCTAGGTTCCTCTATCCAGACAGATCTTAATACAAATATTTTTTCTTTCAGTACATGGGTGGAGTTCTTGCTAATGCCAATGGGAGTACTGTGCACAATGGAAAGCCAGATGTGTGCCACGAACAACTTCCATATCTCTGTCTTTCCTCAGCTAACCCTTCCTCACCATTTATTTAGGTTCTATGTGACCCTTTCCCACCATTCCCCAAATCTCTCCCAAGCAGAGCATCTATTGCAATCCCACATCTCTTTGACCTTTCAATTTCTTGGATACCTTTTTGTCTGGTCTCTCAGGGCCAAGCTCCACTGCGTTTCTTGACGTACTGAATCTAGGGAACATAAAAAAAAAAAAAAAGAGTTTATTTTGTCATACCCTTCCTTTTCTCAGTGCTAGTGCATCGGAGATGTCTGCCTTGTGGGTTGGCAAGAAAGGAGGCTGCTCATTGTGCCGAGTGTTTAATTTACAGCACCACAGCCAAGGCAACAAAAAGGGCAGCAAAAGCAGCCAGAGACCGCCCATCTTCTCCCCATAGTGACCACTAGTGATGGGAAGCCAGCATTGTTTCAAAAGCACTGAACTAGCTGCCAGAAATTTCAGTCGGCACTGCTGACACCTGGGACTACGCGTGTTTAAAATTCACACAGCCCCAGTGAAGCCAGGACAGTTGGCAGGAGTTCAGATTGTCAGCAATTTCAGTTTCTTGCCTTCTGCTCTGAATTATTTCTTTATCAAACAGATAAGAGCGTCTTTAATGTACTTTATGTATCCAGCACCATCTGTCTACACTATATGACTGATTTAAGAGTATCATGCTGTATGAACTTGAAGTCAGCTTCTCTGTTACATGTTTATTTTCTGATCATCTGTACCAAGCACATTTTCATATAGTTCAGATAAATGTGCAGTAACACAATATGTAACTCTCAAAGCTTTTGTATTTGTGAGCAAATTGTATTGAGTGTAGCTTGAAAGGATTTTTTGGTTTCTAATTTGTAATTGGGATCATAGATAGAAGGGTGTTTACCAACCTGATCTTAAGACCTCTGCCTACCTTGCTACTACCTTTGTTTTATTTCTCTCACAAAATAAGAACATAGAACTCAACATATTTCATATTTGTGTGTTGCAAGCTGGTATTAGACATCAGCAGAAAAAAATTACTCTCTGGTATTGCATCTGTGCCTAGGGAAACTGCTTGGGGATTTCCTGACCAACTTTTCATTTAAAAATTCTGTTCTTGAAAACAGGAATGTGTCTGAGTGTTGATGCACTGTGGGTGCACCAGCAGAGCTCCAGAACCTAAAGCAACCCAGGAACACACTTGCAGCCCCTTGGGGTAATCTGTTCTTCATGACCATAAATGGAGATAAGTGGTCTCTGTCTCTAGATAAAAATAATGGCCTTAGATTATATCCCAGGAGGTTTTAGTTAGGCTTTAGTAACACTTCCCAGTAGTAACAGTAGTTAAACAGAGGGATGCTTCTCATGCTGAAGTTGTACTATCCCCATCACTGCAGGATTTTAAAATACAAGCACGTGCACACCTGCCATTCATAATATTATTAGCCCTGATCCTTCCTCATGCAAAGGACTCAGTGGCCGTCCTGGCGGTCTTCTCATTCTCTTTTCTTGTTCCTTGATTCAGCTGAGTGCATGTCTATGGTAATGAAACCATGTTACTCTGAGAACGTGAGCTGGCAGCCCTGTGGCCCACAGTGCCATAGAGATGTAAGGACTCCCTTTGGAAATAGTTTTGTTAGCTTAGAATAAATGCCATTATACAGTATGGGTGTTTCCAGAGGCATTTCGCTGAAGTATTGCGGTTCCGGTCAAATTTCCCGAAAACACAGGTAGGGTATCGCTGGAGACAAGCCAGCTAGTTGCTTTCTTGGAAACATTTCCCTGGCATATAGGGTATCAGCATTGGAGTGCCCTCATGCCTCAAGATCCTATGAGATCTGGCAGTGGAGGCGACTCACAGGGACTCAATTCTTTGCTCTATATCAAGGAATGTAGAAGCCCTGTGAACCGAAATCAGTTTGGGACTCTGAGATCCTTTAAAAATCCTTTCAGAAGCACTGCAGTGAATATTTCAGCTGGCTGCATTTTGTAGAAATTGTACACACTACTCCCTAGAAGACAGGAGTATCCCAATGCACCCAGCAGAGTGAGGGGTAACACTAAGATTAGGAAGTTCAGTTCATCTGGAAAACATTTCTTCCTTCAAGCAGAAACATACAAGATGTCCTTTCTGTGGATTTTTTCTGAGTTTCAACTAGACCCTGATCCTAGAAATTTTTACTAGATTGATGCCTTATAGAGACAGGTAGCGTGCATGTGCACAGAAGTTAGTTGCAACCCTAAGGAATGTATAGCTGTATTACATGGAGTGTGGGAGAAAGGGAAAAATATTATCCCCACAGTGCAGAGGGAGAGGAGAGATTAAAGGGGAAATGGATGATTTTCCCACACTCGGGCTGGGACTTTGTGGCAGGATTAGGAATTTTGTCATATATATCTTAAGTCCCAGTCTCCACATCATAACCACAAGGCCATCCTTTGTCTTTTCTAAGGGATCAGTTAAGAATAAAACATGTAGATAATGAGTTATTTTCCCTGCTTGCTTCATAAGGACAGTTTTGGCTTTTTCTTCATTTCAGTGTCAGTGGCTAGCATCAGTGTGGGCCCAGCTCCAAGCTGGAGGTGGAATTTTACTCCAGGAGCCACATTCTTTGATTTTGATATATCTGATGAACACAAACTCTGACACAATTTATTAGAGATGCAGAATACATTGTGCCCTTTGTGGAGCAGCATAGCACTCATCAGAAGTCCTATGTGCAGTGCTGTTGAGAGGCTTTCCACTTGTTAAATATGACGTGGAAAATATAAATACTTATGGAATAAAAGCAGGTCTTTTTTAAGGAGAGATGACTTTTTTGGTCTTAATTTCAGCCTTTGAATACACTGTCTAGCTTCTTTGTAGAAAAAGGTCTTGTATTCAGTAAATAATAAGGACATTAATTACAAATGAGAACTGCTGATTTTTTTTAACTATGTGTTCATTCTGGTGTAGGTCCGCTGTCTCTTCTTCTCTAGTACACTGATTTTTTGAGTCCTGTAGTTTCTCTTGCACTTGCATACAGAGCACGCAAAGAGTAGTTCATTTAAAGAAGCTCTGTGTTTCACTTTGACCTGATTCACAGGATGTGGTCTTGGAGGAAGCCCATGCCTTAACAATAGCCTTTTGACAGAGAGGGTGTTTGGGGATTAAGCTGGAAGAGGAGGAAGCATCTATCTATTCTCAAACCTACTAGTGGAATATTTTGTACAAATCTTCACTTGCCCATGATGTTTTTAAGGTCACAAAACTTGTTTTGTTTTGTTTTGTTTTTACTGGCAAGAGGATGTTGGCTGAAAGACAGGGTAACTTACTTAAAATTCAGAAAAGGAATGCAGAGTGTTTTGTCTGGTAAATGCGAAGGGATAATTCCTCCATGTGAGATGTGCAGATTTCTGATGGCTCTTGTGTACATTCTGTGTAAATCAAGTTGAGAGAACTTGGAAAATAAGCAAATCAAAGGGAAGCGTAATTTTAAAGTGGTTAGGGCTGGATCATAGTATTTCTGGATATATAAACTGAGAAGGTGCCAGCCACTAAACATCTGTACTAACTCTGCATAAAACATGAGAGAAGTTAAGAGTATAATATTAGTATATTAGTGTTTTCCTAACCTACTTTCAGCATGACATTTGGTCTGACTTATCTTTTCAGTTATGTTTATTTTCCTGTAAACCCTGTTTTACTGCTCTGCCCCCTCTAATCTTAATACAGCAGAAAGCATGTAATCGTTCTGTGTATCTCTCAACACTACAAAATATTTTATTCAGGTGAAACTCTCCAATTAGTAATTTGCAGCAAATTTGAAAAGCTAGAACAAAATTAGATGTTGACCTCTGTCTTGTGTTTTCCATTTCAAAATATCTCCCTTTGACAATTTTAACACCTGGCTTTGTGTCATGTTGATGCTGTGTTAAACTCCAAAAGATCTGGCAATGAAAACTTCCTGTTGTGCATCAGGATTTGATTTACAGGGCATGTGTAAAACCGTCACAGTTTAGTAATCAGAGTGGTCATGCACAGAAACATGACTTCCTAGCAAGTGTTGTAAAATATTTGACCACTTTCATTAATCAGGAAAGGCTGCATGGCTCATACATGATTTAGGGTGAGTAAGACATAAGTTAGGGTGTGGGACTTTTACTCAGCACTACAACAATGGGATTTCCTGGCAACACATCTATGCAGTAAACAAGCTGTTTTCTTTCTTTTGGGGGTATTTTTTGGTTTTATTTTTGATTTTGTTTTGTTTGGTTTTTGTTTGGGGTTTAAAAAATTTTTTTAAACTGTCTCTGTAGTGGAAATAAATAGGCATTAAATAAGAATGTGAAATAACAAATAAAAGTTCAAAAGGAGTTTAGAACTTTCCTCAGCTGATCAGTCTGCCTGCTTTAGTCATTGCTGGCCAGCTCACCGGCCAGAGACACATTGCTGGAAGGAAGAGCTGAAGGAATCTGTTTCTCATGAAGAAGCAGCACAAATATGAAAGCTTGATTGCTGCAGGTTCAGATTTGCTTTTGAAATGCTTCTGAGAGGGAGTAAGGCCTAGCATGGGAAGCCACAATCTAGTTTCACTTCTGCTTTCTATCAAGCACCTCCCTGAACTCAACTCATATATGAAATGTTAATAATGCCATTATTTTTAGAGTAAAGTTGTTCGGTGGCTAAAAACTACTACCTTTATTTATTTATTTTTTTTTTAATACTGAAGAAATAATCAAAATAGCTACTTTTTAACACGTTACTGAAGTTACTTTGAATGACCTTACAAAAACTGATTTTCTTTTTACCTAATCAGTTACTGATGTTAAAAGCTTCCTATCTGTCAATTTGATAATGCATCCATTCTTTTTTCTTGCTTGTAATAATAAGACACAGTAGAAGGCATTTTAAATACAACATACATATTTTCCTGTGTAAATTTGTGATCCTGACAAAGGTAAGGAGAGAATAACAGCATCTTCATTGCTTTTTTTACCTCACTGCAGTATCACGCTGAAGGCTGGTACAGTTCTGTATTAATAGCTGAAACCTAAGAAGTAGCTTGCTCTGCAGAGAAACTATGTGTAATGGTTGACAGTCAAATATTGTGTTCATAGGTGATGCCATGTTTAGATGTGTTTGTTTTTAATACAGTCTAATTTGCAAAGCTGTCAGATACAGACTACTCTTAAGCAAGAACAAGGTTTCTTCAGCTGGGTGTCTGGAATGGCTTGGTGGTTGTGTCACTAATGAGGGCAAGGAAGCCCTCCCAGTTGGGGACAGCTATGTCAGTCACAGACTTAAAGAGATTTGGTTTATAAGATAAGCTATTAGCACAAGGGAGTGGGGAATAAAAGAAAAATGTGTAGAAATGAAAACAAGACTTTCTGCCCAGGGCCCCTCAGTGTCAGTGCAGGATTTTTCTGGGTTACTCTGACTCATTTGTGGACATGGTGCAGAGAAGATGTAGAGTCATGAGGGAAGCTGAAAAAACAAATCAAATAAGTTTCAGAGAAGGAAGCACACAAAACTGAGCATATTGGGAACTGGTGTGTTGGACTAAACACTGCCATTCAAAAAAATTATTTAAAGGGTGTTTGGCAACAGAAAATTAATGTATTACAGGAGATTCATATCAGCAAAAGAGATACTGTAGAACTCAGACTCCCTAAAAGTAATGGGATTAGGGACATGTTTGCATCTATGGAAAATTTGTTTCATTTTCTCCTGAACATTGGAGGTGTTCTCATTTAATTTGGGAGAAGTTGTAAGATCTCATTGTGAAATACTCATATAAATGCCAGCAAAGGCATAGTGATAGTAGTCACATTTCAGTCTAAAGGGACAAAAGTTTCCATCACTACCCATTAAAAATTTCAGCTTGGATGACATTAAAGTCAGTATTTTCAAGCAAATTTTCACTCAGTTGTTATACATGTCTTTGAGGATCTCAGCGGCCTTTGCTCAGAGTAACCTGAGAGTCACAATAAAGTTCCAACATAAACAAGTTATTTTGTCCTAATTAATTAGATGGAAATATTATGTATCTTTATCAAGACATACATCAGTGTCATGTCCAAGAATTGGAATTCCAGAAGGTGAATATTGGTTCCCGCTGCATTAGAAAATCTGTATTTGTCATTCAGTCCATTTCTTGCAAAACTCTGTGTGGATTCAGTAGTTAACTTGAACTGAAGGCCGAGCAGAGGCTTTTTACAATGTATGCATTTTTCTGCCCTTTCAGACCAACAACAGATTTTGTATCTTTTGGAAAAGTTTGGGGTATTGCTTCATGTAGTTCTACTATGAGGCAAAATATAAGATTTAGTAATTCCTGAGGTAATGTCCTTGTCTTGGTATGACTTAAGTGGTTCCATCACTGGCTGTGTGATTACTGAACTATTTTTTTAGTGTTGAAACATTTTAACATAAATATACAAGTAAACATTTTGTTACAAAATAAAAAAACTTGTAAGTGCAACAGCTCTCTTCTGCAACTACCTTTGGGTTGTCTTAATTAGACTTCAGGAATGATGATATTTTAACTAATACTTGATACAATTCCATGTGGAGATTTAATGACTATGTAAGGCAACATTACTTCACAGTGCTTTTTCATTTGTCAGAGAAAGACAATGTTTTCATTTGAGTGCAGTTTGGGGTTTTTGTTTGTGACAAGCATTGGTGTACCCTAACATTTTCAGAGCAGCGGGATACAGATTGGAGTGGACATGACTGAAAATGTTAGGACAGTACATCATTGACTGAATAGATTAAGTCAGCTCCTCTAAAGCCAAAGTGAGATTTTGTTTTTATAGCACAGAGATAATAAATGTAGGTTTAGCATTTTGGCCCCAGTACTGCATCCCCTGTATTAGATGGAAACCACTATATATACTTATAGTATATATTAAAGACAGAGATGGACATGTATGCTTACATTCAGGTACCTGTTGGCATTTATCTATGTATTTACAAAAGCTTATACTCAATAAAAGATTTTTTTAATACTGTGGAAGATGATTAAGAGACATTTAAATGAGCTACACGTAAAAAAAATTTTATTGACACACATGTACCGTGTCAAATACATTGCATACCTATATGAATATGTATTATACATGTGTACATATATATGTACATGTCACGTATGTCATATATGTTATCTTTTTGTGAAGACTTAGAAAGGATAGAATTACTGCTCATAGTAATAAAAGTGAGATGTACAACACACCTTTTTGCTTTTTGTTACTTGTAGAATTAATTGATATGTTCAATACTGAAACAAGCAAAACTAGCAGAAGCACTGATCCCTGTGCCATTTAGACTGTGTGTCTCAGTCAGTGCATCCACAGTACCTGCAGCAGCAGCTCAGCAGCCCAAATTCCCAGTGGCAGGCCAGGGATTGGCAGGCAGCTCTGTGGTCTGTCCCTCAGCTGTCCCTCTCCTGGTCTGCATTGCCTCCCCCAGTTCCTCTGGGATGTGAAGACGTCTCAGCAACACTGAGGAGACAGGTGCAAAGATGGTAAATGAAATGTTTAAGTTATTGAGGAGTCAGTTTCCAAACAGACTAGGATTTGTTACCCTACATTTGTATGCTTCTGCGGCTCTCCACTTTTATCATCTCCCTGATGTCCTTTAGGGAGATGTCCATTGTTTGCACCATCACTTTAAGTACTTCATTTTAGAAATACGGCAAAATCAGCCTTCTGAAATCAGAACTTGCTATGTTCTTGTTGAAATCTTGTTGGGAGTTTCTCCATTTACGCACCGGAGTAAGAATATCATCCAGTTTCATTGTGTCTAGACCTCTTACATTATCACAAGGTAGAATTTCAAGCCATACAGGCCATTACTTCTTCCACAAACTGGCATGGTGTTTTTTAAACAAATAGACTGCACCCTGTTATAGAGGGTGTTATGTCTGTAACTTGTTCTCATTACTCTGCTGTATTAAATGGAATCTAATTTCATGATTAGTTAGGCAAGTAAAATAAAATAGGGAATAAACGTATTTGTTATTATGAAAAATGTGAAATATCTTGGTTTGCATTTTTACATTTGTTCATTTTTGAATGCCTCATAGACACATATTTGTTCTTGGAGTATTTAAGTCTCAAAGTCTAAACTCCAATAAGATATATATGCTTAAAATTTCTATACTCATATTTCTTCATAACTCAAGAAATCCATCTACTAGTTTGTTAGTAATCATCAGGCATTGCCACAGAGTGAGGTCGTTTTTTGAGAAATTTGATGAACAGTTCTGCCAAGCTTTCTTTAACAAGGTTTTATAAGAAAACTTGGACAGAAGCTGCCACTGCTAGTGCTGCTACTTAGGGAAATCAGTTTATCTGTCTATGGATGTATTGATGTATTATTCCCTATTTGCTTGGGGTCACACAGATTGTATATCCATTATTTTGTGGGTGCCCTGCTGGTCATGTGCAGAACTACAGTCTGTGTCAGAGACGCTAGCACTGGATGGGAAAAAAGATTCCTGAAATAAAATACAGTGCATTGTAGGTCCAGGGCAAAGGCCTCATTTTTGCGAATGTTAGGCTGTGTTGGTATCCTGAGCTGTTTTATGCCGGATGACTAGTATTTTCTGATAATCAGGTAATCTGAGACTTTTATTCATGGAAATTATGGTTTTAAAAGGAAACAAAAATGAACCTTGTGCACTGAAAATATTCAGAATGAATTGGTTTATGAAGGCCAAGATTGTTGCAGAAAAAATAAAACTCTTACCATCTCTATTTTTTCTTGTATTCTATATGTTTAAATGACCTGTGGAATTTGGCTAATTAAAAACTCCCCAAATATTTAGTTTATGCTTGTTGATGAAGTATTTGGAAATATGAATTTTTATTATAAGTGATATCATACTGTGTTTTCAAACAAAAATGTAATAACCATAATTGGCATGTCACTGCCTTTAATTTCCTTTTATGGTACAGTATGCAGTTCATGTCCATTTTATGCACTGTATAGCCAAACTTGAGTATGCACAAAGAGTATGAGTAAAGGGTAATCAATCTGGCTGTGTGAAAACTCTGAGGAAATACTGATAAGTAAAACAGCTCATAAATTCTGTGTAGAGAATTGTTCACATTCATGGCTCCAAAGATTAAAATTGAGGCTCCTGCTGTCCCACCCGTAAATGACTTTTGGCAGTAGAAATGTGCTCAGTAAAAATCCACCCACAGTCCTTATTGACAATCCCTATCTGCCTTCTCTGTCTTATTCTACATGACAAAAGACTCCAGTCTGTGCAGACCATTGTTCTGAAATGTTGTATTTATTTAATTAAGTATTTCTTTTTTAGTTTAGTAATATTAGGTTGTGATAGCTGAATGCAGTTGTTAAGTCCGGATTAAGTGCATGTGATAAATAGTCAGCGTGAATAGAAGATGTGGAGCACAGGGGACAGGCTGTTTGGGACTGCTTTTTCCTGTCTGTGAGTAACTTGTGACCAATGAAAAATAGCAGGAAATTTCAAGAGAGTCCTAGCTCTTTTTCCTGTGTCATAGATGTAATGAAGTCCAGCATCAATGTAAAGTGGGGAGCACAGAACAAAAACTGATTAAGGAAAAAGTGTTAAATCTGTCTTGTAATTTTTTCATTTATTGAAAACTGAAGCAACATTAGTTGTATCTATTAGACCAGGAGAGGATGAAGGACTCTGTTGGAGGTTCAGAACACATAACACACAGGTAAGAAGTTAGTGTCCAGATATTTTCAGAGACCATATGGAGGCTCCGACCACAGTGGAATTCGTCTTACCTCATTATAGCCAATTAAAAGGTTGGTGTCTAGTCTGAGCTAGTTGCTTGGGCTTCTACTATAGTCAGATGGTGGAGATAAATGTTTCCTGAAGGAAATTCATTTCACTTTTCTGAGATGGTTATATAAAGGTAGAATGACTCACACTCTGGAGGTATGTACATCTATTGCTTAATTAAGGGGGAGGTGAACCATCTAGTTTAACTTAAGCACCTAATTTTCAGTGTCTGAAATTATTTGACAAGAATCTTACTCCTAGTACAGAACTTCCATTTCAGATTATATATTCTTTTCATATACTTATTACTAATGTTATCATTATTATTAGAGATTATACATCTGTGTTCCAAACTACATTATTTCAGTCTTTTGAGGCTACTTTGAAAGCTAGTGCAGACAGCCCTGATAAGGGTGGTGGATCTGGGCGTGCTTTTATCAGAGGGGCATCCTTTTTTTGATTCTTAAAACAGATTGGTGATATAAAGTTATGGAAAGTCTCTGATAAGTGGTGAGAAGGAGTGATGGGCAAGCAAAGATAATACTAAAACGAGCTGGTTGCACAGAAAATGGAGATGTCTTTGTGAAGGAGACATGTTTCACTTTGGCATATTCTCACAGCTTTCTGCTTCATGCTGTAGAGATAGTAGAGAGAGTGAAATGGATCATTACCCAAAACTAAATCAATTAATTTGTTTACTGAATATATGGCAGTGCAACTGTATATATAGACACAGAGGTCTTATATGTACACACAAAGAGAAATATTTAACAAGCTGATGGACAATAGGTGTACTTACGCATATATCAAAAGTTGTTTACTATCTCAGCAGCATCTCACTACAGATTTACACAGCACTTGCATTCAGCTGCCAGCATTAGACTCCATCCTTCTCCACTTGCTGTCACAGCGTTTCTGAAGGGTGACATTGATCGAGAATGATATACTGATATACTTAAAGAAACAGGATCTGAAAACAAGTAATTCAGCCAGTATAAATGTTGGATGTTCATGAAAGTATTCTCTTACTTTTGCAAAGTATTGCATACATTGTTTTAGGAAAGTTTCTCTTGAGGATTACCACGTCCCTCATGTGAGTTATTTTTCTTCTTGCTAGGAACTGAACAACGTCACTGTAAGAGCTACAACTATTGCTTATGGGGAAGGATATCATTAAGGAATTGCGGTTGCTGCTTAACAACTTGAAATAAGTAGGAAGGCTTATAGCAAGTGACAGAGCTACATGCAGCCTTAATCAAGTTGGATGTGTACTCTGCAAAGGGTGCTGCTTGTTGGATGTAGTCACTGTAATCTCTTTGGTAAATCCCCTCTTGAGCTGTAAGATACTTTGCTTGGCAAACTATCTTGAACTAGAAATGTTTGGAAAGCACTGGAACTGTCACCTGTCTAACCACTCTGCTTAATTTCATTTTGGATGTTGTGCCTGCTGTCTTAGCTATAGGGATCTGCACATTGTTCTGAGTATGCCCTGCAGATGTTTGTTGGCGCTGACAATTTGGTTGCTGCCATTTGTATTTCAAACCAGACAGCCCCAGGAACACAGCTGTAAAGCCTTATAAAAGAGTAAGAAGAAGAACGCTTCGGGCAAATTAGAACAATATCCTGCAGAATAGAGGGCAAAAGGTAGCTAAATGCCTGCCATCTAAAAGTATAAACACATTAATGTGTTGGTGTTACAGGTGTATGGGAAATAGGCCTATCAATGGGCTGATTTGTGTGTCTGAGTGTTCAAGGTCTTTAGAAAGTACCACTTTTTTTCACAGAAATTAATTCCCTTTTAAAATTTCCAAGTTGGACAACCTAAAATTTGGGGCTGTCTAATTAACTTGATACATCTGAAAATCTAAATCCCAACGTTTTTTATATTTGTGCTAGTTTCTTTTAGAGACGGTCTCTGTTTTGTTTTTGGTTTTTTGTTTGTTTTTTTTTTTTTAAATTTTTTTTTTTTCTTTCCATCCTCATAGCTCATTTATTTTCTTTGAAACAGCCACCTTCTAGGTCTGAACATAATGTAATAACTTGGTTTATCCCACCAAGGGGACAGACAAGACTTTTTTGGATGAACTTCATACAATATCTGTCACTTCAAGCTCTTTTGCATGTAGCAGAGGCACCTACGAAGATGCCCCTAAACTTGAATCACCTTTAGGAGGCGCTTTTCTCTCAGTCATGTATTGAGAGACCCTGTGGCAATTTAGTTCCCAAGCTGGCACCTACAGTTAGGTACAATGAATATGGGGCCTTGCTCTTAAACATGGGATTTGCAGCATCCTCAGTTTGTTTTGTTTATCTTTTTTTTTTTTTTTTTTTTTTAAGGATTATGTACACTTCCATTCAGTGCAATCAAACTATTGATGAAGAGTCCAACCTGAAATATCTTATGAAAATCAGTTAATTTAGGAGTAGTTTCTATGCTGAAGAATTTGTGATAGTTCCAAGAGAATCACCTATGAGGCTTTGTAATATCAATAATTTTAATAATTTACCCAGCCTGTAGCTCAGTGGAGATTAGTCACCATTTGTACCTGACATGTTGTACCTTTTATAGCTTCTTAATCACACAAAACACTATCGATCATCCTCAAGAAAGTGCATAATTTATGTTAATTTTGTCTCTCCCATTACATTAGAAGCAAGAATAACAGAATTTAACTCAGAGAAAAGCAGATCACCAAGCTGCTAATATTTCTGTGTTCTTTGGAACTCATTTTAAGCCACAAACTTACTTCAAATTGTAGCAGGCTGAACTCAGTCCTTTTTACAATTTCTCTGAAATTTGTTGGTTGCTCACATGAACCCAGTGATGTTTTTCACTTCCTGCCCACTATGGCAGCTGTGGTACAGCTCTTGTGCAGCATGCTTTGTTCTTAAAGCACTACACTTCTTGCATTAAGTGTTCTTGTACTGTACCTGCTTTCACGGTTTCTCTTAATAGTTCTTCCAAACTAACCTTTTAAGGCTAAAGAACCTACTTTTTTAACTTCATGATACTAAATTTGACAGTGTGTCAGATAAAAATGCAACATGCTGTAGGCAACAGTTCAATTAAAAATAGGGCTTACCAACTATTAAATCCAAGTACTCAAATGAGTATCAGTGATGCTAGATGCTGTGCAAGTGGGATAGTGATCTAGATTCCATTCTAAAACACTTGTGATGTAAAAATAGCCTCAAATAAGTGAGGAGAGAGTGAAGCAGCTCACAGATAAATAGAATTTTTTATCTATGTTTATGTTAGAACATAAATGTTTAAATGTTGAACTTCTCTTGGCCTTGCTGTATTATACTATCTCATTTCTTGTCAGATACTGCAGCAGAAATTACTCTTCAGAAGGGGCAATGAGAGCCTTACAGACTTTCAGTGCCCTAAGGATGGGGTGAAGAAAGTGTGTATATTTGGGAGAGGAGTGGGTGAGTGAGAAGCGAGGCCCTGCTATTGGTCTGCAAACAGTGGAGCAGTGTTAGCAGTTGATAGATATGTAAGGTCTGTGTCTTTTGAAAGAGCTTGAAGTTAAAGGCTAGAAATTTGAACTCAAGTGAATCAAAGGAAGGATGTTCAGAAAAATGGACAAAAAATTCCTCACAGCTGTCTCTTTTATTTGGCATGCCCTAATTGCTATGATTGTTTTTTATGCAGTGCATTGATGATTAGGGGAATCTTTTCCAAACAAAGTACACATTGAGACTGATACTGCAAAGTTATCGGGAACTGTTTGTATGAAAATGGCTGCAACACAAATGCCACAGTCACTGCATTCACTTGCTTGAAGATGCAGCCAGAAATTTTACTCATTGAAAGAGAGCTTTTCTTCCTAACTCTGCAGGAGGGAGGAAGCAGAGAAAGCAGAAAATTAGTACAGATTCTCTTATCTTATTCTGTGCTGTGTCCATGAGTTACTGTGCTTACAACTAGCATGTCCCTCCCAAAGATTTCACTGACAACTTTTAAGTCTCAAACTAATAAAAGCAATGTTAAGGAGGGGTGTGCAGGAGGAAGGATGGGGACCCTGAAGAGAAAGGAGGGGATCACAGCTACAGAGGGTAAGGCTGTACATTCCAGTGCTCACCAGAAGAGGTTCACTCACACAAGCCTGTGCCATGACAGTGTTCATAGACACAGTCCAACAACTTTTCTAGTGACTCCCTGTGCATGCAAGATCCCACTCATTATGTATTACTACTTACAGACCTTATGATGTTAATCTGGAAAAATGCAGTGTAAATATTTGAAAAGAAAATTAGAGCTTGACTCTTACCTGATTGTGTACCAGAGCGATTCCACTCATTTATTGGAGTGTTTTACACTTTTATAACTGGCGTAATTAGAGTCACAGTCTAACTAAACAATTAATTAAATATAATATCTTTTACTGATTCTGCTCCTCTGTTTCTTAAAAATCTTTTGTAAAAGATTGTCTCAGAAACACACTGTGGTCCATCTGTCAAAATTTACCACTAAAACAAAGAAAAAAGAATGTTTTTCCTCTTTTCCATTGGCTGGTGTTTATATGAAATGAAGAAAACTTAGTAATTTCTTGACAAGTTAGGGAAAGTGCCTATAACTTGCAGAGTAATGAAAACTTCTCTCATGGTCTACATAACAGCACTGGAACCATCCAATCTATTCTGTGGAAGAGAATGTCCTTTCTGACTCCTCATTTAACCTTGCAGAAAAGACCCAGATTGTGGTCCCATCTCTACCGTTCTGGAAAAGCTTGATGGGGTGCTTTCTGAAGCACATCAGAGAGCTGTTGGTTTGGTTGGCAAGGATGACTTAGAAACAGCACCAGATGAATCATTCTCCCTCCCTACCTTCAGGGACTGGACGTTTTCCTTACCCTGCACTTCCAGTTCTTGTTAGTCCTGACAAAGTAGGGTTGTGGGAGGTGTTGCTATCATGGCCTTCTCCATGGGAGGCTCTGGCTCTGGACCTTCTGGAGGACTAGGGATGTTGGGATGTCTTCAGTAAGATCAGATTTCTTTTCCTGAGGCTAGTGAAAATTTCCCCAGCAGTATAATCTTTAACTGTGGGGTCCTTAACATATGGGAAGGTGACTGACTCCAGCTTTTGCAGTTTGAGTCGTATCTGACTGGTATGTAAGCACTCATTGGTGCTCAGCTAGATACGGCAGTGGCAGCACCAGTGCTATGCTGTTTTCAAAACACTAATAAGAGAATATGGTTTCCCTGTAAGTTTTTAAAATACAGTTTTCAGCTACAGACTTATCTGAGGATAGGTAAACCAATAGGAGTTTGAGGTTCTACAAAGCTCACAAAGTATGTACGATGTTTATAAAGCTAGTTAACACCTTTTCCCCATTACTCTTTCCTGTTGTTTAAAATTGTCATAGTCCCTCTAATCTATAATGTGTTGCCCATTAAAACAGTGGTGGTGGTGGCAGGAGTCTGTTTTCTTAGTATTTTGTGCCTTTGGTGATCACTTGCTCAGATATAAAGTCTAACCAAGGGTGAGCTCACACTGCAGTCTTCATTGAGAGCCTTTTTTTGCCTGGCTGCCTATTTCCATTTGTAAAAGGGGTTAAAAAAGTAAGAGTGTAAAATCTTTAAGAACTCTCACTTTCCTTCAGATTTTGTTCAAATTAGCCAGCATGTTCAAAAGCTACTAGGTATGTACATGAATGGAATACAATACAATAATCCTATTTTCAATAGGAAATCAATTTAAAATCTAGTGTCAGAGCAGTAGATGTGTAAGGAGAAAACAACCACTCTATTTTCTCTCTCATTATAGGCCATCTTGTGTGTATACAGTATGCACACTATATATGGAAATGTATATGTATCTGTATAACCATATGCATATATATTATGCATATATGTAGTCCCTACAGCTTTTACAGATCAATTTTTTTCTATCTTCCTCTCAGCTGCTTTGTTATTTATCAAATTTCCTGAAAATGTCTTTCAAAGTTTTTGTGCATTTTCTTATTTATATGTTTGTGATAGAGTGATTTTTATATTTGGTGTGAATCTTGAAGATCTTAGACTTTGTTAAGGGAAAACTCACTCTCTAAATTTAGCTAAACTTCATTAAAGTTAAGAGAGTATCTGGCTTGTGGAAAGTCACATATTTTCCAGAGCAGTAACAAGAGAAAAATCTTATCTGCAAAGTTTCTTTCATTAACCTACAAGCCTCATTCTTTCTGTTATATTTGTTCCAAATCAATAGAAATTCCTTAAGCTGTCTGAAACCCAGACAGGACAAGTGAGACAAAAAAAAAGGCTAGGCAAAACTGTTTGATTTCTCTTTCCTGTTACCAGGATTTTAAATACCAAACACATTTTAATTTTGGCTTTTCAAACCCAGATATATATTTTTTGAGTATTCATTATTTTGCCTATATGTGGTAAAAGCTGTATATAATGCCAACATGAACGGTGCTTAGCTAAATAGGCAAAGAACAGCTTTTAGGGACTGCTATTCAATTTTGAATCTAGAAATACAAGTTTTAGTTGTTCAGTCACACAGTTCCTGCGTTTTGAGTGTTTGAATACAGCGGCATTATGCAAGAAGCCAAAAAAACAAAACAACATTAACCGTTTGGCATACTTCATAGCAATTCAGTTGGAGAGGAAGAAGAGAATTTAACGGTCAAAATATTAGAAGCAGCTGTGGATACCTCAAACAGGTTTAAAACTTTAAGAGAAGTGCATATGGCTTTAAAAGCGAACAGGGAGGAGTGCTGGCATTGGCTCATACAATTTTTGAATGGCAAGGAACATAATATTTCAGTAAGTCTTAGTCAAGCTGTTTTAATTAGCCCACAAAAGAAAAAAGATCTTATGAACTGAAAACATCTTGCATTGAGTGGGTAAACTTGATCAGTTTAGTCTGAATTATTTGGCTTCAGTCTACATGTCTCATTTGATGTTTGTTGGCCTTTGTACAACTGCAGAAGAGTCATGTAGGAGAGAGGGGTTGGAAGTGCTGTAGACTGTTCTTTTCAGAGACATTTGTCCCTCAAATTTGTGTACTTGAGCCAGAGAGTTCAGGGTAGTGCTTTGAAAAATAGTGCTCTTGAAGCATAGCCATATTTATCTGGCATGAATTCATATACAGTGGATACAACACTGGCACAATTACAGAAAAGGAACTGATTACAAAAGTGTATGGAGTGGTGGTTTTAATAGGGTCACAGTTTATTAAAATCATAGCAAGCTGAAAAGGAAAACTCTTCAGAAAATTTTATCTTATTTTTCCTCCCTCCAACCTTCCTCCTATTCATCTTTTAACCTATTACTATCTATTTTTTATTTTAAAACCAATGAGGAAAAAAGATAGGAGATCTTTAAGTGTTTCACCTTTATCAGGCTCTTCAGCCATGAAAAAAAGAAAAGTTCATTTGTGCAAACAACCATTCTTATTAGGTCCATAGTAGTGAAGGCAAATTCTGGAAGATTAAAATTAAAAATCTGTGAAATGCTATCAGTTGCCCTTCCTCAGAGTGGCACGCATCAGATAGCATTCACTCCATACGTAAAATCTGATACTCTGAAGGTTACCTAATAGATCCAGCTTTTCTAGCTTTTTAGGGCCTTATTTAAATTATTGGTGAACTGAGGCCAAAAGTGCAATATATATACACATACATATATGTATCTCCAAGTTAGAAAAGACTTTGGATGTCTGCAAGTGCACAGAGACCATCTGACTTGAAATCTGACGTTAGCCACCTGCTGCATAAGCTATAGGACTAGTAAAATACAGTTGCAGAAGCATCCTGTTCTTTTTACTTTCCAGACAGAAAAGCATTGCAGCCAATTTTTGAAAACTGAGCGGGAAACAGAAAGGAGGCAATAAGAAAAACCCTCTAGAGATCTGAAGTGTTTTTCCTCATGGTTGTTTATGGTACTGTCAAAAGGTATAATTGTGTTCTTACAGAACAGAGTAGAACTACATTCTTCCAAGCCATTAGAAAAATTGCTACTTGGACATAATCCAAAAATCTATTGCAAATTATGGGTGGGCCAGTTTTATCAGCTGATCAAAGGAGCAACTGGGTCTGAAATTATTTTAAAGTAAATCCTTATACTCCAAATCATAAAGTAATTCACTCTTGATTCCCAAATATATTTATATGAAGATTTTTTTTTTTCTTTTTTTTTTTCTTTTCCCTTCTCTCTGGTGTTTTCTCAGCAGAGACTTGGTATTTTTGCAGGTTTTTTTAAACTTGGCTTTCTGTAACTCTTAAGGGGCTTCTCCAGATGTTGGATGCTCATTAAAATGAATTCTGTTCCAGTTCAAAAGTCTTTGGAGAAGCACCGAGTAAGGCAACAGTCCATTGATTCCCTCATATTAGACTCAGTGTTGGGTTCATTTCATGGACTTAAGTTCAGCAAGTAAAAATGTGCAGCTGTTAGCTCATTTCTCAACAGTGCTTTTGGCCGAAGAAGACCTTTATGTACTATTGCAATTGCTTACTTTTTTTTTTTTTTTTTTTTGGTGGTAAAGATAAAGGCTGCTCTTTGCTTCCTTAAATCACTGTTGTGTGAATCTGATGCACTGATGATGAACTGCTTTTAAATCCACACTGACAAAATTGAGTTTTCTGCCATTGGTGAAAGAGGTGCGAAACAACATGACCAGACTTTG
Source organism: Athene noctua (assembly GCF_965140245.1). NCBI lineage: Eukaryota > Metazoa > Chordata > Aves > Strigiformes > Strigidae > Athene > Athene noctua. The sequence goes on along the minus strand of NC_134039.1, from coordinate 44,415,018 downwards.
CCGAGTCTGCTGAGAAATTTCAGTATGTTTAAATTGGCTTGTTTTTATGTTTGGGAGAAGGAAAAAAGAGAACAAGAGTCAACTTTTAAAATAATTTTAAGAGTAGGGTAATCCCACATAAAGTAAGAACGTGTTACAATGGAAGGAAGTAAATTCAAGAACACAGAGGTTATATCCTACTTCCTTTACTTTTTACACTGGCACATAGTAATTTAATAGACTGTATTAAACAAGTGGATAGCGGAAATGTCTTTTGTTTTTGTTTTTTGGGGTTTTTTTTGTTTTTTTCTAGGAAAGATAAATAATCATTTTTCAGATTTGATTGCTAACTGCAACCTTATATTTTACCTAATGAATGTATAGTTAATCAGGTATGTAATTTTTGGTTTAGTATATAGTTCACTCCAAGTAAACTACTTTATTTTTAACCTAAATATCCTAAATATTTTTTTCATCTATTAAAACAAATATCCTATTGTCTTAGTGAGACCATGATAATGCCAAGGGAATTATTCCTTTTAAAACACTGCATGTTAAATAAGCTTCTAGAGTATAGAGCTAAATATGACAGATTTATAATTAATACTCAGATATTTTTAATGCCATTTTTAAGTAATCTCCCCTGCATGTGAATTTTATTTTAATCTTCCTGTGTCATGATCACCAAAAGAAAAACCCAGTTCATGTTAGAACTATTTCCATCAAATGGAAACAGTCATGAAAGAAGGTTTCCTTTTTGCTAATAACTGAATTTACCAGGACTGCTTATGTGTCTTTAGTAACGCACCCATCGCTGTAACCATTGCAAGCTGGGTAGTGTGATAATCAGTGTATCTTATTTGTTACATCTTTTAGTATGCTAGATCTTATTGCATTAAATATTCTTTAATTTTGGCCTGCTTTCATTAAAATGAGAACCTTTGAGGGTTTTTATTGGGAAAGAACACAAATTCCCTTGACATAAAATATACAAGATATTTCTGGCTTGCTGACTACAGGCAGCATTTGAGGACACTTTTAAAGGCCTATTTGGCACAAAGTTGGAACGTGTACAAGAAGGAAAGGAAATTATTGAACTGAAAATAATTATACCTAAAACAACATATAAAGACGGTATGACAAAGCCACCTAAAATAAAGACATTTAGCTTTAAGGTTGAAAATGTGGTTTGAAAATAACTTTCCTGTGTCTTGCTCCAGTTTCATGTTTTATTGGGAAAAGTATTTGATTGCTCAGTGAAATCTATGGGAAATTCTTAAGTCACTCCTACAAATAAAGCCAGCATTCATTAGCCCTGAAAGACTAAACATTTATCTACATGAATAAATTATGACAATGCTAATAGCTACTAATCCAAGGATTCAGATTTATACTTTTTTGCTATCCTGTGGTCACTCTATGTGCATGTCTTTCTTTCTAACATAAATGCAAGGAATATTAACCACCGGCTTCTTTCACAGTAACTTTGGTTTTACCAGGGCACACGGAGTGGTCAGGAATCACTGTTACTGTATGTAACTGTCACTGATATCAAAGGCATTTTTGCAGTGACTTCAGGGGGGCCTGGATTAAAGGAGATGTGAGATGGCGCAAAATTCACACCACACCTGACATCACTTTGGGCTGAGTATTTTATCTGTGAGTACATCTGGGAGCCATGCATGTCCAAGGACAGATTCTGGTCCTTTAACTCATTGCCAGAAGGTAAAGATTTGAAAGTCCCAGTGGCCTCACGATTGTTATTCATTGTAATGAAACTATCCTAGCACTTAGAGAATTTATTTATAACATATATTAGGAGCTGTCTTTTTTTCTTCAGAAGGCTGCACATGTGCACAGCAGCAGTCTTATGGTAGTTGGCAGGTATCCTTCTTTCACTCAAGCATCAAACTGTTTCTTTTTTGCCTGAAATTCCTGCACAGGGAAAGATTGTTACTCATCGTTGCCATCTGGTTGGCCACTTTCTTTTGTTTTCAGACAGCAGAAAAAAACCTATATCAACAGGATAAGGAAAAATTTTTAAACCTGATTTGACTGTATTGCTTGTTGTGTGTAGTTCTGTGTTTTAAACATTTTTTTTTTAAAAAAAAAGTATGCTACTTTAAAAAGTATACATCTACTAGCATTTCAAAATACATAACTTCTTGACATAATAGACTTGAGCATGAGGATACTTTTTATAGATCTACTCAGAAGACATAACTTCCTTGCAGCCTAATTTTCTTGGAAAACTTTCTTCCCTGCTTTGGACAAGGAATTATTTTTCTCATAATTAGTAGGATATTGTTTTCATATTGTTCCTCTATACTTCTTGCACTGTCTATTTTAGTGAAGTATATTTTTCTGCAATTCAGCAGGGACTAACACTGAAATTTTTGCTCCTCAGGTGTTCTTTGTCAACAGTAAGGACATGACCTGCACACAACTTTCATTAGCCAAATGTGTGTTCTTTATGGCATCTATTATTCTTCTTCAGCAAATACTATTGAAATGAGTTATGTCATAGCTTCTTAGTTTCCTTCTGTGATTTTACTTCTCAGATTGACTTCAATTTATAAAAAAGATATTTTCATTTCCTTTCTTGTCAATGTATGGCATCTGCTTCGAGGAGAGGATATGATTCAACTTACTGCTGTGGCATGGATGTCTGTACATCTCCATGACTTTCAATCATATGCAGAGAGTGTTGGAACACATCTTTGCATGCATTACCTCTGTGTGTAGATCAGGATGCTGGGAAATGCAGGTCTCCATGCACTGAATGGCACTCTGTAAAAGCTGAGCAGCTTGATGAGGCCTTGGTGTATATGATCAGGGTACTGCAAATTCTGTAAGCTTAATAACTCATAATTCTGCCTAAAAGACTTTGGAGCCAAGTCTTTTCCTATTCCACATCCAAAGAATAAAACTTTATTCCTAACAATTTTTACATGCCTTCCTCTCAATCAGAAGGAAAACTGCAAATTTCACAAAGATTGCCATTGCAGCAAATTAGAATGGGTGATGGTCTTTGATCCTTATAGTAGCCTTGGGATGGAGCAGTAATTCAGATTCTCATTACTTTGGGCCAAGTTAAAAGATGGCCTACTTCACCTCACTGCAGATGTGAAGATGGATGACCTTAGCAGGCACCAGCCCTTTCAGAGTTCCTTTGTGCTTATGATATGATTCCCTCTTCTCTACCACCCACTCACACCTGCTTAAAGATTTGATATAATTTCATATATCAGCACAACTCCAGAGATAGCTCAGGGCTTCCCTTCATGGTGTCTTGCAAGCTAGGAGTTGCTTTGGCACCTCCTATGCTTGCTCCCCACTCAACAGAAAATAAAAGAGGCCTCAGTAAAGGTGTTGGCTGCTTTTCTGTTTTTTTGTCTGTCCCCTGCTGAGAGCCTCTGGGGAAGCTGGTGTTGAACTTGGAGTGGAAGCTAGTTGGTTGGGTCACTAACTCTAATTTAGATTTTCTAAAGCAGACTGCTTGAAAGGCAGCAAGAGGCAACATTCTGTATTATAAACAATATGGTGATGCTGTCTAAAACAAGCAAGCTGGTATGCTTTGGGTTGAGTTTAGATGTCTCCATGTCTATTTCCTCCTAGATCAATAAAGTAGTGTTTCAGTTTCACACATTTTTATTTTACTTTTTTACCTTTTCCATGTGAGAGGTTATAACACTGACCCTTGCAGAAACACACTATGAACACAGTGATGATTTTTTAGATGTAATTTTGCCAAATTGTAATTCATTTAAAGCATGGCAGAGATGAAACACAGCTCAGATATTAAATGGGATAAAGCAAAGCATGATTATTAATTCTGAATTCTAAGTTCCCTTGTTCCAGTTTTCTTTTTTACCACAAATGATACTGAGTATGAACTGTCCTGCTCTTCTCGAGATTATGGTCTTCATTCTCCTGAGTGGGCAGGTGAAAAAGATCATGTAATAGACACCAACTGGCGATGCTAAATCTTCCATTAGTATCTATCATTATACAATTTGTTCAGATGTAACAGCTGAGGAATGTATGGGTTTGACCATTTTGGTCAACTGGCATTTTCTGGCTGATGATATGTACCACTTCTCTCATGCTGCTGTTAGATACAAGAAAAGACTGTTTAGAGACTGGCCTAATCTGTTCATTTGAGAACATTACTGCTAGTTCTAGTTATAAGGTTTTATGTAGAGGACCATTCAGGTATGATCTTATTTTTAAAACTGAAAGGCCTATTTGATTTTAACAAGACTGTTCTGATACCCAAGAAATTTTATCAAGCAGGTTTCAAAAACCTTTTTTATCCCCACAGGTATTTTACATCCTACAACTCTCACTGAAGTCAATGTCAGGTTCTCCTCAGCACACATGAAAATTAGGAAGGCAGGTGCTGAAGATTAAATTTTGGATTAAGAGCTACCCTTGACAAAACATCCATATCTTTTAAACAGATCAAAGTGTCAGTGCCTCTTTAAGAAAGCTGCCTGACATTAAGCAAAATGATTTATAAATGTAAGTTTAGGAAGTTCCCTGGCAGTCACTGAAAATCTGTGGCTTATTATGGCTTTTAACTAACAGATCTTACTGGATATATAGTGTGTATAGTCAAAGTTAGCAAAAAAGAGCATCATGTTTTTATTTCTAAAATTCAAATGCTGCTTTCTTCAGTAATATTTATTTCAAATGTGTATGTTGGCCAGATTGTTTCATGATCAGTCTACGAACTACACATTTCTCAAAGACTACCTAGCACTGACACATTACTTTGAATAGTTGCTGAAGTCATGTGCAGTGACGTAAGGCACTAGTACTGTTCCACCTGCACTTTCTGGATAATGATTAGCCTCCAGTCCTGCTTTTGCAAACACAAGCATGACTATTATTCTGCCTTCGACTCCTCTTACCCTCAGCCTTCAGCTCATACAAGTATTTGAGTAGTTATGTAGATAAATAGATTAGAATTCATAGACTTATATCAGATGCTAAATAAAAAAATGTGACTTAATCTGGATCTATTCTCTGGTACTGTTCACAGACTCTTGTAACAGGAGATGAAGGGAGGAGTAAGTGGTGGGTGTAGGAAATGGATGGGACTTTTGAACCAGTTGTCAGTTTGTATCAATTTAAAACATTCCCTAGGCTAAGACTCAATAGCCTCAGATTAAAAATAAAAGCACCAAATATAAATTGAGAAGGCTTTTTATGACTGTGTCTGTGATGTATAGGAAACTACTTTTTCATAGTACAGTGGGTAGACTTTAAATCACTCTAGTGTTATTTCCTAAATTTATCTAGAATCATTGGAAGATTATCTGCTCATCAGACAGTCTGAATCTGAATATCCTTGATTTGATAATTAAGCATTAGATTTATGCAAAATAAAGCCATGGAAGAGGGAAGTCATATGTAAGAATTAAATAAGAAAGGAATTCTGCTGATGATGCAGGATACTGAACATTGCAAGCTTTTCATAAAATGACTGCCAGATGAAATTACAGCTCTAAAGGGTCAGGAGTTAATTCTGTCCCTGCTGATTTACCTATAGGCATACCTGAAGGACTAAAGTCATCTTTGTATGGCTTTTCTGAGAACAGCATATGTATTTCTATATGCCAGTATATATACACCACACGTATTTCTTACATATATATTAGTGACTGGCCTGACAAAGGAAATAGAAAATAGACTGTCGGACTTTTTAGTAGGGCCTATAGCAATAGGACAAGGAGTAATGGTTTTAAACTAAAAGAAAGTAGTTTCAGACTAGATAAATTTTTCACAGTGATGGTAGTGAAACATAGGAACAGGTTGCCCAGAACAGTGGTAGATGCTCCATCCCTGGAAACATTCAAGGTCAGATTGGACGGGACTCTGAGCAACCTGATGTAGTTGAAGATGTCCCTGCTCATTGCAGGGGAGTTGGACTAGATGACCTTTAAAGGTCCCTTGCAACCCAAACTATTCTATGATGATTCTATAAATTCCTCCCAGATGCAGACCCTATGTAGTCAACTCTATGAAAAGATGTAGCTGTTGTCACCAATAAATGCCAAAATTTATGCCTAAGGTTATAAATGGATGTGATGTATACACATAAAACTAAAAGAAGAAAATAATGCAGATGAGAATTACACCAATTTGGATTACCTCTGCGCCAGAATTACTGTTCTCTATTCGTTTGCACACACGTTCATGGTCATGGAAGCATTCTGGGATGATTAATAACTAAATGGCTTAGATCATCAATATACGTTGTATCTAAAGAACAGCATTTATGCCCTCTTTCAAAGCAATGCATGTAGTTTGTTTCTTAGAATGTGTTTCTAGAAATTTTTATGGCCTTTATCATTGGTATTATATATATATATAATATATAATTATATATCTGATACATGTGAATGTAAAAATGTTCTGAAAGAATAGGATGGTATTATAACCTTCATTTACTGAATTCTCACCTTGTGCCAGTTACCCAAAACCCTGTCATTCCTTTTCTTTGTTTCACCAGAGATATCCTCTCTGATAACTAATTAATTCTTCTTCCAACAGTCTCTAATATTGCTCTAAATGTCTTCTGTCCCTCAGCCAGTTTCAAACCCACTTTTACCTAAGGTCTGATGACAATACAGACTTTAAGACTGCATAACTTTAAAAGACATTTTTCACAAAAAAGCCAAGGAAAAAGAGTGGGAAAATGCAGCTTCCCAAAGTTTTTCTTCCCGCAGCATGCAAATCGTTAAAGTGGCTGCAGAGTCAACCCATGAGAAGCAACTTATTTAAGATCAGGACTTCAAAAGGTAAACGTGAGAGCTACGATAAGCAGAGTTGATGAACATGAGATTCATAATGTCTCAAATATTAGGCACAAAGATTAAGAAGCTATTCATAGTATGCTAATACAGATGACTTGTAGTGTATGTTTAGGTGTATAATTAAGGAAATTTGCCTGATAACAATTTTGGCTTTTTTCCTTTTATAACAAACTGGAGTTGATCCTGTGCTAGGTCTCAAAAATCAAGGATAAATTTTTCTGTGGAGATGATATATTTAAATTAGCAATATTACATCTATACAGTTTTGTACATTCATACAGTTTTGCAGGAAGCTATGTAGTAAAGAAGGAATGTTAAATCCTACTTTAAATAAGAAACATAATGGTACTTCAAAGGAAAAATACACATATTCAGAAGGAAGGAAATATTTTAGTTGACTGAAAATTTCTCTTTTAATTAGTCTCAAACAATGAAAAACAGGTATGTGCTTTTGTTTGGGAAAATGAAGGGCATTATTTCTGATCATTAAGAACAGGTCAGAAATTTCCTTGGCTAATCAAGTTTATTTCCCTTTCATTATTATTCACTTTATGAGAGCTACTAAGCAGATTTATGAAATGAATCATGCTTTTGAACTTTTATTTCTAAATCAAGTTGAGATATCTCCAAAGACAATATCATTATTATTATTGTTAGTAATAGTTTTTTAGTATCATCTGACCAGAGATCAGCTCATTTTCTTCTGCTCTACTCCAGGTTTCTTTTTTTATTGTCCATGTGATGATTTGCTCAAGAAGCTGTCACCTTTTTCAATTCACTTTATTTTTCATTCACTCAGTACTTCCCTTTCTTCCGTCTTGAGATCCTCTGTTGCTTCTGAAACATTCTTTGTCTATGCTCTTTATCAAATATCTTCCACCATTTACAATGTCCCTTTTGTTTTCTCCTCTCACACCTCTCATTATCTCCTCCACCTTCATGGTGTGCCTGAGTGATGAAGAAAGATGGAGGAGTGTTTATGGACATGTGCTTTTGAGGGAGAAAGAGTGTTTCTGATTCTGCAAGAGCTTTAATATTTCCCTAGTGTGTCAGTCATAATGGGAGAATTATACAATCTTGGAAGTAATTTTAAAAATACAAGAGAAAAATGGAGAGAGAGAGTATTGTGGACTTTGGCTTGCTCAGAGTTTTCACCATTGAGTATGTTTGGAGGATTCTGGATTTGTCAGTTGGCATGTGCTACCTTTTCGTCCAACTAACTGAAATATTCTGTTCTACTCTTCATCACAGACAGAAACTGCATGACAAATACGTTATACAACAAAATAGTTTTCACTTAAAAAATGTAACTCTTACAAGCATAAAAGAGTTTTGAAACACCAGATAATATTTATGGTCTATAGTTTTCATACAAATATAAAGAATATGCACTGTGAAGAGGAATATCAACATAATTGTTGGAATGCATGTATTTGTTTAGACTGTGGTAAAAATAATGCAAAAGCCCTGTGTGAGGAATGGGCACGAATGTAGTCACTTTATTTTCTTAGAGGAATTCTTAGAAATCACAGTAGGGAGAGAAGAAAGGGCTTGAAGAGTAACTGAATAAATTAGTCAGACAAATGCAGAAGTTTTTCTTCCAGGAGGTGGAGATACTGTGGAGGTGGAATTAATCCCATTCAGTGGCAAGACAAAGAGAGGTATCGGAAAAAGAAGACATCCATTGGTTAAGTAGAACATAGGCTGGCAAGAGATGAAGTGGGACTACTGAAGGAAAACTTTTTTAGCATCTCAGAGGAACATATTTTAAATGATATTTTGGAATGGAACAGATTGAGGATTGCAATTCATGTTGATCTGAATATGGAAAGTATATGCCAAATTAGGAAAAATTTAACTTTCTGGAGTGGAATTTAATATTAAGGAATGAATATATTCTAGATGAACAGTGGAAAAGCATATATAGTGGAATAGCATATATATATATAATCCCCAAGGATTATCCAAAATAATCCAATTTTACCTCACTTTTTAGCCAGTGACAGACATACTTAAGTTTTTCCTCAAAGTTTTACTGAAGTTAAAAATTCTGTAGCTGCAGATGTCTCAGAGTGGTTCCTCCTGATTGAACTGAATAGCTATGTCCCTGTTTTCTTCTTGGGGCTTTCAGGGATTTGCCTTAGACCGATAAGGTTTTTGTTCTTTCACTAAACTCCAAACACATATCACAACACACTGACCACAGTGACTTCAGCATGTAACTACATTTTTTTTTCTTTCAAGCTATTACAGAAGGATGCATCAACTTTTTGCTTAATAGTTGAATATTGTGCTTAAATTTTTTACTAACACCAAGAAACAGCAGACATGAGTTTTAGTCTTAGTCTGAATGCACAGACCCCCATTTCCTTGAAGAGTGCCCTAGCTGTGTTTCTTTGACTGGGAATATCCATCAGTCTCTGTGTTGAAGTGGAGCCAGGAACAGAGGGTACTGGGAACATCCTTCTAACAGCATTCAGAAAAAAAAATCTTTGTTTCTATTATGTGAGTGAATGAGAATTTTTTCTTGGTAGGATCAACCGGTAAGAGCAAGTGTAATGTAAATTGGATTTTATTAGATTGCTGGATGAGAAAAAGTTAACAAAGGAAAAAGACGAGTCTCCCACCAGGCTGCATCTGCTGGCCTGAGTAAGGAGAGTGAGATAGCTGCTACAACTTGCAGGGCATGGACCATGCAGCACATAGCTCCTTCTCACCATGGGGTGCTACTCAACGCACAGCTTAGGTGGAGAGGGGTTTGGTGACTAATTGAAGGGTAAAGAAAACCCATTCCTTTGTATACACTCCCTACAATATGGAGAGTGGAAATCAGTTTATTTGCATTTCAGTGTAAGTGATACGATCCCCAGGATCCTATGTAGTTTTAATAGCTCCTTCTACAGAGGATGAAATATTTTGCTACTGACTGAATATATTAAAAAAGTCCCCGGTATAACAAACATGTCTATAGAGGAATAGGTGCCTGAAAGCCAGATATATGGAATAACAGGATAAGGGCCATTAAATACTGCTCCTTGTGAAAGTTGGCTTTACACAGTAAAAGTGAAGAGGTAGACCACCAATGAACAACTTGAAAGGATTTATAGCAAACGTTACCTCTGCAGGATTAGATGATGTGACAATTTTTATAATACTCTGAATTTTGTAAGAAAGAATAAAAAGGGACAGCTTTCTTTGTGAGAACAGATATTTCCACAACCAATCCCTCAGTTCTCTCTTTTGTTTTCCAATAGGGCAAAATGGATTTAATATCAGAAATATGTTCTCTCTGGATCCAATTTCAATCTCGGCCACACTCTTTAAATAAGAATCTATAATCCAACTGACCACTCTTGCAAAGTTCCCTCTAATATATCTGTAAACGAAAATATGTGTGTGAGCACAGACTGGATGAGTTTAACTAAATTGGCTTGAAACACACATATTTTAGCTAAGCGAGTGCAGACAATGTCTATATCACCTGCCTATGTGTTCTGTTTTAGTTAGGAAATATCGGAATGGAATGTCTGTGAGGGGAGGAGAAAATTCAGTTATAATCAGTTATTAGAGGATTTTTAATGCAAACCACATTATGAAGGGAATAACTATCATTCTCCAACTGGTTAGTATGAAGGCTACGAAAAATCTGGGACTTTTCAAAAGAACCCCCCAAAATTCTTCTTTCTTGGAAATATTTTTCCATCTTAATAGGGGAAAAATAAAAAAATATCCATAGAGGTAAAGAGAAAATAATCTTTGAATGTTTATTACTATAATGTAAAGTATTTCAAGAAAAAAGAACCAAAATCTGCTCTTAATTATACATGACTTTCAATGAGCCAAAAGAGGGTACATGCACATTCAAAGGATAGAATTTGGCTAATGGACATAAGGAAAAGAAGAAACTTGAGAAATGCGACCTCCATATAACCATCATCATCATTATTGCAATAACACAAGTGGTTGAATTTTAGAAAGTGCTTGCAAATGTGACAAATGATAAATAAATTGGAACAAGTGACAGAATATAAAACTGAATGTTACTGCTGTTCAGTAAGAGGCACAGTGCAGGGTCATCTGCAAATTTACATGAAGCATATATTTTGAATTTTATTCTTCCAAGATATATGTCATTTTCTCTTGAAGTATGTGTATGTTTTTTATAAATGTCGTCTTATAAATACATTTAACTCATAAGTTTTACAGTAAAATCTTATTTAAATTTCAAATTTAAAATCACTTAAAAGCATGTGTGTGAACTGTCATTGTATAATCAAAAGAACTCTGAAATATTTTAAATACTATATCTTCATGATTCATATTGCACCTGATTGAGAAGACACTGCTGTGTCTGTGTCTGGTTGTGCTAATGACACCTTAAATGATCAAGTGTCCATGTTGGTAATTACCAAGCTATGGTGAACTGGTCTAAGAGCCATTGGCAGAATTTTTCTGCTTCCTTCCACCACCTGCAAATGCAGAACACAAGAGACAGCTAAAATAGAATAAATAGCAGCTGTTCTTTTCCCTGCTTGATAAGTTAGTTTTATACCAGAGATCTTCATAAAAGTTCAAAGTATTGGAGACAGGAAGATAGGAAGGCATCATGACATGTGCTAACTTGAAATAGTTCATAGAAAGGGTCATGTGAACAGGACTGTTGATGACTAAAATCTTGCAATCTGTTTTTGTGGCCCTAAAGGGAAATTAGGGTAGTTCATCTTCCTAGAATAAAGCTGGATTCTTTATGGTAATGTTTTATAAATAAATACACAGTGTGGCTGTTATTAACTTTTTAGGTAACAAAAAGGATCAGATAGATTATAAAGAATTGTATTCTGCAATTCCTATGAAAATCAATACTGTCTTGCTTTAAAAACACAGATGCATCTGTTTAAATGAACTTCCCATAGAAATGCAAAGCTGGACTGTTCCGTGAGGCTAAGGTGAAGATTTGTAATCTTTTGGATTTCCTACTCTAATGCAAAAGTTAGTCTTGCTCATCAAAAAATCCTGGATTCCTTTTTAATGTAAATATATGTGAAAATTGTATGCATATGCATATTTAGAATTTCAGACTTGTCAAGCAATATTAAAATTATCTTATTCTGAAAACACCAGAAAGTGAAATTAATATTTAAAAGACATGATCAAGATTCAGTGACCACAAATATATTACATATCTTCCACTACTCTATGTTTTATGCTACTCAGATTATGCACTTTATACAACAAAGACAGGATCTGAATTATAATATTCTATAGTCTTCCCATGAAAGTATGGTAATTGAATCTGAGGGTTATAACCTATATACTGGACTAATTTCTTACTAAGAAAAAAATTGTACTGGAGAGAGAGCTTCTCCAGAGGCTGATTGTCTGTCCATCTCTAGTGCCCAATAAATCTCAAGATCAGTCTTTATCTCAGCTGTGTTCACTGAAATCCTGAATATTTTTTTTTTAGAGGTCAGGCATATAGAACTGGAAAACCTAGCATTTCATTCTTTTATTTATTCTCATACATTTATAGTACTATAATCACATTCATCGTAATAACCTTTATTTTCTGAGACTCGAATCATGCTTCTCCCTTCACATTTTCAGTCAAAATTGATAGTGACTTGTGGAAAGGAGAAGGGAGCAGGTTTCTGCTGATGATTCAGAAATCAAGAAAATGGATGAGCCAGTGGATAATCCTACATGATTCATACTGTTCTTTCAGGATTTCAAGAGTGCTTGCAACACTTGAAAGGAAGATCAGAGGCTTGGAACAGAAAGGACTTTGAATATTCATTTCAAGCATACTGGAATACAGATAGCAAATAATAACCACACCATCTTTAACTGCAGTCTTCATTTCACAGACCTCTCTATTTGCTAATAATCCCATATTTTTAAAATGTGTTTGATCTTTGGATACCTAATGGAATGTCCCTGCTTGGATCATGTCTGTTATTACTATTTTGCTTGAAATAGACAACACTAATGTAAAATTCATGTCAAAACTAAAACCATCTATATTCTTCAAGAATATCAGTCACTGTTTTTACAAAGACTCGTTTGTAAAGTGTTCAGAGAAATGTCTCCTGCACATCATGTCTGGTCTCTTTCCTTATCAGTGCCAGGGATAAACTTTGGCTAGCTCTGCTAGTATGACTGCAGGAAACACAGACCTCGACAGAAACAGCTATGTTCATCACTGCTATTTCTCCCTTTTTTGAGTCTGAGCTGCATGTACTAATTCAATGCTATTCTCCAAGGCCAAGGTTTGCATTGTTCCGTGAATGTACTATAGCTGGTTGAAATGACCAAATGATAGAGGGAGATGCAATTTTACACTTTGGTTGGTTTGTACAGTAAACACACATTGGTTTTCCTTCCCCAGGATCAAGCATACTTTTTCATTCAGTACAACAGCACAATGATGAAAATAAGATAATTAAAAATAATTGATCCAATAAAATCAAGTGCAAAAATTCTGGACAACATTTCTGTTGGTAATAAACTTTGCAAAACCTCTTTCTTTAAGGAAATAGAAATGTTGAGTCCAAGCCAAAATATCTGGTATTATCCTTACGTAGATAAAAACGCTCTATTTTTTCCCCCCAAATAATAGTTCCGTTTACTGTGGTAATTTAAATTATTTACATTTAAAGAATTTGGAAACCTGTTTGCCATTTGCTGGCTTTTTTGCAGTTTGAGCTGTACTTCATTCTCATGCAGAGAACATGCATATGAAAATAGAGATAAACCCTAGCAAGGGATTGTAAGGACGGTTCATAAAACTTTGTCTGGGCCACTGCATAGAGGTGAATTTGATACTAGGCAAAATTTATTGGTCTTATTCACACTAAAAATTGCTTGATTATATGTAGAATCCTGCTAGATAATGATTCAAATGAGCCAACATTCATAAGTGCTAACAGCTGAGAAAAATAAATGCAGTTCAAATAGCAGTTATGATTGCTCTGTCATGATCAGGAAGTTATGCTTCAATTTACCAAGTGGGTTTGCACTTGCACGCACAGAGTCACACACATACGCACTATTTTAAGTAAAATTAAAATAATTGCAAGTAAATTATAGTTATAGTGATGCTGCTGATAATAGTTCCACTGGTCTGTAAAGCCAACAGGTTTCAAGATATAAAAGAAATATTCAGAGAAGATAATGTAGCAGAAAAGCTATGCTGATTCTTCATATCTTCTGTCTACGGTGGAAAACGCTAAGAGATACTTTTGCCAGAGCCCTTCTCTATGAGGAACTCATAAGAACTTCTGTTTGATCCTGGTGTGACTCTAGAAGACATTATTTTGAATGAAATGCACATAATAAACAGTAGCAACTTGACAGGTTAGATATTATTCCCTGCAGATTTCTAAAGAATCATCTGCAATAGTATGTAATGTCTTGCTTAAGCATGCTTGGGAACCAGGGGACTGCATGACACCAAGTACGACAGCTGTTTCTAACAAGGTTACAGGAAGAGCTGAGGCTCCAACATCAGTACTGGATAGATGAGCAGAAACACGATGTATTTGGGCTGACTCAACAGGAAGACCAGCCTCTCAAACCTTCTGGAGTTCTTTGAAGGGGTTCAAAAGCATAAGGAGAAGGTAGATCTAGCTGATACAGTCTACCTTGAGTTCCAAAAGGTTTCCAGGTTCCTAATCAAAAACTTTTGAAGAAACCAAGCAGCCATAGCATGAAAGCTAAGAACTTTTACATTTTTTGACAAGTAATTGGTTAAAACTGATTAGGAATATATGGTCACTTCGTGTGGTGAATAAGCATAGGCATTATCAGCGAAATTCTCCTGGAACTGGTGCTAGAACCATGTGCGTAAAAGACCCAAAGAATGTATGAGAAGTTACCTGACATAATTATGTATGCTGTGAAGTTATTCAGGCTAGGGATGACTGAAGCAACTGTAGAACATTATTAGACTAAGCAGCTGAGCAAAGAAATAGCAGATGAAATTCCTCACAGATAAATTTTTTAAAAAGGCACATGTGAGGAATCACCTTAACTTCACACGTTAAATGATAGGGTCTGTCATTACTGTTCAAGAATAAGACCTTCAGGTTATGATCAAGAATATGGAAATGTCAGCTCATTCTTCAATATAGTAAGAAAGGCAAGTTAAATATTAGGAATTATTGCCAAAGTAATAGAGAAGGAAGCAGCAAATGTAATTTCACCATCCACACCATTGTGGCAATTCATACTGTCTTAAATACACATCCCGAATACTTTTTGCATGCCTAGTCTTTCTGTCTAAAAAAAAAGATGAAGTAGAAATGGAAAATTTGCTGAGAACAGAGCAAGAATGATCAAAGATATGGAATGATTGCTGCAGAAGGAATAACTAAGTGAACTTCAGTCTACAAAATGCATGACTGAAAAAAGTCTGTGAAATCAAAAATGGCATGGAGGGAATGACAGTGGCTTAGGGAGAGGGAACAGCCATTCTCCTTCTCTTCCAATAGAATAACTAGAAGTCACTTTCCCAGAAACTGGGGAAAATGGAACAGAGTTCCTGTATTCAACCAAAAAGGGAAGAGACTTACTTGCCCTTACAGTCAGTTACTTAAATAAAGATGAACCTTCTGAAGTCTGCTTTATAGATTCATCTCTATAAGTGATGAGAAATTTTCACAGCATTCTACAAAGAAATTAGAATGATTAATAGGGTAAGATTTTTTTTTTTTCATTTGAATAAAACTTTTGTTTGAATTAAAAGGCTAAGTGGAATTGGAGTAAAGTAATTCAGTTGATTAGTTCTGTGTCATTTAAGTGCATTGTGGATTACAGATGAGTTCTGCATGAAAAAGATGAATGAATAAGTTTCTAAGAATTGGGTTTATATGTCATAAATTAAAAAAACATGGGTTAGGAGAGTTCAACATTACAATTTTCTCTTAATCTCTCCCTTAGTGAAGTAAACCATTAATTCCTTGCTGAAACTGAACATAGAATCAAGACTCTTAAGTGTCTCCTCAGGTTGATTTAGCCTGAAAAATCAGCTGAGACAGAGAATTTAAAGTGTGCATGTAAATGAACAGTAATAAATATTACTATAATTATAAATAAAGAATGTAAGTGCCTACAGCAGGATGACTGAAGTCTTTCAGCCCAACACCTCCTAACACCTTAGCCTTCAGTATCTTAAATTTACCAGGTGTCTCTCTGAACCCACTAAGAGCCTGACTTTTGGCTCTGGAACATGCCAAAACTGTGCTATTCTTCTGAACATGCCAAAACTGTCCTATTCTTCTGAGACTGGTCAGAGATTAAAACCTGGGAGAAGAGCCTGCGTGCTGTATTCCCACCAATCAGAAGCTCTTCAAAATGCATTTTGCATTTTTAATGTAGATGTGTTGACCACCTTTGGGGAGTTTTGTTTTAAATAAAAATGTGTGAAAGTCAGCATGAATCCTTTTATAAGAGTTTGATGATTACAGACACCTGAGAGGAAGAGTCTGAAGTTCTGACTCCTGGGGGAGTCAAACCTGACTTTCCTACTTCATGCAGGACAGCTGAAATCACCAGACTATGGGCAAATGTAGAGTGAATTTACTCTTCTTCTGTTGGTTTTGCATCACTTCACTGCCAATAATAGAAGATTTGGAGAACATAGGTTAGTACATCTCACTGAGTCCATCTGTCATTTGAGAAGGGTAGGCCCTGACTTCCAATCTTGTTGTAAGGCCTGTTTACTTAGTGTCTGTTTAATGTACAAGATTAAAGAAATAGTGGGAAAAGGAACATGTAAGTCCTTTCAGCATACTGAGTACAGAGATAGGCACCATCTTTGCCCCCTCAGCTGTGACAGAAAAGTATAAGCCTTGCTTAGTTCATGAATCCCATGAGGATCTCAAGGAAACGGAGGCTTCTCTGAGCAGTTTACCTGAGTCTTAGTCTTTGGACATTCTCCTCTGAAGTATTTATTTAGGAAAGGCCTAGGCATTTGTATAATAAGTCTGATATGTGTATCACTTAGACTGCTTTTTGGCAATGCCTATTTTTTTTTTTGCAAGAACTACATAAGTAGCTTGGATGCCTCAGAAAGACTTATGGATTCTACTTTGTAGCAAAAGGTTTAAGGTTAGGCAATTTAATAACTGATTTCACCTTTGTTGTTTATCAGGACTGCTCTGTTCCCATGCTTTGTTGGGACTCTATATCTCAGCCTGATCATTTCAAATATGCTCTTTTATGAGAATTGTAGGAGATTGCATTGACTCATTTCTTCACACCTGGAAATAGGACCATAGGTACTGTTCAACAAAACTGACAGTTGAAAATTCAGCAACTAGCTTAGTAATTTACTTTTTTTTTTTAAAATTATTCTCTGCCCAGATTTCATTTGTAGATATCAGATCTCCTTGATGTGCTTAATAGATGGCAACTAATTATACTTTGTACAAACCAGTAGATGTTGCCTACTCTGTCATAATTGCTTAGAAGACCAGGAGACACAATGTTTCAACTTAATGCAGAAAACTAGATCACTGAGGGACATAAAATTTTTGCAATTGGATGTGGTGTGGAAAGAGAGGTACATCAGGTGTTTGTAGTGGGACATGATGTGGAAAAAGAGGTGCAGCAGATATCCCCTTTGTTATTGTGGTTCCTGGAAACTCTGCATTAGTTTCAGCTAGAGGCCACCCAACTGCACTAATGAGTCAAAATCTTGTGATCTGAACAGCCCAGGCTGTTCAAATAAAGCATTTTATTGCCAAATCATCTTTAGTATTACATTCTCTTTTTGCTCCAATTTATCAGGATTGAATTTAATTGCTGTGATCACTTGAGGGAAAAAACCCCCATAATTTGATGCATGGAGTTCTAGGTTATATCAGCTAATGCATATTAATTACTTCATGCTTTTGTAATCAAGCTAATAGTGACATCAAACCTTGCTAGATGTGGCAGAAGATGACTAAACCAGAACTTTAATAAATTTGCAAACAAAGTGGAGATTTTCACATAATGTGGAAATTCCATTTGGGGCCTATGCATTTTGGTGAATTGTGCTAAAGAATGAGGAAGATCACAGTATTTATATTAAATAACAATGTAATTTTTTGCAGCCTCATCTTTTTAAAAAATTTCAATGATTCTTATGTGGTTTAAAGAGAATGGGAAGCTCTTGAAAAAATGTAAACTTCGTAATTCTGTCAGCCTCAAAAGAAGAAAAAGCATATCATGCTTAGATTCTAACACCACATAATTAAACCCATTTTATCAAGTTATATCCTCTGTACCAGTGAAACTTAATTTTGTGGTTTTGGAATGAAATTCAGCTCTCCCTAAATGCTGTTATTAGACCATAGCCTATTAAAAAACTTCAGTAAAACAGGATTTGCAAGAAAATTTAGTTGGAGGAGTTCACTTATTCTTAACTCAGGAGGTCTGTGCCCCTGCAAAATCTTCCAAACCACCCCTTCAGGAACGTCTCTGCTACTGGGTCCTTATAATCATATTTCTGAAGATAGCATTGATTTGTACATCTACTGTACATACATCCATTCATTTCTGTCTGCACATCAAAGCATTTAAACAGTGCTAAAATGCTTATAGATGGATTTCTACAGCCCCTTAGTTTCTAGTCAAAATGCTCTTAAGAAAAACTGTCTTAAACTTTATATTAGTATCCAAGTAAGGTTTAAAATAATACACCATTTTGCAGTGACAATGACATTATTTTTGCACATTCCTGTCTTAGTTCAGTTTATTTGTCTTGTGCTTTAATAATCTTCCTAACTGTGTTTAAAGACATTCTCAGAGAATGTGTTAAGAAAAATCCCTCCAAAAACACATCTCAAGGAAAAAAAAAAAAAAACAAACCACAAAAAAGTTAAGGGAAATTAGAAATTTAAAATATGAGTCTAAATGGAATTAATGGAAAACAGTAATGAATGGAAAGGCAAACTAACGGGAACTGCATAGAGCCTTTTACTTCTAGGAGACTGTGGTTCAGTTTAAGTCCAGATCAGTCATAACTAGCTATGCGATGGCCTATGTAGGATAAGTGTAGTAGTCTTGCATGTGAACAGATATTGATATTTCAGAAGTCTACACTAAAACTGGAACCTATTAATACCATGCTGGACATCACAGCAAGGAGGCCAGTGACTGAGATAAGCTTGGAAGACTAAACTGTTTTCTGACCCAAGAGATGTCTTTGCCAGTGGCAGCTGATGTAGTCATCATTAAGAAACTTGCTAACCATATTATATACATGCTTTGGGTAAACAGAAATTCCACATTTTCAGGTTTCAGTGGCCTTTGATGACTGTTAGAGTTCTTTAAAACAGGATATGTAAAAATGGCAAACTCCAGTGTCCTTGCCTTTTTTACATGCAGCAGCATTGAAGTTAATGATTTGCATCTTTATAATAGTGTTTTCAGATCTTGCCAACCCAGTTAATTATAAATGCTTATTTGTAATGATGGAGATAAATGTCCTATGGATACTTTACCTGTCTTTATATGTATGTTACTTTTTCAAATCCCGTATCTGTACAGAGAGGTGCAAACTGCAGCATCTTAATAGAGATCTCTTTGTACACAGAGAGATGAAAAGCTGAAATTATATGGCTAGAATACCTGCTCTCTTAGGGAAAAGCTTACAGTCTCATGAAAGGTTTCAATGTGAAGAAATTAAGGTGTTTGCCTGAATCATTTGTTCCATACAGTGACTTCCAAATTTTGGACCTACTTCAAAAAGCAGTAGATGTATAGAACACCAGGCAGATACCAGTTCATTGTTCTTCCCAGTGTGTTAAATTCCAGCTTGCTCACTGGAACCAGAGGTAATTTGTAACATTTTCAGGATGGTGAGGAGGTCTTAATCTGTCTCAATTTTATATTTGTGCTGTGAGATGCAGTCTGCCAGTGGAAAGCAGATGTATGATAGAAGGGGGGGATGATTCTCTGTTAGATTAGGAGTTACAGGCTTCTCCCTGCTTTGGACATTGACTATCTTAAGCAAAGGTAATTACTAATTGTCTGTCTCAGAGCTGAAGTATTCCAGAGGCAGGGGGTGACAACTGAGTACACCTGCACTGATTGACAGAATAAGTTATGCAGTTTTAAACACTGTGAGACAGCACATGAATAAAGTAAATGTGGAAGATTTTTAAAAGTAGCTAGGAGTATGTTGAAGTGACTTCCTGAAATCGCCTTGAATAATCTCGGTTTTGAGAATGGGATTCTCAAACCAGTTTGGAAAATACTGGTCACTGTATGTAAATTATAGTAAAAACTATAAATTTACTATTTCTGGCATTATATGATTTCATCTATAAACCTGCAAAACTTTATTTTCTTCTACTCTGAAGTGTTTCTTCAGTCATGAGATTCATCATAAAGTTATAGCTGTAAGAGACACATTAGGTCCTCAAGCCCCTTTTTTTTGCCCCTGGAAGAGTGTTTCTTAGTGTATACTTTATCTTTTGTAATTCAGACAGTTTGGGGGTACTTTACCTGTGTGCAAACATGCTTTGGCCTATCGCACAGATAGTGACTAAAGAGGCACGTAAACACTGAAATGCAAGAGATTTATAGTTCTAATATTGAGGTATGAATTCAGCACTTCCATTGGTGAATGACCACCGAGGCCCTTGTGTAAAACCTGGATGATTTGTGCAGCACTGGCTGCTCGTGGGCAGTGCTTTTGGGTTCTGTGACAGAGTACTTCAATAAATAGTGAAACGGTTATACATGTAACCTTTTTAATGCTCTGTAAGTGGAAAAAGAGAAAGCTCTCAGGCAGTTAGTTTCTTTGTTAAGACCTGGACCACATTTACTGTGCAGGTCCCTTTTGAAATATTGTTAGAATTACGTTTCTCTTTATTGCGAAAAATTTGTCGTCTGCAGGAGGAACTGGGAAAGCCACTGATGGAAAATCTTATCTTTAAACCTTGCTTTCCTAGCACAATTTTCTTTGCCCACTTGAGTTTTCTGACAGTGCAGGGAACCATAACCACAGGAATCCTCAAACAGTTCTTGGATGTAAATCATGACAGTAAAATCATTTTAAGAATTAATAGACACAAAAACATTACCTTTTTGTGTTTAAAGATTCAACCCGATTTTGAAATGGTTTTAGATATCCAGTGCAGGTGGGTGCTTTCAATCATTATTTCTGTTGTAAGGTATCAGGAAGTCTCACAGAAGTCTAAAGCTCCTTTTTATGAGCATGTGTATAAAGACAAAATAAGGGTTGGTAATTCTATGACACTGAAGACTCATCAAATTATAAACCATGGTTAAAATCAGTGCTATAATAAGCATATAGTTAGAATATGGTATCATACATAACAGTGCAAAAATAATAGTTCATTTCACATGGCTATGGCATGCTTTACCAAGAACTGATAGCAATGGACATAATGGTACAAGAATGCTGATGTTATGCTAGGTCCATCTGTAAAACCATCTAATGGAAAATATTACTAATTTCAAAACACTGCAAAATATATTTTAGATGTTGAAGATAGCCATTACCACTTCTCATATCAAATTTTATAACCTTGTTATAAAATACATGCTGGGCTATTTTACTGAAGTTAGACAGACACTGTAAGTTTGGGTCAGTGCCATACACCTGGCTTTTGCATTATTATAAGTTTCTGAGCTTTGAGATGGAAACCAGCTGAGTATTGTGTTTTAGGGTACATCACTGTTTACATGGTATATGATTATTAAGTAGCTTTTAGTATTTCTTTCTGAGTATCAAATTAAGCCCGTGGAGCAATAGAAGTAAGTAACCTAAAACAGTTTTGTCTTACCCAAAGCTCATTAAAATCTTTGAAAAAATTCTCATTGACTTCAGCAGGCTTTGAAAGAGTGACTTTTAACTAAACATTGAACAAAACTCTACTATTATGTTTAGGAGACATTTAGGTTGTTGTAGACTTAGATATCAAAGGTAGTCTTTACTCTTGTCTTGCTCTGCAAATTGTTGTTTGGCATAAGGAAAGAGGAGAAAGATGGGGTTTTTAATACTCTGGGTCATTGAAGCAAGATAGCTAAAGATAAGGGTCCTTAAGATTCAGAAATAACATATGGCAGTTGCTGGGGTTAAGCAACAAAATGGGTTTGATTGTACACAGTTTGTCATCTGTTGGGTTACATCCCATCCTTTCTAATGGACGAGCCAGAGAGAGAACAATTGAGTGGAAAAGATATAAACAAAGGAATTAGATATGGCCCTGAGGCTTTCCCATTTAATTGGGTGTGCATTGCGGATACGCATAGATGCTGTTCCCTCTTGCTCACATGCATTCATTGTGCCGTGCTTCACAACATTTACTCAACTGTGTTGGCTACATGTTACAGTGCAAGGATCAGAAAGGTAATATTTTTGTCACTTCTGGGTGCTAATCTGTCTACAGGAGTTACTTAACTGCTACTGTTAGCTGTTTTTAATTAGATTTTTCTCTCATTTTTGAAAAAAAAAAAAAGGAAAAAAGGTCCGAGCAACATGAGCGTTGCAAATCTTCACCCAGTTTAACTGGAAAGAAGGTGTGGGCTTAAAGCTTGTACAGGAGTAATAGTAGTTTTGTATTCTGAAAGCTTGTATTTAAATATGTTGCACTGAAGAGGAGAGAGCACATATATAAGCCTAACAATTTAAATTGTACTAACAGGATTCTTTGCTATTTACAATGTTTTATGCCATTTACTGTGTTCTCATTTTCATTGCTAATACATTCTTTGCTGATGTTTTTCTGAGAATTCTTTGAGGACATAAGCTTTTACTTACCAGTAATTTATACTCTGTTGTCTTGACCTTTAACCTCGCTTCAGAGTTAGTCTGAAGCTAGGAAGAAGAACAGGAAATACATATTGTCCCAAAGCAGTGTTTGATGATAAAGCTAAATCAGAAATAATGCTTCTGCATGGAGAGATCATTTTCCTGCTCCTTCCTCACCTGTTCCCTCTCTTCCTACTCCAGGCCACACGTTCTCTTTTCCTGCCTGGGACCAACTTGGTCTGGTGCTTGCCACACTCTGCTGAATTGATTCAGCTTGTTCACCATTGCAATAATTATTTCCCTCTAAATGTCAAGCTGTTTTCTGATGTATTGAATTACATTTGTCCAACAAGGTGGGCGATGGCTATCCAAATTTGGGGAAGGCTAGTGGTGGCAAACATAGTTGCAGGAGCAGGTGGCAGTAGATGAACAGAACAAAACATCTTTTTTGTGCCATACCACGTAACTTAAGTCTTTATCGTTCCTCTTGCATCCATGTGGTTTAAGAGCCATAGTTCAGTTTCCTACATGTAATATTCATTATTTGCTATATAATCTAAAGAAACATGGAGAATTCTCACACACACACATGGATGTATGATACATTATTTATACCCATTTCTTCAATAATTCTTACTTTCATTGTCTGTTTTTATATGCATAAACATAGCAATTTAATATTAATTTACCATGGTATTACTGAATCTAATTATGTTTCTAAGAGAACACAAAGAAAGAGAAACTGAAAAACATCACTATTTCAGTAACTTAAAATAAACTTTCAGATCCTTTCAGCTCAATTGAAAAAGTTAAAAGAACAGCATGCTGGGAGTAAATTTCACTTACTGGGGAATCAGGGAATGTAGTATGAGCTTTAATGAGATATTTTAACCTTTTTTAAACTTATTGATCTCACTGCAGCACTTGACTCCTTTAAAAACATACCCTTTAGAGCTGGAACTCCCAACCATAGTATGTGCCCTGCAGTGGCACACAGGTCCCTTGGCTCTCAAGAAGGTTGGGTTTCTGTACGGATTACGTTTTTCTCTTCCTAAAGTGATTTTAGTTGTGTCCTAACTGCTAGTCAAAGGTTTCTTACAGAAATTCTTTTCACAAAACCAAGATCAGGAATATGTTGAAAATGAAGTCTTAAATAGCTGCTTTTGTCAAAGTTACTACAAAAAATCAGGATCTAGGACCTACCCAGCATGAGCTCATACAGGTAGCTTATAGTGCTGAGTGTGCTGTAGTATTCTTTCCCAGGTAGAGTTTGATAAGCACTGAAATATTCATGCCTAGTAAAAGTGTTTCTAGGATCCAGTTGAGAAGCAACCAAGGTAAGAATATCTGTGCTTAAGGCATTTTCTGCTGGGGTGGATTTAGCTAACCACTTGGAGGTGATACAAATGGAACTTGTGGCTGGAACTATAAATATTTGCTGAAAGCTTCATGTCAGCAAGGAGCCCAGAAGTGCTCCTAAATCAGGACTCAATAGACCAGTTTCACTATGACCATAAATTCTTTAAAATGAGCTCCTTTTTCTAGCAGTATCTCCTCCCGATTGCCCAGCTGATCTTCCCATGCCATGGAGCATTTTTGAAACAGTGGTATGACTCAGTTAATATAAGCGTGTGTCCTATTGCTGGTGCTTGAATTCATATTATGTGACTGGTGCACTTAGATATATGCCTTAACGTAAGCCCTTGAAGTTGGCAAATGGTTCAGTTTGGATTTTTGTTTATTTTAAAACTCCCTGCTTTCCCCACCCTTCAGAAGATTTTAAAGCATTTCAGCTTTCAGATTCTTTCATTTTATAAAGTAAAACATGTTTCTTCTCTGAAGTTCCCAGTATTCTACTCTTGCAACTTTTCTATAGAGCCTATTACATGTGTTTACATGATTTCATCCAAAGAGAGACAATGTGAAGAAAAAAGTTATCAGTTTATATAATTTGTAAATAACATTAGTGAATTCAGTGTCTCCAGATTAATTTTTCCCATATCATTTTATGTCATTTTTTTAATGTTTTGAGTATTTGTAATTAATTTGTTTGGCTTGGGATGTTGTATTTAACAGAATATAATGATAATTTTGTACTTGCATATTTCTTTCAACATTGTATATGAAAACTGGAGCAATGCATAAGCCTTATCTCTGAGTTCACTTGGACATAGTGATAATTTAATAGCAAAGGAATCCAACGTGGAAATTAGTAATAAGCAGTTATTTCTGTATTTTAAAAACATGACAAAGTATTTGTTCAAAGAGAATAATCAAGCACAGATTTCTTTTACTTCTACAGAATAAAAACCAACGTCCTTTGAGCTCTTCAGATGCTGTATAAAAAGCTGACTATGTGTCTTTCTAATCCAAAACAGTGTTCCTTGTATTATCACTTCTTCTAACTTTCAATCAATTATAGTTCTATGTTGTTATGTCCCTCTCTTGCTCTTAGATACTATCTACAGCTGTTGTCATCAAAATACCAATTTAATGCTGTACAGGTAAATTAAAACTGCACATCAAAACTTCTGGGCTACGTCCTCTTCCCCTTTTTTGGTTTCCTTGGGATAAACATTTGCTAGTATCCCTTTTCTCCTTGATACTTCGTATAGATGGTAAGATATGATTACAGTATATATTTTACACTTTCTGAGGTATACATTAATTTGTGAGATAAGTTTCTGATGAGCATCTAAGCATCAGTACGTATTAATAACTTTTCATATTTCTTTGGAAGCAATTAGCAATGAGCTAGCTAACTACATTTAAAATTTTATTGTTTGAGTCCTAAAAGACTAATAGCAGCTGAAAGTGTAAAGGTTAAGAAAGGACAATGCTAAAGCAATAAGGAAGAATAATTCTGGTGACTTTTCTCTCTTAAATCGCTTTAATCAAAATTTAAAATACTGAATAGTTAATATAACACTGCATGTCTAACATCGACTGAATAAAAATTATAGGAACAGTGTATTTGAGATTTGTGCAATTTTTATAGCATATCACCTGCAATTTGCAATAATGGATCAGGGTGAAAGTAATGTTTCTTTGTCAGATTTTCTTCATTAGGCCCCTATACCTAATGCTGTCTGAAACAGTCCACTTATGCATATTGTATTTGTGGATATTTTAAAAAAAAATGTTTACCTTTTCCTTTAAAGAGTCAGTTTCAGTTACTAACAGAAAATATACCGCTATTATGCAACTATTTGGACTTACATAGGAGCTGTATTGCTAAAATTGTAACAAGACATTGTCTGCTTCAAGTTACATCACTGTAAACGTGAAACAAAGATTTTTTTACCTCAGCTGTAAAATCATGTACCTGTAGAATGCAGTCTCTTATTTTGAAAAGTCATGAATGAGGACTGACATTGTATATGATCTCCCTAAAACAGTTGCCCACAGAAGAACAATGAAAACAAATTCAATTCAGGAAATGCACAATCCCCCTTTTTTTTTTTTTTTTTTTTTTTTGTTCCTGAACAAATAAAGCATTTAATTGACTTCCATATGGTTTTGTGGTTCCCCCTCCTCCCTTACTTTCTTATAAAAGAAGACAGTTTTTATGGAATTTCCGTTTATATTGCTGCATTAAAAAAAATGAAAAGCAGTTATTATGAAGGAAAAGCGTAACAGGAAAACAGAATACTCTGAACCACAGTGCTGCTGCCTCTATTTGAATAAAAACAAACTCCAAACCTTCCTGTGCCTGCAGTCTCATGCTTGCTTTTGCTTGAGCATTGTTTAAACTCTGAGGTTACTGTGAGTACTGTAAAATAAATGATACCAATGAAATGACAGCATATTTTTCTCTGAAAAAATCGCTCACCCACTGTTGTTAGAATCTCCCAATCCCTTCTAAGTCAGTTAATGACACAGAATAGCTATTGGTGCCTTAAGGATCCTAACAGGCTTCATGTCAGCTGACAAATGGCTTCAGTGACTTGTCCAGTAATAAGCAAATTCCTCTAATGTATTTCTTGGTCTTTTGCTAACTGTTATTTTTCCCCTCTTGTGCTTTCAGAAGAGTTAAATGTGTACACTTGTCCATCTCTGCTTCCATTTCTAGTCTTCATTAATTTTCCTTAAGGGTGACTTTTTTTCCTTCAGGCCAATTTGTTCATCTGAAGTTCCCACGCAGACCATTACAACAATTTACTTGCCCATAACATGATTTTTGGCTCCAGGTAGTTTTTGATGCTATAGGTAATCTACGTTCACAGAAAAATCATAACATGAGGTGCCTTTCATATCCCGGTACAGGACTGGAGAACACTTTTTGGGGGGATGTTTTCTTTATGAATAGATATACAAGAAATACTTTTGGGAAAGGAGCCTTTCTCAGAAGGCTACTTTACTTAGCCAATCATTTCATTTATAGGCCTATTTAATAGACGTTCGAGAAACTTGAAGAAGCCCTATTTTTAGAATATGGGTTGTGGTCTGCTGGGACGGAAAAAAAATTATAACTTGTATTTTGGATGGAAAAAAACAACCCACTCTACATGCTATATGCTTAAAACGTAATGAATAATATGCCCTTGCTGAACCATGGATTACACTTTGGGACCATATCACT
Source organism: Athene noctua (assembly GCF_965140245.1). NCBI lineage: Eukaryota > Metazoa > Chordata > Aves > Strigiformes > Strigidae > Athene > Athene noctua. The sequence goes on along the minus strand of NC_134039.1, from coordinate 44,387,864 downwards.
CCGCTTTCTGAATGCCACAGTGTCCATGCCAGAGACCCCATAGCAAAAGGCACGCTCTTGCTCAGGGGCCTGGGCTGGGGCCTCGCCTGAGCCTGCCGGGCAGCTGCAAGGTGCTTCTGCCACACCTAACTTCGACTCAAGGGCTTATTTATTATTGCTCCTCCTTCCAGAAAACTAATCAGCACGCTGGACTGTTTTAGATTTTACTCCTGATTCTATTTCTTTTTCAAGCAGGGGTTTTGTAACTGCAGACAGATGATGTATACGCTGCAGTTAATAGTTAGGTCCTGGAGGTGAGGCATCTGGTCATGTAGGCTCCCTCACAAAAGGGTCTGCACACAAATGTCCTAGGATGGGATAGGAGGTCTCTGAGAGACTAGTGTCTGTCACTGACTTTACAGTTTAGAGTTATCCACCCTGTAAAGTAGACTGCAGAAAGGGGACAAGAACCCCCGTAACTGTTCTCTTTGTTTCCAGTGAGGAGATAATCATATCCCCCATACAAGCCATGAGCTCTCCAAAGAGAAATAAAACTCAGTTAAAGCTTGTGAGCAAATTTTCAAAGTGATTTAGGGCCATAGCATCTAGGGCTCAATGAAATTCAGTACCAATCTCCCAAATATATTGAAAGATGTAAGGATATTGAATCATCTCTTTCCATCACAAGGCCTTGTTTTCAGCTATGTATAGGTTTGACAACTTTAAACATATGGACTAATACTTTTTAGACAGGTGCTGGCTTTAAGCAAAAGATTTAGAACCATAAAATTATGTTTCGTTTATTTCTAAGAATTAAGTTGAAATGGAGACAGGCACTACTGTGCTGGATAAAATAAGAAGAGATGACTATTTCACTAAGAAGCTGCAACAGCTCTATTTTGGAGCAGAAGACTTGAATTTGGCAAGGCAACACTGGAGGGTCAGGAAAGTGCTTTTTACTCCTTCCCTGTGAAAAATCTTCTGAAATTTGAACAGGATGTGAGCATCAGAAAGTCTCAATTCACACAAGTGTAGCACAGACTCAGAGTTTAGAAAATAAACCACCCAGAATTATATTTTTACTGAACATGCTCCAGCCCTTCAGCTTGCTTTTCTCAGCAATCAGAAATCATTGTGACACTGGACACAGGCACCAAGAAAACTAAATCTCTGCCCTGAGCAACAGGGTTTATATTCCTCATGCCTGGGTGGCATGCAAGGAAAACAGCATCAGTGAAATAAATGAAGGGACTGTAGTTTAGTGCTGTGCTGAGGAAGGAAACCTGTGGGGAAACTGAGGTTAGGAGAAAGCTGGAGCTAAAGAAATGGGTAAGTGACAAAAGGAACAAGCAGGGTCTGAAAACTTGGATGAGAAGACAGAGGAAGTGCCACGGGTGAAAATTAGAATATGATATTGATCTCAGGCCTTTACAGTAGGGCCATGCCAGGTGTGGAAAAGGAAGCAGTCAAATCTAAACTTTGTAAATCCTGATTTGGTAGAATAAACTGCTGTGAACCCATGGTGTTTGGGTAAGTGGAGACTTTGCTAAGAATCCTTTTTATTGAGCTAGAGGCTGAGCTATAGAAAACTAGAAGGCTGAGCGAGGCACGAAAGATTAGGGTAGCATTACCTATGGCTTCCCTTGGTGCCTGGACACTGTCACCTGAGCTCTAAATCTTCTTGGCACCTACAGGAATTGGAAGCCTCCCAGTTCGCTGAGCTGTCACCACATATCTGGGAAGTGCCCTTGTCCCTGCTCCTGGGCGTTGCTCCTCCTCACCCATTTACCACTATACCCTTCCTTATGTCAATGGAGTTTCTCTGCTCAGGTGATAACCTTCTGCAGTCAAACAGAAAGGACCAGTTTTTTTTTTTTTTAATATCTATTGAAGTCCTTGCTAGGTTTTGTAAGCTGCTTCTTAGTCATGTCACTTTCAAAATTTGTGAGGGAAAAGTATGGAAATTGTAGTGCAATTTAAAAAAAATTCATTGTACAGATAATTTTTCAGTGGCTTCAGGCACAGAGTCTTGACACCGTTTCCTAGTTAAATATGAATCTGGTTCACCCAGCTGTTTCTCTACTAACACACTAAGTAATCCAGTGCTTCATTAAGTTTGGTAGCACATCCCTAGAGCTCAAACCATCATAAAACTTTTCCCCTTTGTATAGTAATTGCCTTCACTTGTGAATGGTCAGCACATCTGGCTATACTATAGAGACTAACCTCTAATGCCAGATATTGAGAAGAGCACATGCACACTCTCTTTACTACCTTGCTGTATTATAGAGGAGTTTTATTTTCCCCTCAGAAAAAAAAGTATGTGTTGATTTTACACAGCAGTGTATTTTGACTGTTGCATTTAAATTTGTGACTGAGTCATGAATAATTTGCCTTTCAGTTAACCTCATTCACTGTGTGAGTATTGCAAACAATTTCTTTTGTAAACTATCCATTTGCAAGAAGATCTTGAGGCCCCTATTGGGATTCATTTGGATCTGTATGTAAAGACTAGTGATTCGAATAAGTGTAAAAGTAGGGTAGCTCACAAAGCACTCTCTGCATAAAACACCACTGGGATTATATCTTGTAAGCAGAGAGGAGCAGTTGAATAAAAATAAAAGTTCCCTTATGGCTACTTAGATCACAGTTTTTTTCCTGCTCTTACTTTGTTTGCTGAATGCCCTTTTCTACTATCTGGTGCCTAACACTTACTGAAGAGTGAGTTGGGTTCATTTTTCTCATTATTTTGCATTTTTCTTACTCCTCTGCTCTTTACACACATTCCACTCACTTGGTTGCCCAGAGGCCTCACTCCCGCCTATGGGCTCAGCCAAGCTTCTCTACCTGCTGGAGGAAAAGAGGATCCAGCTTCTTGCAGTCTCACAGTTTTCTGGCTGTTGGCAGAAAGTCAAAATAACAGTCACAGTGTGTTTCTCCTTAATTCTGAAGTATGGAAGAGCTACGAGGATGAACAGCTGCACTGCAGAGAGGGCAAGAACGTGCTTTAAAAGGCAAACTGGTGGAAGAATCTAGCTCTTTTTGAAGCAGTGCTTTTCAGGCAGCCGCTCTCCAGTCAATTTGAGCTTTCTCCTTCACAAATAAACTCATCCTAATAATTCCTTTGAGAAAGAAAGAGTTTATGAGCTTTTTTTTCCCCCATGTTGTTGATAGCTTCAGTGGTGATTTCTCAGATGGTGTACCAGCTGGGATTTTAGATCTAGAATAGGGAGCTGCTGCTCTGGAAAAGGAGAATTTTCTCAAAGTGCAACACTTTCCAAAAAGTCTTTTTCAGGAGGCTTGCTGTTTAAGAAGGAGTGCAGTTGTTTCCCTTGTGCCTTTTCCCCCCTTGCCTTTGTGGCATTGGCTCAGCATGTTAATTTTTGGTGACAGATTATAAAAATAAGATATATTTTTAATTAGATTACATACTGATGTTAATTCTCTTTCTGGCTTCAATTGACAATATTTTAAAATAATAATTAAACCATGTTCAGTGCCAAGCCACTCATGATGTGAGAGTCTTGAGTGAAATTTCGAAAGGTGATGAGTGTGGTTGGAAAAACTCTGGATGGTCTTTCTCAAGAGGGAGAAATAGCATTTAAGTATAGTGGAAAAATAATGCAAAAGAAGTGAGACAAAACATGAATAAGATTTGGCAGATCAGCTGACAAGATTAATGTGCTGAAAGATGAATGGTAATTATTCTATATGGAATAGAAAAAAAGTAACTAGAATACCCTTAGCTAGGAATATATGCATTTAAGTCTCAACAAAATAGGTATGAACTAGTTTCCTTCCCATCTCAACATGGAGCAAGAAGAGGACTTCTTGGACTATGTAGGAAATAAGATGTAAACCATTTGGAGTTTTCTTACATTTATCATATTAGTCCTGAAAACTGCCTTCTAAGCAGGCCAAATAAGCTATAGGGTCTTGATTAAGCCTGTGTGACTTGAGTGTTAAAACATGTTGAGTGTGATGCCTAAAGCAAACCTGATGTTCACTGAGCTGGTGATGTGTGGTGAATGTTGCCTACTGTAGTGACCTATATTACTGCCCTGTGCATGCCCAAATGGTGCTGCCCTCGGAGAGATAGAGACTCCGTTCCAGTGACCTGACTCTGCTCCCACGCTGTGCTGCACTTTGTCATGTGGATCAGTAATTAAACACCAGACAAGCCTGCAAACACCACAGCTGGAGACTAGGATTCATTCCCTGAATGTACCTCTCAATAGTATTCCCAGGGAAATACAGTTTGTTTGAGTGTACCTGCACTTACCACGTAGAGGTGTCCAGCATTCTCCTGAATATGTCTTTTTCTGTCTATCTACAATGTCCTTTCTTGTAGCTAGATCTTATACTTATCAAAGTGAGAAATGCTTTTTAATCCATATTTATATATATATCTGTATGGAAGATCATGGAGTATAGTAGGGCTCCTCGCTTTAGTACTTTAAATAGCAACATACACGGTACTTTCTTGAGCTGCTTCTAGAATATTTTTGGATCTCTGGGATGGGGGAGTGCTGTAGTTTAAAATATTACAGCTGCTGTTGATTCTGAAGTGCATTTCAGAGGTAGTATGGAATTTGAAATCCTCTAGTTGTTTCTCCTCATTAGAGGTGCTGCACTTTTAGAGCCATTTGGGGAATGGTGTAATTGCAGAAATTAGGCAGGCTACTGGGAGGCAGAGGTAGTGTTTTGTGTAAATTCCAGACTTTAGAAGAACACTAAGTTTCATGAACCATTTTTCTTCTCTTTGCTAAGCTAAGAAGCTTTGGACTGTCCCTTTTTCTTCTTGCAGGAGACAGAATAATGAGCTTTTATTTTTGTCAGCATTCTAGAAATCTCGACTGGCCCTACAGTATGTTGAGAAAGGAATCTGAAGCTCATGCAAAACCGTATAAACTGTCAGAGTAAAAATAAGGTAATTACCACAAATAGGGTTTTCTCCCACTTTATTTTTATGGTGATTCTAGTATAAATTCTTGAGATTATACAATGGAAATGGGATGCTACAGTTACCTGAATGCTCTGAGTTTTCCCCAGATGTTTGCCATGTAGGCTCCCTCCCCAACGTCACTCCTTATTCTGTCAGTTTTGCCTTAGTGCATCTGATAGGCATTGTCTGAGATGAGCTTACAAGCTCCTCAGGTTAGAGCTTATGCTTTCCTCGCTTTTGACTTCTTATGCAATTAAAATGAATGATACATCTTGATGATAAAAAGGTGAAAACTGTTCTTGGGAAAGTATGGACAAGCTGGGTGTGTTCAGATGGTTCCACAGGTTTCCAAGCAGAAGACACGGGTCCTGCCCTTAAATTCAAGCTGTTATAATGCCAAGGCAGAGTGCTGTTAATGATGACAAGGGCTCAAGGACCTGTTTTAGTGGCAGCGGCTGTTTGAGGAGCTGTGTTGTTCGGCTGTGTGAAGAACCTCTTCCAGTCTGGAGCTGACTGATGCAGTGTGAAGGTTTTAGGGGAAAATGGCCAGTAGGATGAGAGGAAGAATGTACTAAAAGCATATATAGCACATTGTTACTTTGCGCCAACCAATATCTGGCCTGCTTTGAGAGGTGTTTGCACATTGTCATTGGATAAAACAGGACTAATGTTTTAATCACAAACACATTCCTGTCATAGTGGCCTAGTTTCCTCCCCTTCTTCTGTTTACTTGTTTTTTTACTGAATTATGAAGCTGGTGGTGTGGGTGGTACAAGAAGCAATAGGAGAAGAATTAAGATCCACAGCTTTACTCTTGCCTGGTTCACTTCTGTCTAGCTGGTGCTTTTCTTACCCATGTATGGATGTTATTTTTGATTTTTTTTCACTTTTGATTAATGCATTTTATAGAGGGTTTTTTCCCCTAAATTAATGGGTATTTTGATGATATTACAGTTTCATGAGTATAAGGTAAGTCTTATATATATAGTCTCTATATATTTTTGGTATTTCTAGAGCAGGATTTTCAGTTCAGCCTTTGCTGCAGTGCTTTGGATTTCCGTCATACTTCAGGAGAATAAAAGCCACATGTTCACCTTTTATTATTTGTGCAGCAGATATTTCTGAATACCCAATAAAAAGAAAATTATCATTTTTCTGTATTTGAATATGCTGTGATAGTTGGGCTTGTAAAGCACCATGCCCCATCTTCTTTGGTGGCAAGTTGAACAAGCAGAGCTATGACCAAGTCCAAAGACTGAGGAGGGATTTTTAGATGATGATTTAGTTTTCCTCCCAGTTTTTGTCAGAATTTTTCTTTGGAAAAATCTTTCACAGTGTTTATTCCTCTCCTTCACTCTTTCCACAAGTATATCTTGCTTGTTTGTTTCATTGTTGACATTAACATCTTTGTTTGTTTTGGTTTTCATCTCCCTGTCTGCAGCACTTCCCTTTACGAGCTGGAGATTTTAATCATTTCCTAATATTGTGCCACTTGCAAAATCAGTGTAAAAGCCCATGTGTGGAGTACTCAATATGTAGGAATGCAAAACTGAATTTCAGTCCTCTATATAACTGTCAGTGGATTATACATTCTAATGTATTAAACAATAAGTTTCAGTCTACTATTAAGGATGATTTCTGGTATAAGAAAAGATCAATTTTAAATTAATTTATTAAAGATCACTGACTGGCAGAACAGTGTCGTACACAGCTGCAGGGACTTGCTTATATTCATATTACCAAATCACAGTCACAAGCAATATAGAAAAGACAAAGTAGATTGGGGTCTGTCTCTGCCTAATGGCAAAACATCATTCCCTGTTAGGGGGAATGCTAGGGGAAAATTGATTAGGTTGAGAGAAACTACACATTTATTATAAGACAGTAAAGATTTTGAACAGAAAACTTTAAAAACTGTAACTTGTACTGATTATCATAGTGGTTTTACTTGTTTTGCTGTTAAAAATTCAACAAGGCAGGACTACTGAATTCCTATTATCACTATACAAATGTGAAACATGTTTCTTATTGTGTACTCTCTGTGTGATAATTCAGAATCAGAGATAAATCTGTTAATTTTACAGTTGTCCTTTCATAGTGCAAGACTGATTTCTTGCTTCACATTCAAAAGACAGGAGCCAAGAAAGCAGTTCTGACCTGGTGTGGAGCAGTTTTTCCTTTCTCTGGCTGCTCTGTATTCATATCAACTTATTCCAAGCAGAGAAACAGGTGCTCTGCTAAATTTTAACATCATCAGTAATGAGAGTCTGGCTTACAATATGCCCTGGGAGATTTGTCAATAGATTTATTCATATGCCATTTAAGTACTTTTATTAATCCTTTTAGCCTTGTGAAACAAAGTTGATTATCTCATCTTATATTTGATTTTGGTCGGATGCAAAAAGGGATGTTATGTATTGAAAATGAAATAGATTTTTTTTAATAGGATGTTGTGGGATATAGTCTGGATTGTTTTAAGTTGCAATGGCAAATACACACTGTCGGCTAAAGGCACCTGTTCAGAATATGCTGTGGCTCTGAGCTGGTTGTGGATGCCACACATTTTGTTTACATAAAGCTTCCCTTGAACAAGTCCCTTTAGTGTTAAAGTTTTGTAACCATCTGTGGCTTTGAAGTGCAAAATGACTTGACCAAAAGTGCTCTTGAAGCAATAGCAAATGAGGGTGTGGGGACCGTCAGAAGAACAAGAGAGTTCGCAGGGAGTGGAAATACTGCTGTTCAGAGGATGCCACTGTTTTGAAAAGGAAATTGAGGGTAGGAAAAGGGTTACAGCTGGACACCAACAAAAGTTGACATATGTCATTAACTTACCTTTTCAGTATGTCTTGGGATAATAGTGCCATTGTTTCCCATAGTCTGAAACACTTCAGTTGTCAGTGTAAGTGAATGTTGACATAGCATACTTCTTGTCTGTGAGCAATTTGATACAGTTCTTAACCCATGTGAAACACTCTGCAACTGAAAATATATATGGAGTCCAGATTTTATCAAATTAACCTTTCCAGATTCTTTCTGCCAAAAATCCAAACCAAGAAAATGCCCACTCCCATAATACTCTAAGATGCCACTTAGTAGTGGCTTTTCTCATACTCCTTCCAGTTTTCACTCTCATTTAGACATTTGAGTGACTCTTTCAAGAAGCAACCACAAACTGCATGCAGTTTCCTTGTACCAGTGTAACAAACAAATGCACAGCAAGATCTCTACAGTTCCTGTTTGTCTACAAAGGTAGTAATTTTTACATGCTCAGAAGAGTTTTGCCTTGTGTAAAAGGGAACTTTTCTTTCAGTAAATTATTGATTTGTTTAAAAAGTTGGCATTGATATTTGAATGGATCACAGCTAATTGCACTGATAATTCTCTTCTCTTTCTCTCACCAAGGATATACACTAAAATAAAGCTTACCAGCAGCTTTAGTTATAAATGTGTGCACTGTCTAAATGGAGCTGAAAACACTGGAACAAAGTATGACCTTTTCCTTGAATATGTTCCCCAAGTGCTGGACTCTGAATGTTGCATTATTGTATAATCAGATGAGTAATGATATATACACTTATGTCAGACTTGGCAGGACCCAGAGCAGCACTAGCACCAGATAAGATGGTTATCAGTCAGTGAGGGCCCTGGGGAGGAGACCCACTCTGACTGTTGACCATGGAGCACCATGACTGCTGGTAAGTGAAGTAGTGCTGGCGTAACTGGGGATTGCTTGTAGCCCCATCGTTCATGAGAACTGCAGGACTCTTTAGGCAGTTGGCACAAGGTGGAGCAGTTTAAAGCTACATTAATTAATGCCAAAATATTGGCCTGATACAGAACTGGCTCAGGATCAGAGAATGAAAGCAATTTATTATGTTCATCTGTATGTGCTCTGTGTATGTCATATAAATGTATTAATACTGCTTGACATGTTTATATTTTTATATTGAAAGGATGGATAGCTCTAGAGTAATTGACTGCTGTTGCTTTATTTACAATATTTAGGGTTTTATTTCCATAGGTGGAATAAACTGATCTTGATAGAAGAAATTGACTGCATGTCTATGCTCTATTAGGTTAATACTGTTGTCAGTGTGCTATTTGACTTTTGCTTCAGTGTGGTAGTGTTTTGGTTGTAAAATTTAATCTCAGTGTTTCTCAAAAGGTGGTCTCAAATTTAATTCAGGTCTATGATAAATTATATATAGAATAGGAATAGCCTGGTTATGTTTGTACAGAACTGAAAGCAGTTGAGTTGCCCAAAAACCTAAAAGAGAAATGCCAAACTGGACCTTTCCAGTGAAATCTGGAAACTTGAATAAGATGTTTTGGCTTCCATAAAGCTACAGTGTGAAGACATATTTTAACACCTCAGAGTGGGGCTAGACACAACAACTTCAGTTGTGTCTTATTGTGAATTAGATGTCTTTATGTCTGTCTTCAGAATAGTAAGGGGTTTTTATCCTCAATAGTTGAATCATTTTAAGCATTGCCTTCACATTGCATTATACTGTCTTCCAAACTATTCCAGTGTTTATGCTAATCTTTAAAAAAAAGTTTTAAAAAAAAGCTGACACACAGAAGAATTGTTAACTCTCAAGTATTTAGTATAGATGAGTGCATGTGTTGCACCTTTGTTATCTTGCCTTTCTGATAAGATACAGTAATACCTAATGGGGTTAGGTAGCTGGCAAGGAACATGTTGTGAGCAGCAATGTACGTAAAGCCAGAGTTCTGGGATGGCAGAATAACAAGGAGCTACTGCCATCAGGGAGGGGATTATTTAAGCATTAAATTATTAGGCAGGCTCCCTTTGTTAATCTCCATATCACCTCCTTCAGTGTGATAAGCCCCCAAACAGAGGTCTTGCCACATTATGAAATCCTATTCTCAACAACTCTTCCTGTATTTTTATTCCTAGGCTTCAGTCCCTACTAAATATGTGTACACTTATTTGCATGTGTGACCAGCTTGTTTATACCAATATATGTGCCAGGCCTGGGATGTTTTTGATTGTGCAGCTAGAAAAACAAAAACAAGACAGTGAGATATGGATGTTTAGGGAATTAGTGTGACCCTCCTGGAATAGTTGCATCTCTACAAGCTCCTGCTTTGCAAATTCCTGCTGTGCCTCTGCAAACAATTCAATCCAGAACAGACGTAACTGTTCAATCTTGCCATGGTAGAAATCAACAGTTAAATTCACACAAATTTCACTAAAGGTAAAGCTGTGGGGAACAGGATCTCTTTCTATCGATCCTCCTATTCCACTTATAAATATTTAGCCAAATGCCTCCAGAGTCAACCAGAGAGTCAAAGTTTGAGTTTAAAGGTAGTTGTGCACTACAGGTGAGACTAGTCTCACTAATTTTTGTCATTTAAAAATTAGGAATTTAATTTAAACTAGGCCTCTAGGTTGCTTTCATGGTTATTGAAAGGCATCTTCAGAGAGGGATTAATTCTTATCATACTAGGTTCTGGCATGGGTTAAACTGCTTCATAGTTTCCTGTTTTTCTGGGCTCGGACTCTTGATGGAGCCTAGATGTTCACCTCAGGCTATATGTCTGCAGTTTGGATTAAATTATCTTTTCCCTAAATACTACTGTCTTTAAGTGATCAGCTGTATTTATTTCCATACCAGACAGACTGGTATGGAATATGTATATATGCGTATGTAAATGGAATATGCATATATAAATAAATATGCAAAACTCAGAAATATTGCAGCATAGTTATGCGAAGTATATATTTTTTGATATATTCCATTGCAATTAGTTGGTGTATTAATTGATCTGAGCCACTCAAGTATGGAAACAGTGGAGGGCACAAGAGGGCTGAGCTGGGGATATGTGCCCTTGCTGGATGCAGCCCTGCCTTTCCAGAGGTCCCTTCCTATGTAAATGCCAGCTGCTATTGCTTCCCCTTCATCCTCCATGTCATTTAGCTCTGGGATGTATGACTCGCATAATGTGGGGGTGGGAGGTGACATTCCTTCCCCACCACGGTTAGTCACTGCACATCCTGCACCTCAGTGCTTCCCCTGAGTCACCGCGTGACCTCAGTGCCATCCCCTGTCCCAAGAGCTCCCTTCCTAGCTTTTGCTGTGCTTTCGGGACTGCTGGGCTTCATCTGCCTGCCTTGAACTGATTTTGATGCCTGACAAAGTTTTAGGGAAAGCAGTTTATACCATCTAATTCCACATGAAAAAGGATTAGGGCAGTGCAAAGTTTTGAATGTCGTTAGTGAAGTGATTGATCCAATGTAGAAACAAGTCCGCTTTTTAAGTATCTGCAAACGAGACATGGCATCAGATACTCATTAGTACCATAAGCTTACAATAAGCTGTGATGAACACTTCCATTTGTGCAGCAGTGCCAAAGGGAGATGCGGTTGGTTTGATTGTTTGTTTGTTTAGCTCCAGGCCCTAGTTCTTGCCCTAAATGCAAAAATCCTTTTGTTTCTGTGTTGTGAAGCTATTTATGATTTCTTGTGGTACAGGTAGGAGGAGGCCAAAACCCAGAAATTTTAATGAAAGATCCAACTGAAAACAGATGAATGTGTTTTAAGTCCTTTGTGAGGAATGCTATTTTTTTTCTGCATCGGTATATGCTGCAGTTGGAAGTTCCTGATGGAAGTGAAGAGGGTGTTGCCTGTGCTTGACATGATGACCTTGGGTGTTCTGATGGTAAATGGACTTACTGAAGTATGTTGCTAACCCTTTGACTTGAATAGCTTGTAAACATTTCAGATCTTAGTACGTTACTCTCAGCAGAAGAAAAAAATTGAGGACTTCTTAAATGCCATTTTCTGCCTTATATGAATTTAAGACACCCTTCTATCTTAAAAGGAAAAGATCAAATAATTTGGGGCAATTTCCTTACCTGTATCGCAAGATTGTTTCTGCCATAACCTTAACAAGAAATTTTGTTTATTCTGCACATTGATACTATTCAGGTGTTTCTGTGATTTTTGTTTTCCTGCAGTGTTTTTTCTGTTCTCTACATCTCTAGTCAGCTATTTTTTATTTTTCTTTGTCCATCTTCTCAAACAAAACTATTTTAACAAAGTCATTCTGCCAGGCTTATTTGAATCTCTGAGAGGCTTTGCATTTGCCTTTGCTCCAAGCAAAACTGTATGCTTAGCTGTCTCTTAGAGATATACCTTATCTCTTAATTTAGAGATAACTTCAGAGAGACATCTTAAGAGATATCAACTTTCTCTCATAAGGGAGAAAACAATAATGAAACCTTTGATAAAGGACCTTTGATGAAAGGATATCTTCTTTCCTAATTATTTTCTTTCTTAATTTTCAGTATTAGCATATGAAATGCTCCCTCATGTTAAGATTTACATCATAAGCAGACCTACATGAATCAGTGGACTGCTTTTTAAGGCATCTGTGAAAAGTAGCTGAAAAAAATACTTACAGTAAGTAGTCTTACATTACTATACAGAAGACAAAACAGTTTGACAGGAAAATGTCTTGAGAGTAGCAAAGTGTTTGAGAGACGATCTTACTCTGGCTTAAAGGTAAAACTAAATACAAGTTCTGTCCTCACTGCAGTGCCATAGATCCTGAACTTTCTCATCAGATAAGAGTACAGTGAGAAGTGTTGTTGGTTGGGGGTTTTTTTCTTATCCTTTAGGTGCTTTCTATATTTAGATACAGTTTACAACTTTTGACTTGAATAGGTTGTCATATCTGCTGCCAGGTAGTTATGGCTATAGGGTGTTTTTATAATAGTATTTGTCCCTCATATTACCTTAATGAATACATTAAAGTAGCAAACTGGGAAAAAAAAAAAAAAGTAAAGGAAAAATAATCTTTCATGCAAAACCAAGAGAAGGAATTATTAGGAGGAATTTTCTATCTCAGTTCTCTCCAGGCTGAGGGCAGTTTACTCTTCCTAAAGCCAGGTGAAGAGGGTGAGATAAAAGGGCATCTGAAGTTTAAAGATGGTGATGCTAGAAAGGAGGAGCATTGCCAAAATCTAGTAGGTATGAAAGGACACAAATAAGATAAATATTTTTGAAAGGTTGCTGAGTCTTTACGAAAATGGATGTGCTGTTCAAAGGGACAGAGCACTTCCAATCTGCTCACCCAGGAGGGGTGAATATAGATCCCCATGGACTGCTTCAGGGTTTAAGGCCATTTCCCTCACAAGGGGCACGTGAACAGTTTTGGAGTGGGCCAGGCCACGTTGCATCTGGCATGGTTCTCTAAAAACTCCATGGTCACAGTGACAGGAGGACAGGAGCCAGCACCTTCCAGCCAGGAATAGAACAGCCTGAAGTGAATTTACAAATGCTTTCAAGAAACATCGAAAACTTAGGCAATGGAAAAAAGAAAACTGTTTGTTGCTTTAAGCCTTTGTTCTGCCTCCTGACTTTGAGTGAATAAATACATGATGTTTGTTTAGAAGTGTTTGGGTTTCCCTGCAAACTGAGGTTCTGACAGCTTTCCACAAAAAAGGCTCACTTGCGCCAAATTCAGATGGTCCAGTCAGTTCAATAAATGGTGTAACAAACTGGGAAGGCATAACTAGCCTGAGGTGTTTGCACTGCATGATTCCATGAAGGAGACCAGGAGAGGTGTGCACACAGCATAGGACTTGCACAACTCTACAAGTTGTGTTAGAACATCACAACTTCCATAATTTTTGTAACCTCTCTGCACATGGTCTTGCTATTCATTCAGTTGTTAAATTTTCCATGAACTCTGCTTATATAGCGTATACTCAATGATTGGAATATATACAGCTAAAACAATTAGATGATGACCGTACTATCTCTGTGTGGATTTAAGAAATTTTCTCGTGTCTTGGCTTTCTTCTTAGGTTTTTAGGTTTTCATAGCATAAGCTAAAAATTCCATCCAAATGCAAAGTGTAGGTTGTGGGATTTTGTGCTTTTAAAAAAATATTTTACCTAGTAACTGCTGAAGGACATTTATGAACCTCTCACATAAACTTAAGTGCCTGGTGAACTTGTAAACTTCCGTTTTGCAAAGAGAAGACAACATGCAATAATATGTGTATAGTATCATCTTAAAATAGCCTTTACTTCATATCAGATAAGTTTAGATACGGTCCTTATTCTGTGAACAGTTTTTTGGTTGAACACCATTTCAAGGCTGATTATGCAGTACTGACATGTGCCCTCCCTACCACTGTGGCTGTTGTGTGATTGGCATTTGGAGCATGCTAACACAATAAGCAGAAATATCCTGTTTTTAAGATAATTATTTACAGGACTGTGTTGTATCATTGAGTATTGTGGTGAACATTTAAAATACCTTTTTTAGGGTGTAGTATTTTTTAATGGTTTGCAATACAAGATCCTTTATCATTCATATGCTTGGAGTATGTGTTTTATTACAGTATTTTGAGGCATTTTACAATGTTCCTTGGGGATCCAAATCCTGCAAGTTTGTTTGGTATGTAACAAAATCATCTGTTCTGCACTGTGGTATAAATAACTGTTTATAAGAGAATGCTACTGTAAATTTGAAATTGAAGAAATATGGTACCTTTATCTACACAGTAGAAGGATACATAGTATTTTGGGAGAGACTCACTTAAATCTAGCTGATTTACTAAAAAATGGCACACTAGACAAGTCATTTGCCCACTTTCATTCTTCTTTAATGTATGGAACATCTCTTTCAGTCAGAGACACAGGTGAAATTTAAGTGGTTCGGCAGATTCTAGATCAGAGCTTGAGACCTGAGTTTTACTGCTCAAGAAATAACTCAGAAATAATTATTAGGTAGATAATACCAATACCATTTTAACCTGTAACAAGATAATGATGATAACATAAAAGGAAGTGCTGATGTAAGTAGGGGATTTTATCGCTGATAGTGAAGAAACATGAACCTGCCCAGCGAAGTTGAGAACAAAGTCATCTGGTGCAATGTTTGAGAAGTCTTACTGTGGGACTGCACAACTTGAGAGGTACATCAATTTGATAAAATTTCAAACTTAACTTTCCATTCCAACTTGTATCTCCCAAATGTATAAATTCTTCTGAAGAATGCATAAAAAATGCATTAGACTTCTATATGTTTTCAAGAAGTTCCTCCAAAGCATTTCTCCTTACATTTCCTTCAGAAATGAGAGACATTCAACAAGTCCTACTAAAAAAGGCAATCCTCTATTATCAGAGGCTTTCAAGAACAAATGTAAGAATTTAAGGAAAAACTTTTTTAAGGACTATTCTGTTCCATAATCATTTTATGCACTAAATAATGTAGTAAATGGTTGGACTATTAACAAAGATAATATCATTTGTACAGTAATTGCTGAAATATGAAATATGACCTTCCCTCATACCCCAAAGAATTTATGTTCCTATGACCTACCTCACTTGCATTTTAGGTGCCTATATCCATCATTCTCATCCTCAGGACTCCCACTCAGCAGCTGCCTATTTTGGCAGCACTTATAGTCTGTCCATAGCCATCGCAGGTTTTTACATTAAGGATTTGTACAGATGTGAAATTGAATGTCTGAGAATGCTCAGAAGCTGTGCTGGCTCAACAGAGTCAAGCACCTTACCATCAAGGTTTATTTAAAGGGCAGGTGAAATAAACACCTGCCTATTGTAACAAAAAGTTAAAGTTGGCAAAAAAATCCCCAGTGTTCCAGAATGAAATATTTATTATTCATTGGCAATAATTGTTTCCTGGGGTTTTTTTTAAAAATAAATAATTTTTCTTTTTATTTCATCAGAGAGTTAGAATGCTGATGGGAAAGGTCATAAAAAGCAGTTTTGCTTGTTCTGAAAAAATAGACTAAATGGAGAGCTGTCAACAGAAGTCCCTAAAGTAATACTCTACATGCCTCTGTAGGATTAAAGAAGCTGTGTGGGCTCTCCTGGAGTACCAGCGTTCTCAGACAGAGATACCTGAGGAGCTAGTGATGCCATTAGTGCCATTCTGCACCACAGTCAGAAAAATCTGAGCATAATGTGGGATGGGACACAAGGGTGGAGGATACTGGTTCAGGGACTCATTCGAGAGGAGACATGATGCTCCTTTTACTAGGATAATTTCTGTTTCTTACATTAGTAGGACCAAATACAGAAAGGCTTTTGGAAGGAAGTGCTGGAGAACTGTCTCATCTGTCCAGAATGAATGCTGTAATCTCTAGCCAGTAGAGTTATTTGTTTGTGTTTTCAATGAGTCCCTTTTTTCTTCATCCTCTGCTTCCTGCTCACAACTTCACAAATCTTGAATTATTTTCTGCATAACAATGTGGCTGCAGTGAGAGTATCCCCTTCCTAATCCTTTACAGAAGCCTTTAGTCCCAGGGGGTGTTTGTGTGGGAGGTAGAAGATATGGATTTAATTAAATTTAAAGGCAGTGACCCTTTATATTGAGCTAGTGAATCCCTATCCTTTGTTTCTATTCTGTTATCTAAGAGACAGGGGTATCACTAGAGTGTGTATTTGAAAAGGAAACAGGACAGTAAACAAAGAGTTGCATATGCAGAGAGCAACCCCTTGAGGAAGAGTCTTGTGGGTGCCCTGTGTAGGACCAGTCATGAGGACACAAAGAACAGACCTCAAACAAAAAAGCACTAATTGTTTTGTGTCATAAGAGATATAAGTAGAAAACAACCCATATGCCCAGAGCTAATAGTACCATTTGTATTTACATGTCAGGTGGTGGTTATAGGGGGGGAAGAAGAAAAATGTCAGGTAGTTGCTGAACTTCTACATTGACACAGCTCTCAAGAACTTTCACTTGCTATTCCAGATGTGTAGTAGACTCTAACAGATCATTTGATTTGCATTCAGTTTTAAGACATTTGTCTGTGCCTGGAGTCAGTGATGACAAGCCCTTCAGTTTGCACATGTATGTCCAGGACTAGGAAGAGTTTCTAGCTTTCACATCATTTGTTTCTGTGCCCTAAAATTCATGTCATATTATTGTTATGTAGCATTAAGAAGTAAAAGCTCTGCATCTTGTTTGTAAGAAGAGATACAGATATCATAGTTTGGGTACCAGTTTGAAGCAATAGGGTCCAGTGCTTATGCAAAGGTGTCAGTACGAGCAAAGCTGTAAACTTTCCCTACCTCAAAGCCTCATTAAAGAACTTGAGTTCATTTCTATCAGGGTGGATCTTTATGTAGCTAAGATCTGATCCTTCATAAATGGCCTTGCAATATAATTGAAGATACTACATATAAACTTCAGATCATTATCTTAATTATTATCCCTTATCTAAACTTCCTTCCTTGGTCTTCAGTATATTAGTATTCAACACAAGTATGTTCTAGTTGGATATTAAAAAACTCTTTTAATTGGGAGTGGTGCATTTATCTGTTGCTGGATTTATTTTCCTTTTTTTTTTGGTGGGGGAGTGGGGGTTGGATTTTGAGGTTGCTATTTTAATGCTGAGCTGAGAGACATTTTTTGTTGTCTTCAGAGGTAAATCATAGGTGAAAAATTTTCAGATCATGAATCATATATCTTTGATGTTACTTTGGGGAGTGGTGTGGTCCTATAGAAGTGTGTAGCAGAACTTGAAAGTTGGAATACACATCAGAAGATTAACATGGGAGACTGCAGATGGAACACAGATGAAGGACAGTCCCTAAGTCATAGAGACCTCCCTTCTTGAGGTATTGTCTCTTTCCATGTGATGTTAGGCAAATCTCCCCGTTTATAATAAAAAGTAAGGGTTTTCAGAACATTTTTAGTAAGAATCTAGAACCTTTTTCTTTCCATTGCATAGGTCGTCTAGATTTTGTTGTGTTACTAAAGCTGTATATAAGACAGGTCTTTTGTTAAGATATAAGGAAGAATATAACGTTGAATCTCATTTGGGATGAAAAATTTTCTCTTGTCAAAAGCTATGATAAGATTACTATCTTCTCTTTGTTATTTACTGTCTGGTAGAATTTACTTCATACATAATATTTGTTGTACTGGATGATTGCTAATTTAAGTATTATTATCAGAATGGGTAGACCTTTATTATGGACAGTGCTTTCAATGGTGATGAAAGCGAAATAAGTCCCAAACTGTTATTTTTATTGGAGTGAGCTGCGTCCTTAGTCTGTCATGTCCTAAACCCCTGTTTTACGTTTCTTGAACTGAAGAAATATGTGTATAGGCTATGACCTGTAAGCATTCCCAAAGCTTCAGCTAGGTAGCAAAAGACAAAATGTTTGCACACATATGACAATTACCACTCCAACACTCACCACCAAGACCTGTTTTAACAGAAATTAATGACAATAAGAAGAGTGCCAGATCATTTATGCTTGAAATCATTAACATATTTACTTAATATTAAAGTCGTGTTACCTTTAGCACCTGACTGATATGCTGAATGTGCAACACATTTATTGATATTATAGAGTTGGCGACAAACAACTTTTAAACATCAATGCCCAGAGAAAAATTAAGCAGGAGTTAAAGTGTTTTGTCTTAAAATATGTAGCTCAGAAACAAACAGTTTATTTTGTTTATTTTGATTTACAAAGCCATTCTTTCACATGAGAGGAAACCAGACAATTCAAATCAGTTTCTAAGCCTCAAAAAGTACAAGCTAGATGGAGACTTTATATTTAAAGTTAATTGTGGTCTTATTTGCCCCTGTTTCTTGCAACAAAAGAAACAAAAGTATGTCTTAATATTTTTGCATCTTTACATATCAGAAATTTGCCTTCCCACACTTAAAAAGAAGTGCTGGAAAAGAAGGTTATTTTGATCCCTGGGCCAAGTTCTTTAATGCCAAATCACAGTGTGGAAAGAATGTCTCAGTCCAAGTTATAAATCCTTAAAATGAGCCTTGATGGAAAATCTGGAGTAGTTTCACAGTGGAATCTCCTCAGCTCCATGTGAGGAGCTCTGTTGCTGCTTTGTTAAGGCATATGCCCGCTCCATCCAGGAATGGTCTGGTTGATAACAAGAGTGGCTTATTGTTTGTGAACAAACAAGGAATCAACAAAGCAAGGATGTTTTTCTTCTGCAAATTACTTCATGATTTCCAGTCAGATCTGAGAAGGTTTTTTCTCTGTTCTCCTGTGTTGTCATGGTATTGGTGAGCCACAAAGGAAACCTGTGAAAATTCAGTTCATTTTTCCCTTTACAGAAAACTTACCTTTTCTTTCTGTGGGTTTATTTATTAAAGTGAATGCAGATGTAGTCATGAAACTTATCGTCACAGTGACAAGACATGTATGAGACATAAGATTCCTGCAAGCTTAGAGTACAGGAAGTCTCTCATTCAGGAAAAAGGAATGAGACCCCTGGCATGGAAGGCCATCACTGTTATCCGGATGCCCAGAAAAGTGGAATATGGCTTACTTTTTACCCTTCCTTCTTTGGACAGAAACAAATGTTCCTTCCAAGATCACCTGTTTCTTCCAAGGGAGAGATATCTTTAGCCAGGAGCTGTCAGAGACAGCCACGGCCTAAGTTTGGGCAGTCTTGGATGTTATTCAAGTGTGCATTCACATATAGAAGAAAAAGTGAGTTTCATATGTTTCATCTCAGTTATCTGTATTGGAGAATGCTGGCACTGTCCTTTTGGTCAAATTAATTTCTTCACACATCACCACTTTCAAGACCAAAACATGTGCTCCCCTTATATTTGTCACTACTATAGCATCACACCAGCTTACAGAAGCATGTTGGTGTATGTGTCACTACACAGGACAGTCAGCAGCTTTTTCTATCACATCTTCCCTTTCCCCCATCACTTCTGGGACACATATATGCCAACATTAGCAGGAAGGGTTGCTCTGTAGGGAAAACCAGTTTGGTTCTTAGGAATCAGCATCTCTAAGGTACACATTTTGGGAGTAAGGGTTGCTTGGATTAGTTCTTGTTTTGTTGCGTGGACTGAATGCCGGTTAGAGAATATAGTGAATTCAGCATGTGCTTGAAACTCATGTATTATTCATGTCCTGTATTTTCTCTTACTTTACTAAACAGATGCTGAAATGTACTTTAAAGGTAAAAAATGGATCTGAAAAGAATTTCAAAGTTGTACAACATGCAGTATTTATAACAGAAAGTCTCCAGGTTGGTGGTCTTGGAGGATTGCTCTGTGTGGCACTTGGTATTGTCTCCTGTTAATTCAGGAAGCTCGAGGCCAATATTAATCACTGTGATGTTGCTCCCTTAACAAGTACCGCTTCCCAGCAGCACGAGTCTGCAGAGGAGCAGCTGCCTGACGGGATCCTCTGCAGCTGCAGGATGAATATCTGGCTCCTTCTTGTGGTACTTTATTGCTATTGCACAGGACTGAAGAATAGCTGCAGTAAACCAATAAAATCCCCGATATGATTAAACTGTAAAGCAGATCGGTAAGATTCTTCTCAAAGGATGAATGAGTTATTCCATTCTATAAAGAGTTGGATTTCTAACTGTGCAATATCCAAATTACTTAACAACCTTACACACAAATACACACTCAAAGAGGCTTATGCTGTTACCTTTCATCTGGCACAGATGCATCAAAAGTCTTACCCCCTGTGCCACTGGTGAATATTGGTCTCAAACACATGTATTAAATTAATTCTGAGTTGAGATTTGGGAAGAAATTGGAAGAAAGAGAGCACAGTAAGTCAGTACAAATGTTACTTGGGTGATTAGATCACAAACTGTAAGTGAGACTTGGAAATACAAAACAGCCCCCTTAAAGCTGGGTAAGTCATCTAAAGCTTGCCAGTGATTGTTGAAGAGCATTGTTTCTATTCATTTTCTTAGCTGGGATTAGTGGAGTTTTATTTAATTGTATTTTTATCTGAAAATTACTGAGTAGTGTTGATGGGTACATGCTGCTATTTACAAAATAGAAACGTACTATAGGGATTCCAACATTTTGGTTAATTGGTATGTATCCCTCTAAATTGTTCTCATTTGCTCAGTGGGATTCAGAAACAGAGTTTGTGCAATGTCATTTAATACTCATTTCATTAAATGAAATACCTTGGCTTTCATCTTGACTATAAATTAAATCATTCTAGTTTCATTTTCTGGCCATATATTTTTATGTAAATATTTTTCCTTCTCATGTAATTTGCTCAACATTACAAAAAGTGCCACCCCCAGACCCCAGGTTTACTTTATAGCAGATGAGTTGCAGTGTGTTTTCTATAGTCAGTTAAATCCAGACATAAATCGGATTCTTGATCTGTCTCTTATGACAGTCTAAATGTGAACTATTGTTTTCAAAGTTAGCCCTTTCCCTTGCTAAGTGGAGGACTGAAACTAATAAATTATTCTTTTGCAAACCAGAGAAATAACCTTCAATAATAAAATATTTAAAAGGTCAGATCCTGCCTTCCAGTTGAGTTTTCCTTAATGTAGAGGCAGTGGGAAGAAGAAAGGCATCTCATTGCAATCTAATTCCCTCACCATATTCTAATGTTTGCCCAATGTTTTGCCTAGCTTCTCTTTATAAATACAAGCAGCTTCAGGGACACTCCAACATGTGTTTTACTACCCACAATTTATTAGCCAAGAATAGCTACGTTAAAGTAGAGTTGTGGTCATGCCCTCTCCTCTGGCAAGTCCTCTTCATCAGGGACTCTGGGACTGTTATGTAGGCTCTGATGGGTATTCAACGTCCAGGGTAGGCCACACACTGGAAAACTGACCAGTAAATAGATATCCAGCACACTGGAGAACAACAGAAACAAGTCATCAATCTCTTATTCTACAAGCATGATTTGAACAAGAGTCTATGGGTGAAAAGCTCTAGTGCCATCAACTATCAGCTCGCTCTGATGGCAACATTTTAAGCAGAGTAAATACATTACACTAGAAAATCACATAACCCTTTTATATATTAACAGTGTCATATTTCCACTTTGGCTGACAGGTAAAATTCTAATGTTGGGGCTTTTTAGTAGTTTCATTTTATTTTATTCCAAATTTTTTAAAGGAAAAAAAAAGATTATGAAATATATTGATATAATGCTGACATAGAATAAAAGAATCCTAATGTGCTAAAAAGTACTATTGTCTATTGCTGTGAACCATCAAAATTCAGGTATGCTGCTAGCAACACTTCTTGTAATAGGTAACTTTTCCCTCCATTTCTCCAACTCTCGTTTTCTACAAGATAAAGAAGAAAGAAAAATCTGTGGAAGCTTGCTGTTGCCTACAGATTTCTTTTGACAAATTGAGTTCTCAAAAAAAAATGGAATTCTTAAAAAGCCTCCCCACCCCCACACCATATTACAGGGGCCCCAAGAGGTATTAGGGTGGTATTGTGCACAGAAAAGAGCATAAGAGTGAGAACTGGGGGACAGCATTTCAATTCTTTCATGCTAATCAGTGAAGATAGAGTTATCTCCTAGAGAGTATTCAAAGGACAAGTGATGGGAACTGGATACTATCTGTTTATTCCCACATATCTAGGAATGAAACTTTTTCATATGTTGGACAAATATTTAAATATTTTACAAATATAACCCATCCTCCTAAACAGCATAGAAATCTGTCACAAGGTCTTGGCATAACAGAGTTGGCAGCAACTGTTGTTCTTCCTAAGCAGAAGCATTGGCACATAAGGGAGTGACAGAGGCATACTCTAAGTATGGAAAGCTGTCTTCTTGATAGCAACAGAAGACCATTTTCAGATCTGAAACTCTATATACTGTAGCAAACAAACAAAAATATGCAGAAGTATCCTGATTCATGGAATATGCATTTTCCCACCAAGCCTATTTATAAAACTGTCTGATAAAAAAGCATATAGAAGAAATGATTGCAACTCAGACTATCTGGGTTGTATTCTCAGCTCTGTTTGCCCTCGAGTGAGCCACATTAAAAAAAAAAAAAATCTGCCAAGAAAGCCTTTATACCTCAGTTTCCCCACATCTACAGAAATAATAAATAATAGGGGTGATCTCATTTGTGTCTGGAAAACATGTTGAGCTGATTTAGTGGAAGACATTAACAAAGTGTCATGCATTATTATTGCATTAGGCTGACTGTACTTCTGAAATCCATCTGATGTTTCCCACTTGGCACTGATTGCGGGTGGCAACATTTCTGTATTCATTTTAAAGAGGATGCATTATAGTACTGCCCAATATATAATTACAAGGTTTATGATTAAAGCATTTTCTAAGAAAGGAAGTAACCTGTGAGATTCTTTCTTTTTTTCACATTGTTGAACTACTGTGTTACAGAGTGTATAGTTTCATTACAAATCCTGCCAAGCAGCTCTACTGTTCTTCTTATAGCTATGTGTGAAATGTCGAGGTGAAATTTGTAACTATATTTGGGTATCAGAGTTTATTTCCTCTACTCTCTTAAAGGTTAGAATGACTGGTGGTTCAGGAATGCCAGGGCAAACCGTCGTTAACATGAGCAGGCTGTGCCCGAGCTCGGGTTGCCCCGCTGAATCCTGTTTCATGTTGCAAGCGGTTAAATCCCCCGGCGCTGGGACGGGGCTTGGACCACAAAAACACAGGATCGGGTCTGTTCCATTATCGTGTTGCTGAGACTGGTTCTCCACGTGGCAGATAACAGCAGCTCTTCCATACGGTGTCAGCGGTCAGAGCCTAGTGTTGAAGGCGAATTCTCCCCAGTCAGACATGCCTGTAAAGCAGGGTGGTAGGAGAGGAAGCTTGGAGAGGAAATGAGTAAGTCAGCAGCCTGGCCCAGTGCGTAGATGTAAGGCAGGGTTACTGGAGCAAGCACCGGACCTGGGAGAAAGTGTTGCAACAGCTAACCCTCATGTGTGAGTTTCTGAAACAAACTCATAGAAAATTCTAAAATAAGAGGATTTTGGGGAAACATTACTGTACAGTTACTGCAAGACTAAATGATCTATTACCAGTTCTGAAAAGAGGGGGAGAATGCACAGCTCTTCCTTAGAGGTACTCAGCACCCAATGAAATGGCAGCACCCATAAAAAGCAAACCGTTGCATGAAGTTACTGATTTTTTAATCTTCTGGTCTGCATGATTTTTCTATCCTTTGCAAACTGAGTATTTTCAATGATGATGCATGCTGGGTCTTTATGTTTTCACAAGGAGTTTAAGATCAAATTTCTAAGAAGTGCATATTTACATGGATACATGTAGAGGATGGGATTCTCTATTATATTTGCATCAGAGAATTTAATGTAAAAAGAATATAGTGGCATGTGTACATCCTTAGAATTTCATGTGTCTGTCTACATGCTTTTCATTTTTTACAACTGACTACTGAGCACTTGGGTCCCTGGAAGAATGAGATGAATGAGAAAGGCATCTTATGGGGAAGGGGGGAAACAGAAGCAAGTGGTGATCCCTACAGAAAGAGAGGAAATTAAATGTGACATTCCACTGCCAACTGGGTTTTCGTTTGCTATATTGTCTCCATCAAAAACTCTTCACCTTTTTGGTTTGTTTTAGAATACTTTTGAAGTTAAAAAACTCCTCATTTACCCTGCCTCCTCTCAATATTTTTGTCCACCATTGCATAACTATCAAAGTACAAACCATCAGTAAAGTTTCAGGGCCACTGATGTGATGTGGGTTATCAACATTTGTTAACAAAACACTGCTTACCTTCTTTATGCTTGTCACTTTTAAATTAATAACAAAAGAAAATTATTAAGTGGGTGGGCAAAGTCCATTCTTTTAATACTAGATAACTTGCAAAGCAGGTGCTAGAATGAAATTTCCCTGGCTGCTTAATGGGAGGATAATTCAAATTGTAGTCAAAATTAAAATTGGTACACCAGATTATGTGTGGGTGTGACAGATGAAAAAGAAAATGCTTAGTAAAGTATTTTTATTTGTAATGTGAAACTAACCTAAAATAATATTAGTGGGTATTTTGTATGTTCCAGTGGATCAGTTTCACTGGAATACAAAAAATAGTTCTGCTTATAGTAATAGTACAGAGAATGTTTCTGAGACATTACTTTAGAAGAATGACTGAAGTTGAAATACTTGTAGTAGGGAATACATGATGCTATGGGTGTAGTATGTGTCTTTTATCATCATGAGTTCATGTTGTTCTAAATACATGTTCATACAGTCTTTAGAGACTCCACATTAGCATTTATTATATATGGTTATGTAGTTGAAGAAATACCCTCTTAGCTACCGTGGGCTTTAAACAACTTTTTAATTGAGCCTTTCATGTCACTCAGCAATAATAGGGAAAAAAGAGTGTCAGTGAAAACAGGTGACTGAAGCAGACTTCTGAGACTTCTGGGTGCAGCAGGGAAATTTAAGGCTCCATCTAACAGCAGCATTTTTTGTCTATGGGAAAGCTGAATCCACTTCCACTATTTAACGCTGTGGAGTTATCTAAAGTTTTAAAGCTGTCAGGAGAGCTATGACAAACCAGCTGGTGATCCACCTGCAGGAATATGGGAAGAAATAGAGTATACCAAACAATTCTCCGTCTCTTTTAATGAAAAGGGAGAAAAGATGTGATAAAGATACTCAGATAGTGAAGGAGTCCTTAGTATGTGAACATGTACTGGGTGGTGATACTTTTGCTGGGTGAAAAGTAGATGTTGGTCTTCTGGGTAATTACCCAGGGAATTGCATCTATTTTCTCATCTGAGCCTGGCTCTGTCACAGATTTCCTTGGTGAACTAAGCAAGTAGTTGATAGCTTTGACCTCTGTTTTTCTGTTCACAGAATGGGATTCTGACCCCTTCCTCCCTAGGGTCTATGAGGTTAAATAAAAGAATGTTTATAAAGTGAGCTCATATTTTTTTATGAAAGAGGTGCAGTTTCAACATTTTCGAAAAATAATCTCAGCAGGGAAAGAACCTTAGATATTATATTTAATTACACAGTGGTGCTGTTGTACATACATGCTGTCTCTCAGTGGTAACATCCCACAGTAGCGGGAGGGTCTGTACAAGTCCTTTTTCTGGGGTGGGGAGAGAGGCCATGGATATCCCATGAAAGGCCAGCACTGGCTGTCAGGAGCCACTGATACCCTCTAGCTGTGTGACACCTCTGCACCAAGCTTCACCAGTCCAAGCTACCTCTGCCTGCTGGGACACCCCGGGATGGTGTGAGCACCTCTTGGGGTGCACTTTTCCTTCGGTACATAGGTGAAGGTGTCTGTTCCTCTTATTTCTTCATAGGTGAACCTGGTTCCCAAATGCTTTCTCTGTGTACATATATGCCTTATGAAATACCTTCAACTTCTCTCTTCAACATCCCCCCTTCCTTATTTTGGAGGATGTGTCTCAGCTGGTCCTTTCCAACCTTTTGTTGATAAGTGCCACTTTTACGCTGCCTGTTGCTGAGTATTTAGTGCTGCTCAGTCTCACCCTTCCCCCCTCCTCTTTTGGCGGAGAATGGATGCAGCATATTTCCAGAATATATACTCTAATTCAAGCGATGAGACTACTGTACATCTGGTGCTCTCAGTCTCCTCTGTGCACGTTACAGCGTGCTGAACCATAGGCGAGGGGACAAATGACCTGTCCCTACGTGGCGGGACATGGTGATTACTGCAGAAAGTGTCACGGAGGCATCGCTGGGTGAGGAATCACCAGTGACAACCCGATGAACTCTTACCAAAGCACAGGCACATTATCTCCATTATCACTTTCTCTCAGGCAGTCCCAGAGTGTGAAAGTTGTTGGTGGGGCATGCATAGAGGTAGAAACACGGTGGGAGGTAGAATTGCGGTAGAGGTGACTGATTTACGACAGGAGTTTCCTTTACAGTCATAAGGGGAATTTTGCTTGGTCACAGCAAGTTTGAACCCTCATGAAACAGCCTGAATCATTTGAATTTAAAATAAAGCAGAATGGCAGGGGGAGGGGCAGGGCGGTTAAAAAAAAAAAAAAAAAAGGGACAAAAAACACACTTTAAAAATGTTTCCTTTGGTGCTGACTTCTTAACTTCTTAAATGGGAATGTGATCCAGAATAGTCCTGGTGTGCAAGCCAACATTTGTTTTAAGGGTTTTTATTGTCTTCTTTTCTCTCTTCCCCCTCTCTCCCTTGCCCTCCCCCTCTGCTCTGCAGATTTACACTGACTGGGCTAACCACTACCTAGCAAAATCTGGCCACAAGCGGTTGATCAAGGATTTGCAACAGGACATTGCAGATGGAGTTCTGCTAGCAGAAATCATCCAGATCATCGGTAAGACCAGGGTTGAGAAAAGCACTGTGAGCTGACTCCTTGCATGGGGGAGTATATAATTCAACTTGAATGTATTTAACAATAAGATGAACCCTGAATAATACAATTTGACTGGGTCCATATGTCTCTGATATTTGTGTGGTTCATCCTTGTCTTAATTAAAAAATATGTTTATGTGAGCATGTTTGGAAGTGGCTGTTTAACCATACTTTAAATGGCCAGAACTGTATCGTACACACTTTGAATTGTCAGAAATGAATGCTCCATTAAACCATATGTCTCCCATGTGTGCATTTTGTTAGTTGGAGTGGCTCATACTTTCTGGGATGCCTTGAAACTGTATCCTGACCCTGCAAAGACAATTGTGGAAGATTTCATGTCAGCAGTTATTTTGCAGGGGCTGAAGAATTAGCAGCGACCTCCTTCGCACTTCCCCCTTTGCATGATTTGGCATGTGGAAGCAACTGCTGCTAACAAGAGTGTTGTTACTGTACGACTGAGCTTTACTTAGAAAGGAGCTCTGTGTCAACAAACCCCTGTGCACTTTATTATTGCTGTGTCTTTTCTGCTCTTTTTCTGTTTTGGTTTTTTGTTGTTGTTGTTGTTGTTTGGTTTGGTTTTTTAGGGTTTTTTGTTGGGGGTTTTTTTGGCCAGGGGTTAGAAAGGAAAGTTTTATCTCATTGTTTACTTCTTATTTTCTCCTCACTGTTTTTGTTTAGCAAATGAAAAGGTTGAAGATATCAATGGCTGTCCCCGGAGCCAGTCTCAAATGGTAAGAATAAAATATATTTCTAGTTTGTGTTGGCACCTCTGCACTTTTCTAAAATGCTTTTTAATAATGACTTGTTTAGACTGTGAATATTCTGTCCCACATTTACCATAAAGTCCTAATTCTCATATAGTGTTCCTCGTACTTTTTTTTTTTTTTTTCCCCCACATGTGCTTAGTGTTTGTAACTTCATTTCTGTGCTTGCTAACTTTGTGACTTGAGGTAACCCAGCAGCAAAACTTCATCACTTGTAATTAATCCAGAGCTGCTTTAGCAGCCTTGTTCTTCTGATGATTCAGATAATTTCATTTAACTTCATTTTTAAGGGCAGTAGATCCAAGAACAAAATTTTAAGTGGAGTCTTTGTGTCTGGAAAACTGGTTTGATGAACAAGACTTGCCAAATTATCTTTGAATATAAGTAGCCTTTTGGTTTGTCCACTGTAAAGTCCAGTTAGATGCACTGACTTGAAGACTTTCAGAAATAGCACTTCAGTCATATAGCTCTCTGAGCTATAGCTGGCAGCTGCTTAAAGGCATTTTAACACTCTCAGGCAAGAAGCATGTTGTGACTGTGATTCGTATGGAGTCTTCTTAATCTTTTACTGTGTTTATGGCCAGTCAACTACATTTAATAAGATAAAGCCTCCTTAGCAGGCTGTGGAACTGACAGGTACAAAATCTGAGACTTAGTAACATCACCATGCATTTACTGAAGCATTTGCACTTCCAGTCAAGTTCCCCCATGCTGAGGACTTTGCCTTTCTGTTCACATCCAAATAGCATGTGAATAAGGTGCATGATTCAGTAGTGGGCAAGGATTTTTTAGTATAATGAATTTGGATGAGATAGTAAACTGCTGAGGCTGGGTTTAACAAGTGAAATGAAGAAGAAAAAAAATTGCATTTATTCAGTGCATTTTTTAAAGGAGGAAGGTATTTGCAACTTTTTTTCTACAAAGCTTCAAAAGGTAAGAGGAAAAATTTTGAGTATCAGCGAAGTGAGTAATTGGGTCTTTTGCTTCTTACTTTTCAAAAAATGTGCAGGTTTAGAATAAGTTTTTTTCTCTGGATTTCAGGCTTTTTGAAACAGTCCATAGTAAGAATATGCAATTTCCTTAATAATAGTTATTATTTTAATTACTCATATTACAGCAGCACCTAGTGGCCCTGGCTGAGAATGTTGGGAACTCCAGCATGGAACTCTAGTATTACACACAGATCAGGAGATAATCACCCTCTACTTTAATCACATTAAAACCTGCCATTCCAGACAGTCAAGACAAACAAGAAGAGACAGAAACACAGAAAAGTGATATGATTCCTGAGGTTATCTAAGTGATTAGTGACCATCTAGGATTGCTTAGGGACCCACCACTCTGATGTCTATCGAGCTTCATTTCCGTGAGAGAAAGCCAAGCTGCAGAGAGAACTATTCACTTTAGCAACGTTTTCATCTCCAAAGTGACATTTGTGTACGTTGCCTGTTGATAGGTAAATCTTTATGTGATATAGGGATTCTGGATTTTCTTCTAGTTCTGCTGCAGTTATGGGGGAAGCATGGTTAATGCATTCCCATGCTGCAGTAGTACCTGTGGGAATCTCTTTGTGGCCATCTTCCTCCCCCTGTAAGCACATCTCTCAGTCAGGCCAAAGATTATGTCTTAGGTGCTCTGGGTCTCAAACCAGATGCTTCAAACACTCCTGTACATAGTCGTACATCAGTATTTGCACAGTGCTAAAGTGTCACATTTAGCCACTTTAACTTGATAGAAATAGAATATATTTTTTCATCCTTTTATTTGATCTCTTCATTGTATTGTTTTATCTCTACAGTCTGATGAGATCATTTTCCTGCCTTCTGACATACTGATTTTACACTGCTGATTTCTTTGACTGATCTAGGAAATTTAAAATGTACTGAAGTTAAAATAGTTCAAACATGTCAGCTTTCCTCTCAGGGCATCTCAGAGACCCCAGCTTTTGAGTCTGCTCTCCATTTGTTTCCTTTGGGTTGTGCACTGATCTAGCCTCGCTGAACACACCATCTTATCGTATTTTATGGAAATTTCCCTTGACAGTGCTCAATTTTGTTAGCCCACTCAGTTAATGATAAGCCAATTCTCTTCTTGTAGCAGTTTTCTCTTGGTTGTTTGTGACATGCAGAAAAATATGTAAGAGTGGTCAAAGCTAGTTTACATGTTTGACATATGCCAGTATGTAGCATTGTGTCCTGTCAGGATTTGTCTGCCATCAGCCATCAAATCAGCAACAGTAATAATATTCCTATAGCATGTTTATTACCATTCATTCACTACTTCCATTTTAACATTTTAAATTAATAAACCTCAAGAATCCTACCACCCTTTTCTTTCACATGTGTTTTCATGATCCTCGCTCTCATAACTTGCAATTAAGGAGAAATGTTTTCTGTATTAATCTGTCACTTGATACCCTTCAGAGGAGGTGATGTCTAAGACATTTTATTAGCTTAAAGGAAGCTAGAGAGCACTGACATGGATTGTCCTCTGCTGAAAACACTTCATATACCCTGTAGATAATAGTGATATCAATTCATAATTAATCACTACTAATATTCCCAGATTCTGTTTCACTCACCATTTGGTTTTCTTCTTGCCAATGGCTTCATCTTTCAAGTTATATTTAAGGCATCTCAATTCAGCTATTGCCGTAATTTGTAAACATATTTTAATGTTTATTTTAAATAGGTGTAAAATGCTTTTTTTTTCGTTTTCTTTTAGTTAGATCTAATGCAATGTCTTGCATTAGCACTCTATGCTCGTCTCAGCAGAGATATATAAAGTACTTGTAGACAAGTTGAACTGGCTCCACAGGTCCACATTCATAAAAATTAACACCTGTGAACCCCAACAGCATCCAGTTTCAACATAGTTAGCTTTACCAGGATCCTCGTGACTGTCATTATGCTTACACATTTGATGTTACACACAGAATTTGAGAACCTGAGATGTACTGGGGAATAAATTATTTCATATTCAAATCTCTGAAACTTTAAATAAATGAAACTTGCAAGAGAATTGGCAAGATTTATTTATTTACGGTGTAAATCTAGTGTGTTAAAAAGATTCTAGTATTTCTTATGAATGATTTTTAAGATAATTAACTGTATTATAACATACATTGTCTGTCTACAGTGTCATATAGAGTCTTCTGCTTGTCTTGCCTATTTTTTTCTTTACATCTGTGCATTCAAGGAGGAATATGGCAGTTGAGCTTTTTTTTCATCATTTATTTCAATCCCTTCAATGTAAAAAATTACCACATTCATTTCTATCTTTTCCTTGTATGAATTACTATAAGTCTATCAATTAAGAAAACCTAAAATCATCTTTATTTAGAAGATAGTGGTCTTTCAAGGGCTTACTTTTTGATACAACCAAAAGATAATTCCTTTCTGCTTCTTTATAACCCATTATTTCTTTAATTTCTGTTGTAAGTTCCCCCATCATTAGAAAAAGCATGATAGTGCATGGGTAGAAAATACGTTATAACGCTTTTCTCTAATGGTCTAAAGAGGAAGAATTCAGATTTTTATTTTTCTTCCTGAACAGAGTAAAAATGTACTGGAAGATCTCCAGTGTTTTGTCTCTAAACAGATCATATTGAACTTATAGTAAGAGCACAGAGTATCGAATTTAATCCATCCTGGGGCTGTCAGAGGAAATGCAAGAGAATCAAAAAGTGTTAAACTGAAAATCTTTTTATGGTGACATTTGCAGTATTGTCCTTAGAGAATTTTACAAAACTAATGTTTCTGTTCTTTCCTCATGTAGTCTACGATGCTTTCAGCTGCATAAATAGTAAAATAAATTCAAAGTTGCCAAAAATTTTTAGTATATTGTTTTTCGAGTTGATTTTTCCTTCAGAGATTGATGTTGTCTTATTAGCTGGTTTTTTTTCCTTAGAATTTTCACTCTTGCTACTTCCCATGAGAGCTGTCTATGCCAGTACACATCTATGAACAAAAGCCTCCTTAATTGTAGTTGGTAGCAGGGGTTTTCTCAGAGTTATTAAAGGGCTGGAGAGACCCTTCTTATTAAAAGGCTTCTGATGTAGTTGCATGCATTTAATGAAGACTGGTTTTCATTTTGTCAGTCTTATCTTTGACACAGTTTTCCACTGGTTTATATAACCAAAGGTATGCTTCAAAGGTAATTTTTATGGTTTAGGATACAGAAATGCTGCAGTCCAACAGAGGGAGTTGCGTTCAATAAAAATACAGGTCTTGCTTACCACATCCTGGAAATCAGGGAGTTGGAAAAGGTGTTGGAGCTGTGGCACATTGCCAAATGGATATGAACATTTAATAAAAGCTGTAGTTAGCAGAGCTGACACCATCTTTGGGTGAATAGTAGTATATCTGTTAAAAGTGGGAATCAGTATATGTACAGAACTAATAAGATCATTTCTACATTGTACTTGATATCATTAATAATTCCTTTAAAATGATGTTAATAAATTAGAAATGTTTCAGAAAAGATCCACAAGAATGCCAGCATTTTGCTTTATTCTATGATAGTGAAGAAAAATTGTGTACTTTAGCAAGAAGAAGGTGGACTAAGTGAATCAGTCTCTTCTTAATGAGGGAACATTTTTGTGATAGAGAGAACTTTCTATGACATAGTTAAAAAAGTGTGTGAAGCCTGAAGCTGAAGTAGGACAAAGTGACCATGTCTATACTGGTAGACATTGATTTGTAATTTATTGGGTAGATGTGCTTTGTCATGTTCCTGTTGTCTCACAAAAGCCCCTGGCGGCTCCCTCTCTGCTCATGTGCTTGGGTTTTTCCTCCAGGGAAAGCCAAGGTTGCAAGTGGATGAGATTCATGCAGATCTCTTCTTAACAGGTAGTCAGCCTATGGACAGGATGAATAGGTGGACACTGAAACTGCTAAGTGTGCCACAGAGTATACTGGCCCTACAGTATGCATACATCCCTTCAGTACAGACACCTGTTTTCAGTCTTCCTCTGACAGGGTTGTGCTGGGCAGACACTATTGAGTAGCATCCCTTGATATCCAGGAATGTCAATATCCAAGGACAAAAATATCAGCATTGCATTCTGTGTCTAAAATTTGTTTGTGAAAAACAGGATAATTTTGTATTAAGTAAGCATTACAGGTTCTGCTAAGACCCATAGAATTCCATATGAAAATCTGTGGGGTATGGTTACATGGAGCTCTTTGAGGATGGGGAAGCCTGAAAATTTCATCCCTATGCTCACTGTCAAGTGGGCCCACATGTGAGCTCTTTCTGTCTGCATAGTGTTGAACCGTGTAAGAATTTTCTGGCTTTGCTGGTGCAGTTGTTGGTGAGATTGGAGGTATGGATTCAAGGTATGCTTTCTGTGTTTTGGAGCAGCTCCAGGTGATCCTTTCACAAAAGAGTGACACGTTGAAATGTATAGATAATTTTGTCTAAGTGTAGAAATATGGTCCCTTCCAACTGGAAATTCAGTCTGAGTTTTTAAAACTAATCCAAGCTCCTTTCTTGTTCAGGACAGTTTCTTCCCGCAGTTCCACCTGTGCGAATTTAAAGCCTTTTGTTTAAATTCAGACTCTCACCCCATGGCTATCAGCGGGTCTTCACAGATTTCATGACTGGCTGCTATGAGAGTTTTGTGAAAATACAAGGGAATAAGAGACTCTAGTTTTCTTAGCTGTGTAGGCTTGGTGTGCTTAAATGAAATGTAACACAAGACAGTAGTCTCATTGCTGTATTTCCATTGTGCATGCTTACATACTTAGTTTTCAGAAATTATGTGAATAGCCTGAAGTAAAGACAGCTCTGTTTTAGGGAGGATGCAGTTTGCATAAGAGATAGGACAAGGCCTGAGAAAACAGCCTTAGTTGGTACAAACCTCTGTTTAAAAATGTAGTCAAAAGGAATGGCTTCTCACAATATGAGCAGGACAGAGTCAAAAACTCATTTCCCTGTCCTCTGTGGTAGGTTAGGGATATATGGGATTTGATAGTGGAGTAACCTGAAGGAGGATAAAAAAATTAAGTACTTTTCTAAAAGGATGACAGTTTCACAGCATGATGTCTAGCGAAGTGATCTCAGTAAAGCCAGAGAAAAAAATAACGAGGTCCTGTGAGAAGTTTCCTGTGTTTATAGACAGGAAAACTCATTCTTTTAGCTGCACTACATAGAAAGAATTTGCAAGACATAATCATAGCTTGGGTGTTTGGGGGAGAGTAGACTTGAAGAATATAATATGCCCAGGTACTAGGTAGAGGACTGTGTCAAATGGATCAGGGGAAGATTAAGAGTTTTGCTTACATTGGCAACTTGTTAGAAAGATTATTTTGATTTCCATGAGAGTATTCAGATCTGGAACAGAGAAAGAGACAAGATTCTCCTTCCAGTGACATTGCACCTGTATTCTAGATTATTATAATCCAGATCATTGGTTATTTGGAATGCCAACATCAGGAATGTACATACTTGTTTTTCTTTGCCAGAGAAGTTTTCAATGTACAGCATCAAAATCTGCACATTGATACCTTTACCTTTTGTACACAGCATGGGTACAGCCATGAGAAGGCTGGTAAACATGATTCCTTCTCCAGCCTGTCAACTTCGTGGCAATACAGATCGCATGACATATCTTTTGCCTTCTCATGTGCACTTAGCGTGGGAATTTACAGTATCATCTTAAAAATCCCCTCTGCTCTGCAAGTCTCCCTCTCTGCCAGGCACGTTATAAAGGGCCTGGTCACACTGGAGATGAGCAGTCATGTCTGTGTTAGAACTTTCTTTTATGGGCTTCCTTGGGTAAAGTAAAAGACTTGTTACCTCTTGGAGCAGACCCTGCTCCGCCTTAATTAAAAGTCCACATTTGGATTTCTGTTCCCATTGATAAAGTCAGAGTTTGGACAACAAAATAGATCAAAGGGCTCCAAGTTGTTCTTGATAACTGCCCATATTGCCCATAACTTCATGTGGCCTCAAGACTGGGTGTTATCCAGAGGGGAGTTTTATGAAGACATTTTGCCTTCAGTGTTGCTGAGCCTGTCCCTACATGTTACCCAGCTCCCATCAACTGCAGCTCTTCCTTGGACTTTGTAAGTGGTGGCAGGAAGTATCACACTCCCCGTTCTAGGAAGAATTTCTCATGGTAATGTGCAGCTTATATGTCTTTTGGTGTCCCTCCTCCCCAAGGATTTAATTACCAGTTAATTCTGCATTTCTGAATCCAGCTCTTGTAGTTTGTCAGAGTAAAGCCTCATGCAATTTTTTTTTTTTTTTTCCCCAAGATTGTGGGTAAAATACCCATTGGAGCCACAGGGATGACAAATACTTCTTTTCACAGTCTAGTCTCTTCTATCTTGCAACAGTGGCAGCTCTCGACTGAAGAAGGCAAAGCCGATAGAGGTCCATTATGAAAGGATCTAAGCAGATGTTTATCTCTTCAGGAAACGACACTCCTCGACATGATACATATTCAGATTTCCGATTTTCTGATGGTAGTTTCAAGTAGACCCATACAATTTTTTACTTAACTAGCTATGTTTTCTGAGAGTCCTCACTAGGTAGGTGATTTACATTCAACTTGTGCCTTTACTGGGATTCCCAGGAAAGTGCTTAAGACTGTCGTAGCCAGGAGCATGTCTTATCTATCCTTCTGAAGATGTTGTCTTGGACAAGTCCTCTCATTTCCTTGGTAGGTCCAGAGCGTGATCTTCCCTTTGTGAACCAACACTCTTCCCCAGTGACTATCCTCAGCTGTTCCAGGGAAAACTTTCTTGGACATGTTTGACACATACAGCCACTTGCAATCAACTTCAGAGTATTTACAATTCATTTGGCATTCACTGAGTGTTCAAGCTGACTCTCTCATTAAGGTCTCCCATATTTCCTTGGTTGATGATAGGAATGTAACTACTAGGATACAGTTTAATTTAGCTCTGCTCCAGGTTTATAGGGCCCTGAAGCTTATTGCTGAAGCCTGAGAAATCCTGTGACATACAATTCATGTCATGTCCTGGAGATCAAAGTCGTAAAAAATTATTATCAAGCCTTCTACACATGTATTCATGTCATCATCTAGAAATAATGGGGATGACAGCAGTATGAGATCTCCTTCCATGTGTGGGAAAGTGGCCACTGTTGAACCAGTATACTGAGCACGAGGTCATACCTGAATGCTTTTAATTTGCTCAGGGCACTTAACATTTTGGAGAGTGAAATAAACCCTTTCAAACTCTTGATTCATAAATGATAAGTGCAGGACAAAATTTTAGAAACTGACCTTCAGGACCGGATTCTTCCTCTTTGTTTTAGACATCAACAAACCCCTTTTATAAACTTGTTTATGTCTTTTAGGGACCCATGGCTCTTCTCTGTAACACTGCATACCATAGAATTTAGCATTTCTCTGGCTAACAGCAATGCTTGTAGGTATATCTAAACTGTAAATATACAAATTGATAATGCAAATTGAAGAATAGTTGCAGGAAGTAACATCTCTATAAATGCAGAAATTGTTTATTTTCTGTATGCAGATGTAATTAACTTGACATAAAGACTAGAGTAAAAATGAAAATGAGATTATCAAAAATAGAAGTGTGTGGCACCCCAAAAGAAAAAATTAAAGGGAATAATAAGGGTCCATGTAAGGTTAAGTTATGGAATAATTGGGACAATATGAATGAAAGGAATAAAGAAAGGAAAGAGGATAGAATTTCTGTAAGGCTGAGATTAAAGATGTTAATATTAAAGATGTTTGACATTCAAGGATGAAAAAATTGGAATTCTTGTTCCAAGTTTTGCTGAAAAGAGGTTATTAATGTTATTAACAGCCAGTTTGAGTAAGATGACAGGCAGATTGTTTTAACTGAAACTGACAGAGCAGGAATTCCGACTGCTTTTGTGAACAAACTCTAAAATTTATAAAAACTAGAAACAGAAGAGAAAATATAGATGGGACAAGAGCTAGACAGACAAGCAGAATAACAGTTGGCTTTTTGTGAGAGACCAAACATGTTTTTATTGTGCAGGAAAGAGGAAGCTGAGGAAAGGATGGGAGAATGGCTGCAAGTGTTAGATCTAGTAGAGCATAAAGGATAAGAAACTTCATCCATCCTGCCTAAGAATATTACAGGCTTGGAAAGGAAGGGCAGGAAAAGGCAGCCAGATCATCATTTTTCTGATATGATTTGATTCTAGTTTAACTTTTCGTTAGACCTCTTTGTTCTGTACTGAAACAAGCAGTCCTCTTTTACATCCAGAGAAGATCTGAGAACATTAAAAGAACCACAGGATTTATGACAGCCCCTCTTCACAGAACAGCTCAGAGCTACTCACTCACATCAGGCAGTGAGATGCATATTCCCCTGAGTCACTTGCATTTGACTGTCTGAAGTTGTAAAACAAAATGCCACAGGAACACATCCTGGGTATTATTCTTCTAGGCTGGAAGAAGTACATTATTCATTAAATGTAAATCATTATTAGCCTTTTTGTTTAGGCTTAAAAATTCCTTGTCCTAGTAATGTGTGGAATCACATAAGTCTAACTCATCTAGATGTTAATGAAATAATCATGTCATAAAAAGTACTTATACCGTGATGATATCAGTATCCATGAAATCTACTGAGACGTTAGGTTAGGGCTGGGTTTGCTTGGTTAGGGCAGGAATTAGGGTTATGCACATTTTGCTTCTGTTGCTCAAGATTGCTGAACAGAAAAAGATCTTTCCATTCCTTACAATCAACTATTCTCCTTCACACCCCACACCCCACACCACCACCCGCCCCCAGCAATTCCTTGAAACCCCTGTTCCTTTAATCTATATCTGGAATATGCCAGTAGCTCTATGCCACTGAGGCATGTCCATCACACCCATCT
Organism: Athene noctua; assembly: GCF_965140245.1. NCBI lineage: Eukaryota > Metazoa > Chordata > Aves > Strigiformes > Strigidae > Athene > Athene noctua. Next base: position 44,350,189 of record NC_134039.1, on the reverse strand, counting down.
CTTCTCCCCATTCCTAAATTGTGTTTGTCAGGAAGGTCATTCGATCAGAAACTGTATTGGGAGATATGCAGAGATGAAATATTTAAGTATGCTTGTGACATACACTTCAGAATATTTATTGTTTGAAGTATTTATTGTTTGAAGAGATGTAGTTGACAGTTTCCCCATTTTTCCCCATCTGTAGTTAGCTTTCTACACTCTTCAGTTTTCTTTTGGGTTTTTACAATTATTATTTTTTTTTTCTCAAAAATGTCATGTGAACATTCCCTAAGCTTTGGAGTTGATAAAATATATATTTGTGATACAGATGCTTAAACAAAAGAGACAATGAATAAATGGCCTTGAAACCTCCATTAATAGAAATGCACTGAAAAGTCTTAGCACAAACATGCAGTTAAAATACATACACAGAATCTCTCTATGACATGTATTTTGGAAAGCACCTGCTGGTTATAGTCACTAATATATATTTCCCAGATAGCAGCAGCAGGATTACAGTAAATATGTGTGCTTCATGATGGTGTATTTTTATCATCTTCTATAGGGAGAGTATGTTATAAATACTAGGAATGTCTAGAATGTTTACTGGATTTAAAAATAGAGAAGAAAGTGCGTGATGTTTAGCTGAATAGAAAAAATACATATTTAAGCTGTACAAGAAAATAAACAATGTCTCTGAAGTGGTTTTATTTTACAGTATGTCCAAACAAGGCTTTTTGGTAATTTTGAGATTTTGTCAGCTTTCTAGATTTTTATCAAATGTCTGATTATTTTGGAACTGTGGCAAAAAGCCAGTTCTCTTATGGTTATAGCTGAGGACTTCTATTTAAAGATTTTCTAACCACTCCCTTTACAATACTTCTGCTTAAACTGTCTTATAATTTTGTGTACTGTATGTTAGTTAGGAAAGGTTATTGCTCCACGTCTGGGGAGCCTTGAATATCCTCAGAGAGGCAGACTTTTCACAAAAGATCATTGCTTAACATGGAAGTGGAGTCCCAAGGTCTCTCACATCCTTCTTCCTAAAATAATCTGCCACTGCCTGTCTTGACAAAGGTGAATTCTGCAGCTTCAGTAACATGCAAAACTCTAAAGAAGCAATGTGGACCTGTGTTTCAGTGTGTAGTACACACACATGGACATGCATCCATGTGAAGTACATTGTGTAGTTCTGATCAACCCCCAATGATTTTATTCACTTTGAAAGTCATTTAAGCCACTCTCCCTGCCTCTCATTTGTGAATGAAGATTCATGGGAGCTTGAAAATTCTGGGAGCTCTGATGAACCTAGGACAATAGGTAATGGCCTCAAATTGTGCCAGGGAAGGTTTAGCTTAGATATTAGGAAGCATTTCTTTATAGAACATGTTGTTAGGCGTTGGAATGGGCTGCCCAGGGAGGTGGTGGAGTCCCCATCCCTGGAGGTGTTTAGGAGTCGTGTCGACATAGCGCTGAGGGATCTGGTGTAGTTGGGAACTGTCAGTGTGAGGTTAATGGTTGGACTGGATGATCTTCAAGGTCCTTTCCAACCTAGATGATTCTGTTGTATTTTCTGGACATCTGTGAGAGTCTGAGATGGCTGTTCTTCTACAGTGTTGCCAGAGCTACTACCTCTGTTCCTTTGGATCAGTCCAGATTAAGTTTAAAAAAGAGGTACTAGATGTATTTTGAGATTTTAGCATCAACATCTGCAAACAATAATTGAGGGAACACACTAAGTGTGAATATCACCATCTTTTATTTTGGGAAGACATTTTAACGGAGATAAAGGAACTGTGCAAGTGTCCATAAAATGCTCTCTGTGGCGTAATGTGTAAAGCAGCAGAGGGTGCCAGAAAGCAACAAGTTGTGGCTTCCATTGTAATAATGGAAAAGGAAAGGGATTGTAACTAGCAATGTTAGGGTGGAACAGAGTTTGCATTGTGAATTCGGCTACAGAAGGGAGGGAAGAAGACACACGTCTTGTAATTTTAAGCACTTACATGTGCTTAAAGTTACAATAAACACTGTCCAACAAATTGTCAAGCTTTTGGAGGTATTGTGTGGTACGTGATGCCTAGGTGACACTGCTTGTCACTGAATCATCTTTTAGTGGCTATATATACCCAGTATTTCAAAGCTTGGCCTTATAGCAAAGAGGCTGAAAGACAGGAGGCCAATAAAGTAACATTGAATATCCCAGCTATGTAGTGTGTAATTACAAACCAACGTGATAACAAAAAAAGTCCTGTACTTCTACATCTGTAATTGTTAAGCTCATTAAAAAAGACTTGACAACCTCCCCCTGCTCTCCTGCTGGAAAGTAAAATAGCAAAAATATGATGCCAGCAAAAATTTTTTCAGCAGTTTTGGGTTAATTCCAGAATATAATGCAATTATAATGTCAAAAAATGAACAGAAAGAACAGAAAGTAAGTGCATACTGAAACTACTGTGATCAGCACAGATGTATTTTCTCACTCTACCCTTGATCTTTGCTGGAACAGGAGCTGCCTACATCTGCTGCAGCTAAGGGTTAGCCTGTTTCATGGAAAGAATGCCAAATCTGCTTGATTTTACAGTGTCTTTTACAGACTCACCATTTGGGAGTTCCTTGACTTTTATGTATACTCACCCATCTAACCTTGGGGGTTTTTTTATCTGGCAGTAATTATACTCAAAGAAAAAACTTCTCTTTGAACCCTGCAAATCCCTTCCACCTACAGCCTCTCCGCAATGCCCTGTTGCTGTCACATGTGAACGAGCATGCTGCATTAGAGCACTGGTCTATCAGGTCAATATTCCCTCTCCGAGAATGGTAATGCGAGAGGTGTCTTAGCAAGAACAAGTGACCCTGGCATTTTTTGCTCCCATTCTCCTCCTCTTTCCGCAATATCTAAAGTTATTGTATTAAGAGGATTAGAGGGTATGGTACTTCTTTACCTGCACTTTCAGTATTAATTTATGTCCTACTCTTGTGATCACCATCTATTCCATGACATGTCAGAATGAAGCACGCTGGAGTTCTCAGGGGAAAATCTTCTGTTTCCTATAATGTATGCAGCCATGGGACCGGGTGCAGAGTAGGCATGTTTTTTTCATTGACTGCGATTACTGCTCTGCCAACCTGATCCTGTTGTCAGGAGTCCATGGATCCAACCAATCTGGAATGGCATGAGGTACCATCAGGCAGCAGAAACTCTGTGTTAGTAAAGATTTTGGCAACGTTGAACTGGACTTAAATACTGATCTTAATTCTAAATATAAACTCTATTACAGCTGATAACCCTATTATAGGCAATACTATTAAGATACACAAAGGTAAATTGGCTTAAGCTAGCAATAGAGCAAGCAAGTTATCACAAAGGCTGCTTATTTCAACAGCATTAACTAATCCCTTTTCATATAAAGGCTCTTGATCAGGTTAATTAAAGTATTAACACAATCTTCTTATGTTGTTGTTTTTTTTGGTTTTTTTTTTTTTATGTGACTTGTCAGTTTAAATCAACTGTGACCTGAAAATACACAAATCATTAGAATACAGTACAACCATTTTTGTTTCAGCAGAAATGAATAGTATATATACAGTAATCTATTTGGCAGCTTTCTGATGTGCAGGAATTATTTAACAAACACTCCCAGTCTGAGGAGTCTGCTGACCATATGATCAGCAGATGATCATATGACATAAATCAGAGCTGTACTTATTTTAAGTTGGCCCAGGATCTGGATACGAATTAGTCTGGGCAGGGTTCAGTTTCAGAGTCAGTCCAAGATACATTTTTTTTGTTAGGACTTGATACTATTCAATCTCAACTGATCACAAATAATTTTTGCATCTTGAAGAGTTTATATCAACTTAAAACTTTTGTTTACCTCTGTAGTTCTTATCAATTCTTTCAGGTGGCATCCTGACCAGCATCAGTCCTGTGAAGTCCTAAAAGTTGAATCTGAACAGTCTTACTGAAGTAGAAAATATGTTTGTATTTTAGCTTGTCACTTTTGGCAGTCTTTAATTCTATAATAATTAGAATATGTTTCATTTAGGCTTGTACTGTCAGCTAATTGGAACCTTGTTTGAATTATTCATACCTCTTGATTCTTCTGTTTCTTTGGAATTACAGTGGGAGTGTACCAATGACTTTTCCCTCTAGGGAAAAAAATACCACAAGAATTTTCTTTGTCGCAGGGTTTCCACACTTGAGAGCTGAGACCTATTTGCATGTGAAATAAGTAATAGTTCATGAAGTTAGATAGATATAATTTTGTGTATTCTAACTGCATACAGAACTAGCTAACCAGCATCCCAGTCTAGTTGGCTGTTTTGCCTATCACTCACAGATTTTCTCAGTAATTCCTCCCAATAATAACTTTAAATTAGCATTTTTTTCTAAAATCTCTCAGTTCATAGACAGATCATCAGCAACATTCCACAGTAAACATATGGGCAAGTGTGTCTTCACAGTTATTGTATATACAAGGCTTCTCTTTGGATTTCTTAGCATAAACAATTTTGAAAGATTTATGTTGTTACATTGTATAAATTAATGTATTTGAAGTTATGTGCCCCCTCCAAAGTCCAGTAAATGCTTATTTTTCAAGTAGTGCTGGCTGTATTTTGGAACTTGAAAACACTTGGATAACTATTTAAAGCATTGTTTCCTCCTATACTTCACACTTCAGTGGCTACAACTGTAAGTGAAGTGACAACAAGCAATATGTGCTTGTTCAGGCCTCATTTTATAGGCTTAAGCACTTCTGATGTTTCTATTATATCATTTGGCTATGAATTCAAGAAAAAATCCCGGCCTTATTGAATTTAAGATCAGATGTCCCATTGCTTTCTGTGGTTTCAGGTGCTTTTATTTTCCTTGACTGAGAATCTAGACACAAGATATTGTGAAATGTGGAAAACATTTCATATGGTTATGAGCATATACCAAAGAGATAGGCAACTGTGTAGGCTATTTAAAAGCATGGTATGAAAACATATACAGCATGACCTAATAATTTCTTGTATATTACGCTAAACATGGTATAAAATACAATGCTCAAGTACACTAGAAAAAGTGAAAGTCTGAATTTGAGTCTTTCTTTAGGGCTTAGGTCAATTTGAGTCAGTAAAATGAAGACTAAACATAAAGGAAAATCAGCGACTTATGTTCTCTCCTGCATAAAGTTTCCCAAGGACTTTAGGTTTCAGATGGAGAACCAGACACATTAGATCTACAGAAATCTTTGGGCTGATATGAAATGCCCCATATTTACCTGTTTACTTACCTTTTAAAGGATTCATCCCATCACTGGTTGTAATTGCCCTTACTTCTAAAAGCTACTTTTTTTGATGAGCTAAATGAAGTTGTTATATACTAAACAGTGGTGAAAGAGAGAACTGGAATGTTTTCAAAGGTTTGAACCTAGTAAATGAACACTCTGTTGTAGACTGTCTTTTGTCCTAATGGAGAAAAACTTATCTTCTTAAAGAAGCGTGCATTTTCAGATCGCGCTCCACTTTTCAGAGTTGCCAAGTTCCATAAATATTTAGATGTTGGTACCTTGCTGACTACCAAGTATTGCATAAAGAAAAAAAGTTTGTTGACAGGCTCACTAAAGTGATGCATTGCTTTAAAAACCACTGTGTTTAAAACAGTCTCTTTTATCATTGCCTTAAAGAATGTCCTCCCAGGGTAGTATTTATCTTCAATTTTGTGTTCTTAGTGCATATGTAGGGCTCTTTCACTGTGTCAGTGGCCACAGGCCTGCACAGATGAGAGTGCTGAAGTAGGGAGTTACTCTGAGACTCTGGAAGAGAACTTTTGCCTAGTCTTTTCTTTTGATCCATGCCACTGTGGAGTTATATTCTAGCTTTCTAAGAAATCCATGCAAGATATTGAAATACTTCATGATTTTCTGAATCCAAATCCAGGGGTCTATTCAGGATCAAATCCAGCACTATGTTCCAATCAAAAATCCTACACTTTCTTCTCACAATTTCTATTATAGCAGCACAAAAGCACTTCAGAAATTACCATTTTGTATTTTGTGCTTTACAGTGTCTGCTGTAGAGACTACTGTAGAGAGATGGCTAGAGCAAATGCAGACAAGACACAGAAGGAAGAGTGTGTAAGAAAGGAAGAGAAGCAAGATCACATCATGATTTAGATGAACAGAATAAAATTTTGCTTTTTTCTTTTTACTTCTGTCGTTTTTTGGGTGTTTGTGGATAGCGGGGTTTTTTTGTTTTTATATTAAAATGACCAGCAGATGTCATAATGATCTGTTTGGTCATCTAAAAATTATATTTAGGTTTAAAGCTTTTATTTAGAATAATTTGTTTGTTAACTTATGTACAAACAGAAAAAAACACCACACAAATTGTATTTGGTGTTACAGAGATTACCTAACACTCACCCCAAGTCTTCCAAGTACCAAGTCAGGGGCTAGGTGAAAAACCTGCAACACAAATTGTCACTTTCATGTTCTGACAGGACTGATAATATGTACCAAAAGGGATCTATTTCCCACTGTAGCATTTTCTTAAAAACAATACACACCCCAGCTCATATTCTGACCTCAACAGTGACCTCATACATTCTTTTATCAGCAGGTCAGTACATAAGGCTGTTGAATTCTCCAAGTATTTGGGAAGTTAATTTGTTTTCGCATTTCTGGGTTTACTGGTAATATTTCGTGTTTGGAGTGCATGTTGGAAGAATTTGATGTACATGTTCCTTAATATCTGTTGGAAAAGGAAGTGGAAGGTATTTTACTTTTAAATAATACCATCATCCTTTCCTCAAAAAATAACTAAAAATTAAGTAACTCCAACATAATTTCCTAAAAATTTTTGCCTGGGAGGCCTTCTACATACCAGTAGTTATTATTCTCTAAGGTAAAATTCTCCCCAAATGCCTCCAGTAAATCAGTTTTTAATTTGCATATATGGTCTCCTATTGCAAAGTCAATGCTTAGTTTGGGACAGTTTTTTGGACTGATATTACATGGTTCACCGACTGTTATTTTTATTAAATGCTCTTTCAATTATTCTATTGCAAGTAATGAGTGTTAGAAAAAAGTTAAGCCAAATGTGTGTGCGTGTCAGTGTATTCTGCTTAACACTCTGAAATGCATTATAATTTCCATAGAAAAATGGAATATGTGCCTTGCATCTGGGTGAGGTAACAGGCCACGTGCAACAGCAAGTCAGCAGAACAGACTTAATATCTCCCAGCAGGACTGCTAACACCTGTTTTAGCTGGGTGGGTTTTCAGATTTAACCACCCACAGAAACCTGACATTGCCTTCCAGTATAGCTATAAAAATTATTGCGGTAAGCTGTCATGTTAGGAGCTTGTGGGAAATTATCAGAACATAAATAATGTGATTTTTAAGTCTCTGCTCTCCTTTGTACTTTTATAAGTTTTACTGGAGAGTTTCTTTATCTCCCGATTTTCCCTTTCTTCAAATTTATCCCATTTCTAAAAGGTGGACTGAGAATTTGTGGCAAATTTCACTGAATCTCAGTAGTCTTTGGTCAAGGAAAGAGTGCAACATGCAGCCTGCTATACCAGCATCTTGCACAGAGACTGCAAACTTGAAACCAAAGAGCTTCCTCAGTTACATCCCTACTCTGGGCCACATTTATTCTCATTGCATTTACTTGAGGATTTGGAAGAATTTGGGTATATTCTCTTCTCTTCAAAGTGTCCTTATTAAGTAGTAAAAAATATTTTTTAGTATGCAATAATATTATGTACAGTTTCTTCACAAGGAATTTTGATGGAAATATAAGGCTTTCAGACAGTCTTGCTCAATAATAAAAATCTTTTAGTATTAATTTAATATGAACACATATATATGTTAATAAGCATACCCAACTTTAAATATGCAAGAGACAAGAAAGCAGATGGCTTGCTTTCAGATGTGTTAAACTAGTTTAACCTGTGCAGTATAAAAAGAAACCAGTCTGCTTATTATAGTTCCAACTATAATACTTGTAAAATGAGCCCTTATGAATTTATTTCACATTGTTCCCTTTGAAAGTCTTTAACCCTACTCTTTTGTTCTAGCTATAATAGAGATAATTTTGAGAAAAAAAGTTTTCTGCAGCAGGATTCTTCCTTCTGGAATACCTATTGTGGATAACATAGAGCAATACAGTGTAGTGAAAATACTGCAACAATTTTGTAAGTAAAATTCTGTGACAGCTTTTCACAGAAAACAGGTAGATCAACAACAGTGCCAAATTGAAAGGAGCACATGGCATAGAGGATGTTTCTTATAATGATTGGAGTTACTGGTTGGTACTTTTACAAATAATTACAATATATCTTACCATATGTTATAAGAAATAAATCCTAATTGCTTACTTTTTATGGATTAGATACATTTTGTCTCACAGAATATGTACAATTATAAAGGCATTAGGGATTTATTACCCTTTGTGGGGTCAGATGTGCTGAACATCTGTTTTCAAGTGAAGAACAGGGGGTTCTCATTATTGAATGCTGTTTCAGTGATCATTTAAGAATCACCTAGACTCTCAGTGTTGAATGTGTGGCATTCAGAGAATAAATAGGCAGGGATATAAAGACACTGGACTAGGTAATCCATTTTGGTATACCAGTTTTAATCTGAAAAGATGCTTTTGACTTCCTTGGTGTAAGCCAGCTATCAAAAATGAGCATTTGGGACTAATACTCAGCCTGACAACATCATAGTACATATAGGTATGTACAATGCAATCATGATAGCAAGTAGAATAGCAGGCAGTGTTAGTCAGTTATCACTTATGGAGAAAGTTCATGAGTTGTTTGATTTTTATTTTTTGGTGAAGGAAGTATTGGACCTATACCTATTTTGTAAATAGTGAAAAAAGCTGAATATACACCTTCCTGGTTTATGAAATCTGTCTTTGTTAAATAATCTTAGTGATAAAACTGAGGATAAAAACATATGTCAGTATAGAACTGCAAACATTTTTTATGTCTCTATCTTGTAGCTTTCTAGCCCTTTGCTTTAAGGAGAGGCAAAACAGGAATACAAACTAGTGAAACCAGCTGGGAAGAAAACCCATAAGGAACAAAGTTACAAGGCAAACCAAAAATCTGGGTGTTTCCCACACCACAAGTGAGTTGTCAACAAGTCACAATGTGTGCTATGGATGAGTCAATTAAGAACAGAAAGTGAAATAAATTTGTCCTTCTCAAGCTCTGAGAACAGCTTTAGGCGTATCAGGTTGTGCAAGACTATACATTTGGCAAAAAAATAGACCTTTTTATGTAGTCTCTGTGTGTGTGAGGTTTAAACACGTATCTGTGAGAGTGTACGTGGCCAGTTCTCATACTGTTCTCTGTTAGGCGAGGGAAGATCAGAGTTTAGGCCATCCTGCCTTGAAATATTTTCCAGTTTCTTCCGAAGTATTCTATATAGGCTATCATGGACAATTTTATGCTCTCACCAGCTCCAACATGTGCACCAAAAATGCTGTTAACCACACATGAAGGCATCTCAGTTGCTTGCCCGAATCTCTGTTGTTTTTAGAGCCTGCGATTAAGACCAGATCACTGGCACTTCACCTACCACTAAGCAAGTAACCAGAACTGAAAAGCTAGTGTGTCTCCTTCCATGCTCTGTTCATGAAAAGTCAGAAAACAAATAGCATCTGCTCTTACATTTTTCTTTTTCTTCATTTTATGTAGCATGTGTACTCTGAGTATTTAGAGTCCAGGATGCTACCTGTAAGGCCTGAATTTTATTTTCATTTGATTTTGATTCTACTAATGCTACAGAAATTGAATGAGAATGAGCTGTGTAATAACAATAAATTATCTTCTGATTCTGCATTCATTTAAATCCATTGACTTGCACAAATTTCGTTAGTGATGAATATCCATGGGAAAGAAAGAGTCAAATACAGGTCTCTTAACTCAGGTTAATTTTTTGGGGAATTTAGGAAGAAATCTTGCTGATAAAGTGTATTTGAAATATGATTACTGTGACACAGAATATCTCATGCCATAATACTAATCTCAAAGGAGTAATATTTAATATTGGTATTGGGAAAAAAAAGTAATGAATACTGAAGAGTTTTATGGAGATTCAGTGCTCTGGAAGGTGAGTATATATGGGCTTCTGTGGCAGACTATTTCCATTAATGTCCCTAATCAGCCATCAGCGACATTAGAAAACTTCTACAGAGCAAATCCTTTGACAAATTTTATCTGGAGCTTTGGGTCATGAATCACAATGTCAAAACACACACAGAGCTACAGAAGATAGTGCTGAATGATGTGCTAACAGAAATTACTGTTTTACTTTTGCTGCAAAAATAATCAAGGGTATTTTAGGAGCATAGATGTATAGAAACACTCTTTGTGACATATTTATAAAGCTGTCCCATTCTTCAGCAGGAGGAATCCAGCTCCAAGTAGACAAATAACAGCTAACTTGTGTATGTGTCTGTATGTTCTTGTAAACTATATTGTAATAAACTTACCAAGAGAGAGTTAGTCTAACCAAGATATTTTTCAGAGCTTAAAAATTCAGAAAAACATATTGCTCTATTAGTCGTTATTACTTGTCTTCTGGGCATCTCACATTTAAATTTATGTTTGGAAGTGAAGAAAGTGTTGTCTGCCAGACAAAAGAGATGAAATCTAATGTTGGTAACAACAAAAATAATTATCATGAATATTCTATATGTTGAGTCACTGGTGAGTACAATCCCACGAATGAGCTCTTCCTGTAAGTCTGCTAACTGCTAACAGTCTACTACTGTTTATCTGCATGCAAGTCCCACAGTCTGGTTTAGTGATTTATTTCTGTCAGTAAAATTTCAAAGAGCTTCCAATCAAAAGCAGATTACCCGCAAGTTCACAATGTTACAGCAGATTTGCAGTGTATGCATATAATGTATTAATATTATCAGAGTTGTGATACTGATGCTTATTTGTATGTCACTGTTTGGACTATAACCCTAGAAAAAGTGCATGTAGAAAACTTGGAGTTCACTAGTATTTATGGTTGAAATATTTCAGGTGCTTTTTTTATAATGCTGTGTGTATGAACAATAATAAAAGGATTTGATTTATGAAAGAAGCTTAATATACTGTAAGCATAACACAGTAGGCTCAATATAAAAAGCATCAAATCATGTTATCTACCTGATGATGCCAATAAATCATAATTCCCAAATTATCATCCTCTTATCTGAGTTTATTTGCACCCATGATGCTGGAACTACCTTTCAGAATTTGATGTATTATTCTTGAGTTTTGATAAGAAAGTGATTAGATTATATTATCAGAAGAGGTTTTTTACCTCTGAAAAGCAATCTCATGTAGTATTGCTTGAGTGTCAACATGACTAATTGAATAGCTAAGTGGACAACTATCTACATGGTAATGAAGGTTTACTATATCATTAATTATTTATCCCATTTATAGGTTTTAAGATTTTTAATGTGGCAAATCTGCTACTCAATGTACTGCATTTCTTCCACTCTTTTGAACCTTTAGCATTAACTAAGTGCCTTGGAACAAAAATTTAGGGTATTTACAGTGATGGAGTGCTGTTGAGCATGTCTGATCTTGACATCTACCTGTAGAAGCAAATTTGCAAATCTGAGTCACCTTCTGTGTCTTGATAGGTAAGATTTGGAGTCAATCTGTATATCCTGAATTCTGTGCTGCAGTTACCTATGTCTTTTGCTACAACACTTTGTAATTCTGATTAGACTATTCACTCTAATGAGGAACATCATCTCTGTTATAAAGTGGTGCTTTTTTGCAAGCAAAATTCACTCCAAAATTGTGGGCATATGTAAGATACAAAATTTGTCAGGTGTCTATGTTAAGTGTTACACTGCAAAATCTTCACCCCTTGATATATAAGCAGGTAGAGTTCTGCATGTGCAGTGTCAGCTCTAAGAAGAGTTTACCCCAGTGTATAATAACCCCACCACTAACTACTTAAATAAACATGGACTTCAGGGATTCATACCACTCTTGATTGAAACAGTATTGAGGAGTGGAAGCTGCTTGAAATCTCTTAGAACTGTTGTAATTGTAAAATTACTCTCATCTGTTAGTAAGTTTGAATAAAAAGTATTGGGGGCTGCTAGGGTTTGAGTTCAAAGAATAACTGTGGTTTGCCAAGGCAAGAAGTAGGTAATTAAAGCAATGTTTAGAGACACACTGAAAGCTGCAAAGTGAGACAGCATTAAGGCTAACATTTTCTAGGCTGGAGAGGAAAGAAAGTGAAAATAACCCAAGAATGTATTAATGCATGTCTCATTGAATTTCCTAGCAGTTCCTGAGAGTGGTATAGTAACTACAGTTATTATCAGAAAACTGATTGTAAGAGTCGTATTCTGACATTTTCAGTGTATTATGTGGCTGACAGTTGCCACACCAAAGTTGCTCAATTCACAAGTCAAAACAAGACTTTATTATAAGGCTAACAGTGCAACCACAGTCTATTGTCTGAAAGTTGGCCACTGCTATTACTTCATACAACACCACCAAGAGGGATGACTTTGGACCTAGGGCTTCTGTTACAGTTCTCTTGGTGAACTAGGAAGGAAAACAGAATTTGCTTTGTAGTTCTGCAGTATATTGAGTCATTGGTGTTAATGGTAATGACTAGTTTTGTCTGAGAGTTTAAGACATGTGACTTCAAAGACACATTCTGTTTATCACCTTAAATGTATATTAAGTTTTATGTATTAGGCTTACTATTTACTAAATATTCTGTATTGCAGATAGATATTGAGAAGTTTTCACAGCACACGAGGGCTTAAATATTCTTTAATAAATTAGGTTTTGTTTATAGCTATAGTCTCCTGAACTGCTGCAGAAGACACATGCCCATTGTGAAAAATGTCTTGGTTACACTAGGAGGTCTGCTAGGAAATATTGTTTTGGTTATTTAGAGATGGATGCCACTGACGTCAGATTTTATTTTTTTTTTTCCCTTTGGCTTTCAGTACTTTGTGTAGAGCAAAATTTCCCATCTTTGAAGTAGCTGATTCTGCATTATGGTTGATTTGAGAGTTCAAAGAGACATTCAGTTATACAGCTAATATCCAAACAAATCTTCATTTCTTTTAAATTCTTCAGGACAGGAAAATTTCCATTCAAATTGCTTTCTTATGTAGTTGACGTTGTTTAAAGGTCGCGTAGAAATATTCTCATCATGTGCATTATTTTCACAACTGATGAAGGGGTGTAGTTGGAGGTCGGGGCCAAGCCAGCCCAGTGCCTTGCTGTTGCCATCAGGAGTGACACCATCTACCTGTCCCTCCCTCCCACCACACCTTTCCTGTCCCAGACCTTGCCTTACTCAGGCTGGGATGCGCCCTCCCCTGTGCTCTTGTGCTCATCTGACTGCATGGGAAACTGGAGTGACTAAAATACATTTGCCTTTTTTGCTGGAGAGTTTGTCTGCATGGAGCTAGGTCCTGATGCACTCAGAGAAGCACTGAAGCCCAGCAGAGGCAGCAGCAGCAGGGCCCTGCACCTGGGAGATAGAGGAGGTGAGGAAGAAGCAGGTCTTCCGATTTTAGCTGCAGCCGGCTTTCAGCTGACTTAGCTGTGTCATGTCTTTACACCTTACAAAGTGACCTGGTTTATTTGTTTTTTTTTCATGGTGTAAAACTGCATAAATGTTTAAGAAAATGACAGAGTTAAAGCCTGAGTTTCTGCATTTACTGTGCTGTCCCAGAGTTGTAGTAACCCCATTGAGTTTAGGATTGTTATTCCACATTCACAGCGGTGCAAACTGATTTATGAAAGCTTTGTGGTAAACCCCATTTTTGGAGTAACTTTAGTTAGTGTTAGGTGCAGAGTTTAGGTTTGGGGCTTTTTTAAAAATTGATTCAGGAGAGAGATTATTTATCATTCACTATAAATGGTAGCATGTCCTTGAAAACAAGTGTTTGAAAAGACTTTTTTAAAAGACTTTTTACTAAAGCTTTGGAGTTTATTGTTCTTAAAAAGCACATCTCTCAAAATTTTGCAAGTGCTTATAAGTTTCAAAGTACTACCTGTGGATCAAGGTAGTCTGTGTGAGCTCATAATATATACTTCTAGGATTAGTAGTAAAAAGTGTATTTATATTCCTGTTAGCAAATAGCAGTTTCTGAGAATAATGGCTCTACTACAGTCATAGAAAGATGACAGTAATAAGGCCCTCCTCCTAGGCTAAAAAAGATCCTTCAAGGATAAAGTAGATTTTGTTCAAGCAATGAATTTACTCCTCATGTTTTGAAGATTGAAAAGTCTTGGTATGAGGTATTGTAAAATGTGTAAATATTCTAATAAAATTAACTGCATGGACTTGATCTACTGAGAGCTTATGTTTTTGATGTTGAGTATTCTTTTTTTTTTTTTAACATTCTCCAATGGAAATAGGTATTTAAAATACACTTTTAAACATTTTGTTTTATTTTTCTATTCCTAATTGGCTTAAATAAATCCACCAAACTAAAAATGTATTTAAAATCAAGTCTGTTGAAGGCATTTGACATGGGACACCTCTCTATACATAATTTTTCTGGTTTTTTTCTGTTTTTATAGCTGCATATTTCTATATAAACCTGTTAGTTAAAAGATTCTACATGTGTATCTGGATATTTACTTCACTGATCCTGGGAGGGCTAGGGGAGCCATATGGGGATGGTGACTCAAGAGTACCTTTTGGAAAACCTGGCTCCTTATTGCTATTGCTATTACTGCCTATTACTAATTACTGTTAGAAATAGACACACAAAGGGAGTTAAACTGATTCTCTCATTACATGGTTTAGAGGCAGAAGTTTTATCCTTTTATTGATCTACATTTAGGCTACAGGTTCTTCTCTTATCTAAAGCTCTTTGTGATAACTGTAGATTGCTTCTAAACCACCAACAGAAGCCAGCACCATGTCCTTCATTAAGCAAGCACCCTTCCAAGAAACATAAATGTTAAATAAATTAAAATAATTTAGCAAAATATTTGAAGGAAAAAATTAGAGAATAAACTGCTGTGACATAATTTTCACAAAATTCTACATCATCCAAAGGAAATACCTTTGCTAATACATGTTGGAGGTTTTTGCTTACATTTTTTAGTTAACAGTCACCCACATCTCCAGACATATACTCAATGTCTCATTCTCTATGGATGCTTTCATTGCTACTTTTTTTTGGCGTATAAAATCCAGTTTTATGTTAAGTAGGTGGGTTGCTGATTTGCCAGCATGCCATTCTGGATCAGGCATTTGTTAATTGTTTTTATGCACCAAAATAGACAATGAAAGCTTTGTAACAATTCCCCAATTAGCAGTAATCATTCTTGTTAAACTTTTATAAAGAGCTGTAGTATGCGATGAATGTAAAGTATTCATTCCTGAGCTGTTTCTTTTTTTTTTTTTTCTTTCCCCTCCATTTCTACATTTTGTCAAATAGTCTTATGCTATTTGTTATTTCTGTTCATATTGCAGATTGAGAATGTTGATGTCTGCCTTAGCTTTCTGGCAGCCAGAGGCGTAAATGTCCAAGGTCTTTCTGCAGAAGGTAAGAGAAACAGATCATCAGAACAAATAATAGGATTTTTTTTCTGAAAACTAATTTTCTTAACACAAATTATTTGCACCGAAATATCAAACTCCAGCTGACTTGAACAGCATGAAAATATAGATTAGTGATAGCAAATGAGAGAGGTTTAGACTTCCTCTTAATTTTCCCTTAAAATTGAACCAAGAAACTGTATGAAGCCTGAGACAATGTTTTAAAATAATTTTTTCAGTAGTATTAATCTTTTCATATTACCTCCACAGTATTTTATAGGTACAGGGTTTGCCAAGCATACTTTTAAACTTGCTTATATATGGGATTCAAAACAATAAAAATTAGTATGAGAATCTTGCTCAGTTAAGTAAACCCAGGAAAGACTATTTGTTTAAGCAAATTTAGTAGTAGTAGTAATGCTGTCAGGATGAGTCTGAAAATTCTTGTATTCCTTTGATGTCACGTATTAAGTGGAAGAGTGAATGGTCTTGCTGTATACATTATAGCCATTTTTGCTCTATTAGTCACCTCAGGTGAAGTTAATAAATATATTAAATCAAAACCATTAAAGTACCAGTTGTCTTAATTAGTATGTAATATTTGCCTTATGAATGTAAAATTAAGTCAGGTGGATACAGGAAAAATACATTTTTTCCAGAAATGGTAATTTCAGATAAATTTTAGATGATATCCAGAGGGGAAAAAAAAAAAAAAAAAAAAGAAAAAAGAAAAGAATGCTATTGTTTTATTTTAGAATTATCTCAGAATTGTTATCTTTCCCATTTCCACATTTCTAGTACCTTAGCAGAAGTGTAACAGTGTAACACGGACACGATATGTACTATCCTCTCACTTTTTGATTGTCTACTTATGGAAAGCTTCTTAACTGATTTAAAAGAACATCTGTATGTACTGTAGATATGTTGAATCATGAAAACATTTACATTTTATCATTATCTCAAAGCTGATTAGAACTTGACATTTTTAGGGCAGCCTATTTTTACTTGTGTATGAAATACAATCAAATGGGTGGATAACATGGATTTATTTCATGAGAATACTCTTCATTGTTTAACACCATGACACAGATCATGATACTAATTTTCTGTACTTTTAAAAATGAAAATCTGAGTGCATTCATACTTTTGTTTTGTGCTGGAAAACAATTTTTTATAAGATTATATGCTTTAACTGCATAACATTACGTTAAAATACTACTAAAAGCAATACTATGTAGTGTTAAATGCAAGGACTGTTTTTTTTTAAACTTTCATTAATCTTTAAAGAATAATTTTAATAAGGTGGACCTTGAGTTCTGAACTAAGATTAAAACTAGTTTTGCTGTTTTACAGTTAATCATGAATCTGCTGTAAATCTGCTAACATGTTTGTAATGATATTAGTTCAAAGTGTCACAGAAGTGTGATTTACTTAAATACACCATTTTTAGTTTGTACAATCCTAAATATTAAAATTTCTCTTGAGGAGAAGAAATTGGGAAAAAAAGGCTTTTTTTAATCATGAAATTGTCAAGTTACTTCATAATGTTTTGTCAGCATGTTTATATTTAAAATCAATTAAATTTAGAAACCATAAGTCTGTTTCTTGTAATAGGCTTTGGTAGATATGTCTTGTTACTACTGGATCATTTATTAATAACTAGTCAGCTTCTGGAACAGTAAACCATGAGCTTAACAAGGATTGAAGCTTTTCCCACCTCATTTTGACACTTGAGCAAAGATATCAGGAACAGAATTTATTTTCAGATCTTCACTGCAGAATCTCTACTGGAGAACCCAAATGATAAATAACAAGCCAGTTGCTACAAACAAAAACACTTCCCTCCTCTTCCCTGCAAGTGTTTAGTACATATTAGAAGTTTCTGGATTTTTTCTGTTTAAGATAAATCTTCCAACTTTGAATCATTTAAAATTAGGAAATAGAAAGAAGTTCAAACCTGATAGCATTCTTCTTTAGAAATAGTAAAAAATAAGATTTGATACAGAGCAAAATTTTAAGATAAAAAATGATGAGTGGCGTTTAACAAAGAGTTCTTTTCCGGAGTATTAAGTGATACAAAGTCATAAGAATACTTAAACCAGTATCATGTACAGAAAATCTTTTAGAATCAGATGGGTAGTTGTGTGGTTTTGCTGGGGTTTTTTTAAAGATCATATTAAATATAATTTTTCTGTTCCTTGATAATGATCTTCCTTGAAACCATTGTGACTGCAAAAGTCATTGTTGCTTAAAAAGCTTTCTAATTCTGAAAAAGTTCTTCTGTGTATCTCTGGTGTTCTCATGGGAAATCAAAGATCGTGCAGCATCTTCATAAGGAAGATGAGAAAGTGTGGATACTTGGACAAGTTTTTATTTTGCAAAGTATATTCCAGTGTCCAGGATTGTGTTTGCTTTTGAAGAACGGGTTGAGAGCATAAGGGCTTCAATGTTTGCTGGCCTGTTAATGTATGTACTAACATTTCACTTAATCTTATTGAAAGAACATTAGTGCCGTTTAAAGGACATGAATATGACAGTAATTGTTTAAAAATTCTGCTTTAAAAATTACCTCAAAAATGCTGTGTAACACAGCTCAGTATTCAGATTTGCAGGAAAGGCAGAAATATTGCAGTGTTGCATGTTAGGTTACAAGGCTATAGGCCTAATGAAAACCTTTCACAAGAAGTTCAATGCCAAAGAAAATTAATAATGAGGTTATGAACAGACCTAAGTGCTGCATATAATTTAATTAAAGCCTCCTGAGGCTTCTTTTTTGACGCAGAGAGATCCTTTATGAGCAAAGAATATTATCCTTTCAAAATCTTCATCTCAGATTGGGGAAAGACTAAGGGGATGGCAGACATCCTCATGGATACTACTGTGGCTCACCAGAATTTCATACTGGTAGCTATTTTATCCTTATGTGAAAGCTGTAGTTTTGAAGTCTTCATTAATCAGTAATAGCAGTGTGAAATAAAAAGCTAGAAAAACATGTGGTTGGAAGGTTCAAAGTCATGAACCTTATGGTCACCTTTTTTAATAGGTGTTTTCCATTAATCTCCTTCTCGCATGTTCTTTGCAAATTCTTGTGAATAGATATGTGCTCATCCACAAGACTGCTGCCATCTCCTCTTTCTGATTTTTCCAGAAGTCTCTGTTTACTCCCAGTGTGTGCAGAAATTGCCCCAAAAGCAAGAAAAGTGATTTAAAGCCATGAGGTAGAAGGGATGTGTACCTAAGTCCAGAGAGAATTCAGATTTTTCTGAATGGACCTCTGCTTACTGAGAATATTTGTACTGTACTGAGGCAGGATTATTTAATTATTTAAGGTTGGGTGTACTTTTCTTTATGACCACGCACATGTGACTCATCATGAGGACATTATGGAGATACATGTTTATTGCAACAATGACACATAAATAAGCAAGATTATAACAAACAATAAAGTATCAGTGATACCTAACATGTTCCTGATATTAAAGATAAATTAAGAGATAGAAACATTTATAACTATAGTTATATACAGAGATGTTTTGGTATAAAACTGTTACAAAACTGAAGTCTAAAACCACAGTGTTTTCACTTCTTTTTCTTTTTTTACTTTTTTTAAATAGAAATAAGGAATGGAAATTTGAAAGCCATTTTAGGGCTCTTTTTCAGTTTGTCTCGGTACAAACAGCAGCAACATCATCAGCAACAGTACTACCAGTCTTTGGTGGAGCTACAACAGCAAGTCCCTTCACCTCCAGCTGAAATCAGCCAGTCCAAAACGCACCAAGATATGCAGTCGAGGTATGTAAAAAGTTAATTTTCTCAGGTGCAAAAGCTTTTTATTTGTCGGTTCAAAAACAACAAGTATTTGCAGAAAAAATAGGTTACTTGAAAAAGACTTAAAAGACTGGCTTTTTCTTTTTTAATCTATTTTTGCAATGAGTCTAGGAAAACATCTCAAGTGTTTGTTTAGTATTAAGCTTGCATTTCTTGGGAGTAAAGCTAGAGTGAGGGCAGGGAACATTCCCAATTAAATTTACATTAAATTTGATTTAATTTTAAGGCATACTTTCACATTATTATTGATTCTACTGTCTATTGCAACATGAGAGCACACCATGAAGTTAGTATACTTGTTATTTCCATGTTTTCCTCATATACCCAGTTTCATATTTAAGCAAACAATGTAAAATGATTAGCAGAAAATGCGGGGAAAAGGCACAATTAATAATTTCATTTGTTATAAACTCTTTACATCCCCACACGTTCTGTTTTTGAATGCCTAATTCTATTTGAATGTTTTTTGAAAGGGAGAAAAACTGGCCTTAGTCTAGTTGTTTCTTTTAAGTGGTTAGTTTATGACTTAGTTTTAGGAAAGCAAAGCACTCAGCAGAATTCCTAATTGCTGAATTATATTACTTTCAGATTGAAGATGAAAACATGTTTTGAGAAGGTAGTTGCTTGCTGACAATGAGAAAAGAAACAGTTTTAACACAGATATCTATTTAAATGGAGAGTATTAGCAACATATACTTTATTGAAGAAGTTAAAAGGAAGCTATTCACATGTAGACTATGTAAAGTGTAGTTTAATGAAGAACTTTACATATTGCTGTGTTGGGTTTAATACTTGCTTGATTTATTATTTGCTTGCTTAAAATTTTTTGTATACTTACTGAACAATTGTGTATCTAGAATGTGATAAATCAGAGACCGAGGATGCATTAAAAGTATCAAACTACAATAATGAAATTTTGGTTATGGAATCCATTCATATCTAAATTAGCCTTTCATGTTAATAGTAAATATATATTATTCAGCTGAGAAAATTTTTCACACTTTAGCTTAATAGAAATCTTTGTCTTGAAACAGGGAACACTGTAAATATATGTTTATAGGAAAACATTGCTGATGGCATTTCATACAAAAATTAAGATACGCTTACATTTGTCTTGAGCATTACAATGTGAAATGCATTTTTTTTTCTCTGCTATTGATAATTAATGTCTTTCAATGCTTCCTCTGTGAAGTTTACTATTAACATTTAATCTAGGGAATTATGATGTGAGGAAGAATCTGACCACTCTCAACATTTTCTGAAGTTGAATTTCTGCTTTCTGAAGGAAATTTAATTCTGCATAAGAAGCAATTATTCAGAGACTATTTGTTTTTCCTATCATAAGAAAGACATTTTGAATGTAGATCTACAAGTATTCACTGCTTTAATCCGTGGAATTAAGGTTTTAACCAGCTTCATGTAAATACCTTTTGTTATTGGTTTTTGTTTATAATTTAGTAAAAGAACTGAAACATTTCTTGCTTTTCTAATTTACCCATGGTGAATTTTTAATAAAAAAAAATACCATGTTCCTTTATACATGACCACGACTGCAAGGAATTCTGCTCATCAAAAAAAGCTTAGAGCAAAGCAGTTGTTTATTATTTGGAAGACAGTGATTGCACAGTAGTCCTTTGTCTGCTCAGAAATGGTAGGCAGAGGGGATGAAGTGTTTATAAAGCTTTCTTTTCATTAAAATTCCCCAAGATCTCATGGTCCTTCATCACCTTTTTGTCTTCTTTTACTTTGTTATAATTAAATATACTACATTGCGAGGAAGGGCAGTCATTCTTTGTCTAGAACCCCAGCATTCATGCCTTTGCAAAGTGACATCTAAAGCTGATTTAACAAAATTTCTACTTTCACCAGTGTGCTTTAGACCTTCTACTTTAATGCCAGGAGTTTAAAATAGTTTCATTATTTGATTAAATTTCTATTCATAACTATGTTTCAGCTGAAAATGTTTCTATGTAAAAAATTATTACACTGAGATTGATACTATCTTTCTTATTTCCTATCTGTAAACTGAAAGCAATAATTTTTCTGTTTCCTTTCACATATACAGAAATTCAATGTTTGTCACCATAAATTTGTGTATTCCCTGAGAGAATATGATTTTCTCTATCCATATATTTTTCAGTAAAGACTTTAAGGATAAAGAAAGGTACCTACTTCTAAAAACTTTCCACTGAATGAAAGATTTCTATCTTCTGCTACAAATGTGTCTAGTATTCTGAACTGCTAGCAAAGCAAGGAGCTCCAGGACTTAGAAACAAACAGAAATATACTTCTTTTTTTTTTTTTAATACTAATTGGCTTTTTCATTCATCACTGTTTAGAATTACTATTAGGAAATTGGCATAAAACAGTATGTCCCTTTCTAAGAAAAAATACTACATTTGAAAAGCAGGTTTCCTACAAATAGATGGGCATATACAAGTATGCATTGGTATGAACTCTCTGTGGTGGACTTAACAACCCTTCTTTTCATAGCAGTCATTTAATTTAATTATTTTTTTTCCCATCAAAACAAATATTTTGGAAAATAGTTCAAAATTATTTCCCAAACAGTTTTTAAGTTTTAAGCTGTTAATGAGTAAATAAGAGCTTCTGTTAAGAAAGAAGCCCAAATATTAAATTAAAAAATAAAAAATGCCTTTAATGGGATTAATCTTGCCTCTTGCCCACCTTTTGTTGCCTGAAATGCGAACAGGTAGTTTACATGACTCCCAGGACTGATTTCTATATTATTGCTTTCATGGCAGTTATGTCTCAGCATTATTTGCAGAAGGAACCAGCATGACTGACTGATTTACAGGGCAGGAGTTCATGGTTTAGAAGGTCCTAAGTAATTTATATGGCTGCTCCATGGGACACCTCAGACCTTCAGGTATTTTTGGTGAAAAGTAGTTTTACATGGCTACATAGATCTTCCTCTCTCACTGAACGAAGAGTATTGTAAAGTGATAAAATCTAGCATGTGTAATGATGTCACATTCTTCACCTTTTCCATGTGAAATTATTAACACAATAGATAATTTAACTACTATCAATAATAGAGTTATTTTACTTTTTTCTAAGGAAGTGGTGATATAATGAGCTATTTTATCCTTTCATAGTGGATGTTAATCTTTAAGGCAATTTATTATTACACATTTATTGTGCAGCTAAGCCTCTATTAGCATATTGAAGTTCTGAATATGCTTTTATAAATTCTTAATACTTTATGTTTTCTAATATTTTATACTGTGAAAAGGGTTGACATGTAAAAACGGTAAGGCAGCGAATTACTCATGGTGTATATGTTGGAAAAAATATTTGGCAAATGCACATAACAGATTATTTTCCATTGATTTGGTTTGTGGTCTTTTATTACTTAGAAATAGTTCTTTCAGTTTTTTGAGAGGAACAGGAAAAATTATCCTTTTATTATGGTAGAAACCAGATAATTAATATAGTAGCAAACACCTGAATGGCACATCCATCTTGATTCAGTAATGGCAAAGCTCTTCAAATGTAATTTGAGTAAATTTTCAAAGGTATTGTGAAAATTATCTTCTAATACCCATGCATTTTTTATTTTACTTGAAGACTAACATATTCCTACTGTGTTAGACACTTGAGAGATAAAGGTGTCTTTTTGAGGCACTGTATACGTTTAAGTGCTTTTGATATGTATGTGTTTGTATCTGTGCAGACATGTAAACAAAACCAAAACATATACACTGAAAAAGACGGATGCTTTTTATAGACTTTGTACTTTTTAAAAATGTTCAATAAGCATTCACACTTCATGTTGTAAATTAAGTCTTTGAAGTTATGTCTTAATAATTGCAGTTACTTTAGGTTAGATTAGTCCCTCAGAAAAGTTATCTTTGTTGTTTCCATCTAAGGTATAGTAAACATATTGCTTAATTTCAACCTGATTTCCTGGGAGGCAAAATGGCGTTGTGTGTGCTTTGTTAAACAAGTATGAAAAGGTGATGCTCTCCACTGTTTCAAAGAGAAATACAGCTTATACATGGGAGAGGAAAATACCTCTGAGAAGTCACACAGAAGATGGTCAGGATACAGAAGTGATAGCATTCAGAAGCTGCTGAAGACCAAGAAAGTTTTGTTCTTGTATGTACAGGGCTAATGTCTCATTCTCATAATTTAAGAGAGTGGTCCTGATGATGGTCATGACAATGATGGCACTCTCATCCTGATTTCCAGGTTATGATGTCCTTGGTAATGATCGATGTCTGTGATCATTACTGGGTTTAAGCCTGTTCCACATGCCACTGAAGCCAACCTACTTTAGTATCAACCTCAAGGAGACAGTGTTTGGTACCTTTGTTAACAAAATCTGAAACAGGCACAATAGATGATATTAGGACTCTACAGCTTTCATAGCCGGGTTGTTCTGATATGGTAAACAAACAGAAGTCCTAGGGGAAGGTTTCTATAATCAAAATATCATGAGACTGACAGGATTAGGTTTGTGCAGAAATTGGGAATTCAGAAGACATTCAGGAGGCTAGTTGTCCTTGGATGACTAGGAAATCAGTGTTTTCTACAGGAGAAAACACAGATCAAAAATGTAATTAAACTGATTTCTGGAGGAGTGAGTCTCCCCTTAGTGTAAAGTTTGCATAGGAGGGTAAGGAATTTTCTATGTCAGACTCCTAACGAAGTCATCTAAAATTGGTCAGTGTGGCAATACTTTAACATTCCTAATCCCAGGCAATCTGTCCACAACCAACCTTGGAATTTTGAGAATTGTGCAAATAGAAGGGGAGCAATGCTCTGGATGTCAAGGAGTATCATCGGCTTATCTAATCCTAGGGCCAATAGCAACATTTCAAATTCAGTGTAGAAAGAATGAACAAAGTTGATTTATGGTAAGTGAAATTTCATTGAAAATAATATACTTTACCTATGGGAGATGATAATTTCTTACTCCTAAGTATAAACATTCTTAAAATTATTTAGACGAATAGTGGAAAAATCTGTCGTAAATAATAAATGGTAATCTAAGAGAGAGAATGGTTTTAGATATGATTTCTGGTTTCTTTTTATCCTAAAATTTCCTGTGTTCTTGTATGACTGACTCTGGGAATTGAATATTTCAAAATCTGAGGTAGGCACTTCACTCTTTACTTACGACTTTGTTGCAGCTTTGAGATAGTTAAAAAAATACAGTGCTGGTGGCCTTATTTATTTCTGTCAGTACAGATAGATGACAACAATAGTTACATTATATTTTTATGCTTTGCTTTGCTAGTGGATTCCATTATCACAGCAATACATCTAAACTTTCTGCAGTGATGATCTTTCAACCACCCAGATACTAAGAGAAAACACATGTGGATGAAAGAAGTTCTGTCTCATTTATGGATTAGGCAGTAACTGGTTTCAGTAAGCTGTCAGCAAGATTCCCCGAGATGGACATACTATTTTATCACGTACAGAAATGATGAGCACAGCTTGAGGTCCAGATGGATTTTGTTAAATTTGTTATATTAAAAGAGCACCCTGGTTTTCCTAGGCATATAAACAAAGTTAGGTAGCCGATTTCTACAGTCAGTTGCATATATAACTACTGCAAGGAACAGGGTTTCATGTTGCCTCCTGCTCAGAAGTATAAGGGAAAAAATGAAGCATATTGGACACGCAGCTTGTGCTGTGTGAAATGCAGTAATGCAAATGTAGTGGTTATGATTATGAATTTAAATAAATCCATGTCAGAATACTGGCAATCTGTATGCCAATCTGGGTTACACTACTCTCAGTTTAGAAAAAGGCCTTTGTTTCTGTGTTCTTGAAGTTTAAAATATGTTAACTGTCTACCCTGAGTACATTACACTGACATAGGCTAAAAATTTGAATGTGTACATAGTCATGCGATGAAACAAGTCTCTTCACTGTCCTTAGCTCTTGATATTGCTAGTCACTTGGTTTTAGTGAAGGGAAACAGGTAGGCACTTCCTGCCTTTCCTACTACAAAATCATTATCTAGTAACTGCAAAGAAGAAAAATTAGGAAAAGGTTTATTTCTTCTTTCTATTCTCCATTTTCTAGCAAGGATCTAAGTGAACAGGCCACTATTATTAGTATAATCTGATGTATTTTTCTGCATCTGGGAGATAATAAGGAATGCATTGCTTAATGTGATTGCACCACCTGACTTTCAAATGGACCATAGGGATTTCATTTTAATTGAGCTATCTTTCTATCTTCAAAATCAGCTTTGGCCCCATTTTGTTCCACTCCTCAAAAATGCAATCATTACAATCACAATCACAGAATTATCTAGGTTGGAAAAGACCTTGAAGATCATCCAGTCCAACCATTATCCTAACACTGACCATTCTCAACTACACCAGATCCCTCAGCGCTAAGTCGATCCTACTCTTAAACACCTCCAGGGATGGGGACTCCACCACCTCCCTGGGCAGCCCATTCCAACACGTAACAACCCGTTCTGGAAATAAATGATTCCCAATATCCAGTCTAAAACTTCCCTGGTGCAGCTTGAGGCCATTCCCTCTTGTCCTATCATTTGTTACTTGGTTAAAGAGACTCATCCCCAGCTCTCTGCAACCTTCTTTCAGGCAGCTGTAGGGGGCGATGAGGTCTCCCCTCAGCCTCCTCTGCTCCAGACTAAACACCCCCAGTTCCCTCAGCCGCTCCCCGTACGACCTGTGCTCCAGACCCTGCACCAGCTCCGTTGCCCTTCTCTGGACACACTCGAGTCATTCAATGTCCTTTTTGTAGTGAGGGGCCCAAAACTGAACAAAGGAATCGAGGGGCGGCCTCACCAGTGCCGAGGACAGGGGTCAGATCCCTTCCCTGTCCCTGCTGGCCACGCTATTGCTGACACAAGCCAGGATGCCATTGGCCTTCTTGGCCACCTGGGCACACTGCTGGCTCCTGTTCAGCCAGCTGTCAATCAACACCCCCAGGTCCCTCTCTGACTGGCAGCTCTCCAGCCACTCCTCCCCAAGCCTGTAGCGCTGCTGGGGGTTGTTGTGGCCCAAGGGCAGCCCCCAGCATTTGGCCTTATGGAAACTCCTCCAGTTGGCCTCAGCCCATGGCTCCAGCCTGTCCAGGTCTCTCTGCAGAGCCTCCCTACCCTCGAGCAGATCAATGCTCCCACCCAACTTGGGGTCATCTGCAAACTGACTGAGGGAGCACTCGATCCCCTCGTCTAGATCATCAATAAAGATGTTAAACAGGAGTGGCCCCAAAACCGAGCAGTGGGATGTCCTGGGGGACACCACTCATGACCAGCTGCCAACTGGATTTAACTCCATTCACCACAGCTCTTTGAGCTCGGCTATCCCTGGGACCTGGACCACTGCATGTTTGTGTGGCAGCTCCGTCTGGGTCGCCGTGTTCTTTCTGGTGGTGGTTTTGACTCGAGTGGAGACCATAGTTCAGTCTACTCATCTAATAGACTGAACTCTACTCAAGATGAAACTAGCTCAGATAAGTTCTAGACCCAGGAGATGGACTGTGCCCTGTCCACACGAACTGCTGTGCAAATTGCCGCACCTCACCCTTCTGACGTGTCATGCCCTGTTTGCTCGCCCTGTTCGCCACGATCCTGGTCACTCACACTCCCTGGGGGCTGCTCTTGTATGTGAGGGGCGTTGGGCATCATCACTCCGGTCTCCGCCCACTCTGAGTCCCCACTGCCCTTGTGAGCAGCCCACTCTTCCCACACGAGAGGGAGGAGGCTTGAGGCTCTCCCTCTTCTCTGGGCTTCTGCCTTCTCGGCTTTCAGTTTTGCCATGGGTTTTTTGACTCTTTCAGAAGGGTCCCCCGCCACTACCTGCCTCTTCCAGCCCCTCTCCCTAGCAACTGAGCTAAGAAGGTGGAGGCAATGAGTCCTCATGATTCCCAGTTAAAGGAACTTCAGCAAGGAAGTTCTTTCATCTTAATTGTCCTGAAGTCCAAGCAACTAAAGCATATAGTATCTCTGTGTACCAATTAAATCAGTTAACTGTGTACCTAAGCAAATAGATGATATTTAATAATGATGAGTTGTATAAATTAGAGATTTGTTCTTGTGATAAGCACGATATAGGTCATCGGGAAAAGCAGTTCACATGTAGCTATGAAATTAATCTATACATTTGATAGAACTGTCATTACATGTTGGGAATTACTGCAGTCTCAGGAGTTTTCTAGGCTACAGTGATAATATATTGACAGAACATTATAAAAAATACACCTTCATAGCTTCCTGCATATTAATATTACTGCCACAGTATCATTAGCAATTTTTTTCCCCTAAAATTCACCTTAATGGCTGTATTTTAAAACAGCATGAAAAAATACATCAGCACTATTTGAAGTTTCATAATACATACTTGTTTTATTTGAAAGACTTAGAAATTACCATACACAAAATGGTTACTTTTTGATGATGACAAGTGACTAGCCTTTCTAATAACCTTCATACAGAAAAAGCAGAACAGTGCAATCATCAGAATGTATTTGTGACATACTTCCCTGTAGATCACCCTCTCTAAGATAAGAAGATATCTAATAATATTTCTGAAGCTTAAAATAAGGCAAAAAAAGTTTCAAAGCAGACTTTCAGTTTTTTGAAGTAAATGGTCTTTTCTATAGCTATAATACAGCATCTAGTAGATAGAAAATATAAAATGTAAATTGTAAGGCATTTTATAGCCTCTTGATAGCTTTTAAGATTTTTCTAAACTTTTCATCTATTTAACCATTTCACTACCTAACTCTCAGAAACTGCTTATATCTTTTACCTCTTTACATAATTCTGTGGGTTGGATCCTGAAAACCTTGTCCTTTACTGGTTGGTACCTGCCCTCGTGTGTTACTTAGTGTGTTCTACAGTTTGTCCCCTCTGCAAAGTACCTGATGTTTGTCTGAACCTGTCACATGTAGTTACACTGATTTTTCCTCTTTATAAATTACCTCTGCTATCTGCTCAACAATGATATTTCTTTCTCTGCCTCTTGCTCTGTTTGGATTTCGAAATGTGACTGTCATCCTTTCTCATTATCTATTCTTACAGTTTTCAACAGTGTTTTAATTCAGTTTAGTGACAATTCTCGTTGTGTGCATTTCAGATATTTTCATTGGCCACACTTGTCTCCCTTGCCACTCATTAATTTTTATATTTCAGTTTTGGTGCACTTTGGCCATAATTTTCTCTGTTGCTAATCCAGATCATACAGAATTTAATGGGAAATGTCCCATTCATACTTGCAGCATTTGAATCCAAATTTTTGTATATTTCCTTTTGAGGGAATAGAAGCTTTATAATGTAGCTATTTTCCCTTCAGACATTTTTTGTTACTCTACCCTCACTTTCCATAGATATTCATTAATTATTCTCATTCTCTGAAAATGAGATCTGCTGCAATGTGTCCATGAATTTTTTTCCTTTCCCAAGCCTGCCACCTATTTAATTCTGATGTCTTGCAAACATTTGAGGTTGCCTGTAATTTTGTGTATATGGCAAATAAATTTAAAGTAAATGTAAAATGCAATGGGAGCCATATTGAATTATTGCAGTCTTCATTCTTACCTATTCTAAAGAAAAATGTTCTTTCATTATTCCTATTTATTCCTTAATGCATTCCTTGATAGCAATATGTGACTCAGTCTTTTCCTTGCATTCTTATATTCATTTAAGTCATAATTTTATATTTGTCCTACTACTTTCTTTGCTACTGTCAGTCCTTTTTGTCAACTTTGATTTTTTAGTATTTTCACAGACTGCAAAAAATGTGCATATTGCAGTTTTGCAGATGTCATTTAATGAAATAACATTACACTTTGCAGTCACTATGGAGAAGATGGCTTTCTTTCTTCATTTACCAAAAAAAAAAAAAAATGCAAATCCATACAATTCCTAAGAAGAACAAGCAGTGCTGTTTATGACAATTATTGACCATGGAAAATGGATTAAAATAGAAGTGAAAAAATGAGCTTTTGTTATATTTCAAATTGACCACACTTACAAGAAATAAATTAAAAGCTTAGGAAAATTACTTTTATATGTATTTATGGTTTTGTCTGCTTTTATGAAAATGCTTATGGGAACATAGCTGAAATATTGGTAGAATCTGTTGTAATTTCTTTATGGTGCGGAGCCCTTTACAATTTCAGAGTCAATGGGAAGACCAAACAAAATGCTCAGAAAAGAACTTTAATACTTTCAATAAAAACAAGCTTAACTATGTGATAATTGTTTGACTGATGCAGGTTTATAAAAATTCCAACCATACTTTAAGGTGTGTTGATGAATGTGGACTTTCTGGAATTCTATGAAAAAATTCAAGAGACAATGAGTGTAGATTTGAAGAACTGACAGCCTCAGGCTTTCTGGCACCCCTTTATTAATTTTCTCTAGGAGAAAACTTTGTTACAGTCTTATTCTATCAAATCGTGAAACAGAATAGTGACATACATTTCTGCACAGATCATGTGATATAATTTTGTTCTAGTGTAAGATCATAAGAGGTATGGAGATAAGGCCATAAAAGGGTACAACTGGTCCCTAAGGGCCTACTCCTAGTTCTGGCAATATACTGTTATCTATTTGGCTGATTTGTTCAGAGAAATTATTGTTTTTTAAAAGATTGTATCATTTCAGGTGAGCTACAAGTCAGGTTAAGCACAGTAGTGAAGTAGCACATTTATTAATTTGTTGTTATTCTCTTTGTTTATTTAACGTTGCGATTCATATATTCCTTCATTTAGTTCCACTAAATACCCATACTACAAATACTGGGAGCAGGGTGGGAAAGGTATGGTCACTGTGGCAGACAATTCGTTCTTACTACAAGTCACCATGTTCTGCAAGAACATAAATGTTGATGCAAAACTGGGTTAACTGCATTTTAGTTTATGAGCTGTGAACAACAGGAAAACACTGAAAACACCGTTTTACTTATACCTCCAAGCCTGAATCAGTTGGAGACAGACTTCTTGCATAAGACGCCAGAAGTTCGAAGAGTGGAAAGGAAAAATGTCAACCTAATATAGAACAGATGACATGATATGAGCTAGAACTGCCTGAGCCATACACATTTCCTCTTGTGAATGAAAAAAACAAAAGTGTGGTTCTGTGTTAGATATACATATATAAACTATAAACTATAAAATACAGATATATCTATAAAATACACAGAAGTGTATAACATTCATATATAAATAAATTACATTTTAAAACATATATAAGTAGATAGATACATGTATGTAGATGTAAGCATATATCAATTAATTCACCAGAACTGGGCTAAAAATGCAAAAGAAATGTCTGAAAAATACTGTCTGTGGGAAAATTTACGGGTTTTTATTTTCTCATTGTTCCTTTGTGGTCCATTTGAGGAATCAGGGATCTTTTACCTGCCCAGACTGTTTGGTATGGTGAGGAGCCTGGAAACTTTTGTTTCCTGTGGCATCTCTCCAGATACACTTGGTATTTGGAGTTGGGTGAACCTTAGAAAACTTGTGCTTTATGCCAGGCAGGCTGATGAGAATCGTACAGCCAAGGAGCTCATTTTAAGAAAAATTAATTAAAAAAAAAAATGTACAGCTCAATCAAGACCTTTTGGGAAAATTTTAATGTTGAAAATGCATTCTTTTTAACCTAGTTTTTATCAGGGAATCATTCTAATAGAAAAGTCTTGAACAGTTCTGGAGTGCAGTCACCCTAGTGATATAAATGCACTTTTTAAGATCAACATCATATTAAAATTCAAATATGCCAGTAAGGTTGAAAGACTGATTACATACTGCAAACCCTTTTGCATTTTGTCTAAATTTAACAGATCACATAGCTGGCATTTTAGAACCACCATGTGACTCTTAACATTATAGAAAAATGACAGTGTGCTGTAACATGATCCTTTTGATCTTTCGAAAGACTGTTAATAAAAAGTAGATTATATTCATGGTGATGCTGTATGGGTTAATTTTTGAAGAAGGAGGTTAAAATATTTTCAGCTTGATTTGTGCTCGATATCCAGGTTTATAGGAGCTCCATCCTTCAGCTTTATGTGGTATACACACTTTCAAGGAGTTGTTTCTTTCCTGTTATACCATGCTATTTGTATAGCAACAAGACAGACTTTCTGGCAGTTTAGTCCAGTGTCAAGCAATCCCTTGCTTTCCCTCTTCATCCTCTGTGTTTTTATTTACCCATTTCAGTTGAATATTTCACTTCACTTTCATTGGGAGGGCAGTTAAGAACCTTTATTATTGTAGCTTATATTGACTTTCTAGGTTGCCCTACACCTTTTAGGACCATTTCTTAATCCTTTTATCCTGCCTGCAACTGCATGCCCTCCATCAGTTCCCAGTCTTGGTGGAACATGGAGCACAGCTTCCTAACACGACTGACTGTGCTGCACAGCCATGTGGCGCAGCGCAGAGTCCTGGGTTTTGCAACCAGCATGACTTCGGTACAGCTGTGGTGTTTCCCGTCAGCACCTCACAGCCAGGTCAATCTCTGACCTCTCTGTAGCTTCTTTCTCAGTACCACTCCAGCTACCTCTGTGCTTAACTGCCTTTCTGGGCAGTTTCAGCATGTATATTCCATTTTCTCACAGCATTTAACAAAGGGACCAGCAACAGAAGTTACCCACGGTCACCATTTCATATCTGCTGTGTTGGCTAGTGTTTCCTTGGTTTGTGAGAGAAAAGATGGGGGTTTGATTTCCACTGGCAGCCAGTTTGAAGAGTCCAGCTGATTTCTAAGGGGTTTGGATTAAATATGTTTAGACCATCTTTTAAACAGGATTTGATTAACCAGGAGCATCTGCCTTCACTTCCTCTATGCACTAGGTGGAAGGGGAGAGTTAAGCTTGATGCCAGAGGCCACAAGGCCTGTTCCTGACCCAGGTCCGGTGCCACAGTTGCCTCCAGGATTGCAATACAGGGCTGTAGCCGCAGGAGCAGTAGGGTTTTCTGCCAGCTCTGCAGTTAGGGTTAGTCTCCTCTGTACTTCATATGTCCCTTTCCTGCCAGTGCACTGTGGCTTGGCTTTTTAGATGACTGCTATAAAGCTGTGACCATGTCGTGCAAGTCTGATGGTGGGAGTATTATGGCAGTGGAAAGGGGCTTGAGAGCAGACAGCTGAGAACTGGAGGCTTTAAAAATCCCCCTTTCCAACCCTCTGACAAATAAATCCTTCATTGTCCTAAATGCTGTAGTGTTAAACTTGTACTGTCTGCTTTGTTAACATGAATCTGCTGGTTTAATGGAGTACCTATTTATTAAACCTTTTTCTGGATCTGTAAGCATAAAAAATGACTGTTTTAAGAAAAACACGGTTATTTTCCTGATTGCCAGATGTAAACCTCAGACAATTATCTGATAGGATGGAGGGCAGCAGCTAGATATTTGTTTATACATTTAAAAGAGTGGCTAGACTTTGGATGTGTTATAGTTCACATCTAATAATGGGGCCAGCGGTTAGGAAATAGGTATCCATGCAAAACTTTAATATGTCCATCATATCCAGTGTTAACTGAGAAGGAAACCCCAAAGTCATTAGAAACTTGATGCACCTGATTTATGGACTGTTAAAGTTCTCTTTTTCCCTTTCATTTGTCACATTACTTAGGAAAATAAATTTACCCAATCATAGTGGAAATGACACTTTACTGACGTTGACATCAACGCCTTTCAAGCCTGTCTGGAAAGTTTGAAAGCAGTCTGTAGGCTGATATTTCATGAATTTTCTTGTGGATAGAGTCCCTCGTAACAAGCTAGGAAGTAAAGCATTCTAGCAAGCATTTCCCGATAGGTGTTTCATATAAAGAACAAGTGCCATCTGTCTGTGGGCTACCTTATCAACAACTGGGCAACATAAAAGTTGTTTGACCTTTCCAGCTACTTTGAAACTGTGTTGTTTGAGATAGAGAAGCTATGATATGCTACAGCAAGACAGAAGCTTCAGCCTTTTCATCCAGTGGTTAAGATGCATCCTATTCACTCTGTTTTTCCAGCTCACTGTCCATGTTGATTGTACTGTGTATCATTTTACCTTTTACAACATAAATGCACTGAGGTTTTATTTGACATACCATTTTCTCAGAAACTTCTTTGTTTAGTCAATGCAGATAACCAGCTAACCATTTCTAGATTCTTTCATTTTAAATACGTTGAAAAAAAACATGAGTGGAAGATCTTATCAAAACATTGGCTATTATGTCAGCCACAAATTTAACACCTTCAGCAAAACATCCTATGTCACATTTGCATCTTAAATCCAAACATTATTAAGAAAGCTGTAAATGAAATGTAATTTAACATACTGACTAGATAAAAATATAATTATTATGACTATTATAATTTATTATAATTCCCACAGAAGTTCTGGTCATATAAAAAAGCAGTTTTTCTGCATTACTGTGAAAATACATGTCAGAGAACTGAATGATGCGTTTATATATTGAACAATTCCTTTTTGCCCTCTTAAGACTGAAGTACGCCCCTTTTTTTTTTTGTATTCATCATGTGCACATGTGCTATTTGTAATTGGCAGGCACAAAGGCAATGCTGAACCTCTTACTGGGGCTTAATTTGGTAAAGTAACAATAATCATGCATCCCATTCAAGTCGCACATTGTCCCTTGGTTTGTGCCTTTTCCTTGCCCCGCTGCAGGACTGCTGTACCAGTATGGGAAGACCTTTCTTCTTTGAGGGCTTCTCCCATCTGTTCTATATCCAGGCTATCTGCTTCAGTGGACTAGCAGAAATTGCTTAACACTTTCCTGGTAGACTCAATACCACCAGGTATTTTTTATAAGTGCTGCCGGTCTATAAAGCCAGGTCTAAAGCACTGTGTTTCTACTGCTACTCAGAATTTCTGGAAGATACAGAACTGTAAGAGACAGAAGCAATCGGTGACTATCAAAGTTTCTGCTTACTCAGTTCTCTGTCACTTCCTTAATAATGCAAGGAATTCGATGTTGTGATTGCACCTGGCTTAGGCACCTGTCTATATCCTTAGGCTATTGGATGCCAAAGGATGCACCTGTTTATAGTAACGGAAATTACCTGGCAGGAGGCCTTACATTGTCTGTACATTTGATATATCCCCTGTGCAAATGTCTAAAAGAATAGAGGCATAAATCTACTGTTTAGTAATGGCACATTGTTGGGTGTTTAAAAGAACATACAGTTTTTAGTGCTGTAGCACAGCCTATCTTCTGTTGCAGAAATACCACTCAGATCCCTTAATAGACAAAGGTGTATTTTCCTGTGGAATTTAACAGTGAGTCTAAGCACATGTCAGGGCTTTCCTAATGAGGCCTCTGATTCATTTCATTGCCTGGGTCATGTATCACATATATGACCTGTACTGCTGTAACAGTAATGAAAATTCTGATGGGATGCTTCTTCCATATAGCCCTGCTGTCAGGAGGGTCACGTTTCTTTATCAGGATTTTTCCTGAGTCCATGCTGGATCTGGTATAGCAGATTTGTTCCTCACTGCTAGACTGTGAACCCATGCAGATTGCTGGAGAGACTAGTAGCTGTGTATTTGTGTTTAGTACTTCTTGTGGATGAAAAAAAGAAAAGGCACAGAGTTTTGAGGTACATTCTGTGTGAACTGAGCTTAGACTTCAGTAATTCAGTCACTGTAGAAATTTGCCCACATTGTCTATTCCTAAAATAATTTCTAGCAAATGAGACAAGCTATAACAATATCCATTATTTCATAATCTGTTCATTGCATCTCATAAAAATCTGCATGTTTGCATTATTTCATATTATTGCCAGTTAATTTGTGTTTTCTATCCATGTTCAATTTGCATTCATTAACTCATAGTTTGCTGGTAAGTGTGTTCTTTCTATACATGTTCAAAGAAATTCTTTAATTCAATTTCTCTGTTTCTTCTCATACAGTCTCACAGCCAGATATGCAACTCAGTCTAATCACAGTGGAATTGCAACCAGTCAAAAAAAGACTTCTAGGTCAGTTAAATATCTCTAATTTATTGCTTGTTAGTGGTACTCAAGCAAGTATATGCCCATTGATATTTTGTCCTTAGGACATAAGCAGACATTAAACAATGTGTATTTATGTTATGCGTGCAAGCTTCGCAGCAATGAGCTTTGCCACAGGAAAGCCTTGTATGGTCTGGAAGGAGCTGATTTGTACTGTCTATTAGCAATATTTCTAGTTGTTATGTATCTTGCATCTTTGTATCCTGCATGTAAAATATTAGATGTGAGGGATTAGTTGGTGATTTTAGTGCTCTCTACTCTCTGGCTCAAATCCTCACTTTAGTCATGAGTGAAAAGAAGTTTGGGAGTCCATTCTAATTCCTACTAGATGTTTTGCATGTATCACAAATCCACCTGAAATGTTGACCTCAGAGACCCAAGTTCACGTAGAAGCAAAACAGAGCAGAAAAAAAGAACCAACTTCCAAGACTTCTGCTCCATCAAGAGTCAGCTGCACACAGTTCCCACTGATGAGATGCTTTGTTTTGGCAGTGAATTTGACAGCTGTGTGTAGGAACTGATCTGTTTCAGGTTTCATCAGTACTTTGAGTTTATCATTTCTATGAGCACTAAAATCTACAAGCCAGACTGCTGCAGAAGAAAGAAACTGAGGTCTAAAGCTTACTATCGTTTCTTTTTTTTTTTTTTTTTTTTGAAGGGGGGGTTAATAATTAATGTGTTCATTAATTATACCTTTGCTGTACAGTTCATTGGTGAGAACAATGAACTTTAAATTGCATAATCTACAAAAAGATTGCATTTTGTGGTATAGTGCACTAACACAATTTGAGTTGCTGGTGATAGCTTGGAATGAGCTATACCATGGTCCAGTTGCTTTGCACCTGCATTTATAGGTCCTCACTTTTCCTTATTGCTGATGTTCCTGTCTTGTCCACATTCAACATGTTGGGGTTAACGGTCTTATTGTCTAATACTTTAAATCTGTGGCAGTGTTTCCGAAGCCTGTTCAGAGGTATGTGACATGTCCCTTATTTGTTATTCTCCTCTTTGCATTTCCTTAGCTGCTTAACATGATTCTGCAAGAGCAGTTTAAAGCCTGAATTCAATTAAAAAAGACAGCAAATGAGGTAAACTGGAAAGTGTGTAGAGCAGATGACCTCATGTATAATATGCTTACTGTGGCAAGTTCTCAAATTCTGGCATGCAGAATATATGCAGAACTATTTTATATTTTAACAGATGAGTTTCCAGTGTTGCACATGCCTTCCCATTGCTTTTTCATTACCTCTGACAAACAATCTCAAGGCTCTCACTGCCTGTCAAATTAGGGTAATGAGAAGGAGCAAATGGATTTTTAAGTTTGTTTTAGTGCATTCTTCAGGGAACAGAAGATCACTAGAATTCATGGGTCATGGTAAAGGTTACCATTCATACAGCTGCAGAGCAGAGACAGTCTGCTCTGGGCTCGGCACAGAGAGTATCAGGGCAGGCTGGCAGCCAGAGTGAGCCATAAAAATAACTAATGGATTAGCTCTCTGAGGCTTAAACTGGTAAAGGAAGAGAACATGGAGCTGTTCACATGTGTTTGCTAATGAAAATAAAATTATTTGAACATTTTTGTTACACCAGTATATTAAACCAAAAAAAAGTTTGGAAGAAATCTAACGTTTTGTAATTCTGTGTTATGTGATTTTTTTTTTTCCTTCTGACGCTGCTCTTTCATAATATAGTGAAACTAACAGAATTTGATAACTGGTATAATTTGTATCGCCACTATTAAAATCATCATATACTTCCAATAAGTGAGAAGCAGAAGAGAGATATTCTTCTATGGCAAAAGCCTCTCACTGGTTCAAGCATTTTATTTTGTCTATCAGATAATAAAACTGGAAGGGAGTGGGGGTGCTCATAAAGATGCTCAGAAAGTTTGAAGTAAGCATGTATTAAAGAATCGTACATCAGAGAACAGACTGAAACAGAAAAAAAATGCAGGCTTACACATGCCACGGATAACAGGGTCTATATTTTTTTCCTTAGCGTAGTCACACAGTAAGGTTCAGATGGTGGCAGCAAATACTAACAAATGAACTGTATAGTCTAGATTATATACTTCTATCGTATCTAAAAGTTATACATGCATCTGTAACAACTAGCTGAAATACGTATTTTCAGTATTTTTCATTTAAAATAGTAAGGTGCAAGTGCTTTAGCCAATAGCCCTCTGAAAAATAACAAAGATAACTAAAAGGCCAGCATTTATTCTAAACACAGCTTTGAAATATTTACTAAAGTAAGAGATATGAAATATTTCCCAACTATGTATTGTTGTACTTTCTAATCAATTTCTGCAATATTTTATCTTCAAAAGTGACATATTTAAATAAAAGTTGATATTTCACTTTAAAGGTTTGTTAGGGTGAATCTGTTTTAGCAATGTTAATGGCAAATGCAAAGCATCTTCTTACATGTCTTGTGACTCTAGAAAGCATTTTTTTCCCTTTTGTGTGTGTAAAGATAAGTTTTATTTTCATTTGTGGAGTCTAACTAATTTGAATCCTCCTGTTCATTGTTGTTTACCTGAAATCATTGTTTTCAGTTGTTGGTTTTAAATTCTGGTCTGATCTTTGCATACTGCTTCCTCTGTAGGTTGCATTACATAAAGTGAACTGATTTCTGATTATACCATTCCAGGCTTCCAGGACCCTCAAGGGTGCCAGCTGCAGGCAGCAGTACCAAAGTCCAGGGAGCTTCTAATTTAAATCGGAGAAGCCAGAGCTTTAACAGCATTGACAAAAACAAGCCTCCACAATATGCAAATGGAAATGAAAAAGGTAAGTGATTAAAAGTTACTAAGCTTACTCTACATAACATACAATTGGAAAAAAAAATACCAAAAGAACCCATCCACAAGGAGCAAAGAAATGAATGTAATATTTAGACTTGGTCAGTAAAACCTATGGAGACAGGGCTCTGAATTAGGACATATGGTTGAGTTGGGATTAACGTTCAGAACTGAAAACTTTCAAGATGTAATTATATTTTATCCCTCTTTGATGGAATTATCACTGGGTGATCTTTCTGCAGTAAAAATTAGTCCATATTGGATGCCTAACCTTGGTCCATATTCAAATTTACTCATACCCAAAAGATTGCCATAATTTTCAGGGGACTTTGCATCTTAGCCTCTAATGGAGAAGAATTAGACTATTATATTTGCATCAGAATATTACATGTATCTATTCCTTCAGAAACTTACCTAGTGTATATATAAGTATGCATAGGGGTTGGAAAATTAAGTCAAATGTAATGAAATTTTACAGGGATTTGAGTTCTTTGTTCATGTTTTATTGCCTTCTTTAAATATGAACATCCATTATGGAAACAGACTGAGTTCCATGGGTTCTTCCATTTCTCCCACCCTGACACTGTCTTCCTGGAAAATGTTCCTCTTCAGGCTTTATCTCAAAAAGAATAATCTAAAAACTCAGCTTTCTGAGTTGTGTAACTAATCCATCCCCTTTCCCCTCTTATTTCTCCCTTTGTGTAATGAACAGCATTTTATTCATATCTCTGGGTTAGAATACAGTTGAAAATGATACAATATACATAGTACCCATTTGCATCCTTGGGGTCTGTGGGAGGAAAAAGTATGCAGTGAATGTTCTTCATCCAAGCAACAGGCAGCTATCCAGATTTTTTTTACAGAATTTTGATGAACACACTTTGCCCCTAGCTGTATCTGAAGATATAAAACCATCCCTTCAATAGTTATTTCTTTATTTTTACTGTCAGGGTTGAATGTTTTAGATAGTTCTGTAGCGGAATTTATTTTATCAAGGACTTGTTTGTGGCAAGACATCCAGGCTAAAACTAGAAAGAGATCAGAGTGAAAACTGAGCAGACACTGTATAGTTCACAAATACAATAGTGAAGTTACGAAGTAGGAGATGTGGCTGCTTGAGTGAAGGTATGTAAAGCAGTTTAGGTTTTAGAATTGTTTCATGATGTTGACATAAGTTTGCTACTGAAATATGTGAGAGCACAATGATTCAAGGTGAGACATGCTTGTAGATATTAATATTCTTAGCTCATTACTTGGAAACTGCCTTTTAACTCATAAAGTTTTCATTTCATTGCACATTTATGTGGCTTTTTGCATGATGAATTTCTTTACTTTCCCATTTCTTTACAGCAGAGAATGAGAATCTTGATGAGATTTTTAGTGAAGTCATCATCTGCAAGAGGATAAGGGGTCACTTTGTTTGTGTATAATAATTCAATTAATTTTATAGGATATAGAAAATGTAATATTGCATAACTACAGAGTGATGTATTTGAGATGGTTTTGTCTGCTCTTTTTTCTTTCTTTCAAAACAGCAGAATGGGTGGAAGAACATTGATTTTACCTGAGAATATAAACCAAATGCAAGTTTGTTCTAGAGTATAAAGCAGAAGTTAATCAGAGTATAAGGCAAAAGTTAGTTAGAAAAAATAACTGCTGTGAGTGCAAGGATAGCAATGTGATATTTTTATAATACCCTAAAAGAAAACATGAGAACCTGACGAGATGATATGAACAGAATAACAACTGAATTTCTATTTTAAATTTAATTAATATAGTGGCTAATTTTTGAATATTACAATGAAATTTCCAGGTAGTCTTGATTTTTTTGGAAGTATTTGAGGATGTTCTGTTACCTGAGATTTTTTGAAGAATTTGTTTAGAAACAAACTCCAACCCTCACAATAGTAATAACAAACACATTTTTTAAAGAAAATGTCACTATATGTTGAAAAACTGATTTTTCCATACAGTCTGACATACATAATAAACCTTATTTTTCAAATTTTGCTTCAGATGCAATTATCTTCGAGCAAGATAACTTTAACACCTTTCATCGAGTGAATATATAGTCCACTCTAGTTTCTGACCTATAGAACATATAGTAAATAGCTTGTAATTAGTGCTGCATAAACGGAATCAGAAAAAGAGATGACTTGCACTCGGTAAATAGTCATTAGAGGCTGGGACCTCCAGACCTCTTCAAGGGCAGACTACTTTTGGTATGTTTTTTTCTGCTGTACACCTTTCTGTATGTGCTGTAAGGAGACTGCAGAAAAGATATACAGCATAGGGGTGGGATTTTTTTTTAATCCAGTTGTATGTAATACTTGAAATTCATTCCTCCATAACACAGTTTCCAACTCAGTCACCATGGGGAATGGATATGTAGTCACAGAGTTAAAGGAGGCCTGAAGATGATCCAAAATAAGATGTGATATGGTCCTTTTATCTAGTATTTCATTATTTAGTATGTCATTAATGTTATCTCCTTTGAATGTTGCTTAGGGGGTACTTCACACAGTGTGAAATTTAGCTCCCCTAAGCAGGTTTGCTTTTTACTGAGTACAGCCCAGTTTTCACCCACAGACCCAAACCATTGCTGTGACACAGGTAACTGTGTAGATGTGATTAAGTCAGGAACACAGAACGTACCAAAACAATAAACATGCCATTAACTGAAATTCATCTGTGGAGCTTTAGTGAGGTAATTTTTTTTTTTTTTTTTTTTTTTTTTTTGGCTGGACTTTGCAGCTTATGGATGGGTTTCAAAGAACACATCTCTTTTCCAGGTCACATCACATCTTTATGCTTCCGCCTTAATAAAATGAAGACAAAAACAAAACTATGAAATTGAACTATTTGAATAAAGTAATTATTCACATTGCTAATATGGTGGATACGTAGGGCAGCAAGGAAATAATGTTCTAATTCAAGTCAAATTTTAAAACCAAGTATTTACACTATAGCACTTAGAAACACCATATCTGAACACTGATAAGGGTCTGTATGTCATGGAGTTTAATCGTCTGCTTTTCAATATAATTTAATAATATAAAATAGTGTTGCCCAAACTCAGTTTCAACCGTATTTCGTTATTTTGCCCATACCAACTCTGACAAACTTGGTCCTGGAACTCCATTGTCTGATGATGCAAATCATTGTTCATCTGTGGCTAGTATGGACCCCTGTAGCTAATTTGTTTACATTTCTTCTGGTGCCAGTATTTTGCCAGTTGTCCCTGGTGGTGTCCTCATCCTGTGCTGCTAAGGAGTAGCTACTTTCTCATGGACAGCTGGAAAGGGACAGTTGAACAAGCTGTATTCTTTTAATCTCACCAGGTAGACCTCCCATTTCTCCAAACATTCTTATAGGAGTCCCTTGCGGCTGTTCAATTTTCTACTAACCTTCTTTATTGTGAGTGACTAAAATTGGATATTCTAATCTGGGCACCTGCCTGTTACAGAATATTTAGATTATTGGTACCTAACTGTGCTGCAGCCGGGGAGCTGTTATCACAGAGGTCCTGTCTTCTCCAACAGCACAGAACACAGCAAAGGTCACAGAAGACAGAGGAGGTTGATCATATATTGGGCCCAAATTTAATTCCTCACATGTCCTTTATTTGTGCAACAGCCTATGAAAAGTGGACTTGAAAATGCCCATTTGGTTGTCATGGTCTTGCTAGGTCCTGGTAGAAATTTATTTTTGCACTGAACACCTGGGAGTGTTGCTCTGCTTCTCCAACGCAGGTTGGGCTAAGCCCTGAAGCACTGAACTCTCAAGCAGAACACAAAATTGTTTTCACCACAAGCTGATTATGCATTTGAGCAATAAGGGGATTAGGCCCTAGACAGAAGACTGTCTTCTTGTAAAATTTAGTTTACAGAAATATGAAATCCTTGTCATCTTTAGGTTCACTCTGTATCAAAATCACCACAAGGTGGGGACAGATTTCATGTAATGAACAGCTAAAGCTATGTCCAAATGAACCATGCAGAAAGCAAGGAATGATGTGCAGCTTCCAGTAATGCATTTGGGTTGGAGAGGAAATAAATCTTTTTATTCCACGTCTTTAAACATACAGACAGGCTCTCAATATATCTTGACAGTTTGCAGTCCACATTCCTTGTGCAAACATTAAGGATACGCTTTAAATTGAGATTTAAGGTTAAGTTCAAGTTCTCTGTAATTTTTTGATGCTGCTTATGGTTTGTAACATAGAGATCAAATAAGTACCAGTAGTTCCAGGAACTTGTGTTCTTTTTGCTATATATGTAACGGAACAAGCTGTTGATGAAATAGTAAATA
This sequence comes from Athene noctua, assembly GCF_965140245.1. NCBI lineage: Eukaryota > Metazoa > Chordata > Aves > Strigiformes > Strigidae > Athene > Athene noctua. Next base: position 44,307,721 of record NC_134039.1, on the reverse strand, counting down.
CTCTTCTTTTTAGAATTTTTCCCTCCAATGAGTTTAATATTATATAGCAGGAAATATGGTAAGGCATACATTCTTCTTCTTAATCAGAACATTTCTTATGGATTTTGTAGTGAAACTAATAGCCTGAAGCCATACAAATGTAACAGAATTAATAGGACAGAGTATAGTGGCATCCCGCTGTTCCCAGTTTGTTATATGTATTCTGCATGAGCTTTACATATTCTTATGGTGAATTGTTCTGCAAAACTATTGGGATAACTGAAGACCCCAATGCTCCTGTGTAATATTAAGGCAAGCTTAGTGCAAGGCAAGATGTGTGCAAGAAGGTCCTTGTGTACACCTAGTCCTAGGCTATCAACCACGGGGCTGATCCCTGGTATACATTAAGGAATCTAATTTCCCACTGCTGTTCATGGCCCCAGGCTCTCTTTCAGAATCTGAGGCTCCCCAGGAAATATCAGGGGCCCAGCCACAATTCCTGCTTTGGTCACAAGCGAGTGATCAGCTCTGCACCTGCCAACCAAAGCTGCTTCATGTGCATAGTGCTACCTGGAGCCTGGGGAATAAGCCATAACCTCATCTGTCCCAAAAAATGCTCTGAGGCAAACTTTACCAGTTAAAATATTCTTGCCTAGTAACTGGATGCAGCAGAGCTGCTCAAAACCTTCTGTGAAGGTGCACTGAGCTCATTTAGCACTGTGGGGTTTGCATATCAGGCTGAGGAGCACGCAAAAAACTCTGGGCAGATGGAATTATACAGCATCTATTGAAGGTAGAGGTTATTGGCCTGCTGCAATCCAGTTGTTAATAGTATTAAGCAAGTAAAAGATGTTACATTTCTGCCGTATTGCTTTTGTTTGGATTTTAAAAATTGTTTTTAAACTAGAACTTCTTAATGCTATTTAAAGAAGTAAATTTTGCTATGTTTGCATTCTCTTTGTTAAAGAAAAAGCAGCTTTCTGAGATGTTAAAAATCCTCCCTTTCCTATGCGTATTAGTGGCCTTCAGACTTCCAGGTGGGTTGTCTAAACCATGCTAGGGCCTTAGGGCTCAGACTGCAGAAATAAAAATGACACATAACTTCAAACTTTGTGCTGAAGAGACAAATTACTTCAGTGTCCTCATCTACTATATTATTCAAACAGGTGGGCCCCAGGGCATGACTTTGGCTTCATGTGTGTATGCAACATACCAAGCGCTCTTTTTGCCATTACATGAGTTATGTTTGCACTGCATGTTTTATAAGCTTTCTTGGTAGTACTGAATTTGATATGGGCAGGCTTACACCTGGTTAACTGGCAGTCCTGATGCTGAATGGCAAGACAAGATAGATACACTAAGAGAAAATATGTTGTCTGCTGAAATAGCTATTGTACCATGTATTTGATTGCCATTGCCACTTAATTTCTCTGGTGCTTCAGAGTAATAGTGTTTCAAATCTCAGACATGTCATGGAAATCTGAGCTTCATACAGAGCTTAACTCTTTCATGCATAAGCCTATTTTACTTAATAAGGCTAGATTTTAAAATCATGGTTGTTGATTAGCATACATTTGTTATTGCAGAAAGAGTCTTGTTCTCATTCATTCTGAAGATTCACTGAAGTTTCTGGACAATGTAAATGCGAAGGTACCAGAGCCACGTAAATGAGCCTTCTGTATCTACCTGAGCTTCAGGCTCAAAACAACTATCATTGCTGTGCCCATGTAGATGATATATCGCTGAAACTTTCAAGTACTGACACTGATGAAATTGTTTATATATTTTATCCCACCTATGAAAGTGCAGTGGGATAAGTTCCTGAAGTCAACTAAGAAAGGTTGTTAACCATACTTAAAAGCAAAAAAAGTTTTTTGCTTCTGTGAATATTGATTTTATCCATTTAATTTCAGTATTACTCTGTCTTCCTCCTTCTGCCCAAAACCTTCGCTTTCTAGCACATATTTTGCTTTCACTAAACATCCAGACCATCAATCTCTGGTTTTGTTTTTCGTTCAGTATTGTAGCATTCTTTTTTCTTCCATGTCTCAGTGTTTTATTATTAACAAGTGATCGGAAGAATTTCTTTATGATTTATTAAAAATAAAATATTTAAATTGGGAGCTTTAATTTGCACAGTGAGATGGTTACAAGGAAGGTGTTTCCAAGGTGCTCTTGAACTCACAGAGGTATTGAACAAAACCATGATGGTGGGGGAAAAAAGGCATCTTTGATTACCATCATTCATATTCTATGCACATGTAAATTATGTTTATTTTAAATCACATGTAGCTGGGTTTTAAATGCCAGAGGAGTATGGTATCAACTTCAAGTAGAAGACGAGAGAATAAACGTAACATTTTCATTCTTTCTGGTTTTTAAGCAGATTCCCCAAAAGGCCCTCACCCATCTGCAGGCATGAATGGAAACGTGCAGCATCCCACCAGCACCGGGCAGCAGCAGGTCTCTGCCATACCCTCTCCAAGTGCCAGCAAGCCTTGGCGCAGCAAATCCATGAATGTCAAACACAGCGCAACCTCTACCATGCTGTCCGTGAAGCAGCCTAGTCCTGCAACCTCCCCTACTCCATCTTCAGACAGGCTCAAACCACCTCCTTCTGAAGGTGTGAAGCCCCCTTCATCTGGACAGAAATCTATGCTGGAAAAATTCAAGCTGGTTAATGCTAGGACTGCTCTGAGACCTCCTTTGTCGCTGAGCTCAGGACCCAGTGACAGTGGGAGAGAGGATGATACTTTTTCAGAATGTGGTGAAATGGATGTCTTAAGTGGTGGGGTGAACAGCGGCGGCTCCACAAGTAGCAGTCCTAAAGTATCACCGAAGTTAACCCCTCCAAAAGCTGGAAGCAAAAATCTCAGCAATAAAAAGTCTTTGCTACAGCCAAAGGACAAAGAGGAAAAGAACAGGGACAAAAACAAAGTTTGCACTGAGAAAACAGTCAAGGAGGAGAAGGACCAGGTCACTGAAACATCTACAAAGAAGAGCTCAAAAATTGCAAGCTTAATCCCAAAGGGAAGCAAGACGGCAGCAGCCAAGAAGGAAAGTTTAATACCATCTTCTAGTGGGATCCCAAAACCTGGATCGAAGGTGCCAACAGCAAAGCAGAGTGCTTCATCTGTATGTGCGGGAAGTAAGGAGGTTGAAAAACTGAGGACTACTAAAGGAAACCAGTCCCAAACAACAACAAAATCTCAACTTAGTGAGAAGACTTCTCCTTCCTCTGGTCTTGCTTCTTCCGAAGGGAAAGAACCAAGCGCATCTCTCATCCCGGGGTCCTTGACGTCTCTGACGGCCTCGATGGCTGCAAGCAGCAGCCAAGGCACAGGAAATGGTGTTGTCCAGCTTCCTCAGCAACAGCAATACAGTCACCCCAACACTGCCACAGTAGCTCCTTTCATTTATAGGTAAGGTCATAAAGGGATAGTGGTTTTGTGCTACTATTTAGGAAAGAGAGCTAAACCAGATAGAGTAATGGTGGATCGCACTGTTAAGTTTCTTATCTCCCAGTTTCTGTCACAGCACCATGCACATGTTTTCCTAATATTATTTTTTAATTAATGTTACTTTATGAACAATTTCTTCCAAGAACTCTTAAGTCTATACCGTGTACAAAAGCACTCCACTGCAAATATTTGCCATTTTAAATTCAGGATATTTTGATTAGAAATACAAATCACATGATACATTCCCTGTGCTGCTTTTGAAAGGTCATGGCTGAATCAGGTTTCTAATGTGAATATTCTTGTTTGCAGTTTAAGAACTCCAACATTTATTTGCTGATATTTAATAATACTTGCTTAAAATACGCTGTTCTCTTAAAAAAAATCCTAAAATAAACTGCTGATGTTTTTAGAGTATGTAACAGTACTAGTAGGATACTGAAGGAAAAACCATACACAAACTTTTTTAAATATTCAAAAATAGTTCAATACTTTGGGCAGAGAGAAAGTGTTGCTCTTTGAAGGTCCTTCTCCTGTTTAGTTTTATACATGAACTAGGTATGGACTAACTCCAGTTAATTTTTACAAGTGACACAAACTCTTCTGATGGCCAGTGCTCTGGAATAGATGAATGAGCAGTTAAATGTATCAACCTTTGACTTTATTTTGCTAGTTGAAAGAGCAACCGAAGAGAAGCTGTGAGATTTCATGGTACAGTTTTGAAGACAAAGTGTAGAAAGACTAGCAGGCTGGTTTGAGTAATGATTTCAGATGTCAGCTGTTGGAGGGCTTTAGCTACAGTTGTGGGTAAATTTAACATCTGATAAAATGACAAATACCTTATTAAGCAAAATATACTGGCAGTTTTTGTTAGTGAGTAGTACTCTAGATAGTCTTGGCTAAAGATTAAAGAGGTGCTGGAGTAGGCTCTGAGGGAGTATCATTACACACAACTAAACACAGCTTCAAAACCAATCTGGATGAGTGATAAACTGTTTAAGTTAATTCTGGACAAAGGCAGTTCAGAAAATCCTATGGAAGGGGAAAATGCATAATACAGGTTATATTTATTCTAATATGCAGTGGGTAGCCTATCAAGTTTCAATTAAATCTGTCACTGAATGTCCTCGATATGCATGTTTGTAACTGTCTGGAATAACCTCAGTGATACAGACGATTTGCACCATGGTAAATAGGATGGCCTACATATGTGTTAGGATGCATATGTAAGGAGAGAGAAAAAGAAGATATGCTTTGCCTTCAGATGCATGTGCTATTTAACAGCAATTTTACCACATACTGATGTGCACAATGGAGATAACATTCTTTTAAGCTTCATCATGAAGCAAAATGTATTTTGAATTTTATGGAAGCATGCATCTTCCAGAAAAATTTGGTATTAATAATCATCTGCTTGCTTCAAACAAACAGCAAAGGAGACTGTATTTGAAGTTAAATCTCGCATAAAAATAAAATTCTCAGAGCCAAGGTCTGATCTTGGAATGCCATAAGCCCAGAGTAATAGACCGACTTTGATGAGGTTAGTTCAATGTGTATTTCTGTAACTGAGAGCAGAATCTGGCCCCAAAATCCACAGTAACTAGATTCCTTGCAACTCTCAAGGGCTTTGTAATAGTACATAATGATTTCATAGAAGAATATAAATATAACTAATGCTAAAATAACCAAATTTCCAAAGTCAGCATATTTACTTGTGTTGACATATGGCAAGTGGAAGTGTGCATGAAGCTGGGGTACTGTATTTATATTTTCTTGCTCTTAAACATAACTGTTTTCTGAGCAGTCACCACAATTTATACACATAGTTTTCAGGTGTGTGTGTTAGTTTTATATATCAACCAGTTAATAAACAATAGTTACCTTACAGACTAACAGGTTTTTTTGCAGCTAGAAGGAATATCTAGGTACTGTTTGTACTGCAGTCCCTGTAAAAAGTTTCAATATAACTTAGTAAAAATGCAGTGCATTTTATCCAGAATACTGCAATACACTGCTGTGATCAGTTTAGGCTGTTAGCACAAGGTTAAGTAGACTAGTGCTTTTTCTGGTTTGTTGCCAATACCTGCAGATATCATGTATTTTGAAAAGTTTGATTATTACCCAAGGGAATATTACTGTAGATTTGTGAGTAAAAGTATTCCCAAGAGTTTCTTGAGACCAGCATGTATTTTGCTTAAAGGGAATGCAATGCTATAACAGTTATCAACACTCGTGTTTTCAAGGAGTTGTGTATTTTTATTAATGGACAGTAGACAGAAAATACTGTTTCACTAGAAGGTTCTGAAATGATATATTGCACTATCCAGCTTTACACTCCTGGTGCTTTGCCTCTTAAACATCATGGCATGGAAATTCATATTGGATTATTACTTCTCATCAAAGATTAACAGCAACAGCCAGAGTTGCATTTGAGATAACCTAAATGGGTATAATTTAAATTCTTCCATCCTCCTCAAATGTGGTTGTGAATGTGTTATATACGACCCCTTATGTGTCCCTTCTGAAGTTGACTGCACAGTCTAACTGATATAAGATAGGCTGAAGTAGATGTAATTTAGTTGTCAGAAAGCTTGGTAAGAGAGATACAGCAGGAAAAAACAACTAAAAGGAAGGTGTAAGAGACTGTATATTTGTTTAAAGTATACCAGCCACTACTTTAAATTACACATTCTTCTACATAGACAGAGTGGGAAGAAGATGGAAATTGTGCCATCTGCCAGAGTCCCTTAGACTCGTATTGATATTGGCCATAGAATTTAGTTATCTTCCTAGTGATGCTTAAATTTCAGGTGGAGAAGAGTAACATAGAAGTTTAGTGCTTACTAGGTCACAATGAAAACAGGAAAACAAGAAAAAAGGAGTCAGACTCTTTGTCCTAAAATCTTATCAGGAGAATAACGGGTTAATCACTCAGTATTTGGAGTTCTTAGCTTTCCTACACATTGTTCAAAAGTGTAATATAGCCTGTACTTCCAAGCATCTTCTTGCAGAGAAGAGCCTGTTGTATACTATCATTGCTTTATTTTTTTGTGAGCCAAATTATGTAAGTTTGTGTTATTTCCATAAAATGGGAACATAACTAATAGTCCTAGGAGTAACACAAATGTACCCTCACTCCATGAGGAAAATCCTTAGTTGATGTAAATCATCATAACCCTACATGAAGTATGTGATATGTTGGCAGTTAACATTTGCTTTGTATTTTCTCAAAGATTAATGGAATATTTCAGTAGGAGAACATTGAGTTGTAACTGGACAAATGTGCTGCAGTTTAGTGTTATTTTATTGACTCCTCCAGTAACCACTGTATGAGCTTACTGGGTTTGTTTTCCATGTCTGGAGTATAGAATCTGAAGTCCCCAAATCCCAGTGGCCTTGGTGCTCAGGAATTGTTTACTGCCTGAAATGCTGAAGGTATAGAAACTGCTGCAGAGATTTAGCTGACCACTCATCATCCTGAGCTGCACTTCTAGGTTGTGCATCACTTACATTTCAGTTTTTCAGCTAAATTTGTAGTTTAATGATTGTGACATCTGGAAGAAGTTTCAGCACTGTCAGAATTGAGACCTTGCAGAGATACTCTTTCAGTGTCAATACTGGACTACAAAAAAATATTTGGCACTTCTTTTGTCTCTGAAGGATAAGAAACTGGTGACTTCATCTACCTAATAGGTCAGTGTAGAGAAGATGGGGCCAGCCTCTTCTCTGAAATTCAGGGTGAAAGGATAAGAAGTAACAGATGCAAGATACAGCAGGGGAGATACTGATTAAAACTTAGAGAAAATATTTTTATTCTGAGGGTGGTGAAACACTGGAGCAGGCTGCCCAGAGAGATTGTGGAAGCTATGTCCTCAGATGTGTTCAAGACCCAAGCAAACAAGGCCCTGAGCAACATAATGTAACCAGACCTGCTCTGAGCACGCCATTGGACCAGATGGCATCTAAAACATCTTTCTGTTCTAAATTACTTTATGATTCTGTGAGTACTACAGTGTTCACTAGATAGAGGCAAGGAAAGGAAATATCAGTACAATAAATAAACATGTTACCGGGTACTAAAATATTTCTATCTCCTTTCCTATATGGTGACCGAAACAATTCTATTACTAGAGCATAGCTTCAAGGGTTCATGGGAAGTGCAGAGCACTGACAGATGGGAAGGCAGACGTAATCCGGTAGCACCTCTGGAGGCCCAGTGAAATACAATTCCCGTGCCTGTTCAGTATATTTTTACACTGGTTTAGGGAAAAGATTAAACTACCTTTCAAGGATCTTGCAAACACAGTATCTGCAGGGCTTGTTGAAGCCATATTTATGTCTAGTTTAAATGACTAGAAGCTACTGCTGGTCACTGATTGTGGAGCTAAAATTAAGTTTTCAATAAAAGACATTCTATCAGATAATTGTGTTTGTTAATAATAGATTGCCCTATTGAACATACTGCAACCCTTTTTTTAAAAGTATGATGATGCAGTTATACTGCAGTGCTTTATTGATTTCTGTCATTTACATCACTGTTGTGAAAATAAAACAGTCACCACCAAAATTTTGCAATTATAGGTAGCACTAGACATTGCCACTCACCAGTTTTACTTGCAACAAAAACACAGTGTTTAGAAAAATCCTTCCCTTGGCTTAAGAGAATGGTAGAAGGATAATGTGTAGAAATCATTATAAGCACATACTTGATTAATGCTGAGTTAAAACAGTAGCTTGGTAATTCAGTTGCTTGCTGTTTATGATCTGAAGTTACTCTTTTAAATTTCTGTACAGACAACTGTGGCCTTATTCCTTTGACTAAATAATCAGTAAAATGTAGGATAAAGGAGCAAAAAGATATTCTGTACAGTTTTCTATCACTGACAACCATAGTAACACTTTCATAAACCAACTAAATTTTATTTTAAATAAATAAACCAGTGGGAAGGTTCCTCCAGAAACTCACTCATCTCAATGTTAAAAATTGCTTGCCCACATGATGAGTTTGCATTAATTTCTTTGTTAATATTGCGCTTTAACTGGAAAAATTGTTTTCCCTCTTTTTGATCATTCTTTTTAAGTATGTGAGCAAATAATCTCATTCCATTCCTTCTGTTTTGCAAGGCTAAACCATCTGTCTCTTAAACCAAATTGTCTCTTTCCTTTCAGAAGGGTTTCTTCTCCCGCACGAGCATCCTAGTAGGCCTTCCCTGCAGCTGTTTCCAATTTAACTCGCATGTCTTGAACATGGGTGATCAAACTGCTCATGTTCCAGATGTGGTCCTGCCAGTCTGTTACACTGACAGTGATACACATTCAAGACAATTGCATCTCAGACAGATGTTGGAAAAAACCCCAGCGTATTCATCTGATAACTTTTGGAATGTGGAGTAAAAAACAAACAAATCTTTGATGTTATCTGTGTTTGTCAAAAGATGGCTATTTCTTTAGAGATGGGAAATGACTGACTGCATTAAAGACAGCTGATTAAGTAGTGATCCAAGTTCTGTTCTTAATTACTCCTCTACAGGCTCATTTTAATCAAACTGAATGAGCTTGTGCAGGGTGATTGAGAGCAGAATTTGTCCCATTAAGAGAGTTTGATGATTTTACAAATAGGTAGCATGGAACTCAGTGAGTTGGGGATAAATATATTCTCTAATTGCCATGATTAAAATAGAAAACAGATTGTCCTGTTTTCATGATGGTTGCCCAAATTAACCTGTGCTGCAGATGCACAGCACTGGAAGAAATATCAACAAAGTTGCTTTGACTAAACTGAAATTCTTTTCACTTTCCTTGATATCAGGAGACATGTGAGAATTAATTTTTTTTTTAAGGCAGTGGGCTGTGAGTGGTAGAGGATAGCTGGCCATTCATTAAAGCCAATGTGTAAGGTTAATTAGAAGATCTTTTAATTTGCTGTTTGCTTTCCTCAAGCTTAATCTGTGCTGCAGTCCTGTAGAAATCACTTGATTCATTCATAGGATTAATATGTCCCACAGAAAGAAGTAAAAGCCAGATGTATAGGGGAAGCCATGTCACAGTTTCAACTTCCTTTATTTTTTAATTGGGATTGTTGAGCTAAGCAAAGAGTCATCTACATTCTTGGTCCAATGTATCATAACCTGTTACAGGCCTAGAGCAAAGTAACTTGCTGTTTTAGGCAGCCAGTCTATACCTGGACCTCCTTGTTACCCAAGAGCTGAAGCTACTACATGATTTTGCATGGAAGTTGTTCACCCCTAGATCATTCTCAGCCCATCTGGGCTGAGCTTGAGTCCAGAAAAAAGAAAGGCCTTGGCAATCATGCACCAAAAGGCAGGGCTGCTGTGGAAGTGCTTGCTGGCAACTGGCAACCCAGTGGAGAACTGGTGAAAGAAGAGCTATTGATGAGAGCCCCATCCCCAGGTTCCTCCTTGGGGCATTTCAGTGGTCCAGTGGCTGAGCAGGTGCTTTTTGGCCCATCATTTCCATATTAAACAGCCAGTTTACTCAAGTGAGTAAGCAGAACTTAGACTGCTGCAAAATCCATAGTCCTCTGTTGGACTTCTGTTGTCGCCTCAGATAATTGGAATAATTTATGGTTTTTACCAAATTAAACATAAAAATTCTGAATAAAATCAGTATAGAAGTTCCTTAGTTATTTGTTTTGATAGAAAATCACATTTATTTAAACTTTCAGGTTTCAAGTAAGATAAAAAGGACATTTCGTGCTTCTTAGATCTGTTAGTTCAGGCTGCCTATAAATTTAAGAGAACCATATCATACTTACATTTGGTTGGTGTTTCCAAGGCTTGCTTTCTACAAATTAAATCAAACATTTTTAAATCGTTAGCCTTATATGATCTTTGCTATTCAGTATTTTTACTTTAAGGCTTAGATTCTAGTGTCATCTTATCTCCCAGAAACTGGATTTTGTTCTGCAATTAATCCCACAGATCAGATTCTAAAATCTGTAATGGAAATATTTGCAAATATCTCTTCTCACACTGTTTTTCAACTTAATCTTCCTGGTTATATCTACATTAGGTTTTTGAAAATGAAACAAACAAACAAACAAACAAAAAACCCCAACAAAATACTGAAGAACTGAAATGTACTTTAATTGGTATTTGGTATATCTCTAAAAGTTTTGATGTGGCTTATGCAAGCAAAGTTGTGAACAGGTGAAAAATTATATTTATTGTTATTTTAAGTAAACAGTTTCACTCATCATGCTGAAGTTTACTTAGTCGTTGTAAGTCACTCATTACTTCTTTGTACTCTTGGAGGGAGATACAGTCTTTTTAACACAAAACTATGTTCCCATACAGTCAGTAATGAGATATGTATTCATCTGTGTTGACTTTATAAGCAATAGTCCCTGCCAGAGGGCAATCTAGATCACTGAAATTCTGTTTTACCTATCCTCACTCACTAGATGAAGAATCAGTGCAAATATTGGATATTGGTGACTGATGGGTGTCCAGATCACTTAATCCTTTTCTGATGATAGATGTTCAGTTAAACAGGAATGGATCCTTTCTATCCTCTCTTAGAAGATAGCTTACATAGAAAGCTCTTTGTAGCTCGGGAAAGGGTTTGCATCACCCTTCTGGCTTGATGCAGTTATTGATGGTCGAACAGTTTTACAATCAGGAATGCAATGCCATAAGGTCAGAATGAGAACAGGCAACAAGTTTCTCTTTTTGTTTCTAACCATAGATGGACTGATGTAAACTCCATATACATTTTGTGGAGAGTGCTAGGGATACTTGAACTGCACCCACCAAGCTGGGTGCTCTTCCTACAAGACCAAAAGCTACCTACTCTTTTTCAGTGTTCCTCTTAACAAACCCTAGCCTCGCTCTGGCTCCAGCCCCAGAAGCTCCATGATTTGGGTTTAACAAAAATAGTGCAGACCAATTTAGTTACCTTCACCATTATTGAAAGTGCCTTTTTCTGAGATGTGTGTTTGGGCTGACGGTTTGCCCTGAACTGATTCAGCACAAAGTCTCAGCACTAAACCCAGACAGGAGTACTCATGAGCATTCATGGCCTCTCAGAGTGGCTTTTGGTGCAAATAGACATACATCTCCTTTATTTTGATGATTTGAAGCAATATCAGCAAGCAGGTGGGACTGTGGAATTTTGGTCTGTGTTCACTGGGGAGGGATAGAATGGGCTTTTTAAGACACTGACCTCAAGCACCAAATGTAAAATTACATTCAAGGTCAGTAGAATATAGTTAACGTTGCAACATGTGCTAAGCTTGTGTTTCCCATAGTGTGTGACAGAGAGAAATAGTAGATGAGAACCAAAAATTGGTTTTCATAGAGCAGTTGTCCATTCACAGTATCCCAAAAGTGCAGAAATTGATAAGACAGTGCATCAGATCATTCATCATTTATGCTTCTATTCTGTGTCAGTAGAATCAGAGTTAAATGATTCTAATCAACAGATTCCACGACAACAGTACTTGTGCCATTATACGTGCACGTATCTGCTCCCTCAGTTACTGTCATGAATTACTGAACAAATCCATTCATTAAAGTAACTTTGAAGAAGATGTTAACTGGAAAGTTATTTCATAAAATAAGTTGCTATAAAGTTATTTTGAAAGATAAGTCACTGTTTTTATCAGCTATATTTATAAAATGCACATTCATAACACAGTTAAATGTGCTTACAGTTTACTTGGTCATTGGAAACACTTTATGGTGAATTTTGAGAACTAAACTATAAATGTAACATTTTAAAATTAGGCTATAAATATTTCACTAGTCTTTTAAGAAATAAAAAGACTGAGTATGCTATTCATGTCAGAAAAGCTGGAAGAACTTAAGCTCTAAGTGAAGACTTTTTAAAATTTTATTTCAGAAAGTAGCTAGTATATCTTTAGATACATGCTTTTACTGTATACAAATGTGGTACATGTTGCTACTTAATAGCATCGTAGTTCAACATTTCCTGTGTAAACTAGATGCTACAGCTGTTCCTTAAGAAGAGACAGTAATCATGTGATCTATTTTGTATTATAACCCATGTGTTTGTGTATTACTTGCTATTTACCATTATGCAACAGCAAATAATTATATTCAACAAAGGGTACCCATTATAATTTTTCAATGATATCCACAGAAATATACCATCAAAGAAAATATGGGCTATTTATTAGCAAGTTAATGGAAAAACTTGTATTATCCCATTTCCCCAGAGTTATATAAGGGCCATTATCAAAAGAAGTTGCACATAGATTTAAATATCTGGGCCAGATTTCCATTCCAGCCTTGCATAAGCTTCTTCCCACATGGCCTTTCTTGCTTAATATTTCAGCAATTACAAGTGTTCATTTCCCTTATGTATGTGTAGGGCTGTGAATTAACCAGTTTAAATGGATTCTGCCTATATCTGTTTAACACCTCTTGCAGATAAAAAGCAAGGAAACAAAATGGCTCCAAATATCCTGGCATTAGCTCTGAGTTGTTCCTGCAGAGATAGACAGAGGGGATTCCTAGTTCCTTCCATATTTGTGTAGCTGAATTCAAACTAACACAGTAAGAATGTGACATTTGTGGGTTTTTTCACCATATAGTGATACAAGAGATGGAAATAAACATTTGTTTCCATTAATACATGAATGACAGACAGTAATAATCAATATACTTTCTTGATTTCAGAACTCTCTCAGAAAATGACAGTACCTCTTTACCACATGCTGACTCCTGCACCAGTCCTACTAAAATGGATTTGTCGTTCAGTAAGACTGCCAAACAGTGCCTAGAGGAGATATCTGGTGAGTAGCAATTAGTCAGGAGAAGCCCGTGAACTTCTTTATTTACATCTGTTTCTTACCAGAAGCTTTGCAATGTGTTGAAATAATACTTCTGACCTCTGTTCATAAGTGGTGTTAAATTTGCAGAAAATTTGGGTCATGCACAGTTAGTGCTTTCAAATGTACAGTTCTCTTATCTGAACTGACTCCTTCTGTTCAAATATCCTCTTCATCATTTTGCAGAAACTGGGCTTTCACAAGCTAGGGTTTCAAGTCATTATTATACTTTAGTCATACTGAATGTTCCAAGAGGAGTGGTGGAAAGTCAACTTCAGAATGTTTGACAATTTCATTGAAGATCATCAGATTAAATCATAACATCAGAAATGAGACATCAATTACATAAGATATATTTTGCTTTTATAAATTAATCTATATTCAGAAAATGAACGAGTCCTTACTATTGTACCTGACTTCTAAGATGCTAAAGGTTGTGTTCTGGAATTCCTTGTAAACCTGGAATAAACTCCTTATTAGGTTACAATAGTGTGTGTGTGTGTGTGGGGGGGTTTAATCATATTGGAATAATTCCTTTGAAGTCATCAGAGCCATGCTGATTTAAATCAGCCCATGATCTGTCCATAACTCTACCTATGGATGCAAAAAGCTGACTTTCTCATCAGTACTGAATTGCACTGCAGGGTTGTGTGGGAGTTCTTTCAAAGGGACTCTTTACCTGAGCTGTTGTGGTTTTGGAATTTATTTGTTGTTTTTGGTTTTTTGGGTTTTTTTCATTAGCATTCTTACTCTCATTACCATTTTTACATGAATAACAGGTGAAATCCTGTCCCACTGGATCTACCTGTAGTTTTGCCCTTTTACTCCAAATTTTTAACATTCAAATGGATTTATAACGAGTCATGTGGTTCTTCTTACACAGGATATAACTCACTTAAAGCACTAACTTGACACATCAGTCTAAAATTATCTTTCCACCAGAAGGGAAATCAGATGCCCAAGCTTTGTGGAACTGCCTCAGTATTTAGCTGACTCATACTGAAATTGAGGTTTTGTCCTGGTTTGTCTCAGTCCCTTTGGAATTTTTTCTGAGTCTAGCATCCCTTATTTGTACAGCCAGCTTTTGTGATAAATATGTCACCCGGAAACATGGTGAAATGTTCCCTGGAAGTGCTGCATGCCTGCTAAAATTAAAGCTAAAAAATTAATTTAATTAATCCAGAAATCAGACTCATTGGTCTTGCATGTATAAAGAGTATAATTGACATGCTTACACAAATCAAAAGATTCTTCAAGGAGTTATCCACAGAGATGCTAAATAAAAGATGTTGATTCAGTACCTGCCGAAATGACCAAATGGGATATCATGTCTGGTGACCTTTTACTGTTCTGAACAAAAATGGGACAGCATCAAAAATCAGAAAATGGCATAAAGGGCACTAGACTTCAGAGATGTTTCTAATCTGATTATTCAGAGTCTGGCATTAGCTGTTGATTGACATAACAGGCAGCAAAGCAGAACCACTGGGAAAATGTGGGCAATGGATTGTTGTATACAGAGGAAAACAGATGTGTGTCACCCATAACTAGCTGTTAGCATCAAAAAGAATGAATGGATCAAGGACTACATTTGCTGAATAAATAATTGTCTGAGTTGGTGAACTATCACCAAGTCATTGATGATTCTGTCATTGGTGAATCTGCATGGAAAAAAACTCATGCGATGGCTGTTCAGGGAAGTATTCCATGATTGATTAGCCATGAGGAAGGAAAATTAAGTTTTATTCCTCATGAACATCTTTATTCTGGTATGATCATAGGTTTATACCAGTAGTAGCAAGGAGCTATGCAAGGGTTATTTCCTTGATCTGGTCACTTATATTCAGAGTGTTAAGAGATGGATCAGTTTCTTTCACCTTGATATTACCTGCAAGTCTTATCTGATATCCTTGATTTACCTGATTGCTTGTTATTACCTGAAATCTTCCACTGGGGAAATGGAATGGGAAATGGGCATCATCTTTATATCATCTCAAGCTTTTGCAGCTTGGCAGCCAAATGCACTAGCACAACGTATTGGTATGCAATAAGGATTAATAGGGATCATTCAAGGAACTGAACATCTGTGGAAACCACTAAACAGTTTGTAGGAGTGGGTTCATAAAGTGCTGCTCCACCTGTATTGTGTTTCTGTTTCATCAGTATTATTTTTACAGTGCCAAATATTTGCAACTTAAGGCTAACATGCTCAGGACTAAGATACCTTAGCCCATATCATTGTATAAACTGTTTCTCTACTTTCAGTATATTTACACACCTATGTTTGTTATTGTCTTTTGACTGAAGATAACTGCTTCCATAACCAGCCAAGCAGACCATAATCAGAGCTCCTAATCCACTTCAGGGCAAAATTAGCCAGTCAAACTAATGCTGTAAGAATGGCTGTTCAAGACTTTTCTCAATATAGGCAAAACCTGGATGCGGAAAAAAATAATTTTAAAAAGATTTAGGAGTGGTTTGTCAGGCACTATTCTTCTCGAGTGATTCAGGATACCAAAACCAAGCTAATTTTCTTGTTCTTGTGGTGAACAGTTGTGGCTGTTTTCTGTGCCCAGCAAGGTAGTTCACATCCCTTTGCTGCTGTCAACACGAGTTCTGGGGAAGTAAGGAGGGAAAGTGAGATGCTGTAGGGGTAGTTTCCAGCTCTCCTCTGCTCTGTCTTCCTCCCTGTTTCTAAAGGAGCTCGTTACCTTTAAAATGCTCCTGTCTTCCAGCTCAGAGCTGATGAAAAGCTGGGACAAAGTGAGAGCACAAGCTGCTTGTTTCCTGCCCATTTACTCTGCAACTGTTCACTTGGTTTTACTTGCACAGCCGTGAGAGAAAGATGATGCTGGAAGGCAAGGGAGGTGGTGAGGCTGGTGTAGGCGTGTACCTAAAAGTGTGGCCCTGATTAACTGAACAACCTCTTTATTTTTAGCTTGTCACCATCAATCTGCTGCCCTAGGTAATTTCCCACATGGCTTATGCCTAAAGCCAGTTCTGCCTCTTCATAGAGCTACTGTAAATCTGGGTTTCTTCACTGTTCCTCCATCTCTGCTGGGAATTTGTTCCAGATGTGATCTGAAGTGCTTTAGACTTTTTTCCCCACTTTTTTTTTTTCTCCTCTGAATATTCCATAGCTCAGCCAGAGCAGTCCTAGGTGTTTCCATGATGCATGTGCACATCAGCAGTACAGCACATGCAGTAGTTGTAAAGCTTCCTGCACACCTTGGATCCCCCACTGCATGAACGCTGCCAGTGATACCGATACACATGCTGAATGAGTCCCATTTGTAGGCATGGGTCACCTGAACAGTAATTCTGGTGCATTCTGTGAACGGTAGTCTCATTGTGCATGTGGCACACAGATGTGTAGACTTCTGTCCAAGAAATCCCAGACAGAAATTTGGGAGTCCTAAATAAGGACCGATTCTGCAGTCACGTGTGAACACTTTCTTACATGTACTTTATATACCAGTTGCCTCAACAAGACTACTCAATATCTATGTTTCTGCAAAACTGGAGTATAACTTTATAGACAGGATTTTAAAACAAGAATGAAAAGAAAAGCTAATAAAGTAATCCAGTTTGACTTACGTTTTTCATGGTATAACTAGGAATATGTTGTTCAGACTTTCTTACCCAGTATTTCTACTTGTAGTAGCTGTGACATTTGTCAGTCTCTGCTGCAAGTTTATTGGAGAAGGATGTAAGTTAATTATTTAATAATCCATTGTAAACTGTACATATCAGTAACTACAAAGTATTCTTTTATTAAATCAGTGATAGTGTTTGGCTTTAACAGGTGTTTATATGTTCAAATTGCTTAATGCAGTGTTTGGTTAAATAATATTAATGAATTTACAAATGTTGACTAATTATAAAGAATCTGAGGGATGAAGCAGAAATTAAAGAGTAATTTTAAGAGTTATAGTGCAATATCAATGGCAGAATTAGCATAAAACCATCAAATTTTCAAGCTTTTATTTTTGCTGTGCTTCATTTTTTTTCTCTGAAAGAAATAGTTAATTAGTAGGTGTGGAAATAGTTTACAAATTTTTTTTTCAAGTAAGCTTGGCTGCAGAGATTCTTAATCTTATGCATTTGCAGATCTATTGCATAATTCATTTGTAAGGCTCCAAACTATCCAGAGACTTCAAAGAAGGTCTTATCTGACAGCAAAATTTGTCCCTAGATTATTAGTCCTCTAAATCATTTTTATAATTCCTTTTATGAAAGAGAGTAAAAATAAGATAATACATTACACTGACTGTGACGGGTTGGGGAAGTTCCCTGTGCTGTTCTTGATTTAAACATATTCCTATGTGGTGAGTGGGGAAGACGTTGAATTGCAAGGTAATTGCGCAGTAATGCTCTGTCATGATATTTTCTGTCCTCTGGTCTCCTATACTGTCTTCATGGTTTAGAAAGATGTATTTTCTTGTTGCTATATTTCATAATTTTAAAATGGAGGGATGAGCTTTACAAAAGTATTTTTCCATAAATCTGTGAATTTTCCACATTGCAATGTTATGTTTTGTCAAATAACACCCTGCAGAGAGATGTGGTAAAATGGAAGGGTCAATTCAGTATTCTTTCTGCTGAGTCCAAGATGTACATATGTATCTACTGTATCTGAGGATGATAATGATGGCATGTCTACCAAGTGAGGCAATGGGATTAAGGGGAGAAAAATTTATATAACCCAGTAATTAAGGGCTGTAGTGTTAGTGTTTGCACACATGAAGGTTGTGTGATTAACCTCAGTACCTCCCTATCCCAGTATTTGACTCAATGTATTTTTAATGTATATAGAAAAGGACCTGAGACAGGTGGATGGTGGAGCTGCCAGCTACCCTTATGTGGCTCCCACACAGTTCAGGTGTCATTCCCATGTCTGGATAGTGGTCCGTGACCTGTGTCATGCTGGAGCTGGGCTGCAGTGAATAGCTCAGGTGGGAGAAGAAACAGGTCAGCACAGACACTGAGACCCACTGGGTTGCCCAGGACGCAGCTGTGTCCCTGCCAGAGACCCCTTCTAGCCTGGAGTGGTGTGGCACCTATTGCTAACACCATACATGAGGTTTGGCATGGCTCATTGAGTGAAGAGTTTTCATCCCCTGCCATAAGTTTTCCTGCTCTAAGCTGGAAAGAGGACTAAATGTACCCGGCCAGTTCTGGCAGTATTTGGTCTGTTCCAGCTCAGAGCTGAGTGGCCCCACCATGCATTGCTTCCCTAGCACAGCAATGCTTAGGCCTGACCGCAGGGCTTACTGAGACCAGATAGAGCATGGCAGTAATGACTGCCACATATGACCAGGCACGCATGCCATGAGCTTGGTGTGGAGGCAGAGCAGGTCCATACCTGACTATAGCTGACCGTGGAGACAAGCCACTGACCATAGCTGTTCGGGCATGAAAGGGCAGGTGAGGAAGTTACCATTCATTTATTTGGGTTATTGAGGGGAGAATCAGCCTTGCTGTTTATGGTAGGAAAATGTCCTGTTCTTGTGATCCCACTGCACAGCAGCGCTGCATTGGGCCGTATCATTGCCCTTCCTATTAATTTGAAACATAGCAACATAGAATAATCTACCAATTTGAGTATATGCTGAGATTTTAAAACCACTGAGTGGAAAAAGAGTGAGACTGACCTTCTTTTTACAAATTCCCTGTTGTAAATACAGCCCTGTGAAGCCTTTCTAACAACCTCAACAGCTTCCTCAGCCATGCTGAACAGGCTGCTGCAGCCACACCATGCTGGCAGCATGTACCGATGCAGGAGCACACAGGCAGTGCTGGAGTTCTGCTTCCTCAGCACCAGCAGATTCATAAAAACCTTTTAAGGGCCCATATGCCACTGCAACTGGCAGACCCTGGGAGTAAACACAGCAGTCTTACCTTTTTCTTCCATGCTGAAGAAGTGGTGGGCATTTAATACTTGGGACGATTTTGTACTCAGGCTGACAGAGCATTCTTCTTCTCTCGTCTGACTTTGTGGGCTAGGTAGGAAGGAGGGAGTGGTATCTCCTCTTTTTGTGGACCCTATCTTTCTAGGAATGTGTCAGTGATGTAATATGGAAAATCATCATTGCTTGAGACTACTGATTTTTTTTCTAGATTTGTTCTGTGTTTCTAAGAGTCACCTAGGAAAAAAATGTACCCTTCTTTTAAAATTTCGAAGTTTCTCCCATGTGTATCTTTAAAAACTGAAGTGATCCAGCAAAAAACAAGACTTCTGTTAACACCCATTTATTCATACAGGAAATCTTCAAACAGTCTGTAATTCTTAGAGTGGCATTTTTAAAGGTTTCTCAGGTCAAGGTTTCTCAGGTAGGGAATTGAGACGACCATATTTTCACACTGACAAAAGCAGGATATTGTTATACAGTGATTTTCATATCTACAGATTTCTCCTTAATGTTTTATGGAATTAATTGCTCCTAGATAAAACATTTGTATCTAAAAAATTAGAATGCAATTCAGCTAGTTCTTTGTGCATCTGTCTATTATTTCTGGGACTAGTATCTTTTTCCCTGTGAGAAATGGTATATATTTAAACATAAGTCTTCTTTCTCTCTTGATAATGTATTTAAGAACAACATTTAGAACTGCTGAACTTAGTTCAGACACGATACTGAGTTGCTTTATAAAAAAATTTCTATTCCATTAATAGCTTTTCTTCAAATGATTGTGAAACAATGTTGTATTACAGCTTTTTAATTCCATACTAGCCTCTGAATCTCAGAGAGATGCAAACAAGGTATATTTTAAGGAGAAAGAAATTAAATATTTCCTTTAATAATCCTTACCATGTAGGCACTGTTGTGTTCCATTTTTTAGCTTCTTTACGATCTTAAATTGTATTTTTTCATTTAGAGCAGAAATTGCAAGACTGAAGGTCCATTTGTAAATCTGCTTCTGGCTTCCTGCACAGGGAGTAGCAGTGATATGGAAGAAATAGTTTGTCATCCTTACCTTTCGGGGAGAAAAATAGGACATGACTGTGAGCTAGGTCTGTTACTGTAGCATCCCATTCAGGTGAAGCTGTGTCTTGAAACCTGTGGCACTGTAAACTGGGCAGAGGCTTCTGTGTCTCCGTTTTAATTCACCAGGATGTTTGCTGCCATGGCAGCCAGCAGCATTCACTGCAGTAGCAGAGAAGAGTCATATATCTGGGAATGCAGGTTGAATACTAAAATGTAAGGAGGCTTGTGCAGAGCTTGCTTTGCTTCAGTGGTTAATTTTGGCTCTTTATTGAGCTCTGACGTGGAGACTGTACTCGCAGTTCTGTGTCAGCCCATCTAAAGTGAAGAGCCATGCACCGGCATCAGTCATGATCTGGTGAGGAGGGAGGGGAAAGCCTGAGACAGCACTTGTGCCTACTTTGGATTTCAGAAGGCAGCAGCTGTAGACAGAGATGCAGGCCCACCGCTCGGATGAGACCAGTGATTGGATGGAGAGAGGAAAACACAGTTGGCTTTGGGGATTACTTCTGTGCTGGAGCAGAGTGTTTGATCAACTCTTCTGCTTGAGAGAAATCTAAGTGAAAATTACTGTAAGTACTGCAGATTAATGTGACGGGAGAGAAGTGGCTTAGCAGAGACAGCAGTGTAATTTTAAAAATGACTGTGCCTGTCTAGTCATTTACAATACGTACACTGCATGTTGGAGCTGTGCTTTTCATTGTGAGTGCAAGTATGTGCTACCTGCTATATGCAGCGTGCGGTGCTGGAGGGGTCACCTCCCAGACCTCTCAGGAGAACTGAACTGCTGTCCATCACAGAAATATGAAGTCTAACTGAGGTGAAACCCTAGTCGGAAAGATGCAGCGATCTGCTGAACTGTCAGTATTTAAAGGCAAGGAGGTTAGAAGAGGGTGTGTTCGTCTTCAGAAGCAGAAGTCTCTAACCAATCTGACACTCATCAGCGAAGGGGAGAAGAGGCGATACTCATACAGGGAGAACTGGTTTGGAAACGCCTCCAAGTCCAGCCAGAGTTGCCATCGGTGGGAAGCAGAAGCTGGGAGCAGAGGTACCCTTTCCAAGGCATTCTCGCAGTCGGTGCACTCTCTCTGCCACTCCAGTCTCACCTCACCCCAAACGTTTCAGGCAATACTACCTGCTGGAAGCAGGAGGTCGGGAGACCAGGATACAGGTGAAGGCTTTGAGACTGACAATGAGGAGAGGGGAAAATCAGATGATGAAAATGCATCCTGCACATCGCATTTCCCCAGCAGGAACTGGGCAGAGGAGGAGGAGGAAGGCTGCTTGCGTGAAGGAACTGCACATCTGGATGAGGATGTCATAATAACAATGCTGGGAGACCTAGAACAGGTCCTTTATACTGATATCTTAGGTAAGTTAACTTTGGCTTGACATCAGGAAGGGCAGGAGGAGACCCAAGCGTTAGCACATATCTGCAAGAAGCAGATTTTTGATCTTAATAGTGATTTCAGAAGACAGAACTGGGTTTATTGGCAATAGTATGCAAAAATAAGGTCTAACCCTTTATTCCTTGTTTGCTTACTCTTACCTCTAAAGACTGTATGAAATGAGGACAAATGTCTACATCACTTTTGATGAGTGCATGGGCAGCAACAGCCTGTGAATAATTCGGCATAGTTTGCTTAGCTGTTTGAAAAAATAAAGTGAAACATTTAAGTGCTTCTAGTTTACTCATAAATAATTTAACTTTCATGACATTTGTTCTCATGAATTTAAAACTGAAATCTTGAATCCAAGGTTTGTTTTAGATAGAAACTGTTTCGGCCTACCTACAAATTGTCCCTCCAGTATTGCTTCCCCCTTCTCCCCTGCTCATAATTTCACACCTATACACAGAATTGTGAGTACCAGGGTTTCAGTTTAGTTTAAATAACCAGTTTTGTTATATCAGTGCATGCCAGTGAGCATTTGAAGTCCATATCCATAGGTGCTTCAAAAGGCTTCTGTGTTACTGGCTTTACTTTTCATCTCTCAGCCCTTTATGAGTGCTTAAAGTGTTCGTTTCCAAAGCTTTGTTCTTCAGCCAGTCAAATTGTTGAAGTGGCTGCTTGCTTTTCCAAGGTCATATATAGCATTTGTCTAGCCTGGAGCTTCTTTGCTGGTGGATATATTATCCCTGATTGTGTTTAAGCATTCAGGATAAAATTTTTTGCTTTCTATGTAATGTAAAAAGCTATAATTTAAAAATAACAAAACCCCCAAGAATTCTCTTTTTATGCATTCCTTTTATTATTAGACTATAGCAGTATGCTAAAAGGGGTTTTTCCTAGAGACTAGAGGCTTCTTAGCAATGGGAGCTGAGCTCTCCACATTCCCCTGCTCTTCTTCAGCTGCATGCCGCTGAGCAAATCCCTGTTCCCTTGTGAGCCTCAGTTTCCCCACCTGCAGAGTAAAAGCTATACTTTCCTTTGTGAATGGAGTTAATATTTAAGAGTGGGCAATTCTCTGGGGACCTGCTTATTATTTGTAAATCCTTTTATGAAAATCAGACAATTAATGGAATTATTATTTTTACAATTATCTGCTTTGGGCTGTAATTACATGTACAGAAGTACTGAAATGATTATGAACAGCATTATTAAACGTGCAATTATGGGTGAGCTTCAGAAATGTGAATGTAAAAGTTTAACGTAGGTATTTAGTGATCTCTGTAAAATGTTTATTTTGATTTCCTGTGTATGTATCTCACACAGTGGAAGAAATGAATGTGTTCTCTAGGAACTTGAGAGTATCTGTAATGGTTCACTGTTTATAGGCAAGAATTTGGGCATAATCTTTTAGAATATTCATGTTTAACATAAGTGATGAAGCTACAAGTGATTTGAGCAGATTATATTTCATGGGGTCAGTAAAATATTTACATCAGAATTTCTTGTAAGAGGAACAGAATTTTGACAGAAGGTTTCAGGGTGCCCTGGTTTTAGTCTTATCCCAGCCTCTCCATGTATGAAATAGGATGGCTTTTCTTCAGCATACAAAACAGAATTGCTTGAGATAACAAGCCAGGGAGCATTTCTGATAAGTTAGGTCATGCAAATATGGATAGACTCTATGATGGCTGTGGGCCATAGTAATAAGCAACAAAGTGCCTGAGGGAGTCTGGGCTCCTTTTGAACCCATATGATGTGTCCCAATACTGCTGCAATAAGCACCGTAGTGTCTCTTCTAGCAGACACAGTGCAGCTAGCTTTCAGAAGAAAACCACATATCACCATCCCTATGGTCCTCTTTACAGAAGAAGGCTTGGTGTAGATGGGAAGCCACAGGGCTGTCCTGAAAATTTCAGATGCAAGTTAGGTCTGAGGATCTTGCACTCAGTGCAGAAAATTTCTCAATCATTGTGTTCAAATGGTTATACTTTCTGACTTGTTCACCCATTGATAAGGCCTTAAGAGAAGGATAGAAAGAAAAAACAGTTATTTTAAAAATACTTCATAGTTACATTTATGAGGATTTTCTGTACAGTACTATTTAGTACTTTAAGATCATAAAATTGAGTTGTAACTTTTTTTAGAAAAAAATGGTGGAAAGGTTTTGAAATTACCCTTTGCATCACTGAGAGATGAAAAGAAATTAAATCCTTTTTTTTTTTTTTTCCTTTTCAGAATAGAATAACACCACTTTTATGGTATAACTTATCTGAAAGTGAAATATTCCCCTCTGTGGAAACATATTTTGGCAGTTTGCCATATATATGTACCTTTCCTTTGTATTGCAGTTATGCCTTGAGGCTTTGTTATGCTATTTACCATACTATATATTAAAAAAGACAGTTGCTGTCATTTTTGCTGCAAGAATTTGCAGTGTTAACATATAGCAAAGGACAACTGACAAGGATAAACAAGTAATGAAAGGGCAAAGGTAATTATATTCAGTTCCTCAAATAAATGTGACTTATTACTTTGCCTTTAATGCTGTGTGCTTACACCCTGGAATTTGCCTTTCTGTCTATAACAGAAAATTGTCTTATACCAACAACCTACCGTTTCACCTCTGGTTTGAGGCAAGGTAGGTAACAAAGAGGTCTTGGGTCTCCCCAATATAGGTGTTGTGGCAGGAGTATAACATGTTTCTGGAAGTGAATTTGGGTACACTTGACAGAGGGGGGAAAGCAAAGGGCAGTGACAGCGTAGAACTGAGTGCACCATAGGCAACTGCCTAGAGGCAGGCATGGACAGTCTGCATGGGAACTGTCTGGGCCTTCAACAGCAGGTTCAATCTGACAGTTCTTAATGGTCTCCAGCCTAACCTTGGCATGAACCCTTTTGCCTCACAGGAATATCCGAGATGGTGCAGAAACCTCTGCAAATGTTGGATGGGATCCATGGGTACACTGATCTGCAAGGTGCTTGACTGAATACATCCAGCTTGAAACACAGGAGTAGTTGTGGTCATTTCAATCTGAGTGTGAATATTAGGACACGGGTAGTTTATTTTATGGAGCAAAATTCTGTGAATGGACATGCCCTTAGAGCGTGGCTTGAGAAGATAGAGAGTTTGGCAGCAGTGCTGGGCCTCTATTCCCACTTCTTGTCTCCACCCTGTTTGGGTGTTGACCCCATTGTTAGTTCCATCATGCCAATCCAGAGTTTTATGGACTGTTCATCATTAAACCACTAAAGAATTTAGTTTGAATGATAAAACAAACAAGTGAACAAGTTTCTGGACTGTTTGGCTGCAGAAAAGAGGTCGGAAGACAGCTAGGGCAGAGTATATGGGAAATCCTCAAACTGGCATTGCTGTGAAGGCTAGCTTAACACCGAGCCACAACTGCAGGGTACGTTAGCTAGTGGCATGTATCACTTGCCTATCAGGGAAGAAATAAATGTATGAAATGTCATGCTTCTGTCCCCACGTTGAGTATTTCCCAGTTCTCTGTCCTGTGCAAGTTTTTTTGCAAGCTCTACATTAAGATCTCCTCCTCCCTTTTTTCCCATTTTACCTACTCTTCAGAGGATACCATCTGTTTGGGTTTTTTTCTTTTCCCTTCTTCTCAAACTTATCCTACCTGTTTTATCACTTAGATGGCACACCATGCTTTTTCTCAGAGACATCAACATTGTTGAATTTATATCTTGTATAAACTCACACACAAACCTGGGGGGCAGAAAGGAGGCAACAGAATGAGAAATACAGGAACTTGAAGATTTATATCTGCATGTGTATTTTACATTTTACAAATGTGAAATATTATAGTGCTATATGGTATTTTGCCTCTGCTTGCATTTCTGATCTTGATTTTTGTATGCTGTTGAGTTTAAATTCACCAGACTACTGCCTGTTAGATGTATTCAAAGATGAAACCGTTTCCCATGTCATGAGGATTCCAAAATCAGATTAAAAGCTTGTTCTGTATGAGAGTGCTGAAATCTAGAGTTAAATATTAATCTTAGTGGTTGCACATTGTTATTGATGGTAACATATCCAGAATGAGGAGTAAAATTAACTTAACAAAATGAGGTATGATATGAAAATTATCATTGATAGAGTCAGAAATAAATTATTTGCACTTCACATTTAGCATTGTACGCACAACTAGAGTAATGATGCTTCTTGCCAACTTTCTTTCAAGCAACATATACAGGACACAGCCAGAAGCAGAACGCCAGCCTTGATCTAATCAGTGATTTTTGTCATAGAATTTGTTTTGAAATTCTCTTATTCTCCAAAAGAAAAACAAACTAAAATTCCTTGATATATGAGTATCCTAGAAATCATGCTTTTTTATTTCTTCATATATGACTGCTGGAGGTTGCTTTGAGGCTTATTATGTTTTCCTTTTGGAACACATAATATTTTTTTCCTTCCGTTTGTTTTTTTTTTTTAATCATGTGAAGTAAATATTATTCAGGATATTCCAGGGGAAGTTTTGAGGACTTAAGTATTCAAGATACCAGACTACCTTTTCACAATGGATCCTTGAAGGCTGTTAAAATCCATAATTGTATAAATGGCCCATGTCCTTAGAGTGTTCACATTTTTATCCCAAGAAGAATATTTTTTTAATCTCATCTGAAGAATAGTCTCCTCCTTCAGGAAACCATTAGAGTTCAGGAAAGATGCTTTATTAAGTGCCTGACTTAAGGAGTACTTTGAAATAAGAGTCATGCCAATTCTTTCCAGACACAGATTTACTGTGGCTTTATTTCCCACCATGTTGTGTAAAATGTCAAGGAGGAAAAATGGGCTGTGTAATGTATCAAGTGGTCTGGGGCTGCATCATGCCTTGATTATGGAGGATAAAAATCCCAACTCTGTAAATCTGAGTTTCAGTAGATTTGGGCCCTAACAGGGATACTTCAACAGGATTCTTTTTGGTGGATTTTTTTAAATGTCACATGTTATTTATATGTCTGTTTTATTACTGAAAGTATGAGGTTTTATTTTTTAAAAGATTAAAGGGACAGGCCTATTTACAATCATATGCGTGTGTTCTCAGCTATGTGTACATGTGTGTACGTTATTCAACCTTATACACCTGTGTGCATTAAAATTTATTCTGGTTTTGCTGTTTTCTTCCAGGGGAAGACCCTGAAACAAGAAGAATGAGAACAGTAAAGAATATAGCAGACCTGAGACAGAATTTGGAAGAAACTATGTCCAGCCTTAGAGGGACCCAGATAAGCCACAGGTACACTGGTTTTGTGTAGGCTGCTAAGAATTTGTGCCATAGGAGAGAATTACTAGTTGCTGAAAGAATTAGAGACTTGCAAGGAAAAATTAACTATGGCTCTAACCTTACTGTTTGCTAGACTGCCTCAACAACTTAAATGTGACTTTAAAATCATTTACTGTCAAAGTGTCTTATACAATCATTCACAAAGCTGGTTATTGTTTCATATACATCTACTTAGGAGCCTATAAAATTTATTTTCAGTTATTTAATCTTTTATAAGATTATTTTATACACAAACACATGTGCACATGGAGAATCACCCAGAAGGAGAGAACTTTTTAAAAAAATATACATTCTTCCAGCTTTTCCTTGTTTCTCAGGAACAGAGATAGCACAGTTCACTGACTTCTCCATTTTGTTTGGCAGCACATTGGAGACAACTTTTGACAGCACTGTGACAACTGAGGTGAACGGGCGAAGCATACCGAGCTTGACAAGCCGGTCGACCCCA
This sequence comes from Athene noctua, assembly GCF_965140245.1. NCBI lineage: Eukaryota > Metazoa > Chordata > Aves > Strigiformes > Strigidae > Athene > Athene noctua. The sequence continues at coordinate 44,280,336 of NC_134039.1, read as the reverse complement.
GTGACTTGGAGGCTAGGGCAGGCCAGTCCTCGGCTGCAGGCAGGAGATGCCCCGTCCCTGGGTGCTGGTTACCCTCGCAGCAGTGCAAGCCGCTTCATACACACAGACCCTTCTCGATTCATGTACACCACCCCACTTCGCCGAGCAGCTGTTTCTCGCCTTGGAAATATCTCACAGATTGACATGAGTGAGAAGGGAAGTGGTGATTTGGACATGTCCTCTGAAGTTGACGTTGGTGGTTACATGAGTGATGGGGACATTCTTGGGAAAAGCCTCAGAACCGATGACATCAATAGTGGGTAAGTAGCACTTTTCCCCCATTTGAACTAATGTGTGATTGGCACATTTAATAGGATTTTTCTAACAAGTTCTGGCACACAAGTGGAAGTTGCATTATGGCTGCAACATAAAAAGATACATACAAAAAAGCCAAAAAAAAAAAAAAAAGCCCCTAAACTGCCAGTGATATTCCTAGCTACCTTCAAATTCAGTTCTTCTCCTTTAACATCAAGATGACTTTGCTGTGCACTTTGATAAGAGCACAGGTACTTCTCATTATTTACCGGAATTTCTTACTTATCTGGTAAACAATCATTTTGCACTGCTTGCCCTGGGATGGGTCTTCTTTTGGTATTTTTATGTTTTATTTTATTTGAGCTGGCAGAGATGGTATTGAATGCAGCTGATGATAAGCAGTTGCTGACGGCACTGACTTTCTCTATTTCCACTTCAGATATTGTCTAGTGTAGTCTGTCTGATAGGCCTTTATTGCAGTTTTTCAACTGTGCATATCATCTGAGCTGTAGGAAAATCTTTTCATAAAAGAATATATCAGTTAGTCTTCTAGCATACCCAGGAGGAAGAATGACAATTATTTTTATTTTTGTTCGCTTAATCAGTTGATTCACTTTGGGGTACTGCACTCCCTGTGTTTCAAATTACTCTTTAACAGTTCTTATATCAGTCTTGGAACATAAGTCACTACATACTTTTCTCTGTGTTAGAACTAAAGCATCATTAAAAAAAAAAAAAAGCTATGCTACTCATACTTAAATTACTGTTCAGTGCTGTTGTTGGCATCTCAAGGCTGTTTGATGACTGAGGTAATGCTGGGTTGACCAGAAGTCCCATAGAGTACATGGCCACGTCACACCACACTACTTCACTCTGTATAAATTTAGAACTCTTGCTGTCAGTCTAATCTTTCAATTTGAAGTATAGCTATGATTAGAGAATGGTGGCTGATGAAATTGGATATGATATGTTCCTAAGGGCAAATGTAAGTCTGATCAAAGCTCTCTCTAGAGTAGTGTCTCACCTCAAGCACGATCCAAAGATAGATCTCTAGAAAAATCATAACTTTAAAGCAAGCATATTCCTATATCTCCCTGGTGCACTGTCTCAGGGATCTGTGAATGGAGCACTGCTGACAAGCTTGTCCACAGTATAGCATTAGTGGCTGTCAAGTAGGATACCATATGCATGTGTGCCAGCACAGAGAAAAGACATATGGAAAATGTAGTATTTTCATGTCTGAAGACCTTTTGTCAGAAAGGAAATATAAATGCTGCCTTTGATGGATGCATGGGTTTATTTAAAAAAAAAAAAAAAAAAGATAAGGGAATCCTTTGCAGCACTCGATGAGTTGTATTAATTAGCTTATCACATTAGAGGATGAATATAGTCATCTTGTGTGACTTTTCTTTGCATCTGTAATAAGGATGACTCAACAGACAGTAAGTTGCAATGTGCTCAGTTAACATTTTTAGGTGTGGTAAATGTTAAAAACAAGTTAATAAGCTCTGAAACTTCAGGATTTACTGAGGCGTATAAAGTCTTATCTCCTTTATGCCTCTTCCATTATCAGTTTAATTACTTTAAACACTTGGGGATAGGAATGCAGCAGTAATTAGAAATTTGTGCGAAGAAGGCCTGTTGCACTTTTAAAGTCTCTCCATTCAGGCCTTACTTATACAGGAAAAAATCCATATAGTCTGGATTGCATTCAAACCACAGCTAAATTTAATATGCAGTTCCAGAGCCTTGGAACCCACTGCATAATTCACCCCTACCTAAATAATCTGTCAAAAAGTCTAAATTTTTTCTTTAATAAAAGGATAAATCTAGTGTGTAAGTGTGACTGTTAATTTACCTTTGGAAAGAAATGTGAAGTTACCTTCTGCAGACTCCAGATACCAAGGTTTTAGAAATCCCTTGCTGAACTGCAGGCCAAATCCTACCAGTGTGTAAAATACCTCAGAGTTTAGTTAAAAACAAACAAATCAGCCCTTTGTGTTTTAATGCACTTTAGGAAGCCGTCATCTAGACCCAGGACTCCCAGGACAAAATGCTGTCTCCAACTGTAGCTGCACAGGGCTACACTACCGTAGCTTCGTTCTCACAATCTGCACGAGTTCACCCACCCTGAACTATGGGGCTGGAGGCTCCTGCTCCAGGGCTGCTGTATTAGCTGCAGGGTCTCTGAGGCAGTTGATTTCGATTAAATCAACTCCCAGAAGGAACCGCAGGGAGAGGGCCAACAGAACATCTGGAGCATCAGCCGTGTGTGTGTGTGTGTGCCTTGGCTTGTGCCTGGGAGTCTGTGTAGAGTTATTAAAGTTAAATGCTTGTGCACTTGGACACACGCTTTGACTGAAAGGTGGGTTTGAGTGCCACCATTCATGGCTCAGGGAGAACTCGTGTTAAAGATTATTTGAATAGGGAGTGAACTCCAGTAAATCATTTCAGCAATGATCCTAGAATTGGGACTACACTTATTTCAGTAAGCCTGTAATTTTACTTTGAGTAGGTTCCCTAAGGTATACCAGAATTTTTTATGTATATGCATACTTCTTTGTTAAGTGCCATACATGTGCATGGTCCTTCACAAGTAAATTTGTGCAAACTCTGTGCTAGGTTACTATGCTAAAGTTACCAAAAATGGTGAGATATGGAAATGTAAAAAACAAGAGATTAATAAGAGGGAAGACAGTTTAATGAAAAGTCCTTTGAGAAAATATGTGCAGATCTTGAGAGAAGGACAGTCTTGTGGTATTGCTGAGTTATAAGCACCAAGAGCTCTCGTAGAGAAAACTAAAACTGTAGGTAGGCATTCCAGAAATTACTGCTGCTGCTTGAAATTCAGAAACTTTTAATGGTTCTCTAGTGAGTAAGCAGCACTATACTCGCTGTTCAATTCATTAGTCATTCATTATAATGTGAAGTGGTGGGAATCAAGCAAAAGGAACACAGATAGAAACATATTCTTAAATGTCATTATAAGGGCTTCAGTGAATATCTCTTTCATGTCTGAATAATTGCATCCCAGCAGGGACTACTGATTTGGATTCTCAATTTCTGTTCCCATTCAGATGGATGCTATGGATTTTTTTTTTCTTTTTTAACTGGAGTTATGCTTCTTGCATCTGGTGTTAGTCTTTGACAAAACTGCAGTACTTAAAATATACTTAAAACATACTTAAATTTTTTTAAGATACTTGAGGGCTTCAGTCTAAATATATTTTGGTAAAACAATTTGGCCTGTAAGCCATCACAGAAAAAGGCAAATGATCCTAGAAAATAGGGTTATGTCTGATCTCCCTGCAATGGGCACACAAAGTGAGAATATTTAGCATAAGCCTAAATTCTAATAGGACAACCCATGCCTTAAACGTTTGAATTCCACAGTTTGTTAACTTTAGAGTGAAACTTCATTGCCAGATGGCTGCATTTGCCACTGATTGACCACACATTTATTTTCAGGTACATGACAGATGGAGGACTCAACCTATATACAAGAAGTCTGAACCGAATACCAGACCTAGCTGCCTCTCGAGATGTTATTCAGAGAGGGGTTCATGATGTGACTGTGGATGCCGACAGGTAACAATGCTTTGTTAAGTAAAAAGCTATCTGAGATTTACAAATATTTTTCATCCTTCATACCTGCTAATATATCACCATTTTATTTATAAGGAATAGCAAAAGAAAGCAAACTTCTGAGGCTGCCAGCTTTCTGAGCACACTATACACCAAATACCATGAGTGGGGAAAAAGCAAACTTCTTACATGGGAAGGGAATTTAGGAAAAATTTATTGTTGAAGATGTAAGAGAAAATATTAAGAAGGCCAGACCTTACTTGCAGTCTTAAATCTCTGAAACAGGGCATGACATTTACAGGGTGCCTTGTCAATTGATAGGTGTAGGGAGAATACACATGGTCTCTAGGGAGAGAGAGCTTGTGTGTGCCTGACGAAGTGTGTCAGGACATTCATTTGGATTTGGCAGGAACCAGAACCCTGATCTCCACCCATTTTGCCCTCTGCAGGTGTCAGAAGGCAGTACCTGTGAGCAGTGGGAAGAGAGAAGTGGGGTTATATCCCCTTGTCTATGCAGTGTGGAAACTGAAGCAACACTATCTTGCCCTATACATGTATATACATGGGTGCGAGCCTAAAAATACGCTCCCACTAGTACTTCTGCAGGTTAGGCAAGTGTTTCCTGTTTCTTTTCCTTGAGCTTAGAGTAGATCCATATTGGTGGCTTGTTTCCATGTCTGAGAAATAAAAAATTCATAATCCAACTTTTGCAGAAATTAGAGCTGTCAGCTCTGAGGTTTTGGTCAGACAGTCATAGAGATAATGAGCAGCTGTGAAATTTAGCAGTCTTCAGTTTTAGGGCATTGCTTTCAGTCCCACCTTTTTAAAATCAAGTTTCCTTTAAGGAAAAAAAAGGGAAAAAAGGTTCACAAAGTAGCTCTGGTTTTACAAACCCAGCAAATTGAAAAAGATCTAGGATATTAACCTAGGTATGATGTAATTTTTACTTTTCACAGTTTTCTGGTGAAAATATGTGACACAAGTCAGTGATAGTCTGCATTAGTCAAACAGTGTATGCAATGCATCAGGACAAAGAAGATAAATTTTATTTAGAGTACCAGTTACTTACAAAAGAAAGTTGCTTTATCTTACATATTAACATTTGTTGACCTTGCAGAAAGAAACTATTTTAGATAGCAATTCAAATGAACATGGCTCAGTTCTTTGGAACGCAAGCACTGACGCGATGCAAAGACCAGAGAAAGTGTACAGTAGGCGTTTAAGAAAATAATTTGGATGGAACGCAGGCAGTAACAGAAGGAGAAAATGAGAAATGAGATGTGGGCAGGAGGGACTCTTGTGGAACTCTGTATGTGAAAACAAGAACCTTAAGCTTAAAGTGGGAGAGAGGGTGAAAAATACAGAGGCTGGGAGTCATGTAATTAAAGAGAGAGAATGTCACTAGCACCCACGTTTTTGTATGTCTCTATATCTTTTTTTCACCTGGGAATGAAGTTATTAGAGTTCTTCCCACCATGCAATATTCACACCCAGGTTTCAAACCACGCACATTTTCCCTGAAAAAAAAAAAAAAAAAAGACGTCCAAATTAAGGAACTTTAGTTTTTTTCTTAGTATTCCTCAAGCTCTAGATGCCACTCATACACTTTGTGTTTGTTTTGCTTTGAAGTGTTATTTAGTAATGTATGTGTTAATTTGTTCTGCATAGTGTGCAGGTACATACATGTTTTTCATGTGAAACCACAGGGAGGCTATCATCAGTTCGCAATTAATGAGATTGTCTAGCATTTCTCAGTATATAAATCTGTTTTGGTTTGTTTATACAACTATGTCAGACTGGCTAAAAATGTGGTGCTAAAAACTACACTGCTGTTTCTGAGTCTTTCATCTCTGAGTCTATCGCTTGTCAGGTTGTGGAGCAGTGACTTCATATTTGTTAGGAGATTATTTTGGATCTTGAGTGAAAAGTTGACTGATTTTATGCAAGATACAAGGCTTTAAAAATTAAATTCATATGTATTCAGGAAAGATTTATTTGATCTCAACAACTAAAATCTCAGTATATTGCATCTTCATTGTGCATTTGCAAACTGCTCTTGACATTAGCAAACTGCATGAGCAAGACCCCAAGTAATTTTTGAGTTTAAAGCCTACAGATGGGAAGTAGATTTTACTTTGTAATGACTTCTTTCCCTTATACAAAGAATGATAGCTGGACTCCTGTGCTCTGCTTGACCCCCTAAATGGGGCGTCATGGAACATACTATATGCTATCATGTAATCAAAAACTTTATCGTAATGCGCAGGCATGAGGGATTTCAATTATTGATGTTCAGACAATACTGGCATTTTCTTACCTCCCAGTACTTCATTTTTATGACCTTAATCATGCTTTGTTGACATAGATTTTTTTTTTTTTTTTTTTTGTGCATAAGTGTATGCTATTCCTTGAAGCAGCAAAAAGTTGTTTAGGAATTGGAAAAAGTAGGTATTTTTATGAGTTCTGATGATAACAAAACGCAGGCTTGCCAAAATGTGTCACAAAACCCCTGTTTTAGGTCAAACATGCATACAAAAAATGTTTATGATGATCTTTAACAATGTGTGTCACATTTTTAGTATGAAATCAGGTAGAAAAAGCAATACAGAGATTGTTGAGAATCTTGCTTTGTCTGTCAGGATAGGTTTTGGTCCTTTACAACAGCATGGGTACCTGAGATTTCATCTTACCTCACGTAGCATTTTAGATCTTATTTTTTCTACACTGAACAAAAAATTATGTTTGTGTCAGGGCTTCAAGGTATTCCTTGCCACTGGTGTGATGAACTTCCATGAATGAGATTATTCTTCTCTCTATCATCCCTGCAGATATATGAAGGTCATATACATTTTCTCTATGGGATCATTATTATGAACTTTTTTCATAATCAGATGATTTACCCTGGCCTTTCTGTTGTAAAGGGCTCTGCTGGCATCTCTGTGAAGGCAGGAAATAAATTATATGCTGCAAATATCTGACTTACATTAGCAGGCAGGAGAGAAGTTTCAGTATTCTGTCCATCACTAGAGATGGCAACTTTTGCCGACAGCAACCCCATGTTCTTCATGAAAACTGAACTTAGGTTTTCTCTGACAACCTAAATTACAGCTTCTGCTTATATTTTAAAACTTTTTTTTTTTTTTTTTTTTTTTTTGTGAGCTGTCAGTACAGTATTTTTCAGATAGGTGGGCTGATGATATCTTAAGGGTAATGACATTTCTGGCAAATGTATACTTTCAGACTGATTCTCATTTCATGGATAAATCAGGAATAATTAATTGAAATTAAGGGCATGGAACTGGTGTAAAAAGACAGTCAGGTCCCAGTTTGATTCCACTCTAAATTGGTTTCAGATAGCACCTGCATCTCCACTTCTTTCCTATAAACGAAGGATTGAAGGATCTCCATGTGGAAACCTAGCCTGAGAGAGCTTGTCCAAATAATATTAAATTGCTCTTTGAAACAAATTAATAAAATGTTTAATTCATGAATGCAACGAAAGAGAAGGCTTAAGTGTTGTTTGCATACTGCTCTGGAAAGCACATTGTTGCAGAAAGCAACACAGCGTATTAGCTTGTTACAGGGAAAGAACTGTAATGGTTCAGTGAAAGGCTGAAGGTACACTGGCAGCATCAGATGTCAGTGGTTGTATCATTCTTATTTTGATTTTTTTTTTCTAATGTAGACTCTTTTCTTTGTCTATAAATGTCTAATCCTTGCAATTTACCTTGCTTCAGATACCATAAGAAATTAATTAGAGAGGAAGATAGATTCTCTGCAGCGGGTGTAACCTGGGATGTGGCTGAGAGAGTTCTCAGTGGTATGACATTACTTTTCATTTATTGTTCTGTCTCCCTCCTCTACACTCTAGCATTTGCCTCTGGGACTCTTAGAGGGTGTATTTGAGGAGCATTCTTGGAGTTCAAAACTCTTTTCAAAGTAAGATGAGCCAAAAGAGATTAGACGTAAGCACACAAAATGAATTATGTTCTTGGGAAGAATAAGGTTTATTGAAAAGTAAGTTGCAACGTTTCCAAACCACCCTGTTAGGGAAGTTTAAACAAGCCAATTTAGAAGGGGATATAGCTCCAATGAGTTCCACCATTGTCCTTCCACACCCTGTTACCTGCTGAATTTAGTGCACTGTATCAAAAACCACAGTTTCACTTTCATCAGTCAACAGTCAACATGAGTTGTACAGTCACTTTCCCCTCACATCCCTTGAACACACTATTCTTCTTTCTTCACCTTTTGTTCAGATGAAACCCAAAACTTTAAAGGTAGCTTATTCTGCTTAGTGTGCTTTTGTCATGACCCGCTTCAGCTACTTTGTGATTGCATTGAATCCGAGCCCCCATTACACAGAGTTCTTGAGCACAGGGAGTCTTTAAAAGGCTTCCACCATCTGTTACATGTGCAAAAGACTTGGCAGTTATCTCAGACTAGCTTAGGCTGGCCTGTTTGTTCTCAGCCAAACCATAATCATCATAATACATTATTAATTATAATTATAATAAAATAATTCCAGATTTTGCCTGTAGTTTATTAACGAACTTCCTGCATGAATGACTGTAAGTCTTCTGGTGTTTGTCTGAGTAGATGAGCCTTGAGTTGGAATATTATACTTTTGGAAAAGGAACTTTTCCAGTGTTCAAAGGGGTGAACTGGGAGCCCTGTTTCATAGGGTTGGTAGTATCAGAAAAGGCTGAGAGACATCATGAACAGTAACTTAAAATCCCGACAGAATACAGTGCCTGTTGTCATACTGAAAAGTCTTGGCAGCACACTAAAATTGCTGATGTCGTTTGGAATTTAGCCTTTTGGGATGTTATTCAGTGGACAGGCATACTTTATGTTCTGCTTTTCTATCCAGATGCTTCTGCATAATGTGTATTTCAGCACTGTACTCATACCGTGCTTTCTGCCATGTGTCTCTGCAGTTTGGTCTTGATGTGATCACTGTTCTGCCATGTTGCAACTATTACCTGTTGGCGCTTCTGGTAGCAGAGCAGGATTCACTATGGATAGTTAAAGGAGATGTATATGCCACAGTATTGAACTATTCACTCTGTGAACATGTTCAGCCCTTTACCCTTTCTTTCCTCTGTCTCCCAACATTTCAGCTGTGTCCAACTCTGGATACCAGTGTCTATGGCAATAATACGAATATGCCTCCCATAAATGTGAAATAAATAATAAAACACAAAATACCTACTTCTAGTTGTCTACAACCTTCTTGGGCAAAACTGAGTTTTGATGCAAATCTACTGTGCTGTGTTGGTATCTATCTTTGCACCTGCCGTCACCACTAAGTATGCTTGTGATTACTACTCTGTGCATAGTGTAAAAAAGTCATTACAGACCTTAAAGTCAACGTGATTCATACAGTCCTGTGATCTGTGATCTGCTGTATTTTTTTTGGCTGTGATTTTACAGTATTAGTTGGATCTTAGGATACTGAAATAATTAAAAATATCTATACCTCACTGTTTTTACAGTTATTGCTCAAATATCTCCAGAAATCATAATTAAAGAATCTCTCTTGTGAAACAATTCAAATTTTAAACTGTTTTTACTGTTGTTGGTCTCTTCTATACTTTTAATCTTCCATAATTTCTTTTCACAGCTGTTGCTGTTAACATTTCCTACCATTTACTTTTATTATTCTCAAATGATCCCGCATTTTCATAATCTCTGGTGTAAATCTTTCCTCATTTTTGGCATCTGTTAGGTTATCAAGAAAGCTACTATTTAGAGTTATCTATCTCAATGTGTATCTCAGTTTTTATTGTTTCTGTAAAGTATGAATGCTAAATTTAAGTACTAAAGCATAAATATATGTGTACCCATGCATGAAGAGCAGAATAATTGTGTCAGAAGGAGCACTCCTGCTTTTTTGGCTCATTATGTTGTTAAGCATTCACAGTCCTTTGAGGATTAATACCTTATTTTCAAAAGCATAATGAGAAATAAAATTTTCAGTAATATGCTTTTGCACAGAGTTATTAATTTAGAAAGAATGGTATTTGCATTGAGTGTGACTTTGTTTCTGGTCATGCTTTTGAAAGTCAGGATTTGGACTGCATAAAGTAAGTAGAGCAATTGTACTTTGATCTAGTTTTGTGAGGTTGCCCCCTTCCTGAGTAGCTTTAAATATCTACAGGAATAACCCATAGAACCACAAAGCAAAACATGGAAATGTTAAACAGCTGTGTGTTTTTAAGTTGAGATACTTTATTAATGTCAGTGACATAAACAAACTGCATTGTTAGCATGCTGTCATTAGTATGTTAAACTGTCATGATCCTGCAACATCATGTCTGCAGACACTTTTCTTTGCACCCAGCTTACATAAGGAAATGAATTCAGAAAAGACAAGAACAGTGCATGGCAGATGTTTACTTTAAAACAAGACTGAGCTGCAAGTGAATATGTGAACTTCAACAAATGAAGTTTTCTCTCTTTCAATTTTTGTCAAGTGACAGAAAAAGGGATAATATCAACTAATTTCAGTTCATATGAAAAAGGAATTAATGGAAATAAGTTTTCAAACTTTTGCAAAGAATGGAAGCAAATTACATTCTCATGAGATGCTAAATGAGCTGAGCATATAGTTTGCTGCAGGGTCATTAATCAAAAGGCTGGCTGTTTACAGCTGACATGTTTAACATTCTCACAAATTTACTTTTTCGAAGTGGATGGTGTAGAGCCATGCAGTCTATTTGCATTCTTTATTTCTGCTTATCTCAAAGTTTGATTTAGATACATAAAAATTATTTGAAGTGAGGCTGGACTTTATCATATGTTAACAGATTGCTAATATTTCCCTTCAGGAAAAATGCAGATGGTTTATTTTGATTGTAATCTACTTCTGAAGAGAAGAATACATACCAATGTATTTAATAACAACTACCTAAGACTCAGTTTACAGTTTCAACAGCAGCAACATTTTGGTCCACTACTATAACTATTATCAGCAAAGACTGATGTACTGCCTCCTTTGTGTTAGAACAAAACATGGGTAGCAAGATTTAAATCATTACACAAAATACCCCAGGCTCAAATATAAAATTAAAGAACTTGAATCTCTGGCGTGATACATATTTGAATCCAGAAATCAAGAAACATATGAAGTTATTTCAAATGTCTTGATTTGTTTGATGGCTGGAGGAAAAAATGTAATTTCATTCTCCTGCCTGGCTATTAATAAAATATATATATATATATATATATACATTTTCAATAAAATAGATGCAATTAATATTACAGATCTAATATTAACAAACACAGCGTATTTTAGACGGTTGCTTCATGAAACTGAATATGACAATTGTGATTTTGGTAATTTATTATTGTAGATGCCACAGCTTGTGATCACTAAGTTGTTTTTTGGTCTAAGTTGCCTCAGAGAGATCTACCGTCTTGCGGAGTAGAATATTCTTTTTTCTTACTTAAGTCATTTATTAAAGAACTGTTTTTATAATAGCTACTTCCTGGCTTGAGGTAATTCGTAGTATACTTATACACACATGCTTGGCAGGCAAAACTTACGAATTATAAGAATGTTCCGGTTAACACTTTCATAGGAAGTAATTAATTTGTAACACCATAAAAATAATTTGCCTTGGATTTGTTAGGTATAAGTTCACTTTAAAGAATGTTTGGGTTTGGCAACTTCAACAAACCTCTAAAATGATGAGAAACATTAAAAAAATGGAGAAATGTCATGGTACACTTTTTTGTGCCCACAAGAAGTAATGGGAAAGGGGTAAAATGATCTGCTCTGACAGCTACTTGATGTTATTTTGTACACCCACTCTTCCTCCTAGCTGGCAGGTGGACAAAACAGGTAGAGGAAAGAAGGATAAATTTAAATTAAGCTTGGAATCTTAAGAGTGCAAGTGCATGTTGGCTGCTTGAACTGTAGGGCTGTTTACAGTGCAAAAGAGGAAAATTACAAGGTTTTAACTCTTTCCCTTGCAATGTGTTGCTTTTAAGAACAAGACAGTACTATTTTCTGTCCTGGAGTTGCAGGAAAGCAGTGATGTTCAGTACATTTTGGACTGACAATTGCACTGCAAGTAACTTCATCATTAGTGGCTAAAAGAGACAGCTGGGAATCTAGCTGAAAGCTATTCATGGGTTATCTATGGTTAGACAAAATTAAAAGAAGGATGTGTCTAAAGCTGTGCAGGTTAAAAACTACAGGAGCCTTTTATTTTCCAGAAAAAGATATGGGCTTTCAACCCTGTATGTAAAGACAGCGTTCAAAGGGAGAAAGCATGAAGGGAAAGCTGGGAAGAAAACAGCGTGGCAGAAAAAATGCCAGCCAGTGCAGAGTACCCATCACTGCGGGGCACTTGCTGTGAAGCGCAACGTGTGTTAATGTCTCTCTTTGAAAAAAAATATCTCCGTTTGCTTGTATCAACATTTTACTTATAAATCTTAACTATGTCACCCCTGAGTTTTCTTTTGATGGAGAGAGGAAAAGGCAATCGAGCTTCTTCAATCTGTTCTCCGAGTGCTGTTGTGGAGGCTTCCTGCCCCTCCCGAGCCCCTTGTGACAACCTCAGCTCCACACGGGGAAATGGTTGGGGCAGCAATGTGCTTGGAGTTTGTTTTCTTTTGAAGTTACGGCACTAATCTCATCTGTATCTAATTGTTAAAATATTAGGTCTTCAAAGATTTCCTTTGTAAACAAAAGATTGTCATAACAATTTAAGCAGGATCAGATGTGTAAACTTAAAGAGTGGAACTCTCAATGCTTTTTACAGACTTTTTTTACAAAAGGATACAGTATAGTTGTAATTCAAACCTGCTTAGTGAATTCAATAATCTAAAATATATTATTTGAATGAAATTTGAAAATTAGTTTTGACTAAATACAATTTACCTGAATAAGTTTTTAGTCTGTTACCTGTGTTCATCAGCTTCAATTTCCAATGTGCTAAACCTTCTCTTACATTCCGTTTGGATGCGTTATTCTCTAGATCCATTTCATACTGCAGAATAGAATTTTAAATGACTGCTGACCGTATTAACTGCTGTGTAGGTAAATTCACAAAAGCAAAAATTGCTTTACCACAGTTTAAAAGCATGTGTAATGTTGGAAATAATTGCATTGCCCTGGGAAGTACAATAATTGACAAAACAGGTGTTTGTCATTCCTTGAAGTGTTTTACCTAGAAATAAATCTTATTGATATAAGAGTTTTTTATATTATAATATCCAACAATTTTTGATCAGACACTCAGTATACTGACTTAGAAGTGAAATTAAGATATTTCAAATGTATAGGATTTGAAACAGTTTCTGGAAAAGAGAACAGAGACAGAAAACATTATGTTATGTATTGCATGTCTTTTGACTGCTCATCGATGAACAGATTAATACTGATAGCCAGTGCCTAAAATCTGAAAATTTGTTGATTCAAACTAAGAAACGCAATTTTAGTAGCAAGATTGTGAACTTTAGGAACAAGACATGAGGAATAAATGTAGGCTGTAGTTAATTTTTTTAAATCAAGCCTAGATCTTTCTATAATTATTTCCAAAATCAAATACCAAAGTAGACAAAATTTAATGTGTCTGAAGTGACTGGAGGACATGTAATGCTTTATGAGAGGCAAGTGATCAATAAAGGTGTATAATCTTCATGATTCATGAACCACAATCTGGAGGCTCTTATCTCTTTCTAATGACTGTACCAGAAACATTGATACAGCTATCTTTTGGTTTATGTTAAGATGAACCATGACTGTTTTGAAGAATTAAAACAAAACAAAACAAAAAACCTGCTGGTTTTTTTTTTTTCATTTTAAGTAAAAGAAATTCTAGTGGAGCACTGCAGTGAAGTGACAAGCCTCTACCTAGTTACATCAGCCACAGCATGACATTACATACTGTCATCCAGCGATAGTCTCTTATTAGAAGGAATTACCTTCCAAGTGATTTCAGAAAGGCTTCATTTTAGGGAAAGCAGTTTCTGTACAGCAAAGCTATTGAAAGAGAAATCAGCATGTTTCTTTAAGGTTAAAGAATTATTCTTTTTTCTCTTTGAGTTAAAATCCCTCCCCTCCATGAAAAGAATTGCCTCAGTGTGCCACATATGACCCAAATCTTCTGATGTGTAAAAAATAACTGTATTGGCTCTATTTTACAAGTATTTTCCCTTTGTTTAGGATAGAAAGTAATTTATGATCCCCTGTTCTGTATATATTTTTTTCTCACTCTTTAATCATTTAAATTAATGATACCAATAATACTCTTGAGAAATGAATGAATATAAACTGGATAAACTCAGTGGAAAACCATGTAAGGAAAAATATTTTTTTGTGTATTAAAAATAAAGTATGTCAACAACAATCATATAGAGCTTTCCAGATAAATTTAGAAAGCTAATATAACTAGATTTTCAATAGCTTTCCCATAACAGCTATTTTCTGTAAAATTATGCATCATATTCTCTTTAGGAATGATTCTATTGAATTGGGAATGTGGGAATTTTTAAGAAGACTGGTCTTGTGTGTATGAGTGTCATTCCAGCATGCCACTGAATTGCTGAGTAGTAGTAAGTGAGCCCAAAGAACTCTGACTCCATTTCTGCAGTTTTCCAATGTGGGCAGTAACAGCAACCTACGTCACAGAACATTTGTAATAGATAGTTTATTAGTTTTGGATCCTGCTTTGGTGGTATTTTGTCAGGTTCTTGGGCCTGCTGCAGCTATTTGGTACAACTCCGCACAAAGGCAATAAATACTGAAGGTAGCTGGTCAGCAGTGCTATATGCAGAATTGGCCCTCAGTCTATAGTGGGTTTGACTAGTGCTTACTGAGGGAGCTGTAACAATTTCCTTGACAGGAGCTCCATTTCTTTCACTAGTCATGGCTCTGATACAAGGGGGAACTGAACAATGTGATCTTTGTTATCTGCAAGCATCTTCACCATGTCCCACTCTGAAAACATTAGCTGTTTCCTTTCTCCATAAAAATAGTAATGAAACCCTAATACAGTGTTCATTTCACTAAGGATCGAATTGCCAAATGAATAAGGTCTTTGAGCTCCTCTTTCAAGAATATAAGAGTGCATTTCTGTGTTCACAGTTGTGGCCCTGCCACAGGTAATTATTAGGATGCCAAATTTCTATCAACCCTTCAACTTCTTAAAATTAAAGAAAAATATAAAACCAGTTTATTTTTCAGTAATTCACAGGTTTTGAAAGAAATTTCCATATTGATAATATAACCTAAGTAGCATTAAGAACTGATCACCAGCTACAGCTTCTTATAAATAGGGGAGCTCAGGTTCTTTTATGACTGATCCTCCTAGAAAGCGAACACTCCTTACAAAGCTGGTTTTGAAGGGTGTCTCCTGCTTTCCAACCTCCTGTCCTGTTCCCTCCCTACCACCCGTATAATGGATGCCCCTAGAGGAAAAATCATGGTGACATATATCCAGATATTCACTTAAACCTTTAAAAAAAACCCTGTAAAATTTCCTAGGCATGGTATAAAACAATCTAGTGCTGCCCTCAACTACATGAATGGCCAAAGCTGTCTCCCATCAGTTCTGTGGTCAAGGAAAATACACACAGAATATGAAGTCATCTTTTTTCCCCTCTCTGGCAGCTGTGATGCTTTAGACCAGTGTCTTAAAAATGAGGATTAATTACCAGTGCCATGTTAAGAGCAATTTGTATAATACAGCAGAGAACAAAGGACAGTGTTTTCATTTTTATGTGAAACAATTCATATATTTGTGAGGAAACCAATCAAGACCGCAAGTTAATTTCTTAGGAAATTCTGCTGTTCATGCTACCAGTTTCTGGGAAACCACCTTGTCTTGTTTGAGTAGCAGTTTTATGTTTAGTTCCTGATGTCTCAGTTGAATTTTGCCAGAAGTTGGGATTAAAGCCCAACAAATCCTAGGAAGAGTGAACCTAACTGAAATATCTCACACCTAGTTTTATGGGATTTGTGTTTTAAAACCTGAGCCCAGCTGTCAGGAAATAAATATGGTCAAAAAAGGAAAAATAGGAAAATTTATGAAAAATAAATAAGGACTTTGTAATTAAAAAAATGAGGACTGTAAGCAATCTGATAATTTCAAGATGGCTTGCACTATGGAGGTCACAAAACTGTAAATAAAACTGGATTTTCAGAGGACAGTGTTAGATTTTTGCATGTTTACTCTTCATCTTTTAGGCAAACAGAAATACACCTGAATGATCTTAAAACAACTGAATCTTCCACAGATAATTGTCTTCTATTTTATCTTTGAATGTTTTTTCAAAACACTGTTTCCAAGTGTGCCATAATGTAGAGATGTTGTCAAATCTTAGATGGTACAATTATGGTACATGTCAAATCTTGGATGGTACATGATTAGATTCAAGAGCTGGATGCTTAAACTGTAGATTTAGCAAATTTCTCTTTTCATTTGACCTCATTAATTCCCTCAGGAGAAATTTGTGGGTTAATGTATATGTCACAGAAAGCCTTTGCTCTTTAAGGAAACTCAGTTAGACAAGAATCTTACTCTTCTTCCTTGTCTTTTTCTATTCCTGATAGAAGAATAAACACCAGTATGTTGAACTAATATGATTTTAGAAGATGTGTATGTATTTTTGCTGGAACAGTCTCATTAGAATATTGTGGATCTGTAATATATTTAATCAGCGTAACATTTATTATATGCCTTTTAATACTTGGCCCCAATGAAAAAGATGCCACAGCTCCTACACTGTGCCTCCCACGATGACTGCTTTCTTGTGGGTCTCCAGTGAATACCCTACATGCAATTCGCCATTGAAAACTTCCTGAAAGGGATTCATTGAAAATCTAAATTTTCTTTAGAGTTGGCTGGAGAGTACTCAAAATGATTTAGTACTTTCCTAAGCAGTTTTTCAAAAGGATTATACATTAAAAGGGCAGTCAGAAAATGACCTGTTGGCTGGGCTGAATCCGGAGCAGAAATCTTCCAGAAACACAGCAGAGAAGGGACTTTGTCATGAAGAAAATGAAAACTTTGTTACTAATTATGTACCAAAGGAGAATCATCATACATCTCCTAACACCTGAAGTTCTTCTAAAGAGATTGCTGAAAGGATACTGAGGAGACCACTGTTCTCAAGTGTATAGGCAATGACAAGGAGTGTGCATGCCTATGTGGCTGCCCTTTGGCTCTGGTTAGCAGGCCAGCAAAATAAGACTGTGCAACATCCTCATCTAACTCAGCTGGGATACTCTGAAATTATTTCATAGGCTGTTAACTGAAAAAAAAATACAAGTATTTCTGTTGTGTCTGGTTTTGGCATGGATGCTATGACTTCTTTTAGAGGAATATGATCAGCCCTTTGTTGCAGAGGATGTTGGCCAGGTGCAGAGAGAGCCATAAGTGTCCCTGCAATGCTGCTGGTAGCTCAGAGTGACCAAAAAGCTCAGCAGAGATGATATGGCTTCCTGAGCTTCAGCTTCAGCTCTTGACAGCTGCTACGTCTGGCCAAATGGGTGCTCAAGAACCCTTTGAGATGCTGTCAGTTATAACAAGCATTTCATTAATTTCCACTCATCCTGAAATTATGGAAATCCAGATATGGCCTGGAGGCATCAGTGCAATCGGGGTGGACCAGGGAAGTTAACCTGCAGTAGCTGAGTGTCTAAAACTTTAGCCGGATGTTATGACATAAAGGAGGAAAACTGTATTAAATCTAGATAAATCAGTGCTGTATTGTGTTCAGGAATGGAAAGATATTTATCAGCATAGTGCTTTAGAGTCATATGCTATGGTGGCAAAAAAGTACTGCTAGTTTTCCTTTGTGTTGCAGTTTCAAAGTTCTCCGATACGTATTTAGCTGCCAGTTTGTAATAAAGTCTGTGTGTCAGCACCATCAGGACTTTATGCAAGCCCTAAAAATCAGCCAGCTTCATATTCTAATCAAAATAGAATCTCATGAAGATAATATCAGAGGCTCTACAAAAATGTGTGGCAGCAACTGTTTTTAATAAAAAATAAATAATTGAATATGTGGTGTGTAGCAAGTTGTAGTCTTTATACAGCATTTCATTTTAATGCTCAGGTTACTTTAATTTTCCACTAGTTAATGAAGTGCAAGGCTTGCTTGGTTTCCCAGTATATTTTCATTTTTGTATTGTTAAATGACTTATTTTTGGCAGAGACAAAAATAATTTGTTGGACAAGAACGTGTTGAATCATTCATGCATTTCTGGAAAGCTAGTATTGTATTGATGTTTCTTTATGAAGCTGTTCCACCTCCTATTTTTCTGTAAATTTTAAGAGAAATCTTAGAAAGCTTTTAAAAAATTATCACTGCAAGGGGTTTTTAAACCCAAACTTTTGCCAGAGTTTTAATTTTTTTCTCACTGAAGATGGATTTTTTAAAGAAAACCACTACCTCAGTTATTTCTGAGTCACCACGAATTTAAAGTCAGACCCCCTTCTTTAATGGGTTTCTCATCCTAGTGCTAGTTTTTTCCTCTGATATTTTTATAAAAGCCTTCTGTATTCCCATTTGGATAGCATTACTTCATGGAGCTTCTTCTCAGGCGTTATCTCTTGCCTGCAAGACTTGGCTGAAGCCATATTATTAATTTGTTTCCTCCTCATTTTCCTTTTACAGTAAAGGACTTTTTCAACCTTTGAACTTTGAAATCACATTGGTCATTTCTTTCTCCTTGCATTTTCCTTCTGAAGCAGTATTGAATTCCATTACACTTCCTGGGGTGTCTTTTAGGCTTGACCAGCTTTCCTGTACTCTAGTAGCTGTGTTGTTTGGGTTTTTTGTTTTTTTTTTTCATATTTTCCAGCTACTTTCATTCTTATATTCAACATCTGTTGGGTTTGTGTGTTTGTTTTACCAAAGAAGAGAATGCCAAGCTCTTTCCTGTATTTCCACCTTTCAAGGATAGACTATAATTCAAAATAAACTCTGATTCTCCTTGTTGATAGATAATCGATTCTGTTACCCAGTAAGGGTATAAGACTTTTCCACAGTGATCCTGTCTTTTAAATTTATCACCATTGCATTTTCAGTGATGGTTCCATTTAAAAATGTCACCATTTTGTCCCTCCCTTTATGTTGCTTTGGTAAATATGAGAACCTATTTTTTCTGTCCAGTTATATTTATGAAGATGATTGACATTCCTTTTCAGGTTTGCTTTTGTGGTCTCATAGGTTTGTCCAGTGTACCAATAGCTCTGTCTTTTCCCAGCTTATCTTTCAACCTCTTCTGCTGATCTTGGCAAACTGGGGTTCATTCTGGTACAGTTGTATAGTGAGCACTGGTTGGACTTTGGGAGAGAGGAACAGTAGTCAGGTATGAGAAAAACCGACAAAAAGCTGTTGTCAGTATTGAATTTAGCAAAAAGCCTTTGACATCCTGATAAATGCTGCTGATGTGGAACATTCAAAGAAATTACTTCAGCTTTGCAAAGTGGGTGGTAACAAACATGATAGCCAAAAAGGCTGGAGCACAAGAGGGGTAAAAAGTTTCCTGAGTTGGCAGGGATTTAGTTAATTACAACAGGCTTCAAATGTTTTTGCTGTCTGCAGCTATATTTTTATTTAATCTCTCACTTGTAGTCTGCTCTCTAACTCAAGTGTTGCCATCATCTATTAATGTAGAAAGTGGGGAAAGAATTTTTTTGTAATGAGGGGGTTTTGGTTTGGATTTTTTTCCCCCTATATACAGAAACCATCTGGGGCCATCTCCATCTTTATGTTAGTGACCTGCCTCTAAATCTTGTGAGTCTAACTAGAGTAATTTATGGGCTAAATGAGATGCACCATATTGGTGCTAATGTCTTCCTGAAGCTTTCTAGCTGGGGAAGATTTTTTTTTTCCATTTGTTTTCTCTTGAGCTTGTTTTAATTTTTTTTGTGTGCAGTTTCAGCCAAGTGGTAGCCCTGATTCTTTGATCTTTTTGGCTTCAACTCCAGATGACATTTATGAGAGATGAGAGAGCTTCAGGATACCAGGGAAAGATCCAGCATGATTGGCTGCTGTTTGGCACGGATTTGTAAAAGCAGCTCTCCTTATCTCCCTGACTGAGATCCTGGTACATTTACTGCTATAAAGCCAGCTAGCCAGAGGTCTCATTACCTTCTCAGCAAAAGTTTGTTGTGTCATAGATTTTGACATTCAAATTCAAAGCCTGAATGATTTCATTTTTTATATCAAACATTGACAGGTTCCAAATAAACTGTGGGCCTTCCTTGCAGCAATCAGCCATTTTGGATGCATATTGTCCCCTGTATAATTTAAATGCAGAGTCTGCTTTGCTTTCTCAGACAAAAAACCATATATTTTGTAGTATTTTTGGAAAAGGACACTCTTTGGGTTTCATCCAGACTCTTTGTATTATGTGCAGGTGCTTTGGGGCTTTAATAATTAGGGGACCTTCTAATAGAAGAATCGGAGGACACGGCAGGAAAATTACTATGACGTGGATTCTCTTTGCCTCTACAAAAAACCTAATATTTCCTCTTTTAGCTAAAACAAAATACTAAATTACATCTGTGTTTCAGCCCATAGTTACAGGAAACACAATACAGAATTGATGGAATGATTAAATCATTATTAAGTATGCTCTATGTCAAGCTACCTGAATTCGATTGCTTTACGTTAAAAACACCGATCAAAACCCCAAACCAAACATTAACCTCTAATTGAACCCACATGTAGGGCAAAGGTCTGAAGTTCCTGGGTTAATACCATGTCACTTACTGGTTTTAGGTTGTCATAGTATAGTAAATCTACTTGAACTGTTTGTGGGGGTTTTTTCCTAAGGGCAACCAAAGGAATAGATGTGCTTTTTGTACTAGGCAGGTTTGCAGTAGGCAAAATCTTTTTTTTTTTTTTTTTACCATGTCCCACCCCTAAACCACACAAGATTTGAATTAACTCAAAATCATACTTTTCTGTTCAGCAGAAAGCCTATCACCGTAAGTCACCAATTGGCACATTATATTATATTACAGTGAGACTACCGAGAGGTGCCAGGGCAGGCAGAACTTATCTTTCCAAACCAGCTCACAGAGAAACTCACTGATACATGCCTGCAGGTATGTTGACTGCAGGTGTTTATCCATGTGGTGTGGGCATGTACTCGTGTACACACCTCTATGCTGGTCTCTCTCTGTATGTGTAGAGTGTATGAGCATGTTGTTAGCAGAGGAAGCACTGGTGTTCTCAAGCGGTGCTGCCTCTTTGTGCTGTCACCCTCCATGTAAGCTCTGTACCTACAGCTGGTTGACTTTGATTATCACCCAGCAAACTGATGGAAGTTAAAAGCTAAGAGGAACCTTAAATGGTTAGCAACAACACAGCATGCTAAGATTTTAGCTCATGAAGGATAAAGCATGACAGTTGTCTTAGGAAGCTAACAAATAAATAATGGCACTATGAGCCAAGGGGACAAAAAGGCAGTGAAAACATTTTCCTAGTGCTTATAGATAGTGTAAAATTATTCATCAAAGCATTTTGCAAAGATGCATTAGGCTCAAGAAGCTGTTTTGATTCTTACAGTCTGATGAACTAGAAAATTAAAAGTTTACCCTGACAGTGCTATTCAGACCTGCTAATTATTTACTAATTTTTGCTTGACAGCATGGTGCTTTATATTAGACCTAATTGACATTATATCTTACTGTATATATCAGAAGTAGAAATGGACAATCAGCATATGCTGATATTTTCCTTTCATTACAATGACAAAGGAAGAAAATATTCTGTTATTATACTGTCATCGCCATTCTTAGGAAGTATCCAGTATTTAATATTTTATATTGTTGTCTTAAGTTACAAACATTCGTTGATACTCCAAACATCCCAGTGCTGAGTATTTTTCTTATTTTACAATTAGAGAAATAGAAGGAAAGGGTTTTTTTTTTTGTCTTAAACATCAAAGTACTGAGTCTGCTGGTTTATAGACTGGCTATTGACCCTTTTAGTCCCTCAGAGTTAAGTTTTCAGATGCCTTATACCCATTTTTGCCTCAGAAGTATCCATATATTACCTGTGCTTTATTCTGCACTGGGAAAATGTGTTCTTCCTATTAACTGTGATAAATCTGCCCTTTACTTTTCATGTTATTCATCACGCAAACAACTTCTGCCTGGCTTTTTCATCTGTTTCTTGGCTCAGTTCTTCATCTGGTCACTACTGATATTTCTGTGCTCACCCTGACTGTTTTCTCATCCTGTTGTATCCTAAATGCTATGGA
The DNA here is from genome assembly GCF_965140245.1 of Athene noctua. Taxonomy (NCBI): domain Eukaryota; kingdom Metazoa; phylum Chordata; class Aves; order Strigiformes; family Strigidae; genus Athene; species Athene noctua. Next base: position 44,258,216 of record NC_134039.1, on the reverse strand, counting down.
AATCATCAACTTTCTGGGGCAAAGACTCCTAGCTGCATGTTGTTCCAGTGTGCAGGCAGCATATTTGGCCCAAATATTTATTATTTCTAGAAGATACCATAATACATCTTAGGTAACTATTAATAATAATCATTTAAAACAACCTCTACAAAATTAACTTTACAGCCATTGTTCAAATTTAGTCAAAGTCATCACCTGTTATTCCTTAATAATTCAGTAATGCTCTTCTTTCAGATTACTGGGTGTTTTGGGTTTTTTTCAGCAGAACTCCTTGAAGGAGCCTGCTTAAAATAGATGGAATGAAATTGTTCATGAAAAAGTTAATTGAGAGTGTTTTGTACTTAGAAGGTGGGGATGTAAAATTAGAGATCTGGATCGGAAAGCCCCTTTGTTGTTCCTTCTAGTCTAATCCTACATTGCTGATATAAATAGTGATATTTGGCTGTCCTCACCTTGAACATTCTATTTCCCTTAGTAACAATTTTATGGTCTGCCCACAGCATCTTGTTAAATTTCCTCTTCTCACTGGGTTGAGTTTTTATATAGATTTTCTCAAATGCAGTAACATGAAATAGTAAAACAATAAAGAGCAGTAAATGGTTGAAAGCAGGAAATTTTTTAAAATATATGTGAGATAGCTATCAGGAAAGCAGTCAAAAAATGCAAAGCAAAATAATATTGGAGCCAGGAGTCAAAGGAAATGAGAATATACTCTGAGTTCAATAAAAATAATAATAAAAATATTAAAATAGAATAACAAAAGTGATAGATTTAATAATCTTAACTAAAATTGAATTAGAAAAGATGCTTTTATCCAGTAATAACGTTTGTGTCTGTTTTGGTAAAGCATTCCACTGATTTTCGTCGTTTGTCAATTGTAAGGCAATGGTTAATTATCAGGGTACAATTAGCATTTAGTAAAAATGACAAGGAGGAATGTTCCCTGATAACTGTATAATCTGATGTATCCCAGCATTTTAAAAGGAAAAGCAGGGAAACACTTAAAACTTAACACTTAAAAATTACAAGCTCAAAAAAGGAAGCCTACAGAGGGTGGAAGCAAGGACAGATAGCCTGAGAGAAGTAGAAAGAAGTTGTCCAAGCAACCAGGGATCAGGTTAGGAAGACCAAAGCTCTGATAGAATTAAATCTGGCCAGGGACATTAAGGGCAACAGGAAAAGCTTATATACATACATCACTGATAGAAGGAAGACTAGGGAAAATGTGAGCTGTGTCTGGAAGGAAATGGGAGACCTGGTAACCCAGGATATGGAGAAGGCTAAGGTACTCAACAATATTTTTACCTCAGTCTTCACCGGCAAGTGCTCCAGCCACACCGTCCAAGTTGCAGAAGGCGAAGGCAGGGACTGGGAGAATGAAGAACCTACCACTGTAGAGGATCAGGTTTGAGACCATCTAAGGGACCTGAAGCTATACAAGTCCATGGGACCTGATGAGATGCATCCGCCGGTGGATGAAGTGGCTAAGCCACTATCCATCATATTTGAGAAGTTGTGCCACTCTGATGAAGTTCCCTCTGACTGGAAAAGTGGAAACATAAATCCCTTTTTTAAAAAGGGAAAAAAGGAAGCACCAGGGAGCTACAGGCCAGTCAGTCTCACCTCCATGCCTGCCAACATCATGGAGTGAGTCCTCCTGGAATATATTCTAGGGCACATGGAAAATAAGGAGGTTGTTGGTGACAGCCAACATGGCTTCACTAAGGAAATTTGGTGGCCTTTATGACAGGGTTACAGCACTGGTGGACAAGGGAAGAGCAACTGATGTCATCTACCTGGACTTGTGTAAAACATTTGACACTGTCCTGAACAACAACCTTGTCTCTGAACTGGAGAGACATGGATTTGATGGATGGACCACTCAGTGGATAAGGAATTGGCTGGAAGGTTGCACTCAAAGAGTTCTGGTCAACGGCTCAATGTCCAGGTAGAGAGCAGTGATGAGTGGTGTTCCTCAGTGGTCTGTGCTGGGGCTAGTGCTGTTTAACATCTTTGTTGGTGACATGGACAGTGGGACTGAGTGCACCCTCAGCAAGTTTGCTGATGACACAAAGCTGTGTGGTGCAGTCGACACGCTGGAGGGAAGGGATGTGCCATCCAGAGGGACCTGGACAGGCTTGAGAGGTGGGACCATGCAACCTCATGAAGTGCAACAAGGCCAAGTGCAAGGTCCTGCCCATGGGTCGGGGCAATCCCAAGCACAGATACAGGCTGGGTAATGAGTAGATTGAGAGCAGCCCTGCAGAGAAGGACTTGGGAGCAGTAGTGGATGGAAAACTGACTATGAGCCAGCAATGTGCACTCGCAGCTCAGAAAGCCAACTGTATCCTGGGCTGCATCAAGAGAAGTGTGGCCAGCAGGGTGAGGGAGATGATTCTCCTCCTCTACTTCACTCTCGTGAGATGCCACCTGGAGTACTGTGTTCAGCTCTGGGGTCCCATGTAAGAAATATATGTGCCTGCTTGAGTGGGTCCAGAGGAGGCCACAAAGATGGTCAGGGGGCTGGAGCACCCCCTTATGAGTACAGGCTGAAAGAGTTGGGGTTGTTCAGCCTGGAGAAGAGAAGACTCCAGGGAGACCTTAGAGCCCCCTTCCAGTACTTAAAGGGACCTACAGGAAAGATGGGGAGGGACTCTTTAACAAGGGTGAGGGGTTATGGTTTTAAACTGAAAGAGGGTAGATTTAGATTAGATATAAGGAAGAAATTCTTCCCTGTGAGGGTGGTGAGACACAGGCACAGGTTGCCCAGAGCAGCTGTGGCTGCCCCCTCCCTGGCAGTGTTCAAGGCCAGGCTGGATGAGGCTTTGAGCAACCTGGGCTAGTGGAAGGTGTCCCTGCCCATGGCAGGGGGCGTGGAACTAGATGACCTTTAAGGTCCCTTCCTACTCAAACCATTCTATGAATCTGTGATGCTCAGTAAATTCTTGAAGGTAGAAAGGCAGTATCAGTCAATTCGAGAAGTTAAATGCAGAACCACATTTTGGAAATACAATGAACAGGAATCATGAAGTCATTACCCAGTAATCCTGACACTGTATTCAATATATTCAGGTGTATATTATTTACATAATCCTCACATGTGGAGAGGAACATCTTTTAATTGTCAAACAACCAAGATGTGATTAAACAGAACATGCCGTGCATATTGCTGCTTTCCAGTAGTGCTGCTTCTCGGCATTTGCTTTACACTTCTGGAAAAAGCTATTTAATAAAACTTTCAATACCCACTGTTGCAGCAGCCATAAAATAACAGGGGCCTCCCAGACCTGCTACATGAGAACTCAGAAAGAGTTCCTTATCTAATCAAGGAGAAGAATCTTCTGACTCACTTTATGGTATTATACAACCGTGTACATGCTGTAGGTGGTCTACCTATTGAAAGCTAACTCACAAAGCATGTTGTGATAAACTTTTTGCTAGACAAAATAGTAAACTGAAATAAGATTTAGCAATTTCTTTTTGTCATATAAAACAAGAGGAAACAGGAGAATTGTGATATCTCACAGTGATTGTTGTCACTGATTTTTAATATTCATTGCACTGTTATATTGTTAATGGAAATATTCATAGAATAATGACAAAATGTTCACTGTAGTGGCAGAAAAATGTTTAAGGTTTTTTCATACATCAAACGTCTCAATACGGAATTAAATTAGAGCAATTCATGGTAAGCTGATTAGAAAACAGAATGAAATTAGGTAAAATAATTCAATTTAAATCAAAATGAGGTAATTTTTCAAAACACTGTTTGCAGGTTCCATTTTTCTGCAGAGACTTCCATGAAAATAACTGCAGCCACTTCTTTAAAATCTTTTCTTTTAATCAATATTTTTTACAGCAGTTGAGATTAGGTTATTCATTGTAGTGACAACAATGTCGATGAACTCATTTGGCCTTAATGATTTGATTCTGGCAGCAGCTACTAATTCTGCTTACTAGGAAACTTAAGGTTTTTGTATGAAGGTTAAAGACAGAAGTGGTTCCTGGGATGGCTGACAGGGTGGATTAGTACTGCTGAGCCCTGTAGGAAAAGGTCACCACTGCAGTATGTAAGGGAGGGTTGTCACTGAGGGAGGTGAAGTCACATCTAGCCTACAAAGAGAGGTTTGGACTTGCATAAACTAGTCATTGGCAGATATAAGAAGGATTTGCTTATTGTTTCCTGCTTATCTTTGCCTACCAACACTGCTCCTGGCTTCTAATCACTGCTGCCAGACAGCCGTCACCATTGATGGGACTGTCAGCTGTTCTCTCTTCTTCCTGTTCCCAACATTATTTGTTTGTGACATTTCCAAACAGAAAATCTTGAGCAAACACGGCACTGCTGGGTGAGCAAAGAAAAACAGAAGAAATTTATCTGCTGACAGAGGTTTTTAAGCTACAGAAAGCTCCTTTAGGTTTTTATTTTATTTTTGAAATTGCATACAGTATTCCGTGCTTATCTGTATCTCACTGAGAATTCATGTTCAATCCTAATAACTTGCATCCCATTTAAATGGGAATAACTGAAGATCTCATTACTTAGGACTTTGAATGATTAGTCATTGGTGCATAGGTTCTCTAAAGATTCATAGAATATTGTAGCATATAGTGGCTTTAGAAGACAATTTCAGTCAGTTGCACAAGATAATACTGGCTATGAAACACGGCTTGCTAGAAAAGTGATGGCTCAGCAGTTCACCCTGAAATGTCACGCCATTTCAAAGACTTATCTTTCACAGTGCTGCAGAGCCTACATACACAGAAATGATATTATATGTAAATGGGAGTGCATAATACATTGACAAAGTTTGCAAAATGACATCTGAATTATAAGAAATAAGAAGTGATTGACAGGTTTCAGTTTGTATTTAATGGTATGTGGGTTTACAAGCCTTGTCCACAGCAGCATGAAGGGTGCTATCTGAATTTGATGAGCTGATGGTCTGGTCTCACTTAAGACAACTAACTGTTTACTGCACTAGGTTGTTCCATCTGGGTTATGTTTTCTCCTATACCAGCTTCATGCTATGTTCTCTCTTTAGTACAGTATAGCTCTGCACAGTCCTGTTATACTGCAGTACATTGCAATGTAAAATAAAAATTTTCTTAACTGTTAGGAGAGCAATTGCAGATAACTATAGATGTTCCTTCCCAGTCCCAAAAAATAAGTTTCAATGCGGAGCGTGACCTGTTAAAAGAAATGTATCGCAAACTTCCACAGATTTTAATGACATTGCAGATAGATAGTATGTATATATACTATGCATATGGTAACAGGAGTCCTCAAGGTTTGTACACAGCTCCTGAATCAATTTAACTATATAATCAGTTTAGGAACCAGCCTAGTTAAGCCAGACACCATTTGGGTGGATCCACATATATATGTTTTGCTACAGAATTGTAGAGCTCCCTTCAGAAGAGAAGCTCTAGTCTTGAAAAGGAAATTTAATGTTTCTACTTGATGTTTGTCACCTAGTCTCTCTGCAAAGAGCACTTAGAACACGTTACAAAAGGCAGAGGAAGCCAAATGATTAGTCTGAAAAGCTGGGAGGCAGTGAATTTAGGTTTGAAACATGAATATTCATCAGATCTTTCTCCCCTAAAATAATCATCAAGCACAACCTTTCTTTCAGAAAAGCTGTCAAGTCTGACATAATGTGCATTGAGAACCTGACTTAGAAATTAGTAACTCTGAAATGGAAGAATCTTTTCAAGCAGCATTAAACAGCATTTTAGCAGTTTCCCATTAAATTTTCTTCAGTATCTGTAAAGTTCATTGATTTCAGAGAAATAAAAAGCAGCAATATGTAAAGATGGAGACAGTACTCAGGAGTGAACCAACTCCTCCCCCTTCAAACTTTAAAAATAAAAAGAGGCTAAAAAATGCATTCAACTAATGTAAAGGGGTGAATTAATCTGTCTCATATCTGGGAGTGCTTGATAGAAGCAAAGGATATAGGATGCCTTTCTGCTTTCCCTGCTCAGCTGTATTATTCACTATAATTTTAGGCAGACTGTCTCTCAACAGACTGAAGGGTGTGCAATAATTGGGAAAATCAGTCCATTGGATGATGTCCTTAACTGCTTAGGTGTCACATTTTTAGACATCTATGCTTGAGAATTTTAATCTCTATCCAAATCTTACATGTCATAAAGAAAAATGAAGCTACATAATATCATCAGTTTTGGTATTTTGAATCACTCAGAAATAAGTTCAAAGAACCCTCTAAATTATAGTTTAATAACAAAGGAAATCTCTTTTCTCTAAAGGAAATTCCTAGGAAAATGCTAATCCTATGGTAAGGCTGATTAGGTATGATTTATACCTTGGAACATAAAGGGGTTTTTTATGTTTATTCCAATATTAAAAAGCATATTTGCATTATCCTTATGAATTCCTAGTTCCTTTAAAAAGAATAGCTAGGCTCAGGCATTTAATTGTGCACTGCTTTATGAAATATATTTCTTTTTTGTCAGTTGTTGTTTTTCAAATTCAAATTTGTCAAGTTGATTTATATCTTAGTTTGTTTCATTTCTTCCCCAAGAGACTTCTGCTTTTGTGAGTGTCCCAAGTAAGGGACTTCTCAGTAGATGCAGATTTATTTTATTTTTTTAACAAACAAATATCCTGACTTCTACTGGCAGACAATTTTGATAGTGGAAAGGAAGAAAGATATAATGAGATGGACTCACATGCTGCACAATCTAGGGGAGGGCCCTTAATGGCTTGTTTATTTTCCAGGGTTGCACACTCCAGCATTCCCAAGTGTAAACTGTTGCATTTGACAGATTTGAGTATGACCAGGGGACTGAACCAGCAGCCTGTCATGTTCAACTGTGCTGAATGTTTTCAGTAGCAGTGTTACACCAAAAGATTGGAGCCTGAACAGCTCATCAGTCTCAGGAGACTCCTAGATTTTGCCATGTTACAGGCAGACCATGACTGACTCATAGGCATACCTTAATAAAAGGAAGGAGAAATCAAACTTTGAATGAAGGATAAGAGAAGCATCTTTATTAAGCCAGTGAGTTAGCAAAAAGTGGAAGAAGGTCAGAGGTCCTCTGACTGTTCTGCCTGGTTTTCTCCTCCTCTGGAAAAAGCAACAAAACATAGCAAGGTGATTGAAGAATTGTCTCTGGGATACTGCTGCTCCTTTGCCTTTACAGTGACTGAAGCAGTATAGTCAAGAAAAGGGAGCAGTATTTTTTGCAGGGGTTTCTTCTGCACTGCTGCAAGGGAAAATAGTGATCTTAGTTTATTAGCAGTTAAATATTACATATTAGCAATTAGATATTACATGTTACTCCTCTCACAGTTGGTCCTATCTGTTACATTTTAGCACAATAGTCTTGATTGTTACTCAGTATAAGGTTAGCTATTCCTTTACTCAGATTGTAGTCCTTCAAAACCATTTTAGGACATTTTGTCGTTTATATTTATGCCAGTAATCTTGTACCTTTCCTGGGAATTTAAATTCGGAGAGGGAGAGAGGGGTGTTAGATATGGAAATGAAGACTTTTTCTAAGGGAAAAAGCTGTAGATATTATAAACATTGGTTGGTGTAGAAGAACTGTGATCAGTAGTAGTACATACTGTATATGTTGGGGATTTTAAGAGGTAAGTTCACACCAGAGTTTTCATCCTGTCCTAGCCTGTTCTCACTATGGCAATACCCTCTGTCCTTTAATTTCCAGTGCTTCTGATAATTTCATGTGGTCTGTCAGAGAGCAAAGATTATCTGAATTTTAGGTTAAACGGGAGAGAATGGGGCAATTTCAGGTGAAAACTAAGTACACAAAGTACCTGAATAGTATAAAGGTACACACTTTCTCTGCTAGAATTACATTTTTGCTGCAGGCCTTGCGTCACTGTCTGTAGTACCCTTTGTCTCAGCTCTATATGTATAGAGTAGAAACGATGCAGCAGTTCAATTCTCCAAACTCTCTGCTCTCTGCTGTCTAGAGCTCTGACCTTTGTAGGTAACATACATCTTTTTTTCATGCAGAAATTGAGCTTGGTGTCCCTCTCTGCTGCAATCCATCATATTTCCACAGTCTCTTGCTGTCTGGTCTTTTGATGTCTTTCTTGCATCCTAATTCTTTCTGCATCATTGCAGATGAGTATTTTCCTTCCTAATTCTCCTAGCAGGTAGCAAAAAGGACACTAGTAATTTCTGTTCTCATTCCAGCAGAACTGCAGGCTTCCTGCTTATCCATTACAGTATTTTTTTCTCCCTTTCACATGGAAAAACTGCATTGAAAAAACAGTGTGCATGCATTCTTTCTTTTTTTTTCCTGATAATTTTAGATTTACTTGCCCACTTTCATAGCTTAATTTGGGTTAGGTTTTTTTGGGTGATAACAATAAATAGCAAACTTATTTTTCATATTACTAAAGTTAATTAAAAACTCACATAGTTGCAAGGTTAAGTTGCATTTAAAATGTGTCTTGCTTACAACTGTAATGTAATCATAATTTTTGAGAGATATTTAAACTGTTTCTGAGATGAGGTATCCTATGCAGAAAAATGAGCTGCTTGGAAGGACCCTGTGCCCAGCAGGTAACTGTGACTCCAGCAGGATGCAGTGGACTTGTCACGTATGCCCTAGCAGAAAGACAAGGTTCCTCAAGGGCCATATGTTCCTCCCCAACTATCTGTATTTGCTGCTACTGTTCCTCAAGCACACATGCAGGCTGTGGTGGTCTGGGAAGGACCAGCCAGAGGGCTTTTGTCACCATCATTCACCACTTCTTGTTCTTCCCATCACAAAATCCATTTTCTGCCCCTTGGTACCAACCTCAGCATGCTCCCCAGTTGCCCAGAATCCCTGAGAAACAGCCAGAACCAAAGTCCTTAAACATTTGAGAGATTCTGACATGTTAGGGGAGTAAATCCACATGGGCAGTTAAGTATGTGCCTACAGGGAGATCAGTCATTGTTTTTCTCCTACTGAAGATGCTTAGAGGCTGAAATGTGTTCCCTTCTTAAAGCCTGTAATCCACACCATGCTGACAAGCTGTGTCAAGAGTGTCTTGAACCCATGAGCACCTTTTTTCACTTTCAGTCAATCCGATAATATTAGTAATTTCAGTACTTTCATCCCTTGGAAAGAGAGAACTCATAGTGAGATACATTAGTGCTGCCACCTTTTCAGCTGAAAGGGGTGCTTTTAATGTGCTGTTTCTCTGAACTTTGAGCTCAGAACAGCCAAGGGAAATATTCTGTTGTCCGGAGGAAGGACCACAACTTTCTAAAGACTTTGGATTCTTCTTTTTTGAAGAAAATTGTTTACAGGAAACATCTGTCACTGTACTAGGAAGAATACAAAAAGTTTTGAATGCATAAAAATTATTGTTGTTGGTTATGTATCTTTAGAGATTTGATCAAAATTTGCCATTTCTTTTTAAAGGCATTTCTCATATTTTGGCTCTTGTTTTGCATTAAATTATGAGTTAAATGTTTTTTAATTTCTCACAAGACAAATTGAAATATGTTTGATTTTAAAAAAAGAAATTATCTTCTCAAAGTTTTGTTTGAACCATCCATTTTATGTTATCCTTTATTATTTTATTATCTATACATTTAGCGTATATGCATATAGCATATGACTAGCACATGCTATAATGTTTCATTGAAGATGCTTCAATTTAGAAAAAGGTAGTTTTGTTCAGTATTAAGTAGAGTTTTCCATAATGATTTGAAATAGCAGATAAATTGAACCATCTGATAACTAAGATATAAAAAGAATATTTGCAGTGCCCTTATACCTGTTTTCTCAGTGCAAAAAAAGTGTTATTTCTGGTTTTAATATGAGTTTAATAAGTGTAAGTATAGATTTATTGAAATACATAAATTAGTTCCTAAGTTATTCAAGTTTTTGAGCAAATTGTGACTTTTTAAAAGTATTATTAGATGTTTCATTTTTCTATTAAAAATCAGTATATTGTCAAATATGTTTTGATTCAAAATTTCCAGCTAACTTTAAATCTGCATAGCTCCAATATTTTGCCCTGTCATAGTCCAGAAACCTGAGCAATTTATGTGGCCTGCAAGTCATTCCTACAATTCTCTCTTCTTCAGATTCCTAAAAATTGGGTAAGGATTAAGTTGAAACCCAGGTAATAGTTCCATAATTGAGCTCCTACCCACATTGACAAGATGATAAGTACATGGCACAGGGACTCTTTAAGAGATTATGGGACCAACGAAGATTGAATACCACTGATATATGGAATAGCAAATATATATAGTTGGAGACTTCTGGTGATAGAATCAATCCCAGTTGTGATCTCTGAGCAGAATTAAAATACTATGACTCAATGATGGCATGACCATGTGAAAAGCGGCAATGGAACATAAGGTGCAAATGAATAACATCTAGAATTGCTGCAACAGTCTGGCACAAGTCAGGATTAAAGATAACCGACTCTTCAAACAGAATTTACCTAAAACTAACCAATGTCAATAATCTAAATGCCTAAATAGCTCTTTAATTCAGAATGAGAAAATCTTGAACATTTGGGGAATTGAAAAAAAATATCAAATAAATGCTAGGATGACTAAACCTCTGCAAATAAATTTGATTCTGAAATCCATGTTTTCTAAAGTCAGCAACCTGACCTTTATGGGGAAAAGGGTGAGAAGGAATTAAAAATCAGGAAAAAACCTGCAAATCTCAAACCTGAATAAAAATGTTCCATGAACCTATTTATTAAAAAGAGAATAGAAATAAGCCTGAACTGGATGATTTTATATTTTTTTTAAGCAGTCTGGTTTTGTGTACAGGTTCATGTGTGTCTGATACATGATACATTTAATTCATATTGCACATTTCCTCTCAAAGAGACTTCTACTCTGCCTCTGTCTTCATGTGGCTTTGTATTTCCGTGAGTTACAAACTATAATTTTTTGAGCATTTATGTTTTCTGCAAAGTTTGATTAAAATCAGCCAGTAGTTTTGCCCAGGCAGCAGTGATGACCAAGGTCCTGAAAGCCAGATGTGCAGAGAGCATGAGCATTGAAGCTTTCATTCCTTACTAAATCATGCTAAAAAAAACAGGACATGCAGAAGGAGGAGAAAGTCCCTTCCTACTTTCTGCTAAAGCAGTAATCTGGGCCTTTACTCAGCAAAATCTGGGTAATGAGCAATGAATGTGAATGACAGTCCTGGCAAACAAAACCAGAAGAAACAGCTTTGTGTTCTGCTTAACTTGTCCTTTGTAAGGTTGTTGTCATGATGCTGACTGCAAGCAAGTCTACTAGGCTGCAGATAACAGGCTTTCCCTGTTACCTGAAAATGTTTGTGTGGATCAAGCTCTCAAAGAGTTTCAAGGGTGAAGATTGTTAGTAAGAAGCCCTTTAGGCATCAAACTAGCAGCTTTTCCCACAGTTGCAACTTGTTGCTAAATTCAGCAAACCAGCACCATGTCTTGAGACCTGCGGGGAAAAATCTACATTGAACAAGGGTGTGTGGGAGGAAACCTATTGCTTGCAGTTGCTTCCCAGATAAAATTCATCCCATGGTTCCTGAAGGGCTGTGTTTCTGACTGCTCATGCGTGGTGGGAGGCATCCCGCTCCCAGGGTACTGTCCCCACTCCTTAGATGGCAGTGCAGGACCACAAGCTCTGGGACCACATTATGCCAACTGGTAAGAAGGTTATCAGGGAGTGCTGCAGTGAAGTAACGAGGATTGGAGGTGTCCCACAATAAGTTGTTACTTTCAGCTTACAGTTGCAAAGGAAGATTTAAAACAAACAAGCATGAAATTACAAATGAATTATAACAAATTTGGTTTAGTCTCTGCATGCCCCATCTCTTCATCAACAAAGGACAATGTGGAGTAACAAATATGTCTCACAAGCCAAAACCAACTCCAAACCTTGCTTTACCACAGCAGCAAAGATGCATGAAAACGCTGCTTTGAAGTGTTGCTGTTTCATGGAGACTTACAGGATGAACATCATGACCAGAATGAATAGAGATTTACTTCTCATCATTCTGCTAACATAGTTATGTATGGTTTTTTCTTTAGATTGAGTTTAATCAGTTGCAAGCAGGAAAAATAAATCCCTGCTTCTGCACGTAAGCAAAAATAGTATAGGTATATTTCTGAATACTCTTAAAAGTGAGAGACTACACAGCAGAGGAGGTTACCAGTAAATAGGACTTTGACATCAGGCAAATAATTACTGAGAAGAATTCTCCTCTGAACAATTATCAGGAGGATGTTTGGTTTCTTCATATGCTGTAAAGACTAGGTTGCATAAAGAGCTTTGATTTTTCAGTGTCTCCCTCCTGGCTGAAGTTGTGACTGGCAGTTTACAAATGTGAATGGCAAATTCTGCTTATCTCAGGGTATTTAACATGCTGGTTTTGATATGGTTTTCCTTCAAATACAAATGTGGATCCCATGAGATGTTTCTTAATGCTTGTGGGATCTCATTTCTTTCTTCACTTTTGCGGATATGAGTTGACCATACACAAAGTGAAGAATGACATTTTTACTTCTTAAAGTGATGAGGTAACAAGGAATGAAGTTTCATATTGCTTTTGTGTCTTCTGAAGAATTGTATAAGCACTGTAATTTATTTATTTATATCCATTCAAATGATGTTAATTAATTTGTCTGAATCTGCATTTGAAAAATGGAAACATTTCTTGGATCCAAACAGGGTATTAAAATCATAATAAACAGCAGCAGGAAGTTAATTCCATCAAAAGCTTTTCTCTTTTGGTTGGTTATGATGTTGCCAACAGTTCTTGGTGGAATTACTTCCTTACATCTTGCTTCAGCCCAGATATTACTATTTTCCATAGATTGTTTGAAATGTAATTAAAAATAGATGCTGTTTATCTCATGAAAAAAAAAAAAACAACCAAACAAACAAAAAAAAAAACCCCAACAAAAAAAACACCTGGAAAACTGTGCATTCCAAGAACAAAATGCCTTCTCTAGTTGGATATTTGCTATTTTATTCAAGTAACACTTGCCTAAGTTCCATTTTACAAAGTTCCTTCTTCTGATTGTTGATACATTCTGTTATGAATTTAGAGCTAGTTAATGACTTTCTGCTGTCCCTATCATGTCAGATTAAGCGTTGTATTCAGAAATAAATGGAAACCAGAAGGGATTCTGGCAAAGACTTATTTGGATCCTGAGGTGTGGGTATGCAGGTTTTGCAAGGTATGCATAATCATCACAAGAAATTTAAATCTTCCATCAATTCATTTTCTTTCCTGCAGGCTCTAAAACCAAATTATTTCCTAAAGCACTTATTAAATGCTTGGAAAAAGAAATACGGAAATACATTGACCTTGCAAAAATGCATTTTGCTCTAATGGTGCTCTTGGGCTAGAAGTAATTTCTGTAGTAGGATATAATTTTCTAATTGGATCTTACAAAAAAATTTCAAAGGTGAAATAAAAAATCATCCCAATGTGATACTTCATGAAAGCAGATGCATAAATGCATTGCTATTCTTTTTAATTATAAACAATTTTCCTTAGAATATGCTGAATGTATCCATTTTGAAATGTACATGTCATGATTTTCTATCCGTGACCTCAAAGTAATTCAGGATTAATGCTTCAGTGGTTGCCTTGTTTGGGTATGACAGGTAATACATTACACTTGCTGAGGAAAAGGTGGTGAGTCCAACTGGCTATGTTTTTATTTAACTATGAGGATAGAATATCTATAATGAAATTTATAGCCCCTGCAGGTTTCTGGTTTAATTCAGGGACTGGGCTTTGGCTCTCAGTGTCTGAGGATTGAAACAAAATATTGATTTTATGAACTCCATGCCATCTTGAATCTGTCTGTGGAGGGTCACTGTAGCTGTTTTATGAATAATGAGCAGCTGAGCTCATAGTAAAAGATTTAAAATGGATTAATTCACGATGAATTGAACTTTGAAGGAGAAAGTTTGCCAGCTGATATATTGACATGCTAGTGAGGAGTTGCTTTGAGTAAAACATGTCAATTATTTTCTTATCTTTTCTTCTTAATGAGCTAAGAGATCATTTCTGTTCTCAAAAGTCAATTAGAGGAGTAGCTATAAAGTCTTGTTAGGCTGAATCCTGCCTTACTCTCCTGGAACATGTCCTGAAATATGGGTGTCAGAGAGGATGGTTCATGGCAGCAGCCTGGACTGCATGTTAATATTCACTTTACTGGTGTGCTGTAGAGAAACCATGTTCACTCCATGGAGTGTATTGTGAAGGCTGATTTATGGATTGCATTCCCTGTTTCATGGATTTTATGCGTGGAGGACTAGCTTAAGCACAGGCTGATGATCAGTGAGTTCTATCTTCCTCTTGCAGGACTTAATTTGTATGAATAGAGTAAGGAAATGTGTACTAAGTTCACGTGGACTATCACGCTTTCTACTGTGGACATCTAGTTGAAATCCTCTACCTTGTTCATATTTCTCCAGTCTTTCCTGCTTAACTTTTGGATGTACCTGCCTTTGTTTGATGACTGCCTAGGGGATTAAATGCCAACCTTTGATTTTCTAACTCACATTTAATATAGATGTCTTGCACATCACTGACACAGATTGTCTTACACTCCAGGTAGCTGCTTACTTCAAAGGTGGCTAAATTTGGGTATTTTACTTTTTTAGGGCACTGTTGGCTAATTTAAATAACTGTCCAGTATAACTGAGGGTGTTGCAGTCCTAGTCACTGCAATAGACTAGTGTACTAGGATCTTATTTGGCAAACATGGAATTAAGCTATACTAATCAAAGCAATTGTTTGTGTTTCTCATACCTCTACTGTTTCTATGAACATTTGTGTAGAGACATCCAGAGGTTCTGAGAGGGAAATGGAGACTTGCATCATCTGAGGATTAATTAACATAAAACAGCCAAATGTGTGCAGCCAGAGGAAGGGCTCATTGCTCGTTTTTCATCTGCTCAGTATGGATTTGTAGGTCCTCAAACACACACTCGTGAGTTAAGTTTCTGTTTAGCCCCGAATGTTACTCTTTCGTCATGATCTCGGTTATCTTATTTGTCCTTTAAGACCATTCCCTCCAACAGCAGAAATACACATGGGCATTGCTCTGTATGTACCCATTATGATAATAAACAATTTAGAAGTGTTTGAAAGTGTTCTCACACTTTGAAAGCTCAGAGTTGCTATAAAAAGTATGTAAAGGTTGCTTTGCTAAATGTGATTGCTCAGATTCCCTGAATCCCAAATCCATACACAAGTCACTGAAGGTGTGCAAGTTCCACTGTCATTAGCAAGAATATGACTAAAGATTTCTCATTCCTAAGCAAGACACGGTCAAGAAAAGGATCACAGATCTACTATGCTCGTCTAAAGCCCTTCATGTGCAGTGTAAAGCATGTGACAAATAAAGTGCTATTTTTCATTCAGAGTTACAAACCTACCTAGATAGAACAGTTGTTCTGATTAAAGTAATTCTTCAAGGGAAAGGTTTTGGGCTTGTTCTCTAGAGCCATATTCTGCAAGCTGTTGTTCCTGCTTTTTCTTGCAGAAATGAGTAATGAACCAAAGAAAAAAAAAGTCAGGAACTTGTCAAAATATGCCAAGGACTGGTTGCATTGAAGGAACCATACTTTTCCAGCAGACTCGATAGCACATTGATTGGAGTCTTGCTGCCATCATATGTCTGATGATCTGCTTGTGAAAAGCTTTTTAATTTGCATACTTAGGCCACTTTGGCTGGAGGTGCTCTCAAAAATTAATGAGGTACACCAGTGTTGAAACAAATTCCAGGCATTGACCCAGCTAATCAGTAAGGTGGACTTCACTAAACTGGCAAGTTTAAGGGCTTGTAGTAAAATGCTGAAAACGGGAAGGATGATACGGGAGGGATGGAAGGAACAATCATTGTGGTTGGGTGCTCTGCTGTGTCTTGTCTGAAATTAGAGACTGCTTTGATTTTCTGAAACAAGTGCCATTAAAGGAAAATATTTTAGGTATCCATGGAGGTAACAACACAGGTTGTTAGTACCACTTCTTCTTGTCATGTACCTTCGGGATTCATTGCCCTCCCAATTCAGTGCATTCTGTATTTTCAGCCATCATGCAAAACATCTAGAAAAAATTGTTGCATATTTCTGCAGGTCTTCATTATGTAGGTATGATCAAACACTATCTGGCTTGTTTCATTGCATCTTTACCATTCAGCTGTTGCTTGCTCACCTGCTGTGTGAAATAATGTCTTATCTCATATAAAATATTCCTCCTTTGGTTCATATACTTCGGTGTGTGAACTCAGAATTGGATTATATTCCAGCGAAGAAAACCAAATACTTGTGGAAAGCAAACACAAAAGTGTCATGAGCACAGCTGAGTGCAATTTATCTTTCCATTTGAGGGAATACTTGTGGGAATGCATTTATAATCTTTGTTCAGCTCTACATATTGATGTTAAGCACTGGGTCTTTTGACTTCAGACACCTTGCTATTTCTAGAACAATTATGTGGTGGAAGGGTCAATGAGAGGATTATTATGGAGAGATCTTTTCAGTACTAATGCACACTAATGAAAGCAAGACAAAGAATGATAGTGGAGACTGACCAGTTGTGTAGATAACAAGTTGTGGATTCCTCAACTTCATGGGGTATTTGATATGATCAAGGAGTTGGAACATTGCTTGAAGCATTTGGAGCAATTTGTGTAGTGCTGGGATTTGTACAATATTCATAGCCACCTATGTCAATTAGAAACAATGTGGAAGTCTCCTCCAGCAGAAGTGTTATTTCTTGCTTCAAAATGGGCAAGAACTGTTCAGATTTGAAAGATACAGTCTACAATTAGGGTATCAGTTTTAGCTATAGTCTCATAGGCACACCTAGTGCATCAAAGAAAAACACAGATCTAAGTAGAAATAATATTGGTAAATGTTACTGCAAAGAGCCTGGGCAAACTCAAAGAGCATAAGGTATGTTCATGCTGGATGAAGGCTGCAGCACAGTGGCCATAAATATAACGAGGGGATGGGAAGGAAACCATCCCTTGACGCCTATCACATGGTTGGTCATACTTTTTCTAGCTCCCAAGGTGAAGGAGAATTCATACTGCAGTACAGCTTCCCTGCTTAGATTCAGCCCTGTGTACAACTGAAGTGACGGAATAATTATCAGAATTATAAAGTGGATAAAGCTGAATGTTACTCATGCTGTGTGAAAAGAACTTAATGAGGTTGTAAAAGCACTCAGAAGTAACAAAATGGTTGCCCATGTATCTTTAATTCAGATTTCTTGTGCAAATACATTTTCAGGCAACCACGGTTTGGTCAACAGCATCCCCCAATCTCTAGAGTCCTTTTATATAATGTGTAGATTGAGGGTGTTCGATTTTAAAGCATTTACTTGACATTTTGTACATTCCTTGTTATTTATCATGTAAGACCCCCTATTTTATTTATCATATGCCATTTGAACATTTTTCCAAAGAAAAAGGGGCTCTTTTAACGTGATTTTAGTGTAGTATCTGAGTATAAACAGTTATCAGCAACTGTTTTCAAACTCATTTGTGCTTGTATTGTGTCCATTTTACAGATGGAAATCTGAAGTACAGCAAAAGTAAGGCCAAAAATAGCTGCTGGTTTTTGACATGCAGTCTGAGTTGCTGGTAACCTAAATTTTAAGATACCCCTGCAGCAAACTATAGGTTCAAAGCACACCTTTGCAAGTTAGATGCTAAGCTCTAAAGATAATTAGAAGCTCTTTATTGGTGTCTAGCTTATTAAAAATGTTGGTTAAAGCAGTCACCTAATATCTTGCAGGTTGCAAGGAATCTGGTACACCAGGGGCTTCAGTCATGCTTCATGTAGTCCCTTTTGTTACAGAAGTCTTTCAAGTTCTCTGAAAAATGACAGGTCAGCTTGCTTTAATGCAAAATACAGATTCATCCCTAGAGCAGACCTCTTATAAGCACTAAATTTATGAAGCATTTCTAGAGAAAAAATAGTATGGGCCTGTGTTATCAAAAAGTGTGTTGTTGCATACGTTCACAATGAGAATAGTGACTGCTGGGGTGTTTACTTGCTCTCCCATTTGCTGATTTAAACACAGAACTAGGCAACATGTAGCAGGCTGAGTTGAGCTGCTTGGGTAGCTGAAAAAAAAAATTTGTCAGGCATTTGCAAACAGTGATTTTGAAGAGATGTATAAATTTTCCAGAATTGAGAGGATTTCTCTTAGAAACAGCAAAATGCATATCCTTAATATAAATGGCTTGCTGAATTGCAAAGTTCTTCCCCAGTTCCTCTAGGGATCCAGGGGTTTCTCAAAGAAAAAGTTGATTCAGTCTCCCAGATAGCTGAACTGCATTTGCTGTCATTTTCTTTTAAAGAAATTGACCTGAAGCTGACACCCAACAAGAAAAAAAAAAAAAACAACAAACAAACAACAGATTTTTGCCAGTTCTAAATATTTTTTTGTTTATACTTATTGTGGTTTTAAAAAGGGGAGTCAGGCATTAATAAGCAACAGTACTAACCTGACCTGTCATAAACTCTGTAGAATGCATGAAAAAGAGAGAAGTAAATGAAAGATTAAATGAAAAATTAATCTTAGCCAGTGTATTAAAAGCCTGCATTAAGTTCCTAAGGTAGTTTGACAGTGAAGATTGTTTTGATGAGGGGTAGGAGGAACAAGAACAAAAATTACAGTGAGAATTTGCTGCAGACACCCAAGAATGGGTTTTAAATCTCAAGGTGATGCACATGTAATTTTACCAGATTGTCATACATTTGCTAGTTTAAAGGAGAAATTGGTATGAATCATCAAGAATCTTTTCCAGGCATCTTCATTATCCAAAAATGATATTAACTCATCTAATAGCAACTATACTATGTAGACATGGAGAAAGAGGACTGAAAAATTAGAAATAGTAAGTATTGAAAGATAAAAGATTTAGCTGCATGAACAAGTTAGAATAACTCTGGACAATGCACTAAAATAAGCACAGAACAACGACCTTCATTGCCAAAAGGGTGGCTGATACAGTCTGTTTTGCTGGATTTTTTTCCCTTTTTACTACATATTCTCAAAAGTTTGATGCAAAACATTCTTTAAAGTAGAAATCAGTTTCTTTAATATTCCTTAGAAAAATGCCACACAGGAAAGAAAGGCTTTGGATTTTTTTTGTTTTTAAAAATACTGAATACTATCAGAAATTTGGGGATATGAAAGCCCCCAAATTTAGAAAACATTTTGAGCACCTATCATAAGAGAAAAAAAGTCCAGACAAATATAGTGATGTCTCTGAAAGGTCAGTAGTGGAGGTGTCAAAATAATCTTCCAAGATACATCTTACAAGACAGCCATGAGTGTTCCCAATACCCACTAATAATCCACTGGTGAGTGAAGTGTGATGAGTGTGAAACACCACAGAGAAGCCATAAGGGAAAGGAAACATGATCAGAGTCATTTTTGCCTGGAAATTTCAGCTGTAGAGAACATGTTTATATTTTGTGAATCAGCTGAACTATTTCAGAATTTGGAAAATGTGAATCTTCTTACAGAGAAAAATGAGCATGAAATGAAGTACCAAAAATTAAAATAGAACAAAATAACAAACAAACATACAAACATGGAGAAGCAGAATTAAACATTGATTTTGATCCCTAGGGACTTAGAGTAGACTCAGAGAACTGATGGTCAAGTATTAATGGACATGAATGTCATACATTAAAAGTTCATGTTGTTTGTGAAAGTACCCAATATATCTCATTTTGAATCTGGCTTATGATTTTTTCCCTTTTTTTAAATTATCTTTTAATGAGGGCATATTGTCTTTTCTAAAGCCTAACACATTTAATACTATTTATGTTTTTATCCATCTTTAAGGTTCTCTTAGTCTAAATAGTGTTATACAAGGTATATTCCCATGTGGTACACAGTATTTGAATAATAGCTTCTAGCATCAATTTCATATCACATTAGACAGTGAAAAATACAGAAAATATAAATGACTAGTGTTTCAGAGATGGTTCTTAGATGAATGTGGGCAACCTATAAGGTATGATATTATAATTGCTTAGATATGAAATTTTATTATTAAATCACTCATGTGTAGATTACCCGGAAATGTAGCAGAGGACATATTTATTTGTAGTCATTGTACTCAACAGTGGAAAGTGCAGAATGGTAATAAATTCTTGCCCTCTGAAATATGTTTATCTTGTCACTGAGCTGGCTTACTAATGTGATTTTCTACCTTTTGCAAAATGAATGTGATACTTGATGCAGTTGCTATGATACAAGACTAGTGCACTGAACTTTCTGGTGCATCAGCACACATTTTATACTATGCAGGTCACTGTCATTGCTGTTAAAACTTTCTAAAGCCTTCCATAAAGAAGTTGACAAGTGAATTTAACCTTTCAAAAAACTAAATGTAAAATAAAGATTCACAGATATTTTCCTTGTTTGCTCTGAATGACTAGTAGCCATAGTACTGAGCTTTAACTTGACTGTAGGACTGAATTTTAGATTTTTTGTAAAAGACAGTTCATGACAGGGTACAGCAAAACAAAGCTATGTACTCTCTTGTGTTTTGAGCTTTACCAGCACACATAAACATGTCACCTCGCTTTGTCTCTCCAGAAGTTATGTGTTTAGAACAGCCTTCAATAACCCTCTCCTCTCTAGAAGAGGGAAAGAGGCACCTTCAGTGGGCAGTTCAACCCACAAACCTGAGACATTTTAAGACAGGATGAATTACCTCCTAGAGGAGCCTGCTTCTTTGTACTGGTTAGAGAGGGCACTTGATTAGATAGCTTAAATGAGATACCTAACTTTTTATAGCTAAAACTATAGGAGATGAATCCCACTGCAAGTGATAAAGTTAATATTTTTCAAACTCTGCATCACGGGAATAATCCAAAACAAGATTAACAGGTAGAGATGCAGAAAAACAGAGTATACTGCTGTATATGGCAATAAGCTAAGAGTCATAATCTAACACCATGGAGAAGCAATTGTGTAGAGAAAGGTCTGAGAAACACAGATCAACCTCTCTTCCATGCAAAAGCAAGACTTTTGTGAGAGTAGGTAAATGACATTTCTGTAAGAGTAGACTTTCTCACATTTGCATTCTCTGTCTCAATCTCCCAAAACAGAAGAGTTGACAGAGTGTGTTTCTTGAGAGATGTATAATGTGTTCTCTGTCAACTCTGGTGACTGTATTGTCGGGGAATCATATTTTGATGACATTGCAGCCACAAAGGCCGAAGACAAGAAAATAAAACTTCTGGAAATACTGGGTTTCTGCTGACGGTTGATTAGACTGCAGAAGAGATAATCCTTTTATTTTTCTGTAGTCTGGAAATCCATCAGGTGTTCTCCAAGCTATTAATAATGATTTGGCTAGCAATACCAGGTAGGTTTAATGGATTTCCCTGACAGTGTACTGAATGTGATTGCAATGAAGCATGAAACAACCTGTTTTAATGACTTGCACTAGTGCTTGCTTAGACCTGATGTTAATTTTTAAAAATGCACCTGGGTCTTTCATTAATGGAACAAGCAACCACTTGACAGTGTGTGAATAATTGATTAAAATGTCTAAAAACTCATATTCATTGTACATCAGGAAATATTACTGAAAATTTTCTGGTAAATCTCTTGAAGAATAAGTAATTGCATCTATTGATTTTGAGATGCTTTCTGCCTATTGACACTCAGTATGTAAAGTATATGTGCTCCTTTCTCTACAGCTGGGATGACAGCAGCTCAGTTAGTAGTGGCCTCAGTGACACTCTTGACAACCTCAGCACGGATGATTTGAATACCACCTCATCTGTCAGCTCTTATTCCAATATAACTGCCTCTTCA
This sequence comes from Athene noctua, assembly GCF_965140245.1. Classification (NCBI taxonomy): domain Eukaryota; kingdom Metazoa; phylum Chordata; class Aves; order Strigiformes; family Strigidae; genus Athene; species Athene noctua. The sequence goes on along the minus strand of NC_134039.1, from coordinate 44,236,385 downwards.
AGGAAGAATACTCATGCCCAGGTGTGTACCTTTTCACTGCCATTTCTTGCAACACGCCCCAAGTGTGCAGGAGAACAAAGAAAAATGTTTAGTATCAGTGAATATAAAAATATTCCTATTTTACAAAGTCCTCTGTCACACTTGTGTGTAAAAAAGCCCATGGACCCCACTGACCCAACCCTGACGTGTGAACTGATGTCTCAGATGCCCTGCTCCCAGGGCACATCCCACTGCTGAAGGTGCCAGCTGGTGAGAACCCTGCTCTGCCCACCCTGGTGGAGCACCCACTGGTCCCAGCCCCAGGAAGCCCCTGCTGCACCCTAACATAAAAGATCACAGTATGACTGAATCTGTGATGGGTGGATCTCTACTCACTCCATCCCATTTGGAATATCTCTTTCAACAGATAGCACAATTTAAAATAAGATAGGTTTTGTCTTTCATGCGATGACACTTATCATGGAAGAGATACATAGGCTGTGCGGTCCTTTACCTGTTCTCTCCAGTGGGAGAAAGAGGCTGAAGGAAGAAACTCACAGGTGGCAGAGCTTATCTTCTCCCCTGTTAGGTCCAGGAATGAAAGTGTCCAATAGGCCCACAAGCTGACAATGCATAGTGTTAAAATAGAGTTCAGAGCAGCATACAGTCACAAGCTATATACATATGTATATATAAAGCCCTTGTGCTTTATATATACCCCAGTATTTCTTCCCAGCTCCCCTCAAAATTGCAAGTGATTAAAAAGACAATACAGATTGCTTGCAGGACTCAGTCCCCCCCGAAAAAGAAAGAAAAACAGAAGAGTTAGTCCCAATAGAAAAGTGTTTTCTGCCTTGTCATCTCCTGTTTACAAGCTGGGAACTTCAAGACTGAACACTCAGCATAAGGGAAGAGTGGTTGCCTCCAATGATTTGATGTCAAGTATTCTGGACAGAAGACTGACACTCCCAATTCCATTTAGACTCCTGCAGGCAGCCTGTGCCTGCAATTGTGAGATCTGTTTTGTAGATATATATTGTGGCAGACTTTATCAACAGGAGAAAAACACATTTTTGTCATTTCCTTCAGACAATAGGGAAATAAAGTTGCTTTGGGAATGAAGATTAACCTACAGCAAGATAGATTTCAGACTGGCGACATACACATGCAGAGATACACAGATGCCAGCATTCTTGAGCCCTTTACCATTGCCTTTCCCACCTCATCAGGATCTCCCGTGGTTGCTAACTGGAGATCAGCTTCTCCCCTTTCACACCAACAGTGATGGCCAGCTGGTCCTGGCTTACTTGTTCCACTACATCATCATCATCATCATGACTGGGAAATCTCAGGCTGACTATTTAACTCTTCGTAGGTTTTTCATTCAAGTGATCTCATGTTCTAGCTGCTCAGCCAGATATTATTTGCAGTTTGCTCAGTGACAGACAGAGATGCAGCATATGTTCAAATGTTGCTTTCCTGCCAGAGTTGCTTTATGTTATGAAGGCTAGGAACCTTTATCAGGTCTGCCTTTACCAGATTGATCAGGATGCACTGTACTCCACGCTAGTCTGTCAGAATCTCTGTCAGAAGCTGAGATGAGCAAAATACATAATTTGCGAGCTATTCTCGGGGTGTAAGACATACTTGTGCAACACAGAGGTCCTTTTTTCAATCTTTTAAAGTGATCAGAGCAGTGTAAGCAGCCTATGGCCTGAGACAGAAAGTGCATTTTTTGCTGTTTTCTTATTAAAAAAGGATTAACATTGCTTATCAGATCCCATAATGGTGAAGAGAGGCTTTTAGAAAGTATTATACTTGTCATTTCTTGGAAATGATGCAGTTTGCTTTAAAAATGTATAACTACGCATTTATGACCATTATTTTATGAGAAAATTCTGGGAGCATTGCACATGTTGTAACAATAACAAGAATGAAAACTCTCATCTGAAGGACCCTGCAATATGTGTGTAGATGTTTGCTTGGGCTCTTTTCCCATCAATCCTTACCCAAAATCTGTGCTAGCATCTCCAAAGCATATATGAAATTACAGAAGTACAGAGAGCTTTTGCATTTTATATGCCTCAAATGACAAATATGTAAACAGCAACTGATTATTCTGTTGGTCATCTAGTCAGTATTAATCCTACTTATAACAGTGGTGCCTAGGAAACAGCCACAGACAGGTCTCTGTGGAGAAGGAGTTGTGACAACACAGAATAATAAATAGCCCTCCCCTGAATGCAACCCAGTTTGCAGTCCCACTTAGGTTGTCTGTATGGGGATAAAGCTGTGGTGATACCTGAGAGCAGCACCACTTTTTTGCTGTTAAAGAGGTACAGAGGTAAGCAGGACTGGTGAGATGATGTGCAAATAAGCCTTGAGGCTGAGGTCAGGAGGCTGCAGGAAAACACAGGAAAGGTTACAACAAAGCCTGTCAGCACAAAGAATGCAAGTCTTGTCAAACACAGAGGGTAGAGTCAGCCTCTCCAGCATTTCTGTTTAAGCCACTTTCACAGCTTCTACACTGTCTTGTGGGGCTGCTCCTTGCAGCACAATCTTACTAGCACACCCCAGGGAAAGCAGATGCCATAGGGGTGCTAGGTCCTCACTGGGGCATCTTCCACATGGGTATGAGTTGCAGAGCAAGTGTGGCCCCAGCTGGTTACCTTTACCCTGCTGGTGGGTAGTACTTGTGTAAGACTCTTTTCTAGCTGCTCTGCTAACTGATATAGCTGGAGTGAGTTGCTTGTTGGAAAATACTAATTTCACTGGAGACAAACCAGTAGAAAAGACATCAGCTGCGGCACTGATAATTTTGCTAAAGATGTTATCCTTGCTCACTGGTGGCACAACATACTCAGTGCTGCTGGAGTAATATTCCTAATTAGGTGAGTGGAAGTCTTGGGTAGGAAAAGGCAAGAAACAATTGAGATGATTTTAGTAGTATATTTAGGAATTTCCTCATTCAAGCTTTTTAGCAAAACCTCTCAGCACAGTGATTCATTTGTGAAATTCAGATGGAGCTGAGGAAAAACAGAGTATCACCACTGATTATTAGAATAAATTGTACTTTTTTCCATTATGATTTATCTATGAAGGAAAGAATTGAAATAAAAGAAAAAAGAAAAATGTCTTCCCCAAATGGGAATGTTCTTAAACTTTTGAAATCAGAATACTAATGTTTTAGAAGGGATGATTCCATGGCCCTTGCTACATATAAATAAGTATGCTTATTCTCGTCCCCTCGTGTGAATTAAGAAATCAGCAAATACTGAAGATGTTGAGACTGACCATTTCTCATGCAAATCTCTTGTAGCTAAAGACAGACTCAGAGAAGCGTTCAGTTACAGACAGTGAAACTTGGGGCAGCACTGAAGAACTGAAGAAACCAGAGGAAGATTTTGACAGCAGTGTAGACAGCAGTGGCAAGTGGAAAGGCCTTCCCTCAGGGCTGTCTGAAGAGTCCGAGAAAGGGGGGCAGAAAGCATCTCTCTCTGTTTCACAGACCGGATCCTGGAGGAGAGGCATGACTGCACAAGTAGGAACAACTCAGTCCAGGCACAAAGCAGGAACAAGTGCACTCAAGACCCCAGGTAAGAAACTTCTGTAATTGAGGTTACGGCATTGCAAATTAAGGCTTTATACTTAGAATTTATCTATAAACAGTAAGGGATACTTAGTGGGCTAAAAATAATTAATGGATATTATGAATATGTGGCAGTCATTAGGAACTGTAAGCATATTGGTAGTTCTCATAAATGACTGCAAGTCAAGACTGTAATAATATACTAACTTGTTCATCTCTGTTACTTTACTTCACTGCACACTAATAATTTATTAATCGCACATAAATGTATCAATAACAAAAACCTGTGATTGCATTTTGTTTTACTATAATTTGACTATGTCAACTTCTATTAAGGAATTCTAAAAAGCATTTTTGGAGTCATCTATGACTTATCTTTGTTCTCTAGAAAATCTGTACCTTTAATATTTGTACATTTGCACAGAAATGGCCAAAGATTAGAAGCTGAGATTTTAAAAATTAACGTTCAAGTGAAGGGACTCAAAATAAGTGCTTCTGAACTAAAGCTGAATTGTCACATTCCAGATACTGTGGGTATTCTGTAGAACACTGTTAAGAAATAAAAAAATTGAAAAAACCACCTTTTTACAGACTCTCTTCAGTGCTACAAGACTTCTTACCGAATTTTGAAGGGCCTCTCAGTAGTAGTAAGAGCTTCAGCAATCTAGTTTTGAAGCAAAAAATCCAAACTTGGTGGAAGACATCATTATTAAGACCATCCAATCCATCATTTTACTAGGAAAGTATTGATTCTAGACATTTTCTAGACTTTTGTCATGTCCTGAGAAAATAGTGCATGGGCATGCTTTAACTCCCAGTTGTAAAGGCAACAAAGATTTCCTCAGAATAAATTCAAATCCTTTGCGAGCCTCTTTTGTTTCTTTGCAATTTGGAACTGCTAAACATTGGACCACCTGTCTATAAGATTCCTGAGGAGCATTGCCATAGTCAGTGGTCACATGGATGCAGAAATGATACCCCTGTAATACCAATTGAAAGAGTTACTAAAAGGTTAACTACATGCCAAGCTGTTTCTCAGGTATGTTTTGCTGAAGATGAACAGGCAGCCACTATGCAACACAGAATGGAGGTCTTAATTTTTTAGGCATATACTAATAGTCTGTGCGTTTGTCATGTAAGAGTCTGATCCATATCTTGACGTGTGCTTGTGTTTACATAACTGTTTTGCTGATTAAGGATGCCAGTTAAACTCGGACACTAGAGTGAAAAGAGTAGGTGTATTTTACTGGTGATAACTAAATAATGTAACAGAGTAATATAGAAAAATTCAGTAAGAAAAGACAGAATAATGCACTTAAAGCAAACAAATAGGAAAAATACAGGGTAATGCGTCAAATCAATACTACCTGAGAGAGAGAATAGTGATTAAGAAAGATCCATCACCACTTGCATCCAGACCCGCAGTGGCTGGGGAGCCCCGGTTACAGCGAGGGTTTGGGGAGCCTGTCCCGGCAAGTGGGAAATCCTACGCGTCCACGTGTAGGTGAGGCTTCCAAAGTTGCTGCGAGCGGGTCCAGCCTTGTATACCCAAAAATCAGCAAGCCAGAATAGCTGGCACCTTTGTTTTGAGCGGAAACATCCGGTTTCATCCTCCTGTTGGATTCCACCCAAAGCCTGGCCAGGGCTCAGGGGGGGTAAACCAAGGGAGTTTCTAACAAGGCCAGATACTTGGGTTCTCAACCTCGAACATGGCTAAACAAGGGAAGTTAGGTACATTATCTCAGCATTTCATCCTCACTACTGATTATATTCTGTCTAAGCTGCATCTTTCACTAGTGACCTTACATTGTTAATGATTACATACTAAGTTAGCAGCTTCGGCTCGGGGCCTGTTGTTCAGGCTTCAATACTTCAGCACTTTAGCATTTTTCACATCAGAATAGGTGGTTTGTTATAACCTAGAACAATACCTACTAGCACAATGGTTATCAGTTATAAAATATACAGGATTCATCTACAGGTCAACTCTGGCTTGGGCCTGTTGTCCAAGCCTTAGCACCTCAAGAACATAAAATGTGCACTGGATAAAAACATGAGTGAATTTAGTGCTGACCTATAGGTGTTGCTCTTTATTACAGTTAAGTTCCGTAAAAAAATTAGGCCACCCAACCTCCAAAACTTCCATAATCACTTGAAGAGTGAATTCAAAACTTTGCTATGCTGAATATTTGTTCCTTATTAGGAGCAAAGAATAGATGCTTAAAGAGAAATTAAAATAGAAGAGAAATGGCATTTTTTGTCTGTTTGTAAAATAGGAATAGGGTATTTTCTTTTAAGATAGAAGAGAATATCTTATTTAAACTTTCCTGAATGTCATAGTAACATTACGTGGAAATATATGGTATATAGGTATGTGTCTGTGCAGTGCTGAAGACAGCCTCTCATAAAATCAAAATCTTGAGAAGATATCGAGGATGTAGCAAATACTGTTAACTCATGTAATTGATATTGTTATAGATCAAGAAGTTTCATACCATGATAACATAATCACTGATAATTTTGTGTAACTAAAACCAGAACAAGCTTAGTTATAAGCTAAAAAATGTAATCCAGAAAAACCAAAGAACTCAGTAAGTACCACTAATTTCTACATGCCTAATTAATGTCATACTTCTGGAAATGTTAATTACATGTGATATTTTATTTTCAAATATTTTTTCTTACACGTAGAAATACCATTAATGGGAAAAAAAAAAAAAAAAGCGCCGAATAAAATTCCATATGTTTCATTCAGAATAATTTTCTACATCTATGTTCTCCACCTATATATGAAAGGGGAGGTTCTAAGGGAATTTAAAGCTTTTGTATTTAATGCTTACCTGTAATGTATTGTACCTGCTACTGATTGCTGATAGGGGACTAAAGACCGAATTGGTCTGTTTTCTGAGGGTAATTTTTCTATTTGTGTGGTTTTTAATTTGAAATTGTAACATATTAGATATTGAGACATTACAGCTTAAATGCGACCTTTTCAAATATACTTTTATTTAGGAAAAACAGATGATGCAAAAGCCTCAGAAAAAGTGAAAACTCCCCTGAAAGGAGCCTCCATTCAGCGCTCTCCATCGGATGCAGGAAAAAGCAGCGGTGATGAAGGAAAAAAGCCTCCCTCTGGCATTGGTAGATCAACTGCTACGGGGTCCTTTGGTTTCAAGAAGTCTGGGATGGGATCTTCTACCATAATCACCACAAGTGGAGCGACCATCACAAGCGGATCAGCAACTCTAGGAAAAATTCCAAAATCTTCAGCCATTGGCGGGAAGTCCAATGCAGGACGGAAAACAAGCTTAGATGGTTCCCAGAACCAGGATGATGGTGTCCTGCATGTGAACTCGAAGACAACCCTGCAGTATCGAAGTTTGCCTCGCCCATCAAAATCCAGCGGCAGCGGGATCCCTGGCAGAGGTGGCCACCGCTCCAGCACCAGCAGTATCGACTCAAATGTCAGCAGCAAGTCTGCAGGTGCTGCTGCCACCAAACTGCGAGAGCCAAGCAAGATTGGGTCTGGGCGGTCCAGCCCTGTCACTATTAACCAGACGGACAAGGAAAAAGAGAAAGTGGCCGTGTCTGACTCCGAGAGCGTCTCACTGTCCAGTTCCCCCAAATCCAGCCCAACTTCAGCAAGCGCCTCTGGCACACCTGGACTTAGACAGCCGGGATCCAAATACCCAGATATCGCCTCCCCCACCTTTCGAAGGTTAGTGGTCTCCTACAAATTCCTGAAGTTGCAGTATATAAATCAGGGATTTTCAATGTGTTGAAGTAATGGTCAAAAAGCCTTTTCAGGGCATATGTTGCCACAAACAGAGAACCAAGTACAAAAAAAAAAAAAAAAAAAAAAAAAGGTAATATTTTTCATACAATATAATTATTTCTCTAAGATCTAAATATCTTCCCAGACCTGAAATGGCTGTTCCTTGAGCTTTGAGCATTTTAAGTACAGTCCCATAACAACAGTTCAAAACCCAGAAGTTAGACTCACTGATTCTCATGGGTCCCTTCCAAACCCAACTTGAGATATTCTATGATTCTAAGTTCAGGCACATGAGAAGTTCCCTCTCAATACTCTGATAAACACCCAAAGGGAAGAAGGACACCTCCTCATTCAGGCACATTCTGTTACTGTAACAGGCGATGTCATAGCCTGGTGGGAGAACTGAAGAGGTCTATAGGGTATAATAAAGTATTTACTTCAACATTGTTGGCAGCTCCAGCTACAAATGTTTCATTATCTTAGCAGCTTTGTTACGTCTTTCGTCACAAACATGAACAAAGCTAAATTTGAATTGGAAATACCCTATTGTAACGTTTTTTTGGAAGTATAAATTGGGATGGAGCACTTGCGCTGTTGGAGAAAAAGCCAATAGTGCCCTCTTGTGCTTAGTAACCAAAACAGCACCTCCAGGCTGCTGGGGAGCTGCAGCTGATTTTTGTGGGCTTGGTAATATGTAAAAGGGATTCTTATGTTATTAGCTATGCTTACTTTATATCACAGTAAGTTTTACATTTATTTCTTATTCATTTATGAGCTGCACCTTAACTGCAGCTTCAAATATTTCCAGTAAGACATTGAGTCATCACATGCCCTTTTATTTCAACAGTTTTAGAGGATTTGGGATTCATTTTTTCATCATCGCTGTAGAATTTTCTTCTCTAGAATTGCTGGAAGCAATTACGTGAAATACACCTCTGTCATGACTGCTCTTGGAGACAAACCGAGCCTATTTAGCTCTGGTGCAGTTTACTCTGTCTGAATGGCTACAACATGACCAACAACCACATAACCATCTGTGCAAAAGAACAACAAAAGGGAAATTTCACACAAATACTAAGATGTTTATTAAACTATGAAGGATTTTGCAAGTGTTTGTTGCAGTCGTTTGAGTGGATTTCAGAATCGAGGGGTTTAAAAGCTAATGACTTAGCCATGGGAACACTTAATTACTAAATTTGGGTGAAAGTATAATCTGTTTATGCACTAATAAGACAAAAATGTGATTATTTTACCTCTCTCTGGGAGGGCCTGTACGTGCAAAGAGCACATCTGAACAAGAGTGAATGAGATCTGTTGCTAATGAAACAAACCCTGATAATTGTGATATGGTTAAGTGAATTTAATTTTGCGATGCGATTGATCAGCTAGGTAGGCATGATTTTAGTAGCAGTAATTAAAAATGTGTAGTTTGGCTCTTAGGATGTTACGCCATGAATGTTTAATGTGGCTATCAGTTTCTCTAAAGCTATTTGTTTTACATTTAGGTTGTTTGGTGCCAAGGCAAGTGGTAAAGCTGCCTCTGCACCCAGTACTGAAGGTGTGAAACCCACATCGGCAATGCCCAGCCCTAGTACCACCTTGGCACGGCAAGGCAGCCTGGAATCGCCATCCTCGGGCACAGGCAGCATGGGCAGTGCAGGTGGGCAAAGTGGTAGCAGCAGCCCCCTCTTCAGTAAACCTTCGGACTTAAATGCAGATGTTGTAAGCTTAAGTCACTCCTTGGCTTCCAGTCCCGCCTCAGTGCACTCTTTCACATCAGGTGGTCTTGTGTGGGCTGCAAACCTGAGCAGCTCTTCAGCGGGCAGTAAAGACACACCAAGTTACCAGTCCATGACTAGCCTTCACACCAGTTCCGAGTCTATTGACCTTCCTCTTAGCCATCATGGCTCTCTCTCTGGACTGACAACAAGCACTCAGGAGGTTCAGAGCCTGCTCATGAGGACTGGAAGCGTCAGATCTACTCTTTCGGAAAGGTGAGCTTGCCTATAGATACAGTGACCACGAAACAAGCAAGAGGCAAAAGGACAGGAGCCAAAAAAATAAACCCTCCACCTGTTTTCCTAAAGGGACAATTGAATTAGCAGCTTAGTCCTTTATGTACAAAAGGAAGGAAGGAAGAAAAGAAAGCTGAAAGGCATTGAATGTGGAATCAACTGCCTTTTAAGGTTTTACAAGCACTTTTTTAATCTCGAGAAGCTGTTTTGGTTCCCTTGTTCTAGAGAACAACCAGACAAAAGGGGTAAATTCTCTAATGAAAGGCAAATCTAAACAGCCAAATAATGATTCCTGCATGCTGGATCTACTGCTGTCCCAGAAACTGGCAGCTCCGAAGCTGTCATCACTGCCCTTCTGCTAACAAATCTTCTCCAGCAGTGGGATTCCACCATTTTTTTTCCCATTAACTCAAAGCACAGACAGAGCTGGTGGGCACTTGCCTTCACCTGACCAGTCTTGCCTTAAAATACTCAGTCCTGAAAAGTTTCTTCTTACATGGTAATCATTACACAGATCCTTACTAAAATTGAGTTTCCCTGGCAGGGAGACAGTTTACAAGATGAGATCCTCACTATATGCACAATCCTGCGAAGTGTCTGGAACAGACAAAGAAAAGCGTTTTCCTCTGCTCTATTAAAGATGTTTTGGTATGCAGGTGTTTTACCTTTTAAGTTATGTTATAAAGAGGGGCAACCACCCTGTCAAGCTGTACCAAGATTTGGTTTTGTTTTGTGAGACATTTATTTGACTTTTGCAAGAGAGAAAAAATTATCTTTGCTAGGCAGTAATTAATTTTCACTTCCTGTGAAAGTTTTCAAGATTTGACAATGAAACTATTATCTCACATGGGAACTAAAAATTCAGTATTAAATGTTTCATTAGCCTTTGATCCAAAAAGGAAAATTATACTGAGTAAATCAGAAATATTTTAAATATTTGAAGGTGAAACTTAGTTGTTTAGCAACACAAGAATTTAAAGGAAAAAAGATCTTTTAGATGCAATGTTAAGATTTTTTTTTTTTCCCTTTATATAAAACCAGAGATTTTTCAATACCAATCCTTTCCATGGAAAGATTTCACTTTCAATGAATCAGCATTAAAAAAATAAAACACAAACAAAACCAAAACTCTGAACAACTCTTTGCCAAATCTAGATGGAAACTCTCTGCACATTTCATTCTCTTATGTTACATTCATAAGTATTACTATATCAGCTAAAATCACACCTCTTACTAACATAATTACAACACTATAAATCATATATGTGTACCAATATCAAGTATGATAACAACAGTAGTTAAAAATATGCTGATACGTGAGTAATTTGTAATTTGCACTGTGCCTTTAATTTTTAATTATTGATTTCCATTGTGTGCCTTAAACTGAATGTGACAATATTTCTTAGAAAGTTAGTTATTAATATTTAACTTATAAAAACCTTAACTAATTTTTAGTGCGACATACATGGATGATGAGGTCAATAGAATGATGTGGAAGAGTATGAATTTATGCCAAAGATCATATTTATACAAAGGACATTAAACATCACATTTAAAACGTTAATGGTTTGGCATAAGCTCCTGAGCAACCCCCACTACTAATACTTTATGTATTTGTTCAGTGACTTAATTTCAGTGGTTCCAAATACTTTACCTTTGGCAATATTTTTAAATTTCAGATTTGTCCATATGGGGATATTATGATTGAGTCCAGAGAGAGCCATTTATCATGTTGATCTGGCCTCAAAACAAATATATGTACCTAGAGAAAACAGTGTCATTTCTTGAATTATAGCCCCAATAGGGTTTTTGCAGATTGATTTTTCTGAAAGGTCTGTTACAAGTGCTGTGTTATTTCTAAAATGTTTTATACAACAAAACCTACATGTAGCAAAGCATTTTTTCACAACACAAGCATTGGTTTCCAATGTTAGAGACAGATACGTTTGACACCAAGTTATGTCCTCTTTCCTTTGTAAACTCAGATTATATTTGAGATGCCTCTGGCAATATTAGTTGTAGCTTGGCGTAGCATAAGACATTGTCTGCGAAGACATTATTTTTCTTCAGTCATTCTAGAGCTTGCTAAAGACTGAATAAGCAGCTTGTATAGTGAGATTTGCTAATATAATATAGAGACAAAATCAGAAAGACCAAAACATAAAATGAGATACAACTAGCAAGTGACATAAAGTCTATGCAGAGAAAGCTTACGGAAAACGGAAAGAGGGAGCTAATAATAGATAATACAAACAAATATGGTTTTGCTTCATTGAAGCATTAACTGCAATTTGATAGCTAAACATCACTAATGACAAGCATGCTAAGAAGGAATGAAAAGGTTAGATTACTCCAGTTTACTGGTCCTGATGAACTTCTCACATCCCTGCTTCAGACACAGCCTGAAATAATCCTGCAATCATTAGGACTGAAGAAGATGTTTCAAAGGATCTGTCCTGAGGAAAGAGTGAGGAGGAGTGCTCAGATGGACGAGGAGGGGATTATGGGCAAGGACACCTTGCCTCTGTTCCTGGACACATACAGAGGATATTAAATAAAATGGGTTAAGGAACAGATAATATGGGATTAGCTATTAACAGTCTTTTAAATAAGACTAATTTAATTCATTTGCAGGAAACCAGACTTTGTGAGTAGAGGAAAGGAATTGGTAGATACAGTAAGAAATCCTGAACTTAATAAAATTTTAGGTGCTATTTCAAATAACATTCTTATAAGCAAATGAGGGAAAATAAAGTAAGGTGCTTGAGTGGTTGGTAAAGGGTTATCAAAGACTAGTGATCAATGGTTTATTAGCCTGAAGGGCTATAACAGGGCAGGATATATTTGCACAGACACAAATTGGAAAATGATGAGGCTATTTTGCACAAAGGAGACAGTCTCTGATGGGTTGTAGTGCCATTGCTGGGACAAAGCATTTTCCCAGTATTTTGAAAATTAAAAGTATCAAATGTAAGTCTTAGAAAGGAGTTATCCCATTCTACTTTTTTATGTTAAGGCTTTGACTTGAAGACTTTGGGACATCAAGTTTTAGGAAAGATTCAGTGCAACTGGAAAGAATGCAGAAAATGAGACCAAATCTCAGGGCTCATGTATGTTTCCTGCTCAGGAGAGTAGCTCTTGACTGCCTCCAAAATAGCGGTCACCTGCAGTGGAGACAGCAAATCTTCAAGGTCTCTGCTACATTTGCCCACACATCCCTCCACAGATGATCAGATGTTGCCCACACCCAGTCTTTAGGCTACCAACCAAGCGATGGTAGGTTATAAACACAGAGCTGTGACAACTGCTATATTGATACAGTGTCAAAGTTCACTCCAGCCAAATTTTGTGTCATTCAATGAGATTATTTTGCATTGTAATAACCACAAAATAGGTTCAGTAAATACTAGCAAAATATTTTCTTTTTCAGCAAAATTTGCATCTCCCTCAGGACTTGCCGGTTTTGCACTACAGTATTTATTCAGACAAGTCTACTGTTGTCATAGCAGTGTAACTCTCTGTGTGGGAGGACACTTGTATTTTATCTTAGGACAATTTAGAGGGATTAAAATAAATCATACAGGAACTTATACTATAAAATAAAACCATCTACTGGGGTTAATTGGTGAAATAGCACTGCTTTAATAACATTTTCCAGGTGGGGACACCACCAATTGTTCTTTTGAACACTTAATTGCTGTTGGACATTGCAAATTTGTCTTTCTTCTGCTTGGTCTGAGTGACACAGCAAGAGATGCATAAAAATGCAGAAATATAGGAATTAACAGTGGTCTTATCAGCAATAATGGCTGCATTTTAAGATTAGCAGTGTGGAAGTGGTTTCTAATTACATGACTGACTTGCTCTGGTTTAGTTTAAAAGAATGTTTTATTTTGAGGGCCATGAAAGTGCATTGAAAACCATTTAATCTCTTCAAGACTTGCAATTATTTTAAATTATCATCATAGTTGATGGTTGTGGTTTTAAGGAGTGAAACAGTGCATCATGTATCAGATTTTCTTGTGTGCTCAGTCATTTGTAGAAACTCATTTATAAGACCTGTATCAGCTTAGCCCAGACTATCCTAGACCTCCCTAGATGTTTCTTAGCTTGCAATAATTTGTTTTATTCTTTAACAGCTCTGCAACAGTTATGTATAGCCCAAGAATATGGCATTATGTCCCTTTCCCAAGTTAGCCCTAACACCAAGGGCAAGTAGGAAAGTGAGAACTGTAAGATGTCCTGTAATTTCCTCCAGAGAACTTGCAGATGGTTTCAGCAGTGCAAATACACAAAAGAGAATGGGGATACAGTGGACTTGATAACTTCAGCCTACATTTGCATACATTTTCCTGCAAGACTGCTTTTTGCAATTGACATGGCAAAGGAAAATATCAGGAATACTATGATATTCTCATCTTCACTTTATATTGATATTTCTTTAGAGCCAAGGAGACAGATTTCCATGTATGCATTGCTTCTTTCAGGAAAGGACTGACTTTTTTTCATATCATCTTTAGAAATCTTTTAAGCACTGTCAGCTCAATTCTATTTACCAAAAGTCCAGTTTCAGTAGAAGTATTATACCCAGCTTTTGGTGGAGGAATGCTTTCAGATACTAAAAACATGTGGGCAATTGTCAGTCTGAATTAATAGTTACATGGAACTGTGGTCAATGGCTTCATACAATTATCTGAAAACCAGAAACATCTTTGCAAGATTTAGTAGTTGCAATAACTCCATGCTCCTGTTGAGGAATATTCACCCCTATTCCATTTGAATATCTGAATCCAAACGTTTGTTAGTAAAATCCTATGGTCACTATTAGCCTATTTATCTGACTGACTTGTAACTTTTGGCTTGTGGGTTGCTTTAAAGGAGCACTGATTGGGTCCTTTATTTTTAGATAATGTGCTATAGATTATTTTGAAATACACAAAACTTCAAGTTGAAGTAATATTAGAAAATGTATTGTTCATTATGATGTTTGAAGGATTTGCAGAAGAAACTGGTGTTATGATCATGTTTATTTATTTTGAAATTTTGAGATGTGTAAAGGTACATAAAGAAACATCAAAACCCCATTCTTAGTCCTGTTAGTTATGTTGGGAGAAAAATGCTGAAAACTTAGTCCTCTGACAGAAGACTATTCTCACATGGACCATGATAGCTGAGCCTGTGCTGAAATCCTGTTAAGTTTCTCCTTCCATTTATTTTCTCCCAGTGCAGAACAGGGCCCTAATTAAACTAGTAAAATTGCCTGTAAAACTTTCTGGTGGAAGAGTGATTTACTTGCATTGCTCTGAGCCTTAATGGTAATGGATTGTTAATGTCAACAGTGTTTTCACTGCCTTTACCTGCTCAGATCAAGGTTACATGACAAGAGGGCACCCAGCACTCCCAGCACAATAGAAAATGTCCTTTATTAATGGCATGAGAGTTTTCTTGGGTAGGAGAGGTCCTAAGTTACTGTTGCTCTCAGAGGTGTGATTATGATATGTAATACAGAAACTTTCTAAAGCCATTTCTCAATTTAATCCATACAGTGACACTGAACTGTGTTCTTAAGGGAAAAAAAATTCTGACACTTACTTGATGATAACTAGTTCAAATTCAACTCACACTAGTTGGGCACTGACCTAACCAGTCTTTATAAAAAGAAATGCCCAAATGAAGGAAGGCTAGTGCGTACCCTTCTAGTGATGGGGTTTAAATTAGGAAAACTCCAGCCATAGATTTCTGGTAATCACCCACTTTGCCACCATGTGTGCATGAATGTAGAACAACATTGCTCTGGTGCCACTTTTCATTGTCCCACAACAACAGAAAAACAAGTGTCTGTATATTTAGCATGCATTTCTATATACAGAGCTGTCATTTGGCTTGTGGCAAGGTCATGCTGTCTCTTAGCAGGTGCCACAACTTCCATTTCTTTCTGAAATCTATTGGCATACCATAGGCAACTGTGAAAAATAAAGATTCATACTGTGACCATATGATTCTTGCACAGATTGCAGGGTGAAGCTGTAGGAAGGTTAGAAATGGTAAGGAAGGACTTCTTTCTCACTTGGATAGTCTCCAAATTACTGTTGACCCAGCCCAGAGCATGTCTAGATGAAAAATGAATGTGCAGCAGTCCATGTCCTCTTGTCCTCTCCAAAGAATCAGGGATTTATCATGAAAGATAAATTAAAGAGCATTAAATGACCTTCTGTTATGCACACAAATCTAGACCTTTAAAATTTGTAATTCTGTACAGTCCTGTTTACTGTATGTCCTTAGGGATTTTTTTTGTTTTAACAGCATGCAGCTTGACAGAAATACACTACCCAAAAAGGGATTAAGGTATTTTTTTTTTTTTAGTATGACTGCTGCTTCTCTGTTTTCCTGTAATCCTTTCTACACTGTCTTTACTTTTCTTTCTTCTTTTGTTGATCCTGTTACAACAGAGTTCTTGGTATTTAGATTCAAACCACAAAACATAGATTTTAACAGTGGACTTTTTCTTTCAAAGTCTGTCTATTGAATAAATTTCCTTTCAAGATATATCATGGAAAGTGTATCCTGTTAAGGGTAGTTTCCTTATGCAATGAATCTTAAAAGGCAATGAATCCTGGAGAACTATAGAAAACAGAACAAGATACTTTTGCAATTCAATGGACTAATTGTTGGAAGTGTTATTGAGAAAACAAGGTTTTGGAGGTTGATCTAAACTCTAAATGCAAACACTCATGTAATTTGAATTGAAGATCTAGTAAAGGGTAGGGCTAGAAAATGCTGATTTTCATATCCAAGTTTTCTAAGTACAACATAATCCCTGCTTCAGCTAGTCTTCTTGGTCCCTATCCAGCAATACTCAGAGTCCAACTTTGATACTAATTCCCCACTGATTAGAACTGTCTTCATCACAGAAAACAGAAGTCATCCACCCTCTTGATCATTAGGTAACTTGTCTGGTCTCATCAGGCATGGAAACCTATCTCCCTAATCCAGGAAGGAGATTTGGCAAGCAAGGATATATGTGCATACACAGAGTCACTCTGCAGCATTCCAGTCACTGAAATTACACAGTTATCTTGAGTTATTGATAAATAATATTTTATGAAATTTTAAGATAGTACTAAAATGTTGTCACTAAAAAGCACCTTCTGCTCTTCTGCACTGGTTGTTCCTTAATAAGAATTTAATAAAATTTCCTGTTATCCCAAAACAATTTTGGATTTGGAGAGAATGGAAAAGGTGGAAGACATGAAAGAGGCATAAATGGGACCCTGCAAGGGTACGATGGAATGATTGAGGTTTGTGGCTGTACAACTGTAATGGTTGCTGAAAGTGAAATGGAGTGAGAAAACAGCTTATAGGCATATAAACCTGATCAGTTATCCCAGAAAGACCATCACTTTGATTTAATATGCAGAGATCCCAGTCCAAGATCCAGATCCTGAATTCTCATTTTGCCATCCTTCTGATCTGATAACCACTGGATAACTGCTCTACCACATTTACAATCAAAAATCTTAGCTTTTTGAAAGGAGAAAGGAAGTAAATATTTAATCAGGACAAGATGTTTTAATGCCGTAAAATATTGTACAAAACCCCAAGCACAACATGAGAACTTACATGTTCATTTAATTTGCTTTCTAAGCAGAAATACTTGTGCCTTGCCAGCCTGAAGCCAGAATATCAAAAGCCCTTTCTCTTCTGCTGCTTGGGGACACTTGATGGCTCATGACAGTGGTGAATAAGGTGCTCATTTCTCAGCAGGAGATTGTGCTGAATGAAGCAGGCTATTGCAGACATTGCTGAAAACGATCTCTTGATTAAGACCCACACTACCTGCACATTTTAATGTTTAACCGCTGCCAAATTGTCCCTCTTCCAGCCCAGCCAAAAGAAGCTGGGCCACTGAGTTACCAGCTCTCCCTCTTAGCCTGAGTCAAGTTGCACTTGTTTCATTAGTTTGCTACAGGAAGCAGTTGATGAATGATTTGATTGTCAGACTTCTTCCTTCCAGAGAATTTGTTTCTGCTAATTGTGGATTTTTCCTGTCCCTTTCCCTCCCCCCAGTTTGGGGCAGGACACAATGCCAAATAGCATTCAAAGCAGCAGACTGCACGTATGATCATGAGTAGCTGTCATTAACGGTGAAAACTCCTTTTTCAGAGTTGTTGATCTGTTTCACTCCTGTCATCTAACCAATTGTCCACATGATCTGTGGCAGATATAATTTTGTAAGCGGCTACTTACATTTCTTGGCTTCTAGTCTGTCCATTCCTCATGCTAGCCATACAGCTTCTGTGCTTTTGCATCAACCTGTACACTTGCTATAGCTTTGAAGTCCTTTCCTGTCAGCTCAGTTGTCTGTCTTCTATGGTTTATCATCATATCTCTTCAAAGGAAGGGAATGCTGTCTTGGGGAGGGGGATGAAGAGGAAAGGGGTTTCAAGTCCTGTACTTTTTTTGTTGTAATAAGATGGTATAATTTACCTTGTTAAAATCCCTGGTGATAACCACTTGATTAGACTTGATGCTTTCCAAGGGTTTTGTTCTATTTAACTTGTGACGGGTATTTATGTGACACCTGTTTCTTTCTAAACTGTCACCTTGTCATTGTTTTGAGCGTGTCAGCTGTGGTTTTTCAGATATACTCCATCATCCCGGCAGACGAGTCAGGAGGAAGGCAAGGAATGGCTACGCTCCCATTCAACTGGAGGCCTGCAAGACACTGGCAGTCAGTCCCCACTTGTTTCTCCTTCAGCTATGTCTTCATCTGCAACTGGAAAATATCACTTTTCCAACCTGGGTAAATGCTGTTTCCCTTCACTGTTTCTCCCATTCTAGAATAGAATCATAAAATTCAACCATTCATATTTCTTTGTCAGACTAGATAGCGTATTTTAACATCTCCATAACCGTTTTGTGGTACCTCACTAATGAAGAGAAACTCACAGCAGTTTTTATGGATTAGGCCAGGGTACTTCCTGTTTTGCATATAGAAGAAAAAGCACAGATTCTCTATGACTTGCCCAGGGAGAAGAAAACATGAGGCAGAGCTGGAAATTAGCTTCTAGTTCAAAGCTACCCATCTTTTAGCATTCACAGTCCGTAGGATTCTTTCCAGTGATTTTAGTGAATCTCAACCCAGACACTAAACACTGTTTTTTCCCTGTATACAGGTTTGCTTTGAGACTGGCCTTTCCAATGCATTTCAGTGGCTGGACCCGACTATAACTGCACTGGGCCCAATCCAAATCCTAACTTGAATGCAATATAATATTTTGGGATCTGAGTCACATTTTAGATTTATTTGATTACAGGTCAAGATTTAGATTTGGTTCTTCTGGATCTTGTTTCAGGTTAATCCCACACAACTTTAATTTTGTCAATACATTTTTTTTCTTTAATGCTTAATAGAAAACCATTTATTTGGACACCTAGGTTCACACTGAGCTTTTGTGTTTTAGGCCCTTACTGTGGAATTAACAGCAAACTGAAGCATTCACACTTCTGTCACTCTGTCACAGCTTGTGGCATCTGTAGGTTACAATCACTCAAAATAAATTTGATCAGACATACAAATGTTAGTCTTTATTACATATGGGGAAAGAAGTTGAACAAAGCAACTTTTAAAAATGAAATTGGATCCTGTCTAAGCAAGCCACTGCTTTGGATTTCCTCCATGTACTTGCATTAGTTTTAGACACAGCTCTTTTTAAGCAGTGTTTCCTTCACTCTGTCATTTTCTGCTTATAATTATCTTATTTTTCTTTTTGTTTATAGTTCTTGTACTCACAACAGGGAGCAATAAGATCAGGGGGTTTTAAAATTTATTTTGTCATTGTTCTTTGCTTCTTTTCATTGTCATAGCTCTATGGAATAATTTGCTCTCACAAAACAGCTGCTCTGGTAGTTTATGATTTAAGGCACGTCTTGTATGATCTAAAATAAAAGTCCAAACACGGAGGCTGAATTTGAATAGACAATTAGCTTTTTATTCTAGACATTGAGTTCATGTGATTCAGGTGAGACATAACCATGCTTTTCTTCCTACTGTCAAGCAAACTTTGCAAAAACTTCAGGTAGGTTCATCAACGATGTTCTGGATTTCAACCATGAGTGGTCGGATTTATTATGATGAGATTCAACTGGCCTGTGAAGAAATTTTATCCTAATATTGTGGTAGGATCTGTAGAAAATCAAAGCATAAATCCATCTTGCATTATGCCAATAAACTTTGGTCTTCACAGCAGTTGGTAATATAGGTATATAACAATAAAACAGAGATAGTGATTTATTAGGAAAAAAGCTTATAAAAAATACTTATGACTTCTTACTCCTTTTTAACTTTTACCTTTTGAATCTCTCCCATTGATTTTCTGTCTTGGGCTGTCGAACAAGTGTATATTCAGAACTAGTGTTAGTGTTACCATGTGTTTTATAGGATTACTCTCATCCAGGTCCTTGAAGATCATATGTTTCACCTTTTTGTGGTGGCTTTGTATGTAGGAATAGAAGCTTTTCATTTTCTCAACAGCATAAAGTCCACCTAGCCATGGTAGTCCTACATTCAAATTTTGTGCAGAACCAAAATTCATTTAACGTGCTTCATTAATAAAGTTTTGTATTCCAGTGAGTCCAACCAACCTATCTCAGTTTAACCTTCCTGGACCCAGTATGATGCGTTCAAACAGCATCCCTGCACAAGACACTTCTTTTGATCTGTATGATGATTCCCAACTGTGTGGCAGTGCTACGTCCTTAGAAGAGAGACCACGAGCAATTAGTCATTCAGGTTCATTCAGGGACAGCATGGAAGAAGGTAAGATGGAGTTACTATTTGGATCAGTGTATAGGCCCCAAAATAGGCCTCCAAAGTGTAGTAAAATTTTAAAGTATTTCTTCTGCAACATAAAAACTTAAATAATTTTCTGAAACTTTTTTAAAAATTCTGTTGAGCTGAATTTCCTTACCCTAAGACATGACAGGTATTTCTTTCACACAGTAATATGCTATGCTGTGTATGTCAAACATGTATAAATCCTTTATCAGGAATTTTGAAGGAAAGGAAGCCATTTCTGGAAAATCGTTTTATTCTTTTTGCCTCTAAAGCTGAAGTGTCTGGGCATACCTTAACTACTATGATTCCATGCTTTCTTTAGTCCTACTTCTATATTTCCTTTTTTTTTTTCCAAATGCCAGTGCTACTTAGCATCCCTTTTCTTTCATAGTCGTCTCATTTCTCCACTTCCCTACAGCCTCTTACACTATGAGAATGTGAATTTTTGTATTTAAAGTCTGTCATTTAATCTGACCTCCCTACTTTCTTTATGCAGATTATTACTGTTGGTCTAGTTTCTTTAATGCTATATACAACCCCTGGAATTTGGGGAATATTTTTTGGTTTGTTTTTTTGTTCTTTTCAACAACAGAGTACTTGACAACTCCTAATGAAATGCACTGTAACATCTTCTGCCTAACAGTTCTGGTAAATCTGAATATTTGCAGAATTCCCATAAGCACAAACTTCTCACACTCCTTAATTAAAAACAAAAACAAAACCAAAAAGCAACAAAACAACCAACCACAACAACAACAACAACAAAAAACACAAGAAAAACCCCACTAACATTTAATGGAGATTCATTTTATAGCATCATTTCATCAATCATGCTTACTGCTAGGTGGTGACAATATAAATGATCTTTAGAACAAGCGAATAAAAAAGTCTAACACTAGCTCCAGAGCTCCTAATTATGAGATAAAAGGGGAAAAATAGTGCTAGATGAAATAACAGAAAACTAAATACTTTTACTTTACAATTCCTTCTTCTGTATTTTAGATTATATGTCAGGCAGATATCTGTGTATGTAATACTAGCAGTAGGGTGCAGGACAGATCAAGCTGTGAGTTGTCAGCCCAGAGAGGATGGCTGACTGCACAGAAGCATATCACATAATTCAGTGACAGAGATGACTACAGATGCTTTGCTGAGGAACAGGAGAATATGAAAGGAAGCACTGTAAGAATAATAGAGAAAACAGAGCAAAGAATTTATGCAGAGAAAAAGAGGTGTTAAATCTAGAATTTCAGTAATGGGTCACCAGTGGCTTTGATGAAACCTTTTACATTGGTCATGTTTCATATCCAGCTGGAGTGGATAACCATGATCAACCTGAGTAAACAAAAGTCAATGCAGCAATAATAAACAGTTTTCAGCAGCTTGCGGTCATTAGGGACTAACATGACATGATGCTGTTGAAAGGCCAAATGTATTTTATTTAAGGTAGGAGCTCTGAGGCAGGTTATAGTGAAAGAAGTGAGGTAATGGGTAGAGCCACTGTGTATGAGAGCAGAATGGGAGTTTAGCTGAGAGATCTAAAGCAGAGACTGAAAAACAAAGATAGGTTGAAATCAACAGGGTTTCAATGAGCAGTGTAGCACATCTTTTTAAATATTTGGCCAGTTACAAAACTAGATTTAAAATCTGTTTGGCTAATCCAAGTATTCTTATATTGTCAGTTTGGCATATGGAGGCCAGGTGACTATTAAAGCAGTATAATTTATTTACTGAACCCTGGCAGATTATAAATATTTAAAAAAAAACCATTTGAAACAAAAGTGAAAAGAAGTAATGAAATATATTGTCTTCTTTAAAATTCTCTATTGGTGCCTCCTTCCTCAGGAGAGTCATCAGAAGCAGAAGGGGCAATTTTGTTCCCATTTAGTCTTCAGTTGCCATTTTCAGGAAACCAGGAACCCCATTTTTTGAGTTGAAGTCCTGCAACATTCACTCAGTGCTCTTGAGACCAACTCTAGTGACGATTAGTGGAAATATGGCACTATGTCTTGCAGTGACCCCTTCACATAGACTACAAATACATGGGTCTGAATCATGCTGAGGGGAGAAACCAGCTGAGCAAAGCCTGGGAGCTCACCACTGGGAATGTGAACTGTTTTGCAAAGCATAGTCTCCTATTAAAATCAGTTTGCTCAGCTTTGAACAGGTGTATAAACAGCTCAATTTCTGGTTTCTCTAAAGAGTGTATTTATCAAGTGTTTTGTTGTCAAAACAATAAAAGTGATGCTTGGTTTGCTGCTAATAGTACTGAATCTCACTGGCTCGCTCTCCTACCTCATACACAGGGAAGTGATTTTGCTGTATAGAAAAATCTTTTTAAGTGCATGAAAAAATATCAATAGCTTTTCTATACTGATAGGTCATAATTACTCTTTGTGGAAGATTGGCTCTCATTTTAAAAAGATGTTTAGTTATTGAGCTACATGGCGGAAGTTTTATGCTTTCATCAATATTTCATGTTATTTTCCTTTTTTTGAAGTACATGGGTCCTCATTATCACTTGTATCCAGCACATCCTCTCTCTACTCTACGGTAAGTATTGACATTTTAGAAAAAAGTTCTGCCTGTCTCTATTCTTGTTCATTGTTCATGAAAATTTCAATACTTTGATGTTTAGAATGATTGAAATTGTCCTGCAATAAAGCAGGAACATTTATTTTCAACTTTGGTATTACTATCATGCTATTTTAAAATGCATTATTTTCATCATTTTATGTGACTCGTTTAGAATTGCTTAAAATTACCTAGTGTATATTCTGAAAGATAAAAAGAAGGTAATGGTCTAGGAGTCTTTCTTTAAGGGACTCCTTGTGCTATTACAGTTGATAATTTTGAGTGATTTTGATTATTTTCAGATGGTTTTGTAATTGTACAATTTACAAAGTGGTTTTGTCCTGTCACTGTTTGAGGGCATACTTCTTGAAAAACTTCAGGTTAAGGGAAATGATAGATACAATTTGCAGTTTAAATGTCCACTGATCATCGCTGCAAATGTCAGCATTTAGATGTTATTTCCAAAGAGAAGAGTGTCTTTAAAAAATTATTAATCTCAGTTAATTAGATTAATTAGATTGAGTAATACTTGTATTCTAGCTCAAGCAGAAGTTCTGGTTTTGATTTTTTTTTCCCCTCTATTTTCTTGTTTTGGTATCTTTTTTGAGATCTTCTGCATAATTTGTTGCTTCATTTGTTCTGACTAGCAAGAAATCATGCATATGGGAGGAGTTAAACATGTTTGGACATTCCCTTCATGATATGCCACAGTTGCTTTACAACCTATTTGCTAACTACAATTACATGCTGTAGTAGCCCTTTTCCACGGGAGAGCAACCCACTTATCTGCTTTCATATCATGCATTCATGAATAGTCTGTCTCCTCTCCATATTTTCAGGTGTTGAATAGAGTCAGCTGATGTCCCAGGAATGACATGGACTCCTCTACCCAGAGCCAACACCAGTTATTGCCTGGGAATACTGAGCCCATGCAGTCTGATGCATTTGTACCATCTGGTAGCCCTATTTCAATGCTAAACTCATCTTAGCTTGGATAGTAGGTGGTATCCATGCTCAAAATCTACCACAACAGTACTTTTCCTAGTTCTGTTTAATCATAAAAAGGTCTATACAAGGGCATGTCTAAAGTATTAGGTACACACACATTAGGTTTGTTCAGGCCTTAAACAGCAAGTTGCAAGCAATTCCAGCCCAGCCCAGCCCTGAATTATTTTTTGGGAGGTAGAATGTACACAGAGACTGGCTGCACATGAGGTGTGACTAGCATTCAAAACAAAGCTTCTCAGTTGCATTTTGGTAGCCAAAAATTCTTTACTACTATTTCCATGTCTATGAGACATTATGATCAGTTTGAATGGGAGGGGGTGGGGGTGGTGTGTTAGTGTGTGTGTGTCCAAAACTATAATTCAAGCTTTGATGTCAAATTTTAGGAGAATGTTATGAAACTGATAGATCATAAAAATCAAATTATAAAATGACACAGGATGCTTTCAGCACCTGATCAGTCAGTAAGTCTGAAATATAGCTGCTTTGATATTGTGTAATGTAGCAAGAGTTTACTAATACTTTCTTCTTATATAACCTGCTATCGTTCAGGATTACAGAATATCTAGGAAATATTACCTAAACCTCTTGATATTAAAGAACATTTTTTTTTCTGCAAAAGAAACTTTAAACTATTTACCTAAATTCATACTGTAAGTGGAATATCTTCTGAAATGTCTGACTGTGAAGTCACATTGCATCTAAGCCCTCTCCTGATGTTATGGATTTTGTAGACAAGATAATGGAAGTCACATAAAAATCTGCAAAGGGCAGGAAGGGAATTTGTATGGCAAAATTACTAGGATTGACCTTTAAAGATGATTTTTGATCAGAATTTCTTCTGCTTGATCCCTCTCATCCTGTGAAAAAACATTTAAACTTTTCAGCAGTTAATCAGAAGATGATGCGCAAATGAAGTATAGAAACATGAAAGGTTGTCAATTTATATCACATCAGCAGAAAGCAGAGAATGTTTGATTGTGGGATGATATGATGCAGGGCCCCATTTCCTCCAGAAAGGGATGGCTTCACAGGGTTATGACACAGGCAACTCGCTTTCAGCTGTTACCATATTTGAGGAGTACAAGAGCTTTTTTACCTTTCTTAAGCATTCAAAATCACTAAGCAGAAATTCTTAAGCAGCTGCCTTTCTGTAACTATCTCAATCAAATATATTTATCAGATTTCTCAATCATTGCCTTAAGCCATGGTGCTAGTGGTTTTCTGCAGCCTAAACTCCAAAGAGATTCAGAAAAAGTACTAAATAAAGATCAGGTTCTTCATGTATTATTACCAAAGGATAACTGAAAATCTTGAAGTTATTCTCTGAAGATTGTTTCTTTGAGAATTAGAATATGAGATTCAGAAAGAGACATTTTATGATTTGCTGCCATTGCAGTAAGTCCAATGAGACAGAAGTTCTGCGTTCACTACTGTTTTCTTTATGTATTGGTTTTCTTCTTGATTTGCATTTGGGTTTTCAGGAGTTACTTGAACAGACTAGAAATCTAGCCTGTAGAGATATGCATGTAGAGAGACAAATGTGGTTTCACCAAAAAGTATGCCACGTAAGCAGACTTAGCAGACTGTAAGATTGAAATCCTGGTTCAGTTTTAGCAGTGAATATATCAAGCTCTCTGAGAAGTTGAAAAAGATGTGTGGTAGTGTAAATTATGATAGGTTGTCTCCGATTTTAATCTCCTCTTGCTCAGTAGGTGAGACACTGCAATTTGCACATGTTTAGTTAATTGCTATATGTCTCACACTGGCTCTCAGCCTTAGCTACACTTAGAATCCCTAAACTTCATTGTCTGTGCTAAGCCAAGCTCAAAGAGAAGTATAAGGACATTTCATTTGTATGTTAATATTTTAAGTCTTTAAACGCAGAAAAAAAAAATCCTTACAAGGATGGGATGCATGGAGAACTAGAGGGAGAAAAAGAATTATTTCCTTTTAGAGCCTTTTGAGCCAATGGCTGACTGCTAGGTTACAATGATGTCAGCATAAACTCTTAAGTAAAAACTGCTCAAATGTATTTGACTGTCAGATTTTATTTTTGAAGTTGATAGCATGCCCAGAATTCCATTCTTTCTCTTTCATTTCCTTCTCCCACTGCCCACAAAAGTTGACTTGTGGGAGCCATCTCTCTGAACTCTTCCTTGTACAGTGAGGGAGTCATCTGGTAACAACATGTAGCACTGCCTTCATCAGTGAGGGCTGGTGGTCTAAGGACAAGGGACCACATCTTCACATAGCAGTTTCAGGAAAAGGTCACCAACCCTACATTTTCATCTTTTTACTTTTCTTGACAGAGTAGAATTCCTAAGGGGACATGGTCTTTCTTGATCCCTTTGTGACTTTTCATGCACTATACATTTGAAGTAACAATCATGAGAATAGAAATTAATTTGTTTCTGTAGACAGATCTCCTTTTTGAGAACATAGATCAGCAAGCTAGTATCAGTATGTGTGTCACATCAGTGCTGGCAAATAAAACAATCATTATACTAAATCATTCCCATGCAGTGATGGTATTAAAATAGTTTCAGCCAAGAGCAGTCTGAGTGTTGCACAGGGAAATAGCATAGCATCACAGTCTGTTTAGTGACTGTTAACAGATGAACATGTACGGAAAGACGTATTTTCTAAGTCTTCTCCCTCTACACCAGGTAAAGTAAGAAGACGTTACTATAACTATTAAAATTCTAACAGCACAAAAGTTGTGCTCAATACAGGCTTTAAAAAGCAGCTATATTAATTTGTAAATAACAGATACTGTCTGATGTCAGGGAATCTTCAGAGGAACTCTTACCTTGGGTTTTCTAAGCCTTTCTAGTGTTAATTATAGCTAATTCTTGTATCCACATTTTCCTTTTACTGCTTACTTCTCTTCCAGACAATCTTAGACTGCTTGTCTGGACTTGGGCCACCTCAGGTCATGAGGTAGATTGATTTCCAGTACATTAACTGATTCTTATTTTATGTTATGAAAGGTTTCCTCCATCATGGCAAGCCATTCCTTTCCATTAGAATCCCACTAAAGCAAGAGTTCCCTGTCCACCAAATGCTTCCTACTCTCATGCTTACAAATTTAATGACTTCCAAAGGGTTTCCTTGCAATTATTTAGTTTCTTAGCTTGTTGAAAAAGACTGCTAAGTAAATGGCATTAATATATGACACAGTACGTTACAATATGGAAAATATCTAAAATTATTAAATATTATTAGCAAGTTTAAGCTGAAACTTTAACGTAACTTGATAGCCCATAATATTTTGGTCAGTACTCTGTGTGGAAGAAATTACTTTAAAGTGCAAGTACCCCTCTCCCCTAACCTTCCTCCCATATATGTTGTCCTGATATGCTGTCAGCTTCTTTTAGCAGGGATTAGTCTATTAGAAATATTGCTAAGTGTACAGTAAAAGAAATATAGCTCCAGGAACCATAATAATAACAACAATGGTGTAAAAGTTTTCTGGTAACAGACTAAGGTCCATGCAGTGACGGCATAGCAAATTTTCTTTTGTATCTTAGAAATGTAGCTGCAATTTCTGCAGTTTTGTTCCTGTTCTTCCATTATCCACTGTTTCATATTGTCAGTATGCTGGCAAAATCTTTGGGGTTTCATCTGGAGCCTTGCCAAGTAAGTTGAAAAGAATTCCATTTATTGTTTTTACTGCATACCTTCCTTAAATGTAATGGATCCATGGAGCTATTCATTTCACTTCAGTGTAGCTGGCTTTTATTTCCTATTACCGCAGTTATGTGGCACAGTGTTTCTAAGACATCTCTTCTTTGTTTTCTTCCAGGCAGAAGAAAAGGCACATTCAGAGGTAAGAACTTTTCTTCATTTTTGCATTTATGTATTTCATTATATTATTTTAAAGTTTATTGTTTACCTGCTATGGCTAAACTGCTGTTGCTGGAGAAGATACACCCTGTGTCTTTGAACCACTTGTTAAGAAATACCGGTAAAAAGCTGATGCAGCTTCTAGTGCACTAGAAGGTATTTTCTTAGCATTGTGCTGAAGAATGCCTCCTGGCTGAGGTTGAGAAAAGGTGAAAAGAGTTGATGAGAGTTGGGCTTCTGAGTGGAGTTATGATACGTCTGATTTCAGACTTAAGGCCGCTCTGTACTAGATCTAAGGGACTGTGCAATTCAAGGTAATGCGCTGCCTTTCAGGAAAAAAATACTTCAAATGTTCGCTTTGAACTTCTCTCACTTACATTTTGCATTATATTAAATTTCTGAAACTCACCACTGATGGATTTCAGAGCAACACAGATAGATTTCAGATATAAATCAAATCTGACATGGAAAACAGCTTCTTTCTCCTCACAGTGTAAAAGAATGGGTGACAAGCTTGGGTCAGCAGCTGGATACAATTACAGCCTTTCTCAGAATGAAGTCCTGGTTGCATTAAAAGGGCACCAAGGAGTAACAGTAATAAAATGCAGCACCAAGGGGGGCACTTCCACTTCACAGAGCTACATGCCTTCCAACTCCTGCATTTATGCTGCTCCTATTTTTACCATACTAATCAGAAAAGCCAACTAAAAGATATTTTGAGGAAGTTGAACAAATAAACATATTCTTCCTTACTTGCCGTGGTATATTTCAATATAATTTCTACCTGAATTTTCTCAGTTTCTTTTTCTGAAAGTTAAAGCAAAGTAGCTAAAGAAGCATGCCAGAGCTCAGTAGTGTAAATGACAATTCCTCATTTCATTGCCCTTTGTATAAGGCTGTATATAGAGGTGAAACAACATTTGTTTCCTGTATATCTCTACATGATGTTTTCTCAGTATCTGGGTCTGCTTTGTGATGCTCTTGCAGGAGATTTTGAACAGCACTTCATGAGAACTACCTTTGTATAGTTGCAGGAATATGGTGAAAGTGTAGCTTAAGCAGGAAGGCCAAATAATTCCTACTAAAAACCAAAGAGAAAACTTCAAAAAAGAAAAGTGACAGCCCAGGATGGAGAACAGCTCAATAATCTGCCTCCTTTGCTCTGAGCTACTGTAAATGACCTAGCTATTTTTATATCATAGATGTACAGGAACTTGTTCATTCTTAAAGCTCGTGCAGTATTCCCTGTTGGGGGCTATGTGCTCCATTTCCTAGGCTACTTCTATGCATTTTACTTCTCTAGTCTGGAATAACTTCTTTTATGTGTGAATATGAAAAAAGTTTCAGAGTGAAAATCCATGCTGTGCTTAAGTTCAATGCAATGCCCGGAGTCCCTATAAGATTTCAAATAGGGTTCAATGAGCTTAAAATTATGTGCAAGCTTCATGCTAGATATCTATCCTAGCTGAAGTGTAAACAAATTTTTTTCTTTAGGATTCTGCTTTTTGTTAAAGGATACAGGAGCCTTGAATTAAGTTTATTTTCATGTCAACAAGCACATTTAAAGCTACATTTATTTTAAATTGGCAAAAAAGTTTTTTAATAGTATGTAACATTTAAAGAAGCTGCACGTTTGAATCATAGGGACTGTAGGAAGTATTGTGTTAGAGAAAAAAATTATTACTGTACCTCATCTAATTTTAGACACCCATGAAGCAAAAGTCTGTGTCTGAGGTAGTCATCAAAGCCTTCTTCATGCCAGACAGCAGGGGAGTACTTTTTGGCACTTTATCTGAATCTAATGTAGACATTTAACATATGTTGGTTGCATTATGTCTACAGTCAGGCACAGCAAACCTCACCCAAATTCATTCACGTTTCATAATCTCAGGCCTCATGACGGGCTGCTATCCTTGACTGCACTAAGGATATGTTTGTAATTTACAGGGTTTGGTAAAAAACCATGACATTTACATGTCCAAACAGAGGATTGTACATATGAAGTAATTAAGCATTTGCCCATATGTGCTCCCTTAACTGGGGTCCTAGCTCATATACTGGTTAAGTGCAAGAAAACATTTGGAACAACCCTAAGTGCCAACTTTTAATAATTTGTATTTCTGAATAATTCTGAGATTAAAATGTGAAACTAAGACATTGTAAACCTGTTAATGATCCATTAAGAAAACAAACAAACAAAAAACCACAACAGAAGGAAATTGTTGAAATACTGACAGCAGTCTTGGTTTTTTCTAGCAAATTCAGAAACTACGGAGAGAGCTGGTTGCATCACAAGAGAAAGTTGCTACCCTTACATCTCAACTTTCAGCAAATGTATGTATCTTTACTTGTGATCATAAACAGTATCAAAGAATATATTATCAGACAGGCTTAATAGCTCTTACTCAACACATGGTCTTGGAGACTTTACTATT
The DNA here is from genome assembly GCF_965140245.1 of Athene noctua. Taxonomy (NCBI): domain Eukaryota; kingdom Metazoa; phylum Chordata; class Aves; order Strigiformes; family Strigidae; genus Athene; species Athene noctua. Next base: position 44,206,327 of record NC_134039.1, on the reverse strand, counting down.
TATTTATTTTGATGTTTTTCAAATAATTTATTTCATTAAAGGTCCATTTTGTGTCAGCTTCAAGCAGAAGAAATCTTGTAATCAAACACAGTGGAAATGGAGAGTTTCAACACTTTAGATGTGACAAATGTCCTATCCAGTTCAGTTTCACTCTTTCCTCAGAATCAATTTTAAAAAAGCCTAAAAGTAAGAAGGAGACACAACCAAAGAAAGGGCATAAATTGCATATTCTGATACAATTTGTTATCATTTCATTTCACAAAGATAAACCCTGAAAAACACAGATAGATGTGGAGGGAAGCACAGTATACAATTGTATATAGAATTCATATGCTGCAGTAATTGTGCTGGTATATAACTAATGAAAACTGGGCTATTTCACAGAGCTCCCTGGTGTTCCTTCCAGTTGTCATACTCTGGTAATATGAGTTATTGAACATGTTATCAGAAAATAATATCAGATAGGGAATGTGAGCTACAGTCCTGTCTGGTTACAATGGTTTCAGATGAAGTTACTGGATAGTTACTGAACAATCTGTTGTATAGTGATTTTTAAATGCAATTCAGGATATAACTATAGTTACCATTCCCAAGAAAAGTTTAGATGAAGTTACAAGAGAGTATCATTTTAAATTTCAAAAAAGCAGTTTCATGATGTCTTCGGCAACCTATAGAGTGCCTTTCTTTGAAATGTAGGAGTACTGATTTAGATTTATAAATATTGTCATTATTTTCAGGAAATTCTTTTAGTTGGTGAAGTAATACTGTGTTCATGTTGTGAGAAAATAATCTCTAGCTGTGTGAAAGCTGCTTGTTCTCTTAGGACTGCCACATGTGAAAATGTGGAAGAGCGACTCAACACTTTCTGTTCAGGTGGATGCAGAACAGCTGTGGGTAGTTGTACCTCTGTAGTGGTATGGGCTGCCACTCTGCTCTGAGTTCTGAGAATGAGCTAGTGAAGCAGACAATATTGGACTCCTACAGTGTTTGTAAATTCAAAAGATTCTGAGTTGGGTTATTCATTTGGGAATTTTTAGCCAGCATGCCTAGCCTAAGTATGGGGTTCCTTCACTCATATATTTTAGACACTGATCTTCAGCTTCACCAGGTTGGGCAGTCTTCACTCACCCATCCTGAGAGTAACAAACTAAAACCAACACTGAGAGGTCAGAAGAGCTACGCCAGCATGCCTCGGATAGTCATGTTTACTAAATGACACAGGGCACTTTTCTTTCCACCAAGATGCAGGGTGCAGCAGTTCTGCCTTGCAGGGGGGATCACAGGGAGGTGGGCTGTGACACAGCACAATCACAGACATCCCCACATCCACCCTGTTAATGCCCACACAGCAGCAGCTGGTGTTATCCAGAAGAGTTAGCTTGATTCCTGCAAGCCCCCAAACTAGTGAAAGATGTCCCTGCCCATAGCCAGGTGGTTGGACTAGATGATCTTTAAAGGTCCCACCCAACCCAAACTATTCTGGGATTCTGAGCAGTGGTATCACATCAGTAAGACTAAATTGTTTGCCTGTGGTGGGCTTGTGCTCAAGTGTCTGTACTAGAGCTGGTATGGGAGCCGCTCTGATGGTGATAACTCATGCTTCTGGTACCATTCCTCACTTTATGGGCAGAAAAGTGATTTGCCCTTCTCACCTTCTGCTAGCTCTGAATGGAAAACATCAGCATATTCCTTCCTGCTTGTGTCTTGAAAGGGAGAGTTGAAAGATTAGTCTATTTATTCTCCATGCTTTTCCAGTCATCCCAGCAATGCCATAGCCTATAATATAGCAACAGGTGCAATAGAGTGAGGATGGCAGGGTGTTATCTTCTGCAGCTGAGGCAATGAGGCTATTGCTCAGTTCATCTGGGCAAATTGTGTCCCATCTCTTCCCAGCATTATTTAGAAGTCATTGACTATATCTCTGGCCAGTGTTCCTTTGTGTGGAGTAAGCACCGTACAGACTGGTTTTTAATAACAGTACCTATTTCAGGCAAATTTTCAAAGTCATATTTCAAAGAAACTGAGTCAAGCTAAAAATGGATCGTTACATTTTGGATTGGTTTTCACTCAAACTAATTCTGCTGCATCAGTGAGAAATAAGTTGCATTTAATCTGTATAACACACAATGTATTGGCTGGGGATCTGGTCTCTAGTAAGAATGCCCATAGCTTTTCTACTGATATAATTAGAAGGGTAACATTTTCAACAGGGCAGTTTAAAAATATATACATGTGCATCCGGTTTTGCCTATCCAGAAGTACCACATTTGTAAATCTGTATGTACTTGTATGCATATATTTATGTGCATGCATGCCATATGTTGTATGAAGGTTAATTTATTCACATTCTTTTGACTGTATCACTCACCTTCTAATCCATCCCCATGGAGATGCTCTTTAAACTCTAAACCTATAAGCAACCCTAAAGCTGATCCTTCTAGCACATGGGGTTTTTAAACGGTACCAGAAAAATCTTTCCTTTCTCCAAATCCCCAACATGTGGAAATTCCCTCAAAATTAAACTCGTCAGGAGCATGAAACGTAGAGGCTTCAAATTCTCCAGGCATGAACAAGGGATTTGGACACCTTCACAGTGAATATAATCTTAAAAGGAGAGTAGATATTACTAGATATTATAAGTAAATATTTTTTGGGATCCTGTCATGAGATACATACTTTACAAAACCAAAAACTGAAAAGTACTTCACAACAAGCCTGGCTATGAGTTCAGTCTCTGATATTTCTGGTACAGACAATTTAAAGCATTAAAAAAACACTTTTAAATAAGTCCAAAGGATCAAAAGAGACCACTTAAAAGATGTGTTGGTACTAATACTGCCAGTCCTTTGAGCACTTTATGTATATCAATTCTATGAAGTATAACTTAAATATCAGGAATAAAATCCAGTTTGAAAACAGAGCGTACAGACCTTTTAATTGTGGTATGGCCTTTGAAATTTAATCTAGTTACAGAATTGATATTTAAATGCCAGCGCTTATATACTTTTCATAAAAATTATGACAGTAACTAAGAAATACTTGATTTAGTTTGACAAACTTATGAAAATCCCAGATGAGCTTCTAATTTTCATGAACTCATACTGTCTTAGCAATGCTTTACTTGCATGTATTCATTTATCATTTATCTCCTTATCTAAGAAACATATTTTACCAGCCCCTAGCATTGAAAGGAGAAATAGTCCTAATCACAAAAGATGGAATTTATCCTCAGAGAAGAAATCAAAACCATGTTTTACTCTTTAAATGGATAATATTACTGTGACCTACATTTTGAGTCATGTTTGCTCACCAGTAGGCTAAAACCTGAACCAACAGTAAGTCTAGTGCAGAAAAAAGTTTGATCACTGCCTATGTTTTTTGTAGATACATCCATCTCTGGCAGGCAGAGAACTGTATGAACAGAACATCTTCTGTGGTGTCTTTGCTGACCAGAAAATTATTCAGTCCTTTCTGATGCCTTTGCTATAAATGCATTCATGCTAGCCTTAGTCCTAAGCTCCTCCAAATTTCCATACTTACAGTGTCTGTAAATAGACAACACTTTTTTTCCTCACAGTGGTCTGGAGAAGGAAACTATTAATAGCCAGAAATCTTGTTCCCTCACAGTTCGTCTCAAGTTTGAATTTGTTCTAACCACTTCCCTTTGTAGAACTGAGCAAGATTATTGTATGTGAGTGGAAAAAAGAGCATCTTGTGCATCTCAACACTATTCATGTCTTTACTTGTTTCACCACAGATGACTGTTAGTGACAGTAGTATATGTGTCATTAGAAGACTGTCAGGATGAAATTTGACCTATGTCATCAAGTCTTTGCTTGATATATGATTTTATATCAAAATCTGTCAACCGGAAGTTACCGCATTTCTCAGGTATTTTGGAAAACTCTGCTAAGACTTTTCTTATTTGGTTTCATTTATTATTCAGATTTTGTTGGCTGGACTCAAGTACTATGCTTAATTTCAGCAGTTTATTTCATTTGATTAACCCCAAAGTGTTTTGCCTGCATATTATTAAATTCAATCAGGGCCCAGCTGTTGTTTGGATACTTAATTTACAGTTTTTTTCTGAGATTCTGGCATTTCCTCTGGTGCCTTTTTCGATGTTGCTGAAGGGCAAATCTCAGTACTAATTAAGAAAGGGCCTGTTTTCAGTGCAGAAACTGTCCAACCAGCAGACTTCCTATGTGACTGACAAGGGCTCAAATTCCAGCAAGCAGCCTGAACCCAGCCTGTTCAGAGGGACTTTGATCAGTGCTTTGTACTGTATAAAGCTGAAGTGTGCATGCTTGCAAACTGTAGTATACCCAGGATGCCAGTAGAAAGCGGAGGGGGTTCACTGGCTAATACTCTTGTTTGGCCAGCTCTGAACCACTATCCTACAGCCAAACAACAAGATAATAGCAGGCGGCGAACAGAAAAGTTCACCAGATGTACAGTTGCTTCTTGCAATCAGCCCGATCCCTTCTGGCCTCTCACACCTCCTTTGATTCAGCCGTGTCAGGTGGGAGGAAATTTATTTATTTGCGTTTGTTTTATAAAACATGAACACTGCAGGTCAAACTGCAAAGTGTGCCAGCAGAGAGTCTTTGGATGTACTAATATTGTTTAGGATGAGCTGTAAACTTAACAGCTGAGGTATTTGGGGTTTGGCTGGCTGGGATCGTTTACTAAGAAGGAAATGTTTAAAATCAAATCTGTCATCTTAGCACTGAAGTAATTCCCTGAGAATATATCTCTGACTATTTTCAATGGAAATTTCATGTTACTAGAAATCAAAATTAATCTGTATGTGATGGATCTACAGATTGAGAGCTGTACATCATCTGTGTATATAATATGTATATCATGTTAAAGATGGATATATTTTGCTGTAGGCATACTTCCAGTAATGTCCAGTTACTTAATTCTAATTCCAGTATATATACTTCCAAGTAGAAGTGCTGCATTCAATTGTGAAGTTATATTTTTACTTTATAATAAGTGGTATGTAAAGAACATCCAGTATTTGGGCTATCTTGTATTGTATTCAAATGATGTATGCCATGAATGAAACTACTGAATCTTAATACAGATTTCTAAGGTGTGAGGAATTGACTGTAACTTTAAAAATAATTCTATTTCTCATGTTTTTACGAGAATGAAATAATTGATTCTTTTGGCTAAAGTAAACAATCCTCAGAAATTGAGGATTACCAATCCAATCAAAATCTACTACTAAATTTATAAGGTTAAAAATATTTCTAATTACAAGTTTTAATTTCTAATGAGTATTTTTAAAGTCACAGTTACTTCTCTATCTATTGTTTTCTGAATTATGTTGCATTTAACTATTTATATGAAAAGTCTGATCTTAAATGGCCATACATACATATGTTTTATGCATGCTTGCATGCTTCCACACACGTACAAATATACTGATAATTTAGCCTTTTTCAAAGTAACTTTTCTTATTTTGTTACATAGTATGTCTTTTGGGACAAATCTGTGTAAGATTTCCCTAGACTTCTGAATAAATAAATATTTGCTACCATGGGGAAAGGCAGCACAGTTTATTACTCTGAATGTTAAACCGATACTTTGTATTTCATAGAAGAGTGTGCTGTAATAAATATTTAAAGTAATGAACAATGCAATTGAAAGATTTTCGTTGAATAGTTTTTAGTTGATGGGCCTTTGAATTATGTTTGTTTATTATTAGCAAATCATTATCTCAAATGAGTCAGGAAGGATCCGTCATATTGATCCAATTACATCTATGATGCAAAAATTTTAGTGTGCTACTCCAAGAAGGTAATGTACTCTATCACAGGCTGGATTTTATTAAGGATCCATAGTTGTGACATGGCTGTCTTTCTCTAAAAACTATCAGACAATAACTTAATAGTTTCAGTGACCTTTGATGACATTAGTTTTTACTTTTCCTATTTGTTCCTTAATTTTCATATAAGTTCCTTGTGGTTTATTCATGTACAATACAAGCTGAAGTTGTAGCTATGGAATAGGAAAACACTATGCACAAATATAAATAGTTAGGTACCAAAGGACTGTGGTTATCACAGTCTAATTGTGAGAAATGGACAAAAGCAATGCATAATTAAGCAAATTATTCCTCTTTTCAAGCCCTTAGTCCCCATTGTTATTCTCATGGTAAAGCAGAACCATGGGCCATCAGCCAAGCCATAGATTTTTTTTATGAGGCAGGGAACACTGAGCTCCATTAGTTTCCTGTTAAACCCATGTCATAGAGACATTTGATTATAATTCTGTGGTAGTTGTCTCTGACTGTGTTCTGGGTCACTGGTCATCATCTTTGGAATTAAAACATGATACATTCAGCTGGATATTTTTAATATGTAAGTAATTATTAAAGTGTGTGCCTGTACCGCTATAGTAAAAAATAAATTTTCACAGTGAAAAAGCTCAGTTAATACATTTGTGCATGTAAAGATATTGTTTGTGAGTTATGTTTCCAAGTGTATTGTAGTGCCTATGTTTGAAAACTTTGCCTATTACCACTTTTGAGATGATAAGGAAAAAATAAGTATTTCCTTCTGCTTTTACTATTTGGTGTCGTGAGAGGAGTGGATGGAATTGTGTGGAATTTAATAAAGATTAAATTCCCACTTTCCCTTGGCTGTACAAACTGGTTTAGTTTGTAGGTTTCTTTATGACCACTTGTTATTCTCTGCCAACAAAGCTCCATGTCAGTTAAAACCAATGAAGAGTTGATGTATTGTTTGTATAAGTTTTGCTTCCATAGACTACAGGATGACTGTTGTCAGAAAATAAAATTAAGCTTTTTTTTTTTTTAATCTTTTAATCAGTTTCAACTTTACTGCTTTTCTTATTGAGAAGTAGAACTTCCAATTTTCAATATTGTCTTTTATATATACATTTGCACACATTTAAATAATATATTTTTATTTTATATGGGGTTTATTACTTTTATACACACAACACACACATATATGTAATCAACATAAGACAAATAGGCTAAGTAATGACCTTTTATAAAACTAACTGTGATATTTTTTGTTAAGAGTATCAGGATTCCTTTGGAGTGTTTTATTTGTAAGGTTAAAACTTACCTTTTAAGATAAAGTATTTGAATTCCTGTTTTGAAGTGTTCAGTAATTGAAAATAATTGTTCCTGGACTTTTATTTGGGATCAGACTTCTTTTGGACAATATATCAGTAAACTCAAATGAGGGCATTAAATCCTTAATTCATTTCCAGGCAGAGATACCCAAGCTAATCTCCTTGGGAGCTAAAGAAGCCTGAGGAACACTGGGCTCACTTGACTGCTTTACCTATCCAAGTTATCTCAGTCTAAGTTTAAAACTAGTAGAAAAGAGCTGCATTCAGCTCTGGGGCCCCCAACATAAGAAAGGCATGGTCCTGTTGGAGCAAGTCCAGAGGAGAACCATGAAGATGATCGGGGGGCTGGAGCACCTCCCTTATGAGGACAGGCTGAGAGAGCTGGGGTTGTTCATCCTGGAGAAGAGAAGGCTCCAGGAAGACCTTATAGCGGCCTTCCAGTACTTAAAGGGGGCCTACAGGAAAGATGGGGAGGGACTCTTTTTCAGGGAGTGTAGGGATAGGACAAGGGGTCATGGCTTTAAACTGAAAGAGCATAGATTTAAATTAGATATGGGGAAGAAATTCTTCACTGTGAGGGTGGTGAGGCACTGGAACACGTTGCCCAGAGAAATTGTGGTGGATGCTCCCTCCCTGGAAGTGTTCAAGACCAGGTTGGACGGGGCTTTAAGCAACCTGGCCTAGCGACAGATGTCCCTGCCCATGGCAGGGGTGTTGGAATTAGATGGTCTTTAAGGCCCTTCCAATGCAAACCATTCTATGATTCTATGAGCTTGGAAGAAAAAAATATTTTTAAAAAACAAATTGATCTGGGAAGATTGTTCCATTGACAAATATTGTCTTCTGTTTCTTTCACAGGCTCATCTAGTAGCAGCTTTTGAAAAAAGCTTGGGAAATATGACTGGCCGACTGCAAAGTCTAACAATGACAGCTGAACAAAAGGTATGTTTACCAAAGCAGATGCTTTAATGTGGAAAAGTCAGCAGATTATATTAGAGTTTTGTTTAAAAAACACTGAAAGGAAATAGAGACAGCTGTGACAATAAGACAGACAGAGCTTTCTTTAATGGCCATTGTGATCAAATCTTCATAAAGTTCCAGAAGAATAAAACCGTGCAGCATCAGGTTTACACAGACAATATCTTAGAATAGTTTGAAGATAAAATCTTCAGTTTCCAGATTTTAATTAAAACATATGCAACTGTAGGTTTATTCTGTACTGAAAGATCCTGTAACAAAGACAGATCATAATCTGCTGGAGTGCTTCATTCCAGCCTGACAGCGTTGTCAGGATAATAGAATTATGGAAAGGGGAGAACTTTAAATAGAGAAAAATTAGTCCATTCAGAGAGTTAATGCAGGTTTGGTATCCTATTCATGAGTAAGCAGTTTTGGCTTTAACTGTGATGTTTTGACTATTGGGGAAAAAAATCTAAACCTGATGATAGGTAGTAAATTTAATGTGAGCCTTTGTACCAAGCTCAGGATTAAGAGGGTGCTTAACACCTTCCAGGATTGAACTTCAGCAACTTTCTGTCCTTACTCATTTTGAACTGTGTCCTATAAACAGAAAGGCCTTGTTGAGCCAAGCTGTGAGAGAAACTGCATATAAGTGGGATATTAGTCACCACTGGACTCAGTGTAGCTGTCTATAAAAATAACATTTCACAGTCTGGTTGAGCACCAACAGATGAAATATGGTGAAACTCATTGTGAACTGGATAGGAAATATTTGCACTGCTTTCTTTTTTTCACCTTAAGCAAAAAAACACAGTGGAATTTTCTCAAAACCAAAACTTTTGACTATATAGTAGTATAATTTCCCTCAGAAGGTTTTCTTTCCAGAAGAGGTTAAGCAGTGACATTGAAACAGATCATCTCTAAGTTTATTTCCTAAAGGATGTGGAACAGGTTCTTTTCCTTCTCTTCTTTTCTCTATTGTTGAGGTTAAATTCCTTTAATCCTCATTATATAAATACAAGCTGGAAAGACTGGTTTAATACAGAAATAACAAAACCTACTTTTTAATTAAAAATGACTGTACATTCTTATACAGAACTTCCTGCATTCAAGCTGAGTAATTTTACTTCAACTTGCAGGACAGTTGCTGGGGTTTTTCAACTGAATTTTTGTTTAGCAAGTTAAATCTTTTGAAAAATACACAAATTTAGGTTGAGATTCATCCATTAAACAGTAGCGTCACATGCTAAAGGGTGTAATTCAAATGGTTTTATTCTCTTTCACAATAAAATTGTTGGGTTTCTCTTAACTTTATAATAAATATTCAATTGAGACCTTTTTTAGATTAGTCATTATTAAAATGTTTTGTTCTCCTTAAAAATAACATGATCTCTTTATATAGAATAACTACAAAAGAATGTTGCTTGAGTTTAATATCTTTGGAGAGAAAATATGCATTCTGCTTAGTTGTTGCCCTTATGTTCACCCAAGCAGTCCCATGAACTTCAGTTTGACGACTCTTATCTTGTCATTTTTTTAGCCTAGACAAACATTGTTCTTGTGCCATATATTTTGAGACCTCTTTGCTCTTCCCACAGGAATCTGAGCTTATAGAGCTAAGGGAAACCATTGAAATGCTGAAAGCCCAGAATTCTGCTGCACAAGCTGCTATTCAAGGAGCCTTGAATGGTCCCGATCATACCCACAAAGGTATGTTTTTGTCGCTATTAAAATAACTGCATAGTTTCACCCCTGAAAAAATCTGTCACTGCTTCTCTGTTTTTTTGGGGACTCTGTTGCAAGGGCAAGCACATTCTGCAGTTCATGGTAGGCATACTTGTTGTATTTCCAGAGATGGAAACCTTGAATAAGCTTCCTGTTTGTCAGAGTTCCTGGAGCCTTCTCTTCTCAGAACTGGGTGGCCAGGAATTGATTGCTGGGTGTTAAGAATTAACCCTGTCACTGCAGTTGTGTACTGAAGTACACCCAAGACACTAGTGAAGTCTTACGGTTATAGCTTGGAAATCCAGTTTAAGTTGTAGCTCTGAAATTTGGTGAACTCACTGTTAAAGAGATGAACTGACAACAGCTCACCTCCTTCACAAGGTGCTAAATGACTGCAAGAAAGCGGGCATCTTGAATTCCAGATTCTGAATTAATATGTCATTGCAGTTAGGCAGATGTCACATGATAAATATATACTTCAGAAGTGCCTGTTGATAAGCAACAGCAAAGGAATGAATTGAAGAAAAGAAATAATAACAGCATTCATTTTTGGGAGTGTCATTGATCTTTCTTTAAAGAGGCCATTATTTACATGTTTGCCTTAAGGTGATTTCATTGCATGACTTGAGTATAGCAAGGCTAACTTCTAGGAAGTAAAAAATAATCTAAAAAGCAATTTCCCTTGGTATTACTGGGTATGTTCTGCAAGAACATTTTCCAGTGATTAAGATAGAGTTATCAGAGACTTTTAAGAAATTGAAACTCAAATGCCTCACCAACCATTTCTAATATTCTCCACTTCTTGGTTATTTTGTTTCATTCAATTTTAATGAAATCCTAGCTGCTTATTTCCATCATGATATATTAGAAGGTAGCATCTGAACGCTGATTAGGCCTTCTGCAAGACAAGTAGTGCCTGTAATCCTCAGAAAAAGAACCATAGTACATGTGATAGTAATAAATCAAGTAATCCGTCTCTAACAGAAGCTGCTTAACTATGGGGTTATGCCTGCATAGATTGCTGTGCAGGGTCATTGCCTTCATGCCAACAAGGCCCCAGTTTGGAGAAGCTCCGAAGTGTTAGCTTAATTTTATATGCATCCCCATTGACCCCCATGTGGTTTCTTACAAGCTGCAATAGCTTGAATCTGAGCCACTGCAAGCAGCAATGCCATTTATGTTCATTTAGGCTCCCGTTGTGGAGGGACATGCTACATAAATACAAGAATGATTATTATATTGAAACAGAGATGGATTTCACAGTAATTTCTTTTCTTTAGATTTACGTATAAGGAGGCAACATTCTTCAGAAAGTGTTTCCAGCATCAACAGTGCTACAAGCCATTCAAGCATTGGCAGTGGTAATGACCCTGACTCCAAGAAAAAGAAAAAGAAAAACTGGGTAAGTGCTGAGCAGATTTAAACCTGTCTTTTAGCTATTGTGTTGTTTCCTAATGCCTGAGTACCATAATGGTCCATTTCATCTACAGTATTCTTGTGGGGCCAGACAGATATGAAGCAACTCACATGTATCCATATTGTGACACTACCAGAAAACTAAAAATTGTTGAACATCAGCAGTCATTTATTTGCATGTCAGGATAATTTAAAAAAATAAACCAACCAAAACAAAAAACTTAAAATAGCTGTTGTGATCAAAACCATCTCTGGGCCACATTGAAACCCTGTTTGATTTCTCTTCAGTTGGAGTTTGAGTCAAAGGCTTGATTCAAATATGTTAGCCAGCTATGAAGGGAGTTGAAATCTGTTAAAAATTCTCATGTAAAAGTAGTACGGTTTTTAAAGAAATTAAGATGCTTGTCAACTGGAACACAGAAATACCACGTAGTGTTAAGGGTTTAATCAAATACTTTCAGTAAATAATAAAATATGTTTTTGTTGTTTTAAAAATATTACTTGCTTAAACATTTGTTTTAAAATACTGATCAGCCTTCATTCCCTTGATTTGTAATTCCACACTCTTTCATGTTTCTGCAAGGTGAACTCTAGAGGAAGTGAGGTGAATATAAACCATGGAAAATTTGGCATGCATCTATAAAAAACCCTATCTTGGCATGATTGCTATTTATTTTGGCAGTAGGCTCTTATACCTTCTAAAAACGGATTATCCTGTATGTCTTCTCAGTTTGTCTCTACTCATTTTAATCTCAAAGTTTAGACTGTAGAAAGGGGGAGTGTAGCCAAAATCCATTTCTTTCTCATTAGATATCATGAGCTGGGAAGGGCTTAATGTTTCTCTGATTAGTGGTCACACTCCCCACTGTCCAATTATATAATGAAAATAACGTGTTTGAATACCTCATTTTTTATAGAGGAACCAGTTTGTTGTTGAGTTCTATATGATTTTAATCAGAACTTTCTCAAAAACAAAAAACAACCACATTTTTTCTAAGATTAATGACTTCTGTATTTAGACAAAGGTATCAACGAATGGGCTCGTTAAAATTCACTGCAGACAAAACTGTCATCTTGGCTCCTGAAATAAATGGCTCTTTGGCTATTCTGTCCCTTTTTAATACTGGATAAGAGCTTCTAGAGGGAAAAGGCAATGCTTGTACATTCAGAGATCTTACTACTCTAAAGGAAACTGCAGCGAAGAGTATATACCTTTCAGCTAACATTCTTCTCAGCAGTACAACAAAGCAAGCCTCATGTCCCAGCTTAAATCCTCTCACTTGTGATCCAAACCACAGCATTTACATAGTTTGGCCATTCAAATTTTTAATGGGGAAAGTAAATTGGCAAACCCAGTAAACTGGACTTCTGATTTCAGCATTTAGGAACAGCAGGTTCTGCCTGTACCTAGATGCAATGTGGTTATTTAAAGCCAGCCCTTGAAGGGAATGCCATGGGAATGGGATTCCACTGGGGCTTAATGGTTTTAAATGAGCACCCCTCTTCCATAGCCGTACCACTCCATCCTGCACTTTTTCCATAGCATTACGTTTGCGCTGCGCTGGATTAATAAAGTCAAGATAAAGCACTGTATCATGTTTTTAGAGATACTGTGTTGCATATGTTAATACCTTGCTTCTGTATACTGACCTCAGGCAGTGGCTAGGATGGCATCTGCAAACTAACTCTTCGAAACATGAGCTGCATACAAATTGCCATGACGAGGAAGATAATCTTGCTCTATGTTTGTTTTCCAGCTAAGAAGCTCTTTCAAACAGGCCTTTGGAAAGAAGAAGTCCACCAAGCCTCCTTCCTCACATTCGGACATAGAAGAGCTGACAGACTCTTCTCTTCCTTCATCACCCAAATTGCCCCACAGCTCAGGAGAGTGTGGGACAGCATCAATGAAACCATCACAGTCAGCTTCTGCGTAAGTCTTTCTCTTAGCAAACCTTTCTTCCCGAATAGGATGAACTGTCAAACAGAGCTCCTCAAGTGTGGCCATTTTCAGTTCAGAAATCATTGCCAGCATTCGTGATCTTTTCATCTCATGCCCATCCATTTGCCAGATTTCTCATGAGCTTCATTCCATTTACACACTATTTTTCCAGCAGCTCTTGCTTAAGGTTATTCTCTCCTCCTTTCACAGCCTTTAGTCACAATCATCTAGCAGTATAAATTTCTTTCCAAATGCATATCTAAAAGCTTATGTTGTGCTCTCCCTGCACCATTAACAACTTTACCATATCCACTTAGTAAAGGCCAAATACTAGAGTTTCCTTTCTTCATGACATACTAAAAATGTAATTTTATTTTCCAGGTAGCTATGAATTTCTACAAGATAGTTATCCCTTCTGTTATTAATTTAGTTACTTTGTAGCTATTAATTTATAACGGTTTTTTTTAAACTATTTCCCCTTTTTTATCAGCTTGGATTTTTTTTGCTGTGATTTTACTTTTATTTTTTATTCAAATCACCATCTTTAAGGTCTCAGGACTGAGAATAAGTCATCAGTCAAAAACTGCCCCATTTTTTCATTATTTTGGATATTTAATATATTCTTCTTACAGAGTTCTCAGCTCCCATTCATATTCTTCAAACTAATATTTTTTTCATTCTGCAGTTTGGGGAAATCAACCTCTTTGAATCAACGAATGTTTACTACTGACACTAGCCTTAATTTCCTTGCCCTAATTGAGAATAATTGGGTCACAACTACTCTTCCTTAAAGCACCCAGAGAATTCTAGCCTTGTGATTGATTACTGAGCTTTAGAATGAAATTTCCCTGCATTAGGTTAGGTGCCTTTTATGATTAACTTTTTATAGACTCTAATGATTTTCATACACTACATTTAGGAGTTTTAGAACAAATATTCCCACAAAAGAAACCCTGACACAATAAATGTTTTTCTCCCTTCACATTCTGTGCAGACCAGTGAGGAATAACTCATCTCTATCTCTAGTTTTGTTGGGATTTTTTATAGGAAGATCACATTTTTGTGGTTTCAGGTATATATGTGTTTTGGGAGGAGGATTTCTACATTTTGGGGGCCCTTGAGTCTGATTTATTATCAATTTAACAATCACTAGTAAAAGTCTTAATAGAAAGTGCCTGAACTTAAACAAAACACTTTTATTCTTCAAAAGTATTTACTCATGATTCACAGATCTGCTCTCATAACCTTATCCTGTTTTCTTTCTACCAACCCTGCCTTTTTCTCTGTCTCTCTGACTTACTCTGTAGATGTACTGGTGTTCCCAGGATTTATCAAGGGCAAAACTACATATCTAGTCTTTCATCTCAAGGTCTTACCATGGCTATTTGGTCTCTGAGCCTTAACTTCCTAAACTCTGTCCAGTTCACAGCCTTCTGGTTATTCCCCCATAACATTTTTAAACACTAATCTTTCTGATCATATTATTGAATTTTTTATTATTGTGATCTTTCTATACAGGATAACATAGACTCCTTCCCTTTCACAGAGAGATCACATAAAATATATTTATTTAGATTAATTTCTTTATCTGTTATACTGATAATGTTACTTTCTTCGAATGACCCAGTTTTCCACTGCATAATTTAAACTTCTGTCACCTTCAAGACTTTTCATAATTGTCAGCAGGCGCTGATCAAAGATCATGACTTGTGTCATGATCTCCTTCTTACTCCTTCTACCCAAAGAAACCTATTGATTTAAAAATCCTGATATTGTAACAAAAATAAAAGTAAAACTCTTTCTTTCTACTACTTTGAACCTTTGTCTGAAGTCTCATCATGCTTCTGAGTTTCTTTCTGTGACTGCTCAGGAATGCTAACTTATCATTTTGTTTTTCTTCCTTTTGATGAAGTCTCATCTTCTTATATAATTTTACAGTTGTAGGAGCTCTGGAATCTGCAAAAGAAAATTCAGTTCATACTTTCTGCTTTCATTCTGTTTATTTTACCAGTCTAGACAGCTTATTCCTGCTTCTTCCACAACTATAGTCTCTTTCTGCTTCATTTTTATCTTCTTTAAAGGTGGCTTGTGAAGGTCTTTTTTTCCATCCCTTCTCAAGATGTACTGCAAAAAAGCCACTAAGAAATTAACCAACAATTAGATAGGTGACTTCCCAGTTGTCCACATTTTTGTATGAGATAACACATGCATGTAAATAAAATTTCATTTCTTATTTGTTTAGCATAGGTATGGGCAGGTCAAACCAAAAACTGTATCATAATTGGGAAAAAATTCTAGTATATGTCTTTATTCATTTTTACTCACATTTAAAATATTGGTGCATGGTGTGAATAATATTCATTATTTTCCTTCTTCAATTTGCCATATTTTTTTATTTGCCATGAACTTCTTCATCTTCCCTTTGCTTACGCTTTCTTTAAATATTTTCTTGACCTGAGTCCTATAGTTCTAAACCATTACCTTTACTTTCTTTCAATTGCATCTGTCTAATACGTGTGTATGCAGGTCATCTCTAGTCTGGGCACCAAAGAAAAGGCAAAACGGTCACGTGGTCTACAAGCATAGATCCCGGTAAAACTGAGTGTGGGGCATGGAGTTGTATACCCAACTGCTGACCTGAAGAGTGCTGCATCTTCTTCCCCAAAATGCGTTTGCATGCATTCTGGCAATTAAAAATTGACGTCTGTTTCTTGTTTGCATATTAGTAGTAATAATCTCAATAATAATGCTTATTACTATAAAATATTTTTCATATTTAAATTGTTCTGCAAATATTAACATTTTATAGTGACAGTAATAAAGATCAAATAACTTTGAGTGAATTGACTGAAAATGCTTAGTGTTACTATGTAGCCAAAATTCAGTGTTTTATTTTCTAAAGGTTCTGTTATGCAACAGATCTAGGTCTGATGATGACACAGAGAGGCAAAACAATCTGACATGAGAACTGGACAGCTGTGGGTCCCTGGGCCAGAGATGTTTTGATCTTTTCTCACAATATAATGGTTTCTTTCCTTAAAACTAATTCTCATGAAAAATAATCCCATGGTGATTACTTTTAATCAAGTCTTGAAGGAAAAAAAACCAAAACCAACCAGCATGATTTCAGACACCTTACATTACCAAATGACAGACTATCAGCAAAAAGTCAACCATCACAAATCAAAACCATTACAGATCAAAAACTTGTACATCATGAAGTCAAGGACTGTCCCTTTGTGTACTGTTCAAAACAGAGAAAACTGTTGACACCTAACAGATAGTAAATATCAGTAGTACAGTTTAATCAACATACTTCTAACTGTTGTTACTTAGGTATATCATAACATTTGCACCAAATAAATGATGCAGATATAAAATCAAACTAAAACCAATGGGTGATACACACTCAAAGTTTTTAACAACTATTTTTTTACCATAGTAAACTATCTAACTAAACTGTAGAGGTATAAACTGATTATTTCACCTGGAGAGGGTTTTTTTCCTTTTTTAATTTGCAATTTGAGCCTTTTTATGTTTCTATGATATTCTTTCTTCACTCATAGGTTTCAGCAGCAGCAAGCATTTTCTGTACTTTGATATTTAGTAATGACATTGCTTTGGGGGAGAACCTTCCTTTAATCTCGCAACTCTTTTCCTGCTCCTCTTTAGGATCTGTGAGTGTACAGAGGCAGAGGCTGAAATTATTCTTCAGCTAAAGAGTGAGCTGAGGGAGAAAGAGCTGAAATTAACGGACATTCGTCTTGAAGCCCTCAGCTCTGCACACCATCTGGATCAGATTCGGGAAGCCATGAACCGCATGCAGGTTAGTGCAGTAGCTGAGTGGTGACAGGGGTGCTCACCAAAGGAATGCCTGGTGTCTTTCCTTTCACTGTACTTTGTTTCAGGTACCAAAAAATTGTCAATACAAAATAAATTGCTAGATTAAAAGCACTTCCAAAGGATGGGTATGATAAGTGTTCACTTCATAATAATGACATTCTTAGCATTTATATTAATACCTAAAATATGTTTAAGGGGTATGGAAGGAGACATAATCACTGTAATCACTGCCCAAAGGATATTTGTTAACTAAACCCTATGACTGGGGAAAACAATCTTACAGACAAGCAGATCAAGAAGTGATTTCTACGGAGCTTTAAATCCTGAGGCTGTGTTGGTGGTGGGGATATATATGCATGCTCTCTCATCATTTCTGATTCCTAACCCATTCATGGCTTGCCGAAGCAAAGAATGTAAAACTGAACTAAATTCTTGTATACAGCATCACTAAAATTTCACTACATTGTTTTGCTCCAAATCCTTCCTGAACACATTTTTCATCAGACAACTTTCCCTTTCATAAGGCTGAAAGGATGCAGAAAGAATGGCAGTGTTCCTCAGTGGATCATAGAGCTTTATGGGACACAGGTCTGTTACCCACATACAAGTGTTTAGTATCACATTGAGTGCCCTAAAGTATCTACAACATCCACACAATATGACATAGGTCCTTCAGTAGATCTGAGTCCTTCTGGAATGACAGGTGAGATACCTAGGACATCCCCGAAGGCACTAGAAACCTCTACTTGGGAAACAGAATCAAGGCCATAGGGTGGGGGTTCAGTTTGAGACTAGGACAGAGACATTTAGATGTCTAGGTATGAGCTAGATGATAAACTCCTATTGTAGTCAATTGAGTTTTAGTCCTACAGCAGTGGGGCCTAGAGAGCTATCTTAAAATCATCCTAAAATAGGTATAGAGGGTGAAATTGTTAGACCATAGGCACCTATTACCTTTTGAACCAACCTCAGGTATTTTCATCTGCACAGGACTTAAAGGTTTAGCATTCTACCCATGGAAGACTGTTTACAATGACCCTGGAAACCCACATTTACACAACTGAATTCAACCCCAGTGGCTTGTCAGCTGAATTCTCTGTGCTGAGTGTTTAGGTCAGGTGTACCTGTAGGCACTTTTGTATAGATGTCCACAGCAGCTGATTTCATAACCACCATATTTGGTGTGCTTGCTGTCTTTTCTAGACCTCTGTTTATAACCATGCCTGTAGCAGTTCCAGCCACACCTTTAAACGTCTCTGGTACCCACCATCCTCTCAGGTGTTCACACCACTAGGTGCCAACATTGCTATGGGATATTTGACTGAACATTTAGGGAGAAGAATAATCAAGAACTCATCCATAAATATGGGTTTCGATTGTCCAGATATAAGTAAAGCATTTGATCTGGAGCCCCTAAAAAGTTTTTAGGAACTGTAAGGGATAGAATACAGTTAATCGCCATGGTGGAGAAACAGGATGTGAAGGCTTATCAGCTGATTATTGTCTTACACTGGAATATGAGTGCCTAAACCAGGTGAACTCCCCAGAGGGAGGAGTCTGCTGTAGTCACAGGCCTCCAAAGTTTGAGTTTCACCAAAGCTGGGAGAGGCAAATAGTTCATATGGTGTTGCTGGTAATCACCACTTCTAAAGTTTTCCCAAAAGGACAGGCAGCCACCTTGGAGTTGCCAAACTCTGTGACATTTTGGAGAACTGATGAGGTTTGATAAGGGGGAAAAGTAAGACTGGTGTGAATGAAATATGAATACTGTGTGAATTCAAAGAACCTTGAAAATCTAAAACTCAGTTGAATTAAAGACTGCTAAAAGTTGTGTAATTAATCAACATAAATTGCAGAGTAGATGGAGATGGCATGACTCATTTCACCATAGCTCCTAATTTGAACCCCAGGCTGAACTGGTGCATTCATCTATTACCTTCTGTCACTATTTTGCTGGTTTGTACCTTCCTTTTCACTGTCTCCTCAGCTTTGCCTCTGTGATCTAATCTTTCTGTAGCTGTTGAAGGGGTTTTTGTGATGCTATCCCTTATGTTTTTACTTGTAGCTGTACAGCCTTCATAAAAGAATAGTACTTTTAGCAGAGTGTTAGTGAATGTGGAATTAAATTTGATGTGCAAAAACATCTGCAAGAATAAGCAGTTGCTTTGTCCTGTGCTTCGTGAAGCGACTGAAAGCTAGGTTTAGCTGGTACCAGGCTGTTCTCAGGCTAAGTTTTCATTTTATTATTGTACATTCAATAATCAGTTGGCATCACAGAGGATTTAGCTAAAAAAAATTCCTAGTTGTTCTGATTCATCTGTCACTCTATGTTTTCATCAAAGAGGGTTTGCTGGCCGTAATGTGAACAATCCCATGTTTGAATGATCAGAAAGTCTTATCTGATAGCAAGGAGGGTTATGAAACTGTTAAACTATCAATTTCTAATTTTCCATTTTTAATTTCATTTTTCCTCCTTGAAGTTACTGCTTAAATTTGACATGCAATGACAGTAATAATTTTCTAAGACTTTAGAAACATTGACATATCCAAGATTTTAACAATAACTTTCTTAACTGACTGTTACCTAAGATATTTGACAATCAAAGATAGTTTGTAAAACTGGGAATAGCTGGGAAAATCCTCACCACACTTGTATTATGGTCAACTGTACAATAAACACAGAAGCTTGAAACGTATGTTGTTTAAGAACTGTCTTGAGGCATAAGTTAAACAAGGTTATAGGGGTTTTTTCTCTTCATTTCAGAAGTGAAGGCAATACAGTTTTCACTGACTGTGCTATACTTTCCATATATAGTGCTACATACTGCAGCGAAAGTGGTAAACCAGTTAGTTCCTGCAGCAAACACCAAAATAGGCACCCCCAGTGGTTTTCCGAAAGAATAACCTCCTCTGCTTTTATGTTGATTTCTCTTGAATACAGAATGAAATTGAGATATTGAAAGCTGAAAATGATCGTTTAAAGGCAGAGACTGGAAATACTGGAAAGCCTGCCCGGCCGTCATCAGAGTCTTCAAGCAGCACATCATCTTCTTCATCAAGGCAGTCACTAGGACTTTCTCTGAATAATTTAAACATCACAGAATCTGTTACATCAGGTAAACATATTTTGGGCACATGCATGCCTCATCGAATAGTAAGAATTTACTATTTTCATCCTTTTAATGGACCACTATAAGAAGCATGCCTTAAAATTAAAACACCTCATATCACTCAAGTAAACATCAGATATATATTCACTAATGAAGATGAGGAAGAAAGCTGACAGTTGTTTTTGAAAATGTAGGTTTTAGAAGGCTCTGAATAATAGTAGCAAACTGTTCATTATGTTTGCTTAGTTCCTTGCTACGATACTTTCTGCCTCCCTAGTGTACAATACTGTTTGGTCATCTAGTTTACAGTTTTTTTCAGAAGGAGAGTATCTGTTGTAGTATACTTGACAACTGTGTAGATATGTTCTTTTGTCCCTGTGGTATAAATATGAGCATAGTATATGAAACTTACTTTTTTAGTTTATAGATCTTTTATCATTTGATTAGGTCCCTTAAGTCCATTTTGTGTTTGCAGCTGGAGCAGAAGGTGGTCTCAGTTAGCTTTATCCCTTACATTTTTTTAATATGATATAGCTCGTTAGCCTATGTTGGACCAAATCACCATTTATCACAGAAGCCAAACCCTGCCTGGCTTATTAAGCACTCTCATTATCTTCAATGAATGAGAGAAAGCAAGCAGAACTTTGGTCCACATCCTGAACATTATTTTCCATGTCATAGAATTTATGATAATAAGGCTTCTACACTTGTTTTGATAATGTAGCCAAGAAACAGAAGTGCTGTCTCTAACATTAGAACCAGGAACAGAGGAGAAGCAGAACAGTGCTTATTAGCATAGACTCCAAAGAAAGTATAATGCGGTCTCTGGAAGCAATAAAAATGTGGCTAAAAATTGTAGAAAGAGGCTAGGCAAGAGTACAGCTGGGAATGCGCCAAACTGCCTGACTATAATTTGGATTGTCAGTTAGTGGTATTATCTTGCCAGTCATTGATTACACAGAAATTTGAATATTTCTTCTGGTTAATATCAGATTTTATATGAAAATTGGTATATTTTTTATTTACATTCCAGCCTACTTTTTTGCCAAGTTTAACTTTTAGCATGGATGAACCTGAGCTGGGCCTCGGTATACAACATTGTGTTGCAAAAACAGGGAAAAAAAGTTTAACTATGGTTCGTGCTCACATATCCATGCACATTAAAAAAAAAAAAAAAAAACAAAAACAAAAACAAAAAAAAAAAAAAACCAAAACCAACCACAAAACCCACAAACCAAAATGGAATTTTTTTCATAATGGTAATTCTAGAATCTCTTTCATGAGCAGCAGCTCTTAGCACTTTGGCACTTGGTGCTAACTCTGTCTAGATACAAGATTAAACATAATATAAGCTTTATATAATTTTCTGTGTTATTGGTTCTAAATGTTTTTCTAGCATGCAAAGCAATTAATTTTGGTTATAAGAAATTAAAGAAATAAGGGTGCCTAATGAGGAGTGGAGGATTTAATTTGATTATGAATCCAGCCTTTTTGATCATTGTGAGTATCATTTTGTTGCCATGCCGGAGAACTTGGCTAACAGCTTCCTACCAAGTCTTCTGGGATTTCTGTGGCAGCTGTGTACTACTGAAGAAAAGTCCCTGAGATATGGGGAGGTTAATCATGGTGTGGACTAAGCTGAAAGAGACAACGAGGGCTTTAGCTCATCATATTAAAAAATGCTCTGACACTTTCGAGGAAACCAGTGCCTCTAAATGACTGTGGTCATCTGGAAATGACCAAAGCTATGCATTGACACTTCCTACGGGTGTGACCATCTCCTCCAGACAGATTTGAGTGGCAAGCTGGGAAGGGGCTTGGTGGTCACAGACACCCACCCATATTTCAGTCAGTCACTGGAGTAAAGAACAGCAAACAAGGACCAATACAAGACTGTGGTATCTAATGAAAAGAGTGCCAGAGCTCAGAGGAGTGAGCCAGAGCCACCATAGTGCAGCTAAGGAGGAGACCTGGCAGGAGGTAATTAAAGCAATTAGCACCACCATGAAATTAGACCCCCTTGTGCACCTTCTCAGCCCCTTGTGTCAGTGAGAGGGAAAGCTCTTAGAAAGTGGAATTTTTTTCTAGCCACAGAGTTGTTCCTTATTCCCAAAGACTTACAGAAGAATGTATTTAAAAGGCTACATGAGGGTCATTTAGAGACTGAAAAATTTCACAGGGGAATCAGTTATATTGTAAATTGCCTTCAGATGAACTATGACATTATCGAAACTCTTAAGGTTTGTCAAATATGCCAAAATGCAAGACAAGTGAAGTGAAACATTCATTGTTTTTGACACACAAAAACTGTCTGCCTGGAATAAAACAAACATGGATTTGTTTAAGCTCACAACAAAAATGCTTCTTCATTCAGTCAATTAAAAAAAGAAAACCAAAACAAAACGAACAGCAGAATCTGCTTTCTAAATCTGGGTGTAAGTTATCAAACATGTTACATGAGGACTTATTTTTTTAATACATTCATTGAGGTCATATTCATAAATTGTCTTTGGTTTTACTCTGAGCAAGTGGCTGAATCTTACTCATTTAATTTGGGTGAAATCTGACCTTGTGTAGAGAATGACGTGAAGTCCATGCTTTTCTTCAATCACCACAGTAAGAATGAGCAGGACTTAGGGTAGTGGATTACTGTCCTGGACTTTGAAGAAAATGCAAATCCATAATCTCTTTTAATTTCATAGTTTAAATGTCTAACAGTAAAATAACTGAGAGAACTTCTTGAGGAAGACAGCAGTTTTATCCCTTGCAATAAAGCTGCAGGTTCAGCCTTCAGAAATAAATACATCCTCCTGCTTTCTCATTTTAGAAATTAGTGAACAGGTAGAAACAGAGGCACAGAGCAGATCAGAACCACTCTTTATCTCAAAAAAAATTAAACATTTTCTTAGTGGAATGGCTGAATAGAGAGTCCCATATTCTGGAAGACTACAAAGTGGTTTTCTAAAGAAAAATGGTTTGTAAGCCTGTGTTAGGGGGGTAAAAAAGGCTCTATCCATGCCATGTGTACAGAAATCAGCTGGAAAGAGAAATTTAATGCTATTTTACTTAGTACCAGACATATCAAGAATTGCTTGTTTTTCTCCTTACAGCATTCTAAATGGCACAGTGAGTGCCCAAAGATAAAAACTTAGTTTAGGTTTTAAACCACATTACTTTGTGGATGTATGGTAATTTTGAACAAGTTCCAAGAAGGAAAACAAAGGCAAGACTATAATACAAGAATTAATTTATATCTGAATTCCCTATTCATTTCTACATGAATAAAGCTCCTAATATTGCTTCAGAAATTAACAAATTATAACTTTTTTTCGTCCCCAACAGAAAAGGCAAGTTGTTGTGATGGCAACCTTTCTTTTTAACCAGAAAAATCCTTTGAACAAATATTGAGCTGATGTGAATATAACTGATGTGATTTGTCAGATTGATCACTTCACTTCCTTTCTTTTATTGTAGATATTTTGTTGGATGATGTCACTGATGGAGCACTCCACAAAGAAGGTCATAGCGTGAAAATTTTAGTCACTATAAACAAGGGCTATAGTCAAGCCAAGGTAAGTTCATTGCCCACAGGTCTAGATGCAGAATTATATTGTAAAGGCAAAATCTTGCAACATACTAGCTCAACTCTTTCAGTATTTTCAGCCAGAAAAGGCTGAAGGGAAATATCCTCTCTTCTCTGCCATCCATGCTCAATACAGTTAAGCACTCTACATAGACTAATGTCATATGGTCTCCTTCTGCTTTTGTGGTGTTTCAGACATTACCAGTTCTCAATTTAATTAGTAGTAGGATGTTCTGAGACTTGCTCTCTCCATTTAGAAGTTGTTATAAACTAGATCTATGCCTTGGACCCCTTAGGGTGCATCTATGAATATGCTACTGAAGTAATCAATTTGGAATTGCATTGTTGTGTTTTCATGTTCTGTATTACAAAAAGTAATAAATACAGTGCAACTTTTATTTATATTCAGCTCTTTATAAACACAGATTCTATCAAAGAGCAGAATAAGATACTGTATTTCCTTACTTATAAAGACATACCAAAGTAATATAATCTATATTACTGTTTCTGGCACAGGGATTTTTAACAAGGTTGTTATGTCACATTCTAAATAATATTACTTTTCTTCAATGGAAAAATTATGAATCTTCACAGAAAACTAATTACAACCATTTTTAGTCCAGTTTCCAAAAAACCTCTCTTTGCAGGATCAAAAACCACATGCATATCTGATAGGGTCAATTGGAGTCAGCGGAAAAACAAAATGGGACATTTTAGATGGTGTAATCAGGCGTCTCTTTAAGGTAAGACACTGAAAAATTAGCTCAATTACTAATTGTTTTCTTTTTCACTTAATAAAAATTCTGTATTCTTTGGGTTGTCTTGCCAAATTTTTGTTTTGTTTTTTGACACATAGGTAACACCACGATTAAACTTTAGTGTTGCTGTTCTTTTTTTCGTGATTGTAGACAGTTCTCTATTGAATGTGACTGCAAGAATCTCCTTGCCACGTGACTTCACCTGTATCAAAGTATTTTCCAAACTGCTTTCATTCAATAACCATTCTTATTTTTATGTCTTATGTTTTCATATAACTCAGGAATATATTTTCCGAGTGGATCCGACTACTAGCCTGGGTTTAAGCTCTGACTGCATTGCTAGTTATTGTATAGGGGACGTAATTAGAGCCCATAGCCTAGAAGTGCCTGAACTGCTGCCTTGTGGATATCTGGTTGGAGATAATAATGTCATCACTGTGAACCTGAAAGGTAAAACTCCAAGAATATTTTTGCAGATACTGTAGAGTTCTTCATTGCAGTGCCCCATCCCTTGATATATTTTTTTCTTACACCTGACCTTTCTGTATTTTGTCTCCAGTTCAAGGACTCATTTATCACATAAACTCTCTGTATGAAATTGTACAATACCTAACACTGTGACATCTTTAAGGCAAATCTAAGAATATCTGTCCTTCTCTGCCTGGCTGCTAAATCACAGCAAAGTACAAATTTCTGAACAGTGGTAAAAAAAACCAAAACAAAACAGAGATGATGAGAAATATTTATGCTTTACCCAGTTCTGCAGGAAAAATTCAATACATTTAAATATTTGTAGGGATTTTCTATTGGAGGGGAGGGGGGCCTTCAAAAGAACTGTACATGCATTGATGTGACAACTGGAAACCTTTGTGACTGTCACTTTGACCTTTTTTGTCATGGTTGCCTGTAGTGTCTGAGACGTTTATCTTTGCCCCACTGAGTCTTCTCTTCACATTTACTTCGATTTAATCTCTCCCACCCATCTCGTCTCACTACCACTGTTTAATTTTTTGGCCCTGTAGAGGATATAAACATTTCCATGGTAATGAAGGCCTTGATGAGAATTTGGTTTAGACAGAAGTATCTTACCTTGCTTTGAGCATAGCACCGATGCCATCAGGTGCTAGGACAAACCTATACCTACCTTAGCAAAGAGGAAGACAGGCCATTTTTCTTTTCTTTTGTTCCTAGGAGTGGAAGAAAACAGTTTGGACAGTTTTGTGTTTGACACGTTAATTCCTAAGCCCATTACCCAGCGGTACTTTAATTTACTGATGGAGCATCGCAGAATTATTCTGTCGGGACCCAGTGGCACAGGAAAGACCTATTTAGCTAACAGGCTGGCTGAATATATTATAACTAAATCTGGCAGAAAAAAACCTGAGGATGCAATTGCAACTTTTAACGTAGATCACAAGTCAAGCAAGGTAAGTTACAGTGGACAAGATAACTTATTGCCAAATTTGTAGTGAGGATACAGAGCAGATCCTATCACTTGGCATACTGTTTTGTTGCTCAATTAGCAATTTTTCCTACACGAATTCAGTCTCCAATCCCAGTGAGGAACAGCACCAGATCTTTCTGTTCTAAACCAACTGCTGAAGCACTATAAAGGAAGTCTGAATTTTCCCTCACTTGAGGAAACCCACCTTAAGGACAGATACAGAGTCAAATTCCTATAGAAATTACATTCTTAGAGTGTCTGTAATTCCTTTGTCAGAAAGGTTGCATACATAGTTATACTAGTGTACTTGCTTTTTTATAGTGATAATAGTAGCCTACTGTTGGCAAAGATTTCAGAATGGGATTCTGAATTACTGTCTTGGGTTCAGCTTCTTAATCAGCACTGGAGAAATACAACTGCTTCCGCTGCTTCTGGTGTGCATCGGTTGGGAAGTTGACCATACTAAAATTGCCTCATGCATCATGTCACATTCACATCGATTTACATTAGCTCTGATTATCAAGCTTCTAGAATGACTACTGTGCTAGCCACAGATAATACTATTCACTTGCTGTCCTAAATTAGGTGTACTCCTAACTTCCCTAACCCAGAACATAATGTTAACATATGATCATTGTTAACATAAGAGGGAAGAACATACAGATCCCAAAGGGGCGAGAGAACCATTCCAGTAAAAACACCACTTTTCACTGTCTTTATACAGAGGATTTGTGATGCCATTTACTTTGGCAGGGGATGTGTTTCTGTTTTTTCGTTACGTCATATACATTTATAATGAAAATTGTCCCACAAAAGAGCAAGTTTTTGGATTTCTGGTAAATTGCTTATTGTATGTGGTTTTGTTTTGGGTTTTGGTTTTGTTTTTTTTTTCTTTTCCTTTGTTTCTATTAAGATTTATATAGAACTTTTGAGTTTGTAGTAAAAAATTAAAAAACAACATTATCAAAGACCAAGTGTGTTTGAATAATACAGATGGTGCTATTTCATGGAAGAAACCCTTAATATTCCCCTAGAGACACCTGATCATAAAAAGTCAAACAGAAATATTTCTTGAAATAAAAAGAGATTGCATGTACCCATTAAAGGAGAAATTCTTCTATCCCTGATCCAGAAAGTAAAAAGGCAATAAGAACTTTGTCCATAATTCTGAACATTCCCAACACTGACAAAACTAGATACCTCTAGAGATACAGCTGTAAAATGACTAGCCCAGACCCTCAAGGGCAACAAGGTGTTGAGAAAAATATGAAAAGTTTTAATTATAGAAAGCTCCCTTTTACTTCAGCACTAAATGGCAGACAGACAGCTGCTAGAAAATAAATAATTTACAAAATAAATTTTATAACGAGGTGTGATGTAGTATCCTCAAAAGGTCAAACAGGTTTTCAGTGAGAGTGGTGAAAGGAGTTCTCTGAAGGAGCAGGTCAGTATGCCTAAATTGCATGGTAATTTGATGGGAGTTTTTTAATGTGCCATTCATAAGAATGGAAGTCCAACAATTAGTGTATCTCAGCCCATTGGAAATTACATGTTTTGTTGAAACCTATTTTCATCTGGAGATATTTTATCAACAGGTTTCTAAGGAATGTATCCACCAATTAGGAATGTGTATGCTTCAGTCACTTGCCTTATGTTTAGTGCCTTTGTTTTTACTAGCATGTGGCTTCAGTGTTGCCCTCTCTAAGAAGCAGGTCTTCCTGCCTGTGCTCATCCAGCTGAATGATCCACAGTGAGGAAACTCTGTAGCAGCCTCTATCTTTCTGAAATTTTTTTTTCCACTGAAATTACATCTGTGGTCTAATTGGGTTAATCTTTTCTGGGGTTTTTTGTTAATTCTGCTGAAGGATCTGCGACAATACCTGGCAAACCTAGCTGAGCAATGCAGTGCTGACAATAATGGTGCTGACCTCCCTGTGGTCATAATTCTTGATAACCTCCACCACATCAGTTCACTAAGTGACATCTTCAATGGTTTCCTCAACTGTAAATATAATAAATGGTAGGTAATAGCTCTTCTTTCCTCTTTCACACACCTTTTGCTATTAAAACTATAAAAGCTGTTTCTTATTTTGCAAAATAAAATGTCCCAGTGGAAACTTGCAATCCTACAGGCTGTCAGCAAAGCTCTTATGTGCTTGAATAATTTTAACCCTCTTCAGCCAAGAACTTAGGTGTCTGATTCACTTTGACTCCTGTGCATCTCAGTGAGACATAAATGTGCCACATAATTTAAGAATGTATTTAAATGCTTGAATGAATTAGGGTTTTATCCCTTTCACCCTGTCAGATCACACAAGCCCATTAGTACCATGAGGACAGCTTATGGGAGAGCGAGAAGAAATGCACTTTATAATAGTGGAATTTGGGATACGTGTGAACCCATAAACCATGCTGTGCAGAAGCAGCTATATATCTGGCAGACTTACACTTCCTACAGCTTTCCCGTAGCAGTGCAGTAGTATGAAGTTTGCTAACTGTCCTTTATTGCCAAGCAAGAATAAAAATAATGATTTCTGGAACCCTTTCTGGCCTATAACATTGGCTATTTCTGCTGTAAAAGTGCCAACACAGGGACTTCCCTTCATAAAATCACTTCATGTTACGCCTTACTCATGAGATTCACTGGCTTCTGAAATTAAAACTCTAAGCCTACTGCAAAATTATGAGGTACATGAGGACAGGATTGCCCCATTTGTTTCTTTATTACAGATGAGTACTAGTAAACTACAAATGTGCAGGAGGGGAAGTCATACAAGAATAAACATTAAAAAAAAGGGTGCCTCAGAAATATTTTAAATCTAAAGCTACAATACATCCAGAGACTCTTTTAAAATTTGCCTAGTGCAGATAAGAAGAAAGAATATTCTCTGAATATCTGAATGGATTCTCCCTCAAAAAACCCTACTACTTTTCTCTTTTCAGTCCGTATATTATTGGAACCATGAACCAGGGAGTTTCTGCTTCACCAAATCTGGAACTGCATCACAATTTCAGGTACATTCACTCTGTATTTACTGTGGCCATGTTTGCACGGCTCCCTGCTTCCCAGCCCAGTTCTTCAACAAACATTGATCTTGTGTCTCCTCACAGCAAAGTATTTTAGCTTCTGTGTCTCTCCTGTATTGATGGGTCTCTGAATGGTGTTGGGGAATGGTGAAAGAAATAAGATACTTTCTGGCACCCCTAGAAAGTTGCTGAAGATGACCATTCTTGCATTTCATTGATCTTCAGCAGTGTCTTTAATTTCTGCTGAAACCTGTTAACAACTGTGTTGTAGCGGTGGGCAATAATGTGGTTTATTAGAGTAGTTTTATACTTGCTGACTAACAAGACTCACAATCTTGTGACATTACCTTCATATATATGTTTACGAGGAGATGATGTATCTGGTATTCATTGCTGCTTGACATTTATCCTTTCTACCCAGGTGGGTGCTGTGTGCTAATCATACAGAGCCTGTTAAAGGTTTCTTGGGCAGATACCTGAGAAGGAAACTGATTGAAACTGAAATAGAAAAGAACATACGCAATAATGATCTCATCAAAATCATTGACTGGATCCCCAAAACATGGCATCATCTCAACAGCTTCCTAGAAACACACAGCTCTTCAGATGTAACCATTGGTGAGTCCATTGGTGGAGTGGCTTGAAATAAGGATGCATGCTGAGCATTTCAGATATATTATCAGTGAAGGATATATTATCTTTTTAAAAGTTTCCATCTCAAAATTGGAAGTACAACATCAATGTGGGGAATTTGTTTGGTTGCCAAGATTGAAATGAAAATAGGAGTTTTAATGAGAGAGTATGTATTTTCTGGTATTTCTGCCTTGGTTGCTATAGACTTTCAAGTAAATGATCATAATTTTTAAAAGTTAATTTAAAAAAAAAATACCTAAATAGCAACTTTCCTAAGCTTAAATTTTTTCCTTGCTTTCACACTGCAGTATAATTACAGTAATAAAAACATTTGCACAGTCAGTTCAGCAAACTAGCAGGTGGCAGATATACATGTACCTGAGGTCTTTTAGTGGAATAGCTTTGTGAGCAAAGAAGTTATCCTTTTACATAGTTTTGCCTGTAAAACTTGTAAGTGTTCATCAGGCCCTAGAACTGGATAAAGTGATCGTTCTCTCTCTCTAACAGGAGACTGGTAGCTCCCTTATTTTAGTCCTCTATTAGTATTCTCTTTGCTTGAGTTTGCTCCAATACTACTTTTTTTTTATTTCTGTGAAGATTTTTTTTTTAGTGTGTTCTACTAGCAGTTCTATTTTTTTTTAATACACAACTTGACATCTCAGGTCCCCGCCTCTTCCTCCCTTGCCCTATGGATGTTGATGGCTCCCGAGTGTGGTTCACAGACCTCTGGAACTATTCCCTGGTGCCATATCTTCTGGAAGCTGTGAGAGAAGGGCTTCAGGTATGTCATTTGTTTCTTGGCAATTTTTTTAAATTAGTTTCATAGGCTTTCTCCAAGCTGCTTTCAACCAATGCATTCAAGTATGAATGCTGTTGTATTTGCAAGAAGAAAATATGTGGAAGGGTTATAGAAATCAGCCTTGAACTCCTTTTGACCTGCTCTTACTCTGATGTATAATTTGGCTTTGTCTGCTCCAGCACTAGAATATCTTGTATTTTATGAAGAGGGTTTCTCCTCTGTAACTGGAGGAAGGTTCTTCTTTTTCACCTGTTTAAAGAGTTCACAGCAATGCTAAATACAGCTCAGATTGCCTCCCTGTGTCAAGACAGTCTCAGCTTACCCCTGCATGGAAGAGTTAATAGCCCTTACACTGGTACAAGAAAATAGCTTTGGTCTGTATAATCCTCTCCCAGCTATGTACAAATGTAGGCACATAGGCTTGTGGAGGAAAGCTTTTGAACAAGGATATTTTCACCATTCAGAAAAAAAAAAAAAAGTTTTCTGGCCTTATCTAACCAGATTGAGATCATTTACTCTTTGACCCTTCTGAACATGAAGGTCTGTCTTTTCTTGCCCTTATAATTTGCATCCCTACTTGTATTTACCATAGTTTTGTTTCTTCTTTTTTCTCTCTCTATACAGGCTAAGGTTTTCTCCTAACTCTAATTCTCATTTTAGGTAATAGTGTCATCAGATCAGAGTGCTTCATGAGTCCCTCTGTTGTCTTCTCTCCAGAGCTAGGTGTTAGCAGCTGTTCCATTGATTGTTAATGAATCATTTCTTCTACTTTAATAGAAAGAAGGCTACAGATAGATTTGCTGTATATAGCAGTGTAAACTGTCCCATTTAGGCTAAGATTTCAGACCATTACACATCTTTGGAGCAAATCTAAATCTTAAAATTAATCCTCTTTTTTTTCCAATCTTTATTTGTCTTTTTCTTTTAAGCACGGCAATTCTATGTCCCCTGAAAAGATGTTTTGTGGAAAGGCAGTTTTTTGCTACACATGACACTGAAAGAAATTACTGCACAGTGCAGAGGGGATTGTTATGGACTAGTCAAAGAGTGTAAGCAGCTGCAGTTTCTTTATCGCCTTGTATTGACATAGTGACATAATAATGCAATGGAGGTTTAGAATCTTGCCTATTGAATATCTCACACTTTCCTAAAACTGCTTATCTCTGGGAATTACAGAGTGTTTATGCCTTGTGCAAAAAACTGCCAAACACCTGATGTAACAGTCACAGTAAGATTAACAGTGCTTGTTTAGACCAGATATAAAAATGCAGTGATATTCTTTATTGTTCAGTATTTTCCCAAATATACAGGATACCTACTTAAATGAAAATTTCAATTCTGGAGCAGAAGATGGCAGCATATAGAAAAAAATACACTGTTTCACGAACTGTTCCCATTTTTAGCTGCTTTGGATGGCTTCCATATAATAACATTAATAATAAACAGAAATCTTTTATATGATATAATTAGATGTTCCTGGAACCAGGAACTGGTAGAAAATGCCTTTCGAGCCTGGTACTTTGCAAACTCACTTGTCAGACACAGAATTTACAAGCCTTGCTCCAGATTCCAGGAAAGAATCGCTGTTAAACTCAGATGAGGGGAAGTGCTGCCTACAGCCTGCTACTTCCCTGAGAAACATTTTCTCTTGGTTTATTTATGCAGACCCCTGTTATAGCAGTCTAGCCTCAGCATAGGGCAGGAGTCTGAGTATCTCTGTGCATAATATAGGGAACTTGGCTGCCTAAGCTGGAGCTCTGGATCCAGCAAGTGCCTGGGAGCAGGTGCTGCAATGATAAGCACAACTCATCTCTGGCTTTAGAACTAAAATCCTTCACTGTTTTACTCCCTTTAGGAGTGAAGCCCATCTAAATGCTCCATGAGTGTATGCTCTGCCAATATTATGCTGCTCCTTGGATTGCATGAGGCTGTTTGAGCTGGGAGAAATCACAGAAATCCCTGGTGAATGGTTCCCCATCCCAGTGTGTCATTGTCACAGCTAAAGCAAATCTGTAAAGCAGCAACCAAGGGGCTCTTAGTTAACATGTTCTTTGTAAACAGCAATGTGGAGAAGGGTGCATTTTAGTGAAGAAGCTACCAGACCTCCTAAATCTACAATATTCTCATTCTTCCTTCCACTGTCCTTCCAGATTCATAAGCATTTTTGTGCTTTGTAGTAGGGAAAACCTATCATTTGTTAATTTCTTCTCTTAACCTTGTAACAGACTTAAGGTGTGGATGGATGTCTGCTTGTGCATCACATTTTGCTAGGAGAAGAGAACAATCTGTACTGGCACTTCCTAATTCACTTCAAACAAAATCCAATTAACTTGAATGTTTTAGATAGGTCTGAGTTAATTTCACTGATATGCCTTAAGCAAATTACCTAAAGGTCTAATTTCACATTGTATCAAGAACTTGTGGCTTCCGCTGTTGCCTGCAAGTATCACCAGTCACAGAGTGCTTTTCAACTTGCAGCCACTCCGCATATTGAAGGAACATTAATGGAGATGAGGTCTTTTGAATGTCTTATCATATCTGAGTGCTGAGCACATTTGAAAATAAACCACTTACTAAAATGGCTTAGATGGTTTTGATTACTTTTGTCTGCTATTACAACTGGTACTGAAAATGCTGTAGGATACTTACCTGTGTTATATCCATAATATAGATGTATGGTAAGAGGGCACCCTGGGAGGATCCCTCCAAGTGGGTAGCTGACACCTATCCATGGAGTTCTGCGTCTCTACAGCATGAGTGGCCATCACTACTTCAGTTAAGACCAGAAGATGTTGGTTATGAAGGTTATGCATCAGCAAAGGAAGGAACAACCTCAAAGCATGTTCCACAGACTGATACAGAGGGGGATCCCTTGGTAAGATTTAAACAAGTCTTTTCAGTATGTCTTTTATTGTCACATTTTAAATTGTACACTCTACAGTATAAAACTACTGTGTACCTGTTCCAAAATAGGCTTTTAAAATGAATCCTACTGTAATTTTTTAAAAAGATTGAAAATAAAAGGAAAATGTATCAGGAGGGCAGGTTTCACCATCGTGTTAATATGTCCCTAAATTGCTTCCATTTCCCATGCCCAGAAATGTGTCTGGTCTTCATCATTATAATGCTTGGGTGCCACTCTTCAGCAACTTATTAATCAGTTTATTCTAAAAACACTTTTCCAGTCCTTCATCTACATTCTGCAAATGAGGGACTAAGAAACTTGCATTATCTAACTTGTCTACCATGGAGAATTTAGTGGAAATGCAAATTAGACAGCCATCCTTCCCTTGCTCAGAACATTTGAAGATAACTGATGACTGTGTAACAGTCTTAATGTAAAAGGAATGCAAGTGTGGTGGCATTAAAAGATAAGACGTTGATTTCCCTCAATGCCCTGTATTGTTTTATTTAAATACAGTCCCAGACATTTGGGTTTACCATTGCCTTCTCTGATAACAGACTATAAAATTGCATATATTGAACTGCTATTCTTGTATAGTGCTTTCTCTATAGACTGCTTTCATCATGATTCAAAATACCATTTTAGAGAACTGTACCTCAGAAAAAGGGAATTTCTCAGAGGAAAATTCCTTTAACTCTTATCAGTGCTAAGAAAATGACTCCTTGGCCTCACTATAGGTTTTTAGTATCTAAAACCAGATTTCACATCCTGAAGAAGTGTAGAAAATCACTCATTTGATCCCCTGTCTCCTAGTCCACAAGCTTTGGGGTGATTGACTCTGTGATTTGGGCTGCCAGTGAGTGTACTGGCCAGGCTTCCAGCATGCTTGCATCATCTCCACAAAGGTGAAAATACTTGAGTAGCTTGAGTTCAGTGTCCCATCACCCTTGCTCCCCACACACTGTGTTTGGTATCTGTATCTGACTAAATATCAGAAGCTTGAAACTTGAGAAAGTTGAGCTTTCCCCTGCTTCCAGTGGAGCTCATGGGGAGACAGACACTGCTCTTGTGGAAACAGGACACTTCAAGTGCAGGCTGTATTGCACACCCACCACATATATCCTGTATTCTCAGACATGGATATTTTATAAATAAAATCCTGATCGTTATACAGAGTTAGGTGTCAAGCATCCAAGTAATTTTCTGGGGCTTAATCCTGCTTTTTGATGATTTTTTAGATGGGTTTCAGGTTCTAATAATCCCCAAATTATGTGAGGGCTCTCCTCTCCTGGGTAGGAGGATCTGTTGCTGCTCCCCTGCTGAGGTCAGCCTCTCAACAGCAGATGGGACTCTTTTATGAAGCAGCTGGCCTCAGTCCACCCCTCTCTCGCTCCCTCCCAGTCTCTCTCTTGCAGAGGGGGTATGTTAATGTGATTATGTTTTCAGTTGCTTTTCCAATGTAGTGAGTCTATGTCATCCAAAAATTATCTGGAAGCTTGACTGTCTCCAAATATGGGCCCAGATGTCCAGCTGTGATATGGCTTCCTTCCCCTGCCGGTGTTGCAGCTGCAGCCAGTCTCACCCCTGAATTAAAGAGAGTTATCAGGCAGCTCCATTGTGTCCCTGTGGCTCTTTGGACCTTTAAACTTCTATTTAAAGACCAGAAGGCAGTGAAAAGGGTCCCAGAAGGAGCTGCTGACACTCTGCCCTTTCTGAAATCCTTTTGTATTGTCCCCTCAGCTAGATACCAGCACACTTTGTACAGCAAAAGAGCTTAATTAAATTTTTACCACGTTCACTGCAGCATTAAATGAGACAAGACTATGTAAACATTGCTTTCTTCTTTCAGATGAACATGCTAATGAGGCTTCAAGAGGCAGCCAACTATTCGAGCGCACAAAGCTGTGACAGTGATAGCACCAGCCACCATGACGACATTTTGGATTCATCCCTTGAATCAACTCTCTGAAAGGGACAAACCTTAGTGGAGGATTATGGTAAAATATGTTTCCACTAGACCACTGCCAGTATTAAAGCAGCACGCCGAGGTCCCTGAGCGAGAATGGTGTGTTGTAGGTAGGCAGGAGACCTAACTGCAAAGTCAGGAAGAAAAATTGAAGTGGAAAGCTTGAATAGTTTAATTTCAAGGCATTTCAATACCTATGGAGCCAAGTGAGACTCCATTTGTCAACTGGAAAGGGCCCTAGACCAAGGGCATCTAAGCAGATTGCACACGTGTTAGCCAAACTGGAATATTTTTTTGCCCTTTTCCTCTTTCTCTCTCTGTCTGTCTCTCTCTGTCTCTCTGTCTGTTTCTCTGTACAAGTTTACAGTGCAACTTCTGGTTTGTTTTTTTTTTCCTTTAGTTTACCCTGAGGTGCTGCATGAACAATGCGGTCTTCTCATTCTCTTCTAACCTCTGTTGTGCCACATGGTGCTGGTCACAGGACTGCAGTGGTGTTTGTGTTTTACGCTACTGCCCATTCCAAAACAAGTCAAAGATGATGATAGTAACTCAGAAAGCACAAACAGTATTGTGCAATCACCAGAAAACATGACTGTGATATGCTGGATAAGTGCCAATTTAATTCTAACTGCCATGGTCACGGTGATGCTCTCCATCAAGTTTTTAGTACACAAGTCACAGTTTTTATAAAGTTGTTTTTACCACAAAGGTCTTTTTTAACCACCTGCCCACTCCTTAACAACAGTTTTATACCAATTATTAACCAACACTGATTAAAGGCTTTTTAGGGCTTCATTTGTTTGAGCCTTTTCAGTGAAAGAAGGAACATTTCTTATGGTGCTGTCTCACTGCCTTAAAACAGATTTCTAGAACAGTTTTACAGTTGGTTTAATTCCTAAACCATTGGTAATTTACACTGTTTTTTTCTTCATTTACTAATGAGAAAATGTCAGTTAACACAGTAGCCTCATATCTGTATATCATGATTTTTTAAAGTAACAGATAGGAGAAAGAACAGTTGCTATATAATATTTTTATCTTGTGAATAGATTGCTCTGCCTACCCTCAGAAATACACAAGGAACCCAAACCCACTTCCACTGCCACCTAAATGCTGAGAAAATCGGCTCAAATCCATTTGGTCCCATGGAATGGAATTTTTGGAGGATAGATGTTTTGAATTCTTATCCAGCAGAGCTGGATGCACTTGATGCAGCATGAGCACAAATATATGTGTTTTTTTCCTTTTTCTAGTTTTAGCATGTTGTTTTGATTGCTATTGTTGTACATGAAGAATTCATCATAAAAGAACACTGAAGCAGTGATGTCCACTGTGGAAGAGGAAGAGTTTATACTGTAAAAGTGGGTTGGTTTTGCACAGTCTACTGGGTGGGTATTGTAAATATTTAAAAAAAAAAAAAAAAAAAAAAGCCTTGCACAAATCAAATCGAAAACAAACAAGCAAACAAAATTGTATTTTATTCTGTTGGTGTTAAGAGATGTTTCACTTGCTGAGATTTCCTGTATGTTGCGAACAAATACAGAATGCAAACCTTAAAAGCTGTTATTACCTGGTGTGTTTGTCCTGTACTTACAGTTGTTATGACTATGCAGGAGCTATCAATGCTACAGTCAGCATGTTTCAATATCTATACAAAGCCAATACATTTTGGGGGGAAAAATATCTGAAAATGTTTTAAGTGCATATGTCACGGCAGGCTACAATCAGATTGCATTCAAACTGCTCAGAATAATCGGAAACACTCTTTTACCACAAGAGGCATCCGGTTAAAATAGGTGCATATAAACAAGAAGGTATCTAAGGGCTTTGGCATTGTGTAGACATAATACTGTACACCTCCATAGATGTTACCTTCAGGATGTGTATTTGGTGCTATTAACTCTTTGTGGCCGCCCTGTGGTCACTCGCTGTAATACAAAGATAATGCAGTTTCCAAATGGCACTGAGCTGCATCACTGAATCTAGAGGTTCCTACACGGTGCTATTGCCCTAATAAATCTCTAACTGATTTTATGCATGTAGGATTCAGTCAGACCAACATCATGCCCCCAAATCTGGATCCACTTCTGATGCAAAATGTCAGTGCATACACCTTGACTGACTCAAAGAACTGAAGGAAAGCTGCTCTTTCCTGTACCTGTGCTCTGAGCAAACTGGCAAATCTTTTCCTGTCGTATTTAACACACAAACACACAATATTAAACGTACAAAATTTCCTGCAATACATCTCAGTGAGTCCACCTAGTTTACAACTCAGAAATTGTTTGTGAAACATTTGTCTGTACACATTTTATATTTTGTACATTTTTGATGTAACATATCATGTAAATAGACAGAAACAGTGAAATAAATCATCTGAAAAGTTTTGTAGTCTTTGTAAAGCCCTAATAATAAGTATTTGGTGTCATCGGACTTAACTGGATGATGTATTTTCTATTGGTTTAATGTTCCTCTAGCTTGTAAACCAGCTTGCATTTATTTTTTTGCAGGTGTGCGCACTGTATCTGTCTAAATTATTACTTTGCCATTAAAGTGGAATTATTTATTGAAAACACGGTCTGGTGTTTTTGCAGTCAGGACCACTTAACGGTTAGATACTATTTCAAATATAAAAACATATAAACAAAATGACAGACTGAAGGATGTCATTTTCTGTATTCAGCAGAACTAATCTCCGTAGAAACAAAATTAAGTACTGTTTGTAGTTACAGTGATTCAGTATGATTTTTGAATGACTGTTTCTGTGGTGGGAACAGATTGCAGAGTTCAGAAACAACTTTACAGTCTCCCTGTTCTCAAGATTATCTTCAAACACAAGTCTATTGATTTCAGTGGTGATAAATCTGTGCAAAACTGGCACAGTATTATGTCTTATTTTTAAACTTGGAGGACTTAGAGCTACTTCCTCAGCAGGTATACATCAGTATGATTTAATAGAATTCAAAGAAAGAAACTAGAATTATGTTAGTCAGCTAATCACATACTTTGATGCTGAAAGAGAACATTATGATCCTGCAATTTCTAGCACCTCAGCTATAAGTGTCAGCAGCAGGTCTGTAATTTCTCCTGAAACTGTGGTATCCCTGGAAAGGCCTTTAGACATAACAGTATGGAGTAGAACATCCAGCACCTCGCTGTCAATGTGACTAATTATTCACTGGGTGGGTTTGGTTTTTAGGGCTTTATTTGTAGTTAGATCTTACATATCTCTTTTCAAAAGAAAAATACCCCAAACTGTCTTTTGTTATGCCTTTTCCCCCTATACTAGAAAGCCAACCACAATCAAGAATATCTTTTACATGTAAGTAATAGTCTTCCTTGCTTTTCTTTCTGATAAGTCAAGCAGCTTTCTCATTCTTTGCTTTTCATGATAAGGCATGTCCTTCAGATCTCAGTGCATTTTTTGAAGGACTTTCTGACTACTTTTTGATTTGTCAGAATCCTTTCTAAAGTGTGGGTATGAGAACTGCACATGGTATTCCTGTGATGATTTTACTTTTGCTATAAACAGAACTAATATCACCTTCCTACTCCTACTTCATATTTTCCCTGCTTAGGCTTCAGGGCTAATGTTCACTTTCTAATTGCATCATCCTACTGCAGGCTCATGTTCAGTTAATTATCTACCACGACCCTGACTTCTTTTCATGTTTCATCATTTTGAAATACTTTGTCCAATCCTGTCTGTATAAACTATGCTCTTTTTTTCTTAGACACATGATTGCAAATTTATCTGTATTAAAACAGGATATTCAAATCACTCCACCCTACCAAACAATTCAGATCATTCTCTAAAATCGGCATCTGTCTCATTTGCCAGTCCACCAGCTTCCGTGACTTCTAAAAACTGCTAACCATCACCTTACTTTGTCTTTCAGTTTGTAGGTAAAGGTAGTATGTGATGTTTTGTCAAGAATGGGCCCCTGCTGAATTCTGCTAGGACTCTCCATGGAGATTTGTTTTACAGCTACATTGTTGGGTCACTTATGTCATGGGTATATTTGCATTCCAGTTAACGTGGGTACGAATATCAGAATGTCATACAAAACCACGTGTGTGTAATATAGGAAATACATGATGAGTTACATGGCTTCTCCATCACTGTAGATCTCCAAGGATGGATTAGATTAGTTTCTGTTGAAAATTACATATGTAGAGCTGATCTTACATGGAAAGGGGAATAGACTAGATGACTTTAGTGATCTCAGTGCAGCTTTCCTATAATTCAGTGCTGCAGCCTTTGCACATTATCCACCTGCCATTACTTAAGGGAGAAGATAAGACATTTAATTGTCAAAATCATTACGTGTCTACTCTCTCAGCATATCTACCTGTTAGCCCCCATCTGGAGACCTGCCTGGTGAGTGCCCAGGTTCCCATAACAGGAACAGGAACGGGAATGGGGTAGTGCAGCCTCTGAAAGTGTTTTTGGTAAAGTACTTAAGACATTGCTCTTGCTTATAAGAACTCATTTTTTGTGCTATCATTAAATAGCCACTGTGTTTCTCAGCATGCAGTACTTTTTCTTGATAACTGAATACTGTCACACAAATTAAATGCTACCACTAAGTCTGGCAGTGCAGGAGCTACAGTTGCACTATCATGGGAGAAATATATTGCTGAGTAATAATACTAGAAGCAGAAAATAGAATCTGTCATGAAAGATAAATTAACTAAGATCCAGGCCATGTGACTTTGCCTTTCTACACTAAATTGCATTTACTGTTATTTGTTCAGTTACAACCTTAAACATTGATAAATAGCAATGAGTGAGAACACTGAGTGAAGTCCTGTCTTTAGTAACAAATTTCATAAATAAAATAATGTTTTGCCTATGTCAGTGTATTTACTTGGTTTGTAAGTTGTTTTTATTAAATCAGATTATATAATTTAGGAATCGAAAATGCATCTTGACAATTGAATACCAAAGCTGAAAGAAAAGGCACCTTGTAACTTTACATAACAAAATAAAGCATTTACATGGTGACACATAACCCTCATTAATAATTTTATCGTGCGATAAATGGATGGCTCCAAACGAACAAAGCAGACAAAACACATACTAACTCTATGACCAAACCCCAAGGACATAGTGAACTAAGTCATTTAAATGAGTGAACTCTATTTTAGCATAGATAATTCAATGTACCTTAAATATGTCCGGCTAATCCTGTGTTCTGCACTCTACAAGTACAATGAAAAGACATACGCAGACTGAAAGATGACTCTTCAGTTTTAAAAGTGAAAAGTGAAGACTGTTAATGCAGGTTAGCTGTTCCACTCATGCAGGCTACATGAAATAGAGATACGGCTTTTGTACAGCAGTCAGCTACCAGAAATAATTGGGTGGCAGAACAAATAATTTAGCTCCATGATTACCACTTCATATAACTGTCATGATTTTTAGTGTATCTTCTCCCAGCTTATCCAGGTCAAGCTAATAGCACTGTATTGGACTAGTGATACTAACTCTTGATTGTGGTTGGGGAAAGTGACACTGGAGGCAAAATCTCATATCTTAACTGAAATAACGTTACAGAACAAATTGTTTTTCATCTAGAGGAAGTAAAAAATCTAAAGGCTATATAAGAAAACTTTATTGTCTTATTAGTAATGACTGTGATTAATCTCATCATTAATGTCTTTGTATTACTGCTTTTGTAGTACCAAGGTGTCTCAGATATCTTATAGTTTTCTTGTAAAAACAAATTATCTTTCTTTGTGTAAAATTATACTGCTTGTTTGAGAGCTGGTTAATACCTTGTTTCAGACTACCAGCCTATTTAACAAACTAAATCCACATACAGTAAATTTCATCTCTGTCTTAAGGGTCTCTGATGTTAAAGAACATGTTTAGTCTATATGTTCCAAGTAAGTGATGTTCTTTAATTTCTGTCCTGAATATAGCGTTAAGCATGTGAAGTGTTTTCTTAATTTAGATTTCAGTGTCTGCAGTTCATTCTTCCATAAACTACTGTCTTTAGAGGATAAGATGGTCAACTAACTGCTTCAAGATTCAGCTGAACATTGTTTGCAGTGATTGTGTAGAATACTACATTCAAGAATTATAATTTAGTTGCATACTTAGACACAACATTCAGTAGGATGCCATATTGCCTGTTGTGATGTTCTCTGAAGTTGAATAAAACCTTCAGACTATGTTGCTTATCAGAATAGAAGGAAGCCTCCTCCTTTTCTGGAATGGAGCAGCTGCTAGCAATAAAACCTAAGTGCCTGTTCGTAGCTGCAGGACAATAGAGAGGTTACTCTGCCTAGAGGAAGATAGATAAGCTACAGCATATGTTACAGGACATGCTGGAAAAAAACTTACAGACTGGGAAAATACCTGTATTGTTTAGCTGTTACCATTGCCTGCTATATATCAGAAACAATCAGGTAACTTTTACAATTAATCATAATTACCAGATATTTGCAGGTTTTCTGAATGATGCAGTAATAAAAATATAAAATATTGGGCTGAATGTCAATAGAAATCTTAGAACAAATAGACCTGCTTTAAAGGTTATGATATAGTGAAGCTCTCCTCTTAATGATCAGGGATATACTATGATAAATAGAAATTACATCTATACCCACAGAAACCTCCATACTTGCTGAAGAATCCTGAGTCCTGTTCTTGTTCTTCGTCTGGGGGAGCAGAATAAAGAGAAAAAGGGGCTTCTGATTTATTTCCCTATTCACATGTGTAAAAAAATCCCCTTGCTGCTGATTCTCTCCCCTCAGTTTTATTAGCAGACATGCTGAATATCAAACCACAGCTGGTTTCCAACTAACAAGGCTCTCCTTTGAAGCCAAAATGATGCACCAAAGAGTATCAGAGTAAATAAACTTTGGAGGTACCACAAGCAGGGGATATTTTTGGTCTTGTTTCCTGCCAGCTCACCAGGCAGCTGCTTCAGAACCAGAATTATGAAGGTCTGCAGCTCTGGGTGAAGTTTTGTTCAGCACCCACAGCGTGACGCTTCTTCTGAGAGCGCCAGGCAGGCTTGTTGCAGGGCTTCAGCTCCCAGCTTCCACAGCAGCCAGAGGGGGTAGGGTTTTCTGGCATCCCTCTGATTCTGGGGAAATACCCACACTACCCTCAACCTCCATGGAGGAACGCCTCCTAAAGTTGAAGATGGTGCAAAACCTGTTAGGATCTTTGGAAGGGGCAGGGGACAAAGCAGATGATTTCGCTGATCTGTTCGAGGCAATATAAGCAAAACTACTTATACTTTCTGGAATGAAAGCATGGAACTTTTGTTTTTTTCTAGTGGAATTTTTTAGATAAGCTTTTACTGGAAGTATTCCAAACACCCAGAGAGGAATTTCTTGTAAAGGTCATTTCTCTGAAACCAGCGTTTTGATGTTAACACAGTCTCCTTAACAGTTTGTTTCAGCTGCAGCGGCAACATTAACTGGAGAGTGGGGTCAAATTTGCTTTGCTGAGGCAGACATTGCAGCTTGCTCTGAGAACTGCTATTCCCAAAACAGGGAAGGTACATGGTCAGAGAACACCAAGCACTTGAGTTTTAGCCTTTTTTTTCCCTTGTCTTGGATCCTTTTTCAGATAAGAAAATAGCCCCTGGCACCATCACAGCTTTTCTCTCTCCCAATGCATTTCGCCCTCTTCCCTCTCTGCCCTTCTGTCATTTAGCACATCCCTTCTTCCTCTTTTGCCTTTTTTGTACATGTTCCTCTTCTTACTGCAGTTCCTGTTGACAGTCGGTTTGGCTTCCCTTCTCTCCCTGCCACCTTTCAGTTGTCCATCTCCTCGCTCTCCAGAAGGTTGCTTGCCACTCAGAGCATGCAAGGACAGCATCGTGCCCCTTTCTGGCTCTGAAACTGAGCATATGCTGTCACAGCTGAGCAGTGTGTGGCAACAGCGATCCGGCCAGCAACATTCCCTCCCAGTCACTGCCTGAGCGCTGGATGTCCTGCCAGCACCATGGTAAGACTCATTGCTGTAGCAGGACAGCAGGTTCTGGGAAGAAGCCCCTCCCTTGCCTATGGCAATATGTTTGCAGTTAAAAAGCTGAATGACTTGCAAGGTCATGGCTCCTCAGTGCTCCTGTCCATTTCTGTATACCACCCTCTCTGCTGACTGAGAAATACTAAGTTAAAAAACAACCATCCACTGTTTTTTGTACTCTGCCAAAACTAAGTAGCTCATATTTTGTAGCCTAGGGAAAGATGCTGTGGGATGTAAGATGGGAGACACGCAGCCAGCTAGGACATAAGAAGAGTCTCCAAAACTCTTCATCTTTCAGACTGAGTCTTTTCAAAGGCATTTTATTCTTTTACTTTATTGCTTACTGGAGGAAAAGAAGGATATCTTCATTCTGCTGTGACCAAGAAAGGTGAATTTTCACTGTAAAAAATGATGGAATTTCAATTCCGTTTCAGAAAGTACAATCAAGAATATCTCATCTTGCAAGTGAACCAAAGTGTCATTGTCAATTTGGAAGAAAATTAGAAATAGTCATGTTACTATAGTGATATTTGTTAAGTAGTCATTAGCTCTGGGCAAACAAAGAAAACATTTTTCCATAGCTGTCACTGGAATTACAATAATCAGATAATATTATTTAGTACTTGCTTAGTGCTTTTAAAGCACCATTTCAAAGTACGTTAGAAAGGTCAGGATGAGCATTATTGGTAAGGAATGAATGGGAAAGAAATCTCATTTGTGGCAGCAGGGTGTGATAACAATATAGCACAGCTTCATGAATAGACCTGTGCCTCGAGATGCTGCTAATGAAGAAAGCCCTAGAACTGATTGACGTTCCTATTATCTATCATCCCTTATTTGGGAGGGGGATATATATACATAGCTTCAGAACATTTTTTGAACTGTTATCATGTAAAATACTGTTTTCATTAACTGAAAAAGATGTTTGGAAAGCCTTTTAGACCCCTTTTCCAGAGGCTTCTAGAAAATACAAAACATTCTGTTGCCTGCGAGAATGTATCCAATCATATATTCAC
Organism: Athene noctua; assembly: GCF_965140245.1. NCBI lineage: Eukaryota > Metazoa > Chordata > Aves > Strigiformes > Strigidae > Athene > Athene noctua. The sequence goes on along the minus strand of NC_134039.1, from coordinate 44,162,091 downwards.
ATATGGAGAAAAAGAGGAAAAAGAAAACATTGGATTTGGGGATTTTAGAAAAGTGAACTTCATGGGGCTGATGATGTTACCTAAGTGAAGGAACCTGAATTTAATTTTCAGTGGTGACTTGAGACTACTTGAGTAGACTTCATATTATCCCTTGCTAGTCTTTAAATTTATGGTAGTTTGTGACAGTTTTCCTCAAAATCTCTATGCTTAGGGTTAAATATGACAATGGAAAACATTTTACCCTAGCATCCCAGCAACATTTATGTCTCTGAATTCTACATTTAAGCTCTCCCAGTTAGCAGGAGTTGCAGGTCTCCATGGCCTGGTAGAGCAGGGATTTCCTGTGTGCCTTTGAGAAGCAGAGAAGATTAATCACCTCATATACTGTGATTTAATGTTATGTCTGCAAATGAGATTTCCAGGCAACTGCTAGACATATGGTTTTGGATTCTGTATTTTTAGTTTGATAACAGTAATCTTAGATATAACTAACTCATTTACGGACTAGTCTAGTCCAGCCAAAAGACTCCATTTTATTAGGACACAGTTAGGCAGACGTTCTGGCAGCAGCTTCTGTAACACCATTAAACATGCTCAGCCTAGCTTTTCTCAGGAGATGGCAGCAGCAGCATTCCTGAGATCGCTGCAATCATTTCCACTTACTTTGGGGTGCATGAGGTGCAAAGCAATAGTTGGGTGGGAAACAATTCCCCCTTCCCCATGAAAAATCCTCCCTGAAGCTGTGTGGAGTGTTGCACTTAAAAATACAGACCTGTAAGTGTTTCACACAATGCAAGTGATGGTTGAAGTGGTACAGCTAAAGAAATATTAAAGTTCGAGTTAGCTAGACCTTACCTGAGCACTTCATAGGTAACCCAAACCAAGTATTTCCTTTTGTGTCAACAGAACAAAGGCACTTTAAGCAACACTGTGGCAGGGTAGCACCATTGCATGTCACTGCTATCAATTTGCCTAAAAATGTCCCCTCTGTAGATGCAGAAGAGGGCTGAAGAAGAAAAGTGAGAGCAGACTGACAGTGTTTCTGCTGGGTGGTGATCAGGATTTCACTTTGCCATGGGAGATGCAGGGGAGGTGAGGGAGAAAAGAGCAGGGGGGCAATAACATGGCAGAAGCTGGCAAGGAGTAGAGAAAGCTATTTTTAAAACCTCTTTTAAAAAGCAATGTTTTCATCTATATGTCTTTCTGATGCTGTATTGAGAGCACCTGAGCATTTATATGTAATGATGAACATGACATGGCTTGTTTTTACCATAATCTTTCCCCCATGGGGAGGATCAGGGGCAGAAGAACATTTTGTTTTCTGAAGACATTTTCATTTGTCTGTCTTTAAATACATGCATTGCTGTGAGACTGAAGAAGTCAGAGGTGGGTCTCAAGCAGCAATAGGTGAGGAGCTCCATTGCGATGTGAATCTCCCAATGCAGCTTGCCTGGGCAGGACCCACCCTGCACACAGAGGTCATATACACCAAACGCACAGAGACATCAAGGACTGTCTTCCTCTCACAGTACAACTTCTCGAGTATTTTTATTTTATCAATGTGTTCAGCTTTCTTCTAAATGCTATGAAAACCCTGTGTGTAGCTCAGAAAGAGGTTTGCTACATACACAGCATCTTGGCTTGTCAAAGGTGGCTACAGTGTTTTGTGTTACCTGAGGTTTTCTAGGGCTGTGGCCTTCATGCTCAGATATATCACAGGGCTTTAGTACAGCTGACAGGTGAGAAAAGCAAGAATAACCATCACCGTGATCTTACCCTCCTCTCTTGTGTTCCATTTCAGCCTCCACTTTTCATTGGTTCTTTGATCACATCCAAGTATGAGATGGTATTGGTGGCAGTGATATAATTTTCTGTGATAAAAGATGAACTATATGTGCTGAGACTAGATCATCAGCTTATTATCTTGGTTAAGAAATAAAAAATAAAAGGGTCTCTGATCATTAATGTAATGGCTACTCAAAAAAAAATCCAGATAAAAGCAAAAAAAACCAAACAAAAACTACAAATAATTAAAAAAAAAACCCCTAAATAGAAAAAAACAATAATGCTGTACCTTTTTTCTACTCAGTTCATCTACCCAGGTGGGAATCCCACCTAGGGAAACAAATTTTCTTACACAAAGATGGTAACTTGTCTCACTTTCATAGCCAGTCCCTCCATCCATTTCTGCTGTCTTGAGTAGGCTGTAGGTTTCCCTGAGCCAAGAGCAGTGCCCAGATGCTGAGTGACCCTTGGGGCCAGGGTTAGATATTTAACACAAGTTGTTGTCACTGTTTCATCTTACTCATCTAAGAAAGCTAGGACACGCCAAGGGTGGCTACACAGCCCTCTTCTGCCTAATGCTTACAGGTGGTAGAAAGGGCCAGGGTTTGTGTAGGCCTCAGCGGGAAACTTGTATATTTTTACATACACCTGTAACCTTAAAAAAAAAAAAAAATAAAATTAAAAAGGAGGTGGGGAGGAGAGAACTGCAGTTAAACCACACCTGCTTCAATGTGGAGAAACTTGCAGAGTGTCTGAGTTATTTATTCATGTTCTTGGGATGCCAAATAGTTGAATAAGGAAGAAAAAGTGTCTTCCTTCAGAGAAGGACTTCTCCCTTTCTTCCAAATATGCCTAAAAGATACAGCTCCTTGGAAGGTCAAGGCAGGTGACTTTTGAGGTATAATATAAATGTTTTCTAAACTGATACATTTTACCCCTCTCTAGAGCAAGCATGTCAAGGGCTAGACTTGACAGCATGGTGTTTATGTGATAGCTGAAGAACTATCGTTTAAGAAAGCCATAGCCAGGACTGTGATAGCAATTATCTGTAGGGCAGAAGGAATGGGAGAGACTACAGAAGCAGAGGTAGTGTGTGGGAGCCGCAGTCCTTATCTAAAAACTAAGGAGTGTTTCTGTACTGCCTTTCCCCTCACACCCTTCTGATTTCAAATGGTTACTGGTGTGGAGAGGTGAGTGGTCTCTGCTTTGTTCTTTCCAGGTGACACAGCTGGAACCTTTCTGGATCTAGTTCTCTCACTGCAGCTGAGAAACAGAGGTTATTAGTAGTAGAGGAAGGTTTGTGAGAGAATAGTTTAGAGAAATATGAAGTACTTGCTATTACAGAACTGCTCTCAATTGTCAGGATATTTTACATTCTTTCCTGTTTTTAGAAGTAAAAGCTGAGCAAGAGAACAAAATTTTCATGTGTCCCCTTCCCACCTAAAGTGGTAAATTGTAGGATGAGGAAGCTGAGTAGGGATCAAAACGAGGGTGGTGAAACACTGGAAGAGCTTGCCAAGAACTGCTGTGGGATTTCCATCCTTGGAGGTGTTAAAAACTTGAAAGGATATGTCCATGAGCAACCTGCTCCAACTGCTAAGTTAGACCTACTTTGAGCTAGGGGCCAGATAACATAACCTTCAGAAGTCACAGAATCATTAGTCCAACATTGGTAACACAAAGGCAGCCAGGACTCTGGCTGACACCTATTTTCCCCTAGTGCTTTTGTGTAGTGCTTGACTGGGTAGACTTTGATAGCAGAAATGCACATTCTTTGACAGAGCAGGTGGTTTAGACACAGTCTTCAACTTTGTTTAGCTGTTATTGTAGAAAATCAGATTTGCTATGACTTTGTGCATGTAATATTACAGCACTTCACCTTAATTATACACAGAAACTAACTTTGTGCTCCCTGTTGTCCTTCTGGATACCAAGATCAGCCAAAAGTCTTGTGTCCATGCTAAGTATTTGAAATTTTATTCTACCAGTTTGTTTAGTGTGGGCATTAAGATGCGGTGCAAGCAGAACTGACTGCATGCTGACTCTGGCTTGTTAAAAGTTTCACAATAAGGGATAATGACAAAATTGTGGTGGGCCTTGTACTTGACACAAGCTCATGACTTTAAAGAACAATTATCAATTATTAGACCTATTTAGGCATTCTCTCCACTCTGTAGAAGAGCTTTCACTTCTCAAAAGTCTGTTTCTCAAACATGTACTCATAAACAGTGACTATTGACATCTCTTATCTTGCTCGTAGAATAAATTCCCAGAATCTTTTTCAAGAACTGTTTTTTTTTTTACTCCTTTAAACTATCTCATAGTTATTCTCTGACTGACTACTGGTTTACAAACTTCTGTCCTGAAGTCTGAGTTTTGGAACTGGAAAATCTATTCCAGGCAGTGGCATCGGTGCCGCCTTTAAATCCATACAGTTTACCCTGGTCAGTATTACCTTGTGTGTGCAACTCTTGTTCATATGTTTTTAAGCATGTCTAGTATCGTTCATGTCACTGTTTATTTGAGGCTGAGGTCCTATGGAGTGGCCTGGAGTTATTCAGTTTGCACCATTTATTTTTTTTAAAGTTAACCGAATTTCTCAAGTAGTCTAAGCTTGCTATAAATTGCTATGACCAGTATTCATACAATGCTTTTGAAGAATTCTTGGCTACAAGAATTCTGTGTTTTGTAAATTGCTATTAAATCCCTGCTGGTTAACAAAATCCTACATTACTCCAGAAGAGAAAGTATTTCATCATCGTATAACATAATTATACTATTTGTCATCTTTTCCTACTGCAGTAAATGTATTTCTATGTTCTTCCTTCCATCTATGATTATTGACAGGTCTATAATTTCTCTTAATTCTTAGAAATTTTTTTTTGTTCAGACTCTGCTTTGTGAACTTAGAATCAGCTCAGATTGCAACAGGCTGCTTCTGGTTTTGCCTTCCTTCTCAGTATTCCTCCATTTCTTCCTTCTGATTCATACAAGTGAAAATATCAGAAAGGCCTTAGAATAGACATACCAGAAGACAAACATTTCTAACTTATATAGACATATGTATACACACATAGAGACACATAAATAATATTTTTTTATATATTATTCTATTTACGTATTTTTCCACTTTGTCTCTTAACCGATTTTGTCCTGCTATTGTTGTTTTCATTTAAGTAGAGGAATTACAGTTTTGGTGTTGATTTTAAGTTTCCAGTCATGTTAACATAGTTCTGTCAAATTACTTTTTCCAAATGATTCATATCCTCTATTTAATTTTCAGCTTCAAGAACACTATTCGTTATCAGTAATATTTTTATTTCTCATTCTCTTTGTACAAAGCCAAAGTAAAAAGTCGTGATTACATCTGTACTGTGGGTTCACATCCATATGACCACAGAAATCACAGCAAGGCCCTTTCTGTGATGCCAACACATCACACGCTATTGCTAGTTTCTGGCTCTGTGATCCAAACCCTAATTATCTGTCAAGATGAGGCCTAATACAAAGTTCCTTTGTGTCGGATGAACACATCTAACTTAAGACATGAACATAGATAGATAGGTTAGTATTGGCAATGTCATGAAGAACAAAAGCCCTCATGATAATGCAGTATTCCCTCATGACTCTAAGTTATTAGATGTGTAAGATGGTGTGGATCCTGTTCTCTAGTCTGTGTTTTTATGATGAGAAGTGAACACCAATTACAGCTCCATGTCTTGGAATAGTTGATACCTAAGAATATAAGACATTGTGTTTCCCAGATAAAAGACTAGTAATTCTTGACCCTGTCCAATTCTGCCCTTCAGCTCACTTAATTCACCTGAAATTAGATCTACCGAATAGTCCTAGCATGCTGGTCATGCAAATGTTTCCATAACATCTCAGTAATACTTGCTAGGTGAAATGTATGCCCTTTGATGAGCAATTCTGATTCCTGTTGTTCATTAATCAGGTCCCTGGTATTGCTCTATAGGCAATTAGAGATTTTTTTTTTGCTCCTCATCTGCTTTGATGTCTTGATTAATTTTGTTCACAAACCTTATTTTGAAACTCAGTTCTTCTTTTCATCTTTTCCCTTTTTTGTTAAATATCTTCCAATTTGTTTAGCTGGGCTGTCCCCTCAGAGTTTTCATTAAATTGACATAGATTCCAGCCAAATCATAGAACCTCTTTTTCTTGTGGAAGGTTAACCAAACATGCTAGCAGAAGAGAGACCATCAGTCTTACAACAATTACCTAGGCAAAACCCAAGCAGCAGACAAAAACCCTCAGTCTCTCTCTTCAGGTGATAGTGAAAGATAATTGAATTCCAGGAGGACCACCAGTCTGTGCCCTTCCTTCAGCCCACTTCTGAGTTTCTCTGAAACAGTCTATAGACCACGAAGATGCAGCATCATTAGGCCACTGTCTTCAGTTTAGCCTCATTACTGATTTCACAAGCCTATTGAATCTCAAAGTACAGTAGAGGCTACACTGTAATGTAGAGATACCCATCTAGCCTTAAATGAACTCACTTGATATGACAATCTGCAACGGCCAGAGCCCTAGAAGTGTAATTTACTGGAGAGGGAGGAGACTGTTAGCTTGCTTTGATTTTGCTGCTTGCTTTCCTGCTGCCAAGACTCAAGCAAACCTGACCATTTTTTTTCTTCTTTTCTTGTATCAGCTCTGAAAACTGGTTCTGATACTGCAATACCTCACTGCAGACCTGCCAGTAGCTGTACTTAGAGAGTGGCACCTTGTGTCTCTGCCTTGGTGAGATAGCACACCATCTGCTGTCTCCTTGTCCTTTACAGGATGTTCTCTCTATTCCATTTGGGGGAAGAAGGCATCACATCAAACTACATTCTGATCTGCAGACTTGTTTTAAACATTACATGCTTGAACCAGAAATTAATCCACACTATTAATTGAAATATTTGTTTTAACCAAACGCTCTCAAACTGACTATTCTTTCCTGAATCCTGATTGATATTTGGAAAATCTGTTGTACTTGACCTGAAACTTAAAAATCCAAACCCAAAGCAAAACAAAAAAACCCAACCAAACAAAACCAACCAAACAAACAAAAAACCCCTATAAACCTTCTATCACAACTAAATTCAAAACAGGATGGACTGTTTTGCACTAGCCTGTCTGACTTGTTTAGGTAGATGAAACTCTCTTTTATGGGTGTACTTAGTTTTCTTATAGCTGAGAATTCTGTGGATGTCTTATTTTCCCATTTCTTTACAGTAGCTTTCTGTTCTTCTTGGCTAACTGGTACCTACAATATTAGTTGCAGTTATTATGTCAATGACCTAATGACCTAACGTGAAATTCCTCTGTTCTCTTTGTTGTCCAGAGCGCAACCATTCTTCTCTACCTTCCCATCCTGGTTCTGGTTTTCTCATGTCCATTGGCTATGAGTCACAAATATCTCTCTCCCATTCTTCAGTGGACAGCTCTTTCTCCTTTGAAACTTTGCCTTACCTTAAGCTGTATCCCATCTCTACTTCTTGGTCTAATTTATCACTCCTCTGGAACAGCCATCATTTTGCATTTTAAATACAGGAAGTTTCTCCTGGCTTGTAGTAGGAAAAAACCCACAGCTCATCTGTTATCAGAAATAACCACTGTGGTTTATGATTTCTGAACTCCCTAGTGAATCTAGCTACTAACCATACTTTAAAAGGAAATATCTGAAAAGATATAATAAATCTGCATGCTTTTGCATATAAACTAAAGACTTACCTGGTATTATGAAGAATCTCCTCCTTTGACTGTTCTGCTTTTATAATTCATCAGATGAAATATCTAAAATGGGCCACTGGCCACTTGCAGAGGAAAAAATACTCAGATAATATCACTGAATTGTAATGTAAGGAATTTCTAAGTGTGAAATTCTATAATCTTGGCAAGTCATTAAGCCCCAAAATATTTTGAATGGATTTCCAGATGAGTTGAAGAGCAAGCATGTATTATAACTGATATTTTTCCAGTCTCCCTGTCTACAACAGTAACAAATAATGGTAGCTATGGAAAACACTTTAATGATATATATATATATATAGCTGGACAGAAGTCATCAGCTAATTTCATGTTGTCATAAATGTTTTTACATTATTTCAAGTTAACATAAATTTATTACTCTATTACAACTTGGAATTATAATCAGATTAAACAGAAAAAAATTCTTAATAAGTATGTATTTGATGGGATAAGGATAAATCCTTGAAGACGAGAAAAAACATTGTAAAGATATTTATGAAGGAATGTAACATAGTTAAGCATTCAAATCAGTAGAACTGCAGGAAGAACAAGGTGAGGTAAGTAAATATCAGCCAGGATTTAAACTCCCTGTTGTACCTCCTTGTATTGCAAAAGCATGATAGCACTGATGTGGAACAGGACTGCCCAGTCTTACTAGCTCTGAGGATCTACCACTCATAAAATTTTAATAACCTTTATAACATGCAGCTTTTCAGAGATAAAGAGCCTGGATGTAAAATTACAGTCAGTCTTTGTGCAGTAAAAGCTAAACATACTAAATAGCATCTAGACTAAGATGAACTAGAAGAAAATAAACATGCTAACTCCAGAATTAATGAGGAGATATTGTAAAAATCTTGGCTTTCAATATGTATTGATTGGGGGAGGGGAGGTGTTGGGTTTTGGTTCACTCTTCACAAAACCTGATTCCTGCCACGATCCCCTTTGAAGTACAGAGGTGTTGCTTTTAAATCCATAGTCCTATTTTAGTACTCTAAACCAGCATCTGCTTCAATTATTCATATGTATGCCATATAAATTGCACTTGAAGGATTTGTGCTCTTGAAAACAGAAGCTCTTTAAGACAATTTCTTAGCCCCATCCTTCATGATGTGTATAATCATAGCTCCTTAAGGTAATATTTTAGGCCAGTCCTTTGAGATATATGTATTTGCATAGCATAAGTTCAGGAGTAAAAGACCAGGAAAGTAGTTGTAGCAGTGAGGACAGTGATGAGGAAAAGGTGAGTTTGGAGAGACAGGCTCCTTTGCTGTGTGGAGATAATATAGGAGGCAGTGTTTAAGGGGAAGACTAAGTTGAAGAACCAGAAGAACGGAAGTCAGGAAGAAGCAGGGACACTGGTTAGGAAATTGGGAAGAACAACGCAGGTGATAAAGCACAGATCTTCACCAAAGTTGCAGGTGGGAGCAACCAAATGCGAGGGGAGAACCTTGTCCCACCAAGAATATACCTTCCAGCAGAGAATCTGGAAGGGAAGGGAGGAACGAAGCTCGTGTCTGAGAGGACGGTGTTTGACAGAGGCTTGTAATTGAATGAGAAGTCTGTTGGCAGACAGCAAGTCTGCGTAAGTGCTAGAAAAGGTCAGCCAAGATGTAAACTCCCAGGTTTGGTACCAATTCATTGTCTTTCTAAGAAGGCCTGCCCTTCTCTTTCTGTCCTGCAGCTTTCAGTATCCTGAAACTATATGTACTGCTCTCCATATAAAGACATTATGTAAAAAACATTTTTTTTTCTCATTCAGTTTCCTGCAGCGTGACAGGTGGCATGGAAGGCAGAACAGTTGCACAAAATACCCTTTTTATATCAGGCAGCATTAAAATCGTGCTGTTCGTTGAGTGTGGCCCCATTCCTACTGAAGTCAGTGGGTGCTATTGAGCAAAGCTACCATGATGAGATTAGGCCTTATGCTTTTGAGGCGCTGCCCCGTTATAGTCCACACCTCAAATAGCATCTTTCCTCTAACAAACAAGCAGGGATGGATGGGAGCAAGCTGCTTCCCTGCCTGTTTCCTGCAGCACTATTTTATACCCACCGTCTGCCCACCCATCTGTTCAATCCCTATTACGAAAACTGAAAGCATTCCTGCTTTTTAAATGGGTGAAAAATGCCTCACAAGAGAAATAGGTACTATGAGATCTCCATCAAATGACTGCCATGCTTTTACCAATTAAACAAAATAAAACCAGGAAATTAGAAAGACTTTTAATTGTTGAAGGATATGGTCTTTTCTGAGCATATTATGACAGCAGCATATTTTGTCAAGGATTTATCAAAAAGCCAGTGATCAACTCTGATGACACACAGACTCAGTTGAGGACTCCTAGGTTAATCCTGAAGTGTTTAGTGGAGCAAAGCTGCTGGCGAATGCTTATGGGAGCCTTTTCCTGTAGAGTGAGCTGCAAAGCTCAAACCTGAGTCCACAGAGCAGCCACGAATGTTGGGAAGCCACCAGCCCTGGGGAACACTTCACAGACAAACTCCATGTGGTGGCACCATCAGCCATTCAGTAAATTTTTCCCTCTGTGCACCTGGCTTTAACCACAGATAAAGCTTTGGAGCTTGTGACCAGGCCCTAGCTCACATCTACCTTGAGATTGGCAGGCTGGTCCTCTCCTGACTTGAGAAACAAACAAGGCAGAGCTCAAAGGGGTCAATGAGAGGCAGGGAGAGTTGCTGCCATGGTGGACTCTTCTTGGACTCCTGGATCCCTGTATAGGCAAGCCCCAGCGGGAAGCAGTAGGGCTTGGTGACCCACAGTGATGTCTGCTTTGCTGTATTATTGGGGCTGCTTTCCTTAAGAGGGGACCTCTCCTTGCAATGACTGAGGCCAGTACTTGGAAAGGCATCTTCAGAAAAGTCAGCAGGTGATGGCAAGCATCCCCCCCTTAGTGAAGCTATGATTCTTCTGTTAGCTGAGAAAGCAGAAAGGCTTTCAGGTTACAAAGCAAGAAAGGGATTTTTCTACAACAGCCAGATAAGTACGCCCATTAGGACGCTCCTTGAAATTCTGAGGTAAGGCTACTTGGTGTTTTACCACGGTTTGAAGAGGTATATTGAGATGGCAAAGACTCAGCAATACTCCTTGAGCAGTGTCATGGTTTAAGCCCAAAGGGCAACAGAACACCATGTAGCCCCTCACTCGCTCCTTCCCCCTCTGGGATGTGGAGGAGAAAACAAAACAAAAGGCTCATGGATTGAGAATAAGGACAGATAGGGGTGATTCACCAGTTACGATCACGGGCAAAAGACAGGCTTGACTGGGGAAGAAAAAAGAAGATCAATTTAATTTGAACACCACCACCACTTAATTTACCAATAAAACAGAGTAGGACAGTAATAAATACAACATCTTAAAAACACCTTCCCCCTACCCCTCCCTTCTCCCCAGGCTAAGCTTTGCTCCCAATTTCTCCACCTTCTTCCCCCAGCAGAAAGGGGGATAGAAAATTGGCGTTGTGGTCAGCTCATCACCTGTTGTTTCTGCTGCTCCTTCCTCCTCAGAGGAAAGACTCCTTATGCTCTTCCCCTGCTCCAATGTGGGGTCCCTTCCATGGCAGACAGTCCTCCACAAATTTCTCTGACATGAGTTCTTCCCACAGTGCTGCAGCTCTTCACAGACTGCTCCAGTGTGTGTTCCTCCTGTGTGTTGCAGAGCTTCCAGTGACGAACTGCTCCAGCAGGGGCTTCCCTCAGAGTCCCGGCCTTCTTTGGGCACAGCCACCTGCTCTGGTGTGGGGTCCTCCATGGGCTGCAGGTCAGCATCTGCTCCACTGTGGACCTCCATGGGCTGCAGGGGAGTCTCTTCTACATTAGACCTCCTGCCCTCCTCCTCCTTTCTTCAACTGACCTCAGTGTTTGCATAGGTATTTCCCTCACAACCAACCCCTCCTCCTCTCCAGATTGCCTTTTTCAAAAATGTTACCACAGAGGTGTGGCCACTGTCGATACTTGGCTCAAGGCTTGGCCAGAAGCAGGTCCAACTTGGAGCTAGGGGAGTTTCTAGAAGCTTCTCACAGGAGACATGTCTGTGAGCCACCCCCCTCCCTCGCTGCCCAAATCCCACCACATACACACAGACCCAACACAAGCAGGGAGGGAATTTACTTGCTTTTACATACAGTCATAAGGATCACCATCATCCAGACTCTTAACTTCAAATCTTACTGCTAGCTTTGCAAGTAGCTGGGGAATAATATTTGCAACAACTCCAAAGAAAAAGCTGTAGCAGGAACTAGGTCTGGCTATGAATGGGGAGTGGCTCATTATGTTTTGTGGCCCCTAATTTTTGCTCTTCTGGTAATCAAATCAGTTTACTCATCAGCTGTTCAAGAAGGGGAAGAAAATAAAAGGTAGACTGAAGACCTTCCCTGTACCAGGAGAGGACACTGCTGCTGGGGCCTCCTTGGCTTATGAACAGATGAAGGTGGGTGAAAACAAAGAAGTGCTTGTGTGGAAACAAACCTGGGTGGAAAGCAGCCTCTAGAAATCATGTAGTTGAGAGCTGCATTTGCCTTATTATAAAAGTAGCCAAGTTCAAGCAACATCTATTTTATATGGCATCTTTATAGAGTGATCTAGTCTTAAATGAGGACCTGCTACTAGTAACAACTGTTCATTTTCATTTAAGAAAAAAAAAAAAAACATCCCACCACCAAATCTTGCTTTTTGCCAGAGTGGGCTGGTGCTGAACTTCATATTTTTGTGACTTTTCATAAAGCCAAGACAGCTCAACACCCTGGCTGTGTTTCATACCATGACTAATGCCAACTAGTTTCACTGAAATCAAGGTTTATGAAAGAGACTCTTCAAACGTCCCCATTTGAAGCTTATGGCTTAGACTCTTATCTGAGGAAAAGGAGTCATACACAACACAGAAATGAATTTTAGCTTGAGTTACTGAATGTGGATTCAGATCCCAATAAAAACTAAGTCACTGAGATTTGGGATATTTTAAAGTATGGATTTCAAATTAAACTGCTCTCCCTCTACTGACGATCTTTTCCACACAGAGAGCATCTTGCTGTATTAAAGAACAGGCTTGTCAGCAAACAATGTGTTGCAACAAAGACTTAGTCTTTTGCACTAGGCTTGCCACCAATTAGAAAAATAAATATTCGAAACTGCCACACAGCTGCATTTAGCAGGAAAATATTTAGACAAGTTTCTAGCTGAGAGAATATTGTCTACCATAAAATTTGGGTTGAAAGAAGGTTGAATACCGCTATTGGTACAAATGATGCTAATACTCAGAAGATTGATCCAACAAAAATTACTCTCATTTTGTACCAGTTATAGACTACAAGTCTGACTCTGCAGTGCTTCACAGTGCTGCAGGGCAGAAGACAGCTTGCAAGATGTGAAGTTGAATGTTGGGAACTGTAGTCTGTGCACAGTGCAGCTCCATATTAAAGGTTATGACAGACCTGCTTTCTGCAGGCAGACTGCAATATTTCTGACAGTTTCTAACCTTCAGTTTGTCTAATATTACAGTCTGGTGCTGGCTAAAAGGGAACATTCTTCTGCAGTTTGAACAGACAGTATTTTACATAAACAGGTGAAATAATTGAGTATTTCTTAGGTGATGAGAGAACTTTTATAAAATCAATTTCTTGTCAGGGAAGCAAAAGCAGCTGCAATAAGACAGATTGCTCTTAAACCCTGCTTGAGGAGCTTGTGGAATATATGGTTCAGTCAAATGTATTTATTATTTTCTAAACTGAAAAATCCCTGCAATTCTGTCTGAGCCTACAGAAAGTATAGCTGGCCAAAAGGTGCTCCAAATACTAGAACAGAGGAAAAAAATAGTGGGAATTTGGGGAATCAGAGCCTGCTTTGATGTTTCTAATTGGTATTTGGACACAGAAATCAGTGTGTCCTTGGTACGCCTGTGCCAGGAAACCAGGCTGGTGTGTGCCAGCCGGAGCAGGGCTACAGCTCCGTGGTGCTGAGGCCACTCTTTTTGCCACCCCTGCTCTTCCCAGACCTGCATAAAACTGCTGCTCGTATCTGAGTCCCATATGGCTCATGTAACCTGTAGATACTGGAGCTCGGCAGTCATTACAGACCCAGAGGCATGGAGCTTCAGTCCCAGACTCTGGGGTGCATTATGGACTAAATGAGATCTCGCACTCTGTGGCTAAGGCTGTAATTGCCATTGTCAGCACCCTAAGGCTGCAGCTGCATCTGCAGTAGATATAAATATATGTGCAGAAGGTACTAAAGAAAGCCTTAATGTGCAGAGAGAAAAAAAAATAGCTGGAAGTCTTCAAAGAAAGAAGATGTGTATTAAGATAGAAGCTCCCGACTCCCACAGCAAGTAACAGGTCTTCAAGAGGGTTTTCTTTTTGCCTGTGTTGGCAACCACTTTGTTAGATAATTGCTGTGTTCCAGCCAAATAATACTGCTACACAGCTTCTGGAGATTGTCTAGTGCTTACCAGGGCAGAGAGTTTGTCCATTTTATAAGGGTTACAGACAAAATAATAGGAAACTTCTAACATTCTGTCTTTATTGCTGTGCATGCTATTGGGACTTAGAAATAAGTTTTGCTGGCAAGGAGTCTGTTTTCTGGTATCTAGCACAAGCAGTTGTGCTACAGATGTGTTTATTTTCTTCTGGAGAGAAGGGTTCATTAATTTGTCTTTGTTATTAAGATGGGATTTCTCTATTAAGAATGCAGGGAAGGGAAGAGTCAGTGAAGTACTTTTCTTCTAGACTACACAACTATGCAAGCAAGTAAGAAACTAACATGTTTTTGCTTCTTCTTACTGGTTTGCTGCTACTTATAATTGTGATAGAGGAATACAGTTTACCTTCTTTCCCCAGATTCTCTGGGGTTTTATAGGAAGCATGTAGTGTGGAGGAGGACAGGACGTACAGTGTGTTCCAAGTTGAGACATGAAATTAAAGAGCAAAACAATTTGCAGCTCTTTGCAACAGCCTCCTAATAACTCCACAACACAGTGGAGAGGGGTAGTCCAGTATCTCTTGTAAGACTATTTTAATCAGCTGGTCCAAATACCAAAGTAAATCTTTACCAATTTGCCAAGAAGCTTGTTTAAATGCAAACAGTGATTAGTTTCTTCAGCAAAATTACTTAGAAGACTACAGGATGAGGCAATTTTGTCACTTTTTGCAGTTATGACAAAGTCTGGTACAGTGGCTCGATACCCTGACAGGATGCTGAGGATGCCAGGTCTTATTAGGCTCCTGATCTGTCCCTGAAAGAGCATAAGGGCAGCAGCATTTCCTTCACTGCAGCAAAGCACTGGGATCATAGCCTGGATTCAGCTGGTCAGGGTATACCTGACTCAAGGTCATATTGTGAGTCCTCATATAATGCATGCAAACATGATCTTCCATAAGCAACATAAGGTTGACTAAGAACACTTTTTATAAAATGACATGTGGTAGATCACGATCAGTGTCTTCTTGACATGATTTGTAGACTACAGAGTTAGGGATTTGGTAGGGTATACGATCTCACCTTCATCTTTGAATGTATTTTTCTGAACATGGAAGGCATTTGCTTCCTAATGTAGAAAACAAGCCAAAGTAACTTTCTTCCAATGATAGATCATTAAAGTTCTGATATCTAACATTAAACTATATAGTTTGCTCCTTTTATTGAAACAGATTTTTCTAGAGAGTGATTCTCCTCATCTGAAGGCAGGCATTTAATGTAGGTCAAATTAATTGCTCTTTGGAGGCATCTATTTTTATTCCTTGACTATAAAGGGAGCTTGAGACGAGTAACTCATCCCAACTGAAAGTGAAACATCTAAGCCAGAAGGAGACAAATCTCGAACAATGAGCCAGAGAAAGCTCTGTGGCGGGGAAGTGTGATAAACCTTGCCAGGCTACAGACATCACCAGTGTAAATGCAGTGTAAATTTTAGAATCATAGAATGGTTTGGGTTGAAAGGGACCTTAAAGATCACCTAGTTCCAACCTCTACCATGGGCAGGGACAACTTCCACTAGACCAGGTTGCTCAAAGTCCCGTCCAACCTGGCCTTGAACACTGCCAGGGAGGGGGCAGCCACAGCTTCTCTGGGCAACCTGTTCCAGTGTCTCACCACCCTCACAAGAAAGAAGTTTTTCCTTACATCTAATGTAAATCTTCCCTTTCAGTTTAAAGCCATTACACCTTGCCGTATTTTATGTTATTGTTTGACGTGCTAGTAACTCCTTAATACTAAGCTCCTGTCTCTCTGGCTTTATGGTGCCCATATTTCTTCTCGCTGCATTCTTGCATGATCTCTTCCCTTCCTGGCTAACAATTCTTGGTCTTCCCTCTCCCTCACTCTTTCTTTGTTAGGTTTCTCCTGACAATTTCTTTCTCTTGACCTCTCTTGTAAACAGGAAGGGAGAGGAACCCTATAGGTGTCACAGAATTACAGAATTGTCTAGGTTGGAAAGGACCTTGAAGATCGTCTAGTCCAACCATTAACCTCACACTGACCATTCTCAACTACACCAGATCCCTCAGCACTACGTTGATCCTGCTCTTAAACACCTTCAGGGATGGGGACAACACCACCTCCCTGGGCAGCCCATTCCAATGCTTAACAACCCCTTCTGGAAAGAAATGCTTCCTAATATCCAGTCTAAACCTTCCCTGGTACAACTTGAGGCCATTCACTCTTGCCCTATCACTTATTATTTGGTTAAAGAGACTCATCCCCAGCTCTCTGCACCCTCCTTTCAGGTACTTGTAGAGGGCGATGAGGTCTCCCCTCAGCCTCCTCTTCTCCAGACTAAACACCCCCAGTTCCCTCAGCCGCTCCCTGTACAACCTGTGCTCCAGACCCTGCACCAGCTTCGTTGCCCTTCTCTGGACACGCCCGAGTCATTCGATGTCCTTTTTGTAGTGAGGGGCCCAAAACTGAACACAGGAATCGAGGTGCGGCCTCACCAGTGCCGAGTACAGGGGTCAGATCCCTTCCCTGTCCCTGCTGGCCACGCTATTGCTGACACAAGCCAGGATGCCATTGGCCTTCTGGGCCACCTGGGCACACTGCTGGCTCATGTTCAGCTGGCTGTCAATCAACACCCCCAGGTCCCTCTCTGATTGGCAGCTCTCTGTCTAATGCAGAACTGCATGAGCTCACAGTTCATCCCATGCAGAAGAGCTTTAAGGAGTTGTAATTGCACAAAGAAGGATCTGAGGGTTTGAGCACTGTCCTTGGTATTGCTGGCAGTGCTTCTGTACGAGACGAGCTTCTTTCATTCTTTGATTTGGGGGTTTGTATCTTATTTTTCTGTCAAAGGGAACTATACCAGCGTCCTGCTTCTGCAGATGGAAGCAAGTGTCTGGGAAACTGGCAAAGCTGGCTCTTACCCAGGGAGAAGCCAAACCTGTTCAGCAGGGAGGCAACAGGGACTGCTACAGGCATGTTTTTTTCAGACCAGGGACTCTTTAAGCAAGCCACTATTCAGGGGCAAGTATTTCTCTTTTACTATAACAACTTCTTTGGAAGAGTTTTACGTAGAGAAACTTGTTTGTAATTTCACTTGCAAGTTCACTGTACCTACTGGAATGCCCATTCCACATGCGTTATGGGTTCCACACATTCATGGCACAGACCTGTGAACATCTTCCTCAAGGTCATCCCTCTTATTTTGAATCTCTTCTAATATTCTGAATGACTAATTGTATTCTAATTGATATTCTTTGATTTAACCTATTCTTCACCTGTACCAGAGTCCCATGTTTAGAACAAATTGGAATGTAGCATTTTCCCCCTAGAACAGCAGGAAAAAAGTGAATGGGAGAGAAAAGGTCTTATTATATTCCCTGTAATACACTTGTAGAAGTGTTCTGTATGAGTCCTTGGAGAGATTAAATGCATGCTAGTTGTATTAAGTTTTAACTGATGCTCCCTCCTAAGAGATAATACAGTCATGAGAGAGACAGATCCTGCTGGTGTGTAAATTGATATAATTTCATTGACCACCACTGAGCTTCACAAAGTCACACAACCTGAGGATTAGGTCTATGAGGTGTCACTGAATCTTTACAGTACACTGTAAATGGATCCTCCTGTATTTAAGACTGGTGTTAAGGAGCTATAAGTCATTTGTTGTAGTGGGAACAACCTGTTGATCATTTTAAACTTTTGCTTTCTCTGTTATTCCCTAGTGCATTAGTTTATTTTATTCTTGTCTCGGTTCAGTGGCATTAATCTTGCTTATTAGTAAAAGTTGTACTGGAAGATGTTGAAATAGGGAAAAGTGTCTCATGCATAACATAGTTTTATTTCTTGCTATAAATGAAAACCAGTCTCTTATTGCTTATTTGCTCTACATTAGCTCTTACAACCTTAACTAGGTCAGGGCCCCACTGTACTGGAGGGGTATACCACAACAGAGAGTCTCTGAAGCAAAGGACCTAAAACTGTAGAGATAAGAAACAGCAACTGAGAGAAACAAAAGAACAGGGAGGACATGAAAAGGTCTAGATAGGCATGAAAAACAGACTCTAATTTCTAGCTGCATAATTCCTGGGTGTATTAAGGTGATCAGTAGTAATGATAGCACCTCTGTTATTTGCTCTTCCAGTAAGGCTAGGCTGAACAGAATTTAAATTTCAGAGCACTGCATACTAATTGTGTTTGTATTACCCACGTGCTTTTTTTCCTGATTTTTGAATACTTTATCACAGACTTTGTATTAATTAAAGCTTTTGGCTAAATGGGATTGCTTGGCCTGGACAAACTGGGCTTAAAAGGTCAGCTTCTTTCACACTATCAAGAAAGCCAAGGCCAATCACTTGGATAATGACCTGTAGAGCAAGGTCCTCCCACCATTGTGTTGCACAAGCTGATCTTTTGCCCTTCTAACAGGCAATAGTGGATCAACAGCAGTGAGTCTAAAGCCATCATAAACTTAAAGC
This sequence comes from Athene noctua, assembly GCF_965140245.1. Taxonomy (NCBI): domain Eukaryota; kingdom Metazoa; phylum Chordata; class Aves; order Strigiformes; family Strigidae; genus Athene; species Athene noctua. The sequence continues at coordinate 44,143,636 of NC_134039.1, read as the reverse complement.
CACTTTCCATGACTAGTATGTCACTAAAATATAGTTGCTCTTTCTGCCATGAGATACACAGTGCTCCATGGTTTTAGTGAATGCAAACAGCATACCTTTAAAAACAGTATAATAATGAAGAGATGGGTTAGACACCACATTTGCCGGATTGTTTAATTTCTTAAAGCTTACTGGGGGACAGAGTAGAATTAGACTGTACATAATTAACCTTAGTTTAACATTCAGGAAGATTTGTTTAGAATCTCTTCTTATTTTCAGTGGTGCCACCTGCTATTTTCATTATTTATTTCAATAACCAACATATTTCACATAGTCAACCTTCCTGCTACCCATTTTCCTTATCATTAACCTCACAGACTTCTACTCTGCATGTTTCTAGTAGCAAAATTATTGAGGTCCTGGGCTGAAGAGGTTGCTACCTAGTCTAGCAATGTTTTGAAAGAAATAAGATAACAAGTAAGTATAAGAATTAGTATCGCAAACCCTATTTGCTATTATCTATTTGATGAACCAAAAGGTTGCAAAAAAAAATGTGGTATCTACTATATGCGAACACTAATGTCAAAGCAGTTTTAAGGTGTCAAAGAAGCATGAGTGAACTAAATGTATCTCCATGATTTTGCATCTCAGCTAACAGTTACGACCAACGTGATCTGTCCAAACTTGTGCTGTACTCTGTGACATTTTCAAAAGTCCACACTAGCCTTCTTCTTTACAGTGTTACCCAAGCCTGGTTTGCAGATAGATTGCCATCTTACACCAACACATTGAAAACGGAACTGTGCTTCAGGGAACAACATACTGTCAAATAAACTAGCTCTTTTATTTGTAAAATATGGCTCTGCAGAATCTTTGTGTCTTTTCTGCCATTACAGCTTTTTAACAGGTTTGTATATAGATGCCTGTTCCTCTCATCAGTATCTTTGATAGCAGGCATTTCTTTATGGAATTTGTATTTGCCAGCGTATGACATCTACGGATGTTAGTGCTTCAGAGGAAAGGCAGGTTTCTTGGCTGAAGAGCAAACATCTTAATTTGTAGTTTTGACACAGCTGGAGATGCATGGCAGCAAGAAAGTCAAGAAAGGATCCTGCTTGTGCATAAATAACTGAATGACCCAGACAGATATCTTCATAACTGGAGTTCCTGCAATACCAAATTTTTATAGGTTTTTTTTTCTTTGTCTATAAATCAATACTTATTTCATCTGATGTTACAGAATTCAGCAGTCGCAGATTTCCAGTCTGAAAAAGCTTCAGAAACTAAACTGATTCCTTTCCTGAGATCTGCAGAAGGTTTCTTTCCTTGGATATTTTTTGAAATGTAAGACCATGCACACTTCTTGACCAAGATTAATTGTCTTTCTTCAAGATATGTGAAGTGTTCACTTCTAGAAGTTTAGTATGACTACGTAAGCATTTAAAAATCTGTCTCTTTCCTCTAGCAATAGGCCAATAATCCATTTACATTTCCATTCAGTAACTCTTCTTTTCTCTGAGTTTTTTTTCAGTCTCTAAGGGTATGTCTAGACATATCAGCAATTTTTTACACATTGAATGCATTTTACAATATCATACCATAGGAAAGACAAAAATATAAAATAAAAACCCACACAACCCTAAAATCAAATGGTTAGGTCCTGAGTTTTCTTAGATGGGATTAATTTTTCTTCTTAAAGGAATGAAAAATTTCCTGTCTTACTTCTGGGAAGTGTTACATATCTTCACCTCACATTTGATCTAGCTCTCGCACTTTGTAGCAGTAGGACCTAATCCATGTACAAAACAGGAAGGGGAAATCTGGTTGGGAACAGACTTGGTGGAATACGCTAAGAAAAGCCTTGCAGTTCCCCTGGATAAAGAATTACCCTAAGTACTCTGAGATTTCCAAAGTTGTTCCAATTCTATTCCCAATTCCAGCTATAATGCAGTTGGAGAAATCATTTGTATTTATTGTATTCTTTCAGGCAGTATAAAATGCCCCTAAGAGGGAGGATTAAATCTCTATTTCAGAAGTAATTCACCAAGATAGATAATTTCCCATTTATTTATTTATTTATTTATTTCCCAGATCACTCAAATGTGCCACATCGGTATTATCAGATCTGTGTGGACATAAATGTTTTGTTTCATGCTTGGATGATAACTGTGGTTATTAACATGCTGTATTACTTGGCTGCAACAGTGGGATTATAACAAAAATCACTGATATGTGATGTTAGGGCAGACTTTGTTATTGGAAGAACCAGGAATAGATTAGTTAGTGGCTGCGCTTAATAATGATAATAATAAAAAACCTTCCCCTCGAAAGTTCTGTTAATAATTATAATAAGAAAAAATCATCCCTTCAGAAGTTCTATGCTACTTTCTTCAGTGTCAGTGTGCTTCCAGATATCAACTCATGGACAACTATTTCAAAGTGTGCTTTCTGTATGAAAATGTAGATTGATTTGTCTGCTAAATGTTTTGTGCAGCAATTCCCCTTCCATTTAGATGCTATAAATTCTGAAATTGTTCACAGGAGTTTGCACAGTGCCAATTCATCAGATGTTTGGGAGATAGGCCATGCACATACTTAGAAATATCCTAGGTTGCATGTTAAAGTCTAGTGATGGTGGGCTGTACTAGTTCTGCTTCCAAAATATGCACTTGGGCACATGAGGGTTTGATAACAAGCAAATGAAGATCACATACACTTATCAGAGGCAAACATCATTTGGAGTCATCAGACCAGATTCCATCTTGGTTAGATTTTCTCTTTTCTTCCTGATTCTAACCTTTAATCAGCCCATCACAGCATAAAAATAATGCTCCTGGTCTTTCAGGCTTTATTATTTAGCAAAGGCTTAAAAGGAAATTAGAATCTGGCCTCTTGTTTGGAGAATGTTCAAGACAGGACTTGCTTCATTCTCACCTTGTTAGAGCCTCTCTGAGAGCATTTTGTCTCAGTATTCAGGAGATTTACATTAGTCAATATCCAAACAAATGAAAAAGCAGGGGATTTCAATAACTTTTCCCTGACCTTCAAAAACAGATGGGCTCTTCTGCAAGGCTTTAGAATATCCAGTTGTCACCAAGAAGTCACATGAAGTTTCAGGGACAAATTCCAACACAACTGCAATACAAATATTAAAGACTATATGAAAGAAAAACCTGTATAAAAAAAGGAGTTGACAGAAGGTTTTGGGCTGATTTATGAAATAATAAAATTCTTCTACAGACAACAGAATCCTTAACTATTGATTTTTCCAGAACCAAAAATTTTCAGAGATTATGTTTCCTTTAGATAGTTACAAGCATATATCTACCTTTCAGCCTTTTGTGAAAGACTTGTGAGCTATAAAGTAGCTTCCCTAGTGAGAGACCAGCTTCTCTCACTCTCCAGGACCTCTGCCTAATGGAGGTATTTGTCTTCCTCTGAGGAGAGAATACCATCATTCCCTTAGAAGTGAAGTCAAACAATTGATAAAGCCTTGACATTTTAGAGTGTGAGTAATGCTTATGGCAAAAGTTGCCACTTTTGGACTGTTACTAACATTTCCTGAGGTAGTAACCCTCCTGGATATGGGAAATTCTCTGGAAGAATGCTCCCCCCTTTTAATTGTAAAACAAACGGTGTTCTATGCGGTGTACCAAAATTGTGGGAACTCTACTGTTAAATCATAAAAATCTCAAATCTTTCTTTCAGCAGGAAACAGGGTGCAGATGCATGCTGCTGAAGAGCTGAACTGCTGGCAGATGGGGCTGCTGACAGGTGCCAGGAGCTGGACTTACACGAACTCTGCCTTAAGGTTTAATTCTGAAGCTGTGGGCACTGGCTCCTCTTTGCTGGGCCTTCTTCTGTAACAGCAATTTTAAAGTGACATCAGGGATGAATAAACAAGGTGACCTAAAAGTGTGAAGTCTTGCCATTACTTAATGAGGGAGTGTGCGTGTGAAACACGGGCATGTGTCTAACCAGTAAACCTTTTTCTCCTCAGAGGTGAGTTCGGCTCTGGACTGGGGGAATCAATGGAAGTTGTGGCACCCAACTCCTACGTGCTTCTTCTTCCTTTTTTTCTGTTCTTTTTTTTCTCTTTTTTTCCTCTTTTTTTCCCCTCTTTTTTTTTAAAATTTTCTCTTTTTTTTTTCTCCTTTTTTTTTTTTTCTTTAGGCCGAGGAATGGGTAAATGGCATGTACCTTAAACACAGTGCATTTATAGAACAGTGACCTTAAGAGCTTTAAATGACTACATTGTTTAATGTGAAGGAAAAGAATACCACAGATCAGTGGAAATGTCAGCAGTATTTTTAATGAATCAAGTTTGTTTTAATCAATATCCAAGTCTTCTTTCCATTGCCCTGAGATTGTCGTGCTTTGCAAAGAGATGATAGTAAATGTCATGCTCTGAAAGTACAGTGGCTTTGTTGCCATAAATCAATGGAAGCATTGTTCTACTAGATGTGACACATGAAAGACAGAAATGCTGTCTTTCCAAGAAATCACTATTTCCGTACCCCATTTAGAAATGAGTAGTGGGAAGTATTGCTTAGAGCCTCAGCACTCTGCTCTCAGATGGACTCTGCAACGGCTGAGAGAAACGTAGGAAAACGCATGAAGGACACCAGAGACTGAATCTGAGTGGAGAACTACCTGAACCACTCCAGCAGACATACAGTTCTTTCTGTTTGTAGCTCTGTACTGTGAGTTTTGCAGTCCAGCTAAGAGTTTAGCTCACATAGTTGAGAAATAAGCTCACTTCTTTCCCAAATCTAGGTGAAATCTGAAACTGCAGAACCATACTACAGGGTTTTCCTGTATAGGCAGCTGAAGATTATCTCTAAGGGAAAGTCTTTGCCTTGTCAGGTTTTCTTTCTTTTTTTCTCCCTAGCCTTTACAAGAATGGCTATAACTTGTTTGTTTTATAGGTCATTCTGTCATGCTTTTCTGGGGTATAGTTAGGAGTAAGAGCCTGTAAATTTAATAGCTGACCATACAGATGTCTGACTTCATAAACTCAGTCCAGCAGTGACCCTGCCAGTGAAGTGAGAAAAGAGGCCTGTCGCCTTGTTTCCTGTCGCCTTGTTTAACACAATATCCAGTGACAAGAATTCCCAAAGCAGGCAAAAGTATGCTAAAGTGTAAACTAAAATATATTCTGGACCTTGAGACTCAGGAAGCTTTGGTTTTGCATTTACTTTCTTAACTTCAACTTTATACCCCTGCAATTTATCCAGTAGTGTGGAATTTGAATGCGAAGTGCATGTCTAGGTTTGTGCTCCAGAAGCTTTATCAGTTTCATGAGCCCTTGGAGTGCGCTCCTGTCAATGTCAGAACCATGTACTTTGATTAACACCCTACATGCATGTTGCTGTGTAACACTGAACTGTTTATGAGGTAGCAAACTGATTGCTGTTGGCTGCCTCTGTCTGCTCCCACTAGTGGTAACAGCTCGTCTTCCAACTTCTTGTACTCAGGACACTGCCCCAGCAGAATTACACTTTACCCACCTCTCTCTTGCCTGAGGCCTTTCTAAGAAGGCTTTACCTCATGTATTAATGTAATTTATTTGTGAAACCATCATCCTCTTTGCTTGGCAACTCAACTCTTTGCCCTTGAATTTACACCAGTGCTGTTTATGCCAAAAAAAAAAAAAAAAATCTCATCAGGAGTCAAAACTTACAGATGGATGGAAAAGTCCAGAGCACAGTAATGCAAAAAAAGTATCTGTATGCACTGAACTGCTGTTATTCCCTAGACCAGTTGTTTGAACTTCTTGACAACTTCTTCAGATTTCTCTGCCTATGCCTGTGTTTATCTGTCATGGTCTGTACTGACACCAACACCAAAAGCCCCAGAGTAAGGGTGAGGCTTGGACTGAGAGAGGTCAGCTGTGAGTCAGCTTCTTGTCTGTGGTGTACCAAGATCTGTAATGTTAGCTTTTAAATATAGATCTATTTGAACAGAATTTTCTGTCTTCCTTGCCATCTTTTGAAGATAGCTCCTGTTTCACTGCAGCGAAAGGATAATAAGAACCCCAGGCAATGCAGCCCTTGCTCTTTAGGTGTAGGATGCATCAGTTCTGGGACGGGAAAACAGTCCTTTAAAATTCTTCCTAAAACACCCAGGCTCTACCACAGACTGCATGTTTTGCATCCTTCTTTGCTAACAGACAGATGCTGCTCACATGGTTGGTACCTATCAAAAGAAAGCATTGTAAAGGTAGTTTTCTCATTTGTAAGTATTGTAATAAAGGATGAGCGTTGGGAGCTCATTACATGAGTGAATTTATAAGACTCTAGACAGGAAAAAAAGCAGAGTCATATGACTATTACATTGCAAGACTGAAAAACTTAATTCCTACATTTTATACAGAGAGCGCAGAATTTGAAGAGACAAAACTTCAGGAGTGCGGATCTCCCTGGAAAATATACAGAATTTCCTGATTGAATCAATAGAGCTTTTCTATTTGATCTTGCATTACGAAGGTTGTTAAGAGCCATCTTTGAGCTACAGGGATAACTCTACCTGGCCTCTTCTGCATTTTTTTGGATATTCTGATTGAATAAGTGCTCTGGGATGGTACCTAAGGCTTGGTTCTTTGTGGGGGTGGTGGTGAAGCATTCCTGTTCATAGACCTTCTCAGTCTTCATAACCCCAAAGTGGCTTACAGACATCTTTTCCTACCAGCTCCATCACTTGGGAGAGCCAGGCTTGTGCTGTCATACTTCATTTCAGGTGTGGCTGAATTCCACTGCCTTCTTGGAGATGTCCTGTTCTGATGCATACTAACACCATATGCCCAGGGCAATTGCTAATAAAGAATGTAAAACTTCCTTGATTAGCTTGTTCCAGTCATGAAAGGAAAATACATTTATGGTAGAATAAGTGTGACTGGCATCATAACAGCGTAAGTAAAGTATAAGTACCACCTTGTATGTCTGTAAGTTGAATCCCTTTTTCTGGTGGACCTATATACATAGGCTCTGATAATCACTGAAATGAAGGATTTTAGGAAAGCCTGTGTCTAATACTTTTTTACATTTAATGTGAATTATATATGCCACATAATAGAAATCTGGCTTGTCCTTGCACACTTGCAAAGAACTGTTAAACTAGTGAAGTAAGAAAAAATAGATTACTAGCACCCCATGAAAGGATAAACATGCTGAGGTGCCTTCTGTGATATAATTCCTTTTGGATGTGTTAGAAGTTTTGCTGCATGCATTTGCCCTGAGCGTGCCCTCTGAATAGCTTTTTCTGTCAGCGAGTACCATCATCTTTATAGGAAGCTCTATTAATGGTTCTGGGAAAGCTAAGAAACGTATTTGCTTCAAGCATAACGCAGTGGGACTTGTTAAAGCAAAGTAATTCCTATGCTACTACAGTATGCAAAACTGGACCACAGGATTATAGTTGGGTTAACATCCTGAATTGAAATAGTTGACTGAGGAAGAGAAAATGCACTTTTTTGGACATTAGTAAATAGGCAAGTTTAATGAAAGATAGGAGGGGCAAGTAGCATTCAGAGTCATCTTGTTAGGAAGGGGGGGTACTTTTCTCAGGCAGTTATGTACTCATCTATGTCAGTGACTTGCTGTCCAGCCTTAGATGATCAGTTCAGGTTCAGATCACACAAAATAGTGATTTGACAGATATTAAGCACTATATAACAAGGAATTTTCTGGGATGCTTTCCAGATGACCACCAGCAGCTAAATGAGGTTTCTTGAGAAGACAGGCTGCTGTTGCCAGTCCACAGGGAAGCCTGGCAAAGCATCATCAGTAGCCTTGACTCAGTTTCCCCCAATCTAGACAACGATGATGACAGATTCTGTGTTCAGAAGCTTTTATATCTTGTCCTAATTATTTGTGACCAAGTCTTGTGCTCTACACATAGCTGCAGAGGCTCCTTCTAAACTTCTTGCAACTCTGCTTCATACAAGTTTCATAGGATTATTTACAAAGCAGCTCTGTGTTAAGAGAAGGGAATGAATATGCTGAAATAGAGTCTGGTTTAGCAAGGCATAAAAATCCCTTGCCAATCTTTCTCTCCCGCAAAAAAAACCTCAAACAAGTCCCCAGTTTTAAGCATATCTATGTGTTTGTGAACTTGCAGATACATAGCAATTCACAGGAAAGTCAGAATACCTGCAGAGGTGGGGTTAGCATTGCATCTGGCTTCAAGATATGGCTTCTACTGATTAACAGGGCAATTGCTGACATTTGAATTGTGATGGCTGAAGAAAGCAGGCTTGCAAAGAGGTGTTTTGCCTACACACCAATGTGGATACACATCCTGGCAACTGTTCTAAGATGAAACTGAGGCAGTGGAACAGTTTAATGTTGTCAATACAACTTAAAACCATTGAAAGAATTGGCTTTTACTACTGTCTGGTTTCTTTTATACCATTGGATTGTGATTGTGTTACTGGGTGTGCTCTCAAGAATATAGGATGCAATCATACAACAGATGGGGGTAAAATAAAGGACCTTTACATGGATCGGGGATAATAAACTCTAAAATATGTACACATAATAAACTGTAAAACCATACGCAGAGATATTTAGAAATATGGTCATATTTAAATCATCCAAATTCTATCAAATAATATTAGAGCTTAGCACTTGACATAAGCCAGCAAATGCTCTTGAGGCAAGCTTCTAGTTTGATCTCAAGATGTCATTATTTATCATCCCTATCTTACGCTGTGTGTTTCAGATGCTGTAGACTCCATATATGGGTCAATTAAACGTGCCCAGGAACATTTGTGGGCCCAGAGGCACTGGCACAGCATGCCCTGTGCACAGACCTAGGAAATGAAGTCTCTGTGAGCCTGCTGCCTGTGGGATGTTCCCTGGAGCACACAGCAGGCTTGATGGGGATAATGTTTATTGTTACACGTCAAAATAGTGCAAGGAAGCATTATAACAGTTTATTAATGTAACCAGCCAAGTTTTTGCATAGTCCTGAATACTTTGATTTAATAGTATACCTGCAGCTGCATTTTACTGTGAGACTTAACTTTGCTTTTCACACATCATAAATATATTTGATATTTTTTAGCAGAGGAGTTGGATGCCACATAGTATGTGAATATACACTGCTCACTTCTTCATATTAATTCAGCAATTCACCTCAAATTTAGAGATAATTTCTTGAATGTGCCAAACTCATTATCATGTTTATTACCTTTTTAGTTATATGCCAAGTTTAATGATAGAAAAAATAGAGAACCAAATGTTGCTTGTGTTTTCTTCTCTACTACTCCTTTTCAATGCAGAAAAATCTGTGTGGTCTGAAAAAGACCTTGTCCATCCCTTATCTGATAGATTAAGTCTTATGTGTACACAAATATACCTGTTTCACTCAGCTTAATAAACCACTAAGTTATTTACTATAATCACATGTAGGATTTTGAAGTAAGACCAAAGGGGATAAAATCAGCCATTTAATCCTGTTAGTTGATGCTGTGACACCAGTCCATGATGTATTTGCCCAAGTTTGTTATCCCACTGATGGTACCCTAACAGAGAATCTCATATTTATTTTCCTGCTTGGCAAATGGTTAATCATGAAATTTTTTCAATGAGATACAGTCTACGTTGTTATGATACCTCTCAGAATAATGGTATGATTTTACATGCTACATGGGGTGGAGGGGAAGCCAAGAAAAATTATTACTTTATTATTAAAAGAGACAACAGGAGAGCAGCCCTGTTTGTGTCACAGATAGCTGGCTTCTTTCCTTCCAGCAGTGCTCCAGAGGCTGCCTGTCCTTGGAGACCTTCCAGGGATCTTTGTTGTGCTTTAGCCTGGGTGTGAGCACTGCTGATGGTAATCATCTGCAAAACTGAGAATGCATTTTCCTGTATAGTTCAAGAATAAAGCACCTATGATTTTATTATATATAAATATATTTTAAGAGCTCAATCAAAAGTGTGAAGTTGCTTCAAATTGTAAATAGATGAGATTCTGTCTGTCCATCTGCTTGTCAGTGGTGTTGTCACCTCTGATTTACTGTACCTGGGGCTTAGAGAACTGAATTTTCGCAACCAGCAAAGAATTCAGTAAGACCTACATCTCCTTCCTCTCTGCTGTACCATGAAAGTTAGGAAGAAAAAAAAATCTCCACCAAAATAAACAAAACCAAGAACTTTCACAGCATGGGGATATCCCGATACAACTATAAGTCCATCTCTTTCCAAGTATAATTGCTACCTTAAATAACTTTTGTGTACCAAACATGGTACATTTAGTAATTAGTACTATAGTATTCAGGAATAGAAAGGGTTATATTTGTTGAAAATGTATCATATTTCCATTGATCATAGGACCATCATTCCATTTTAACAGAGCCTGATCTCTGGTTTAGATTTACAGAATTCTATAGCACCATGGTATGTTAAATAAATATCCAGTATAATATTTGTATTCATAGTATGATTGATATTGTTGAGAATAGAACCTACTATATTTCTGATATTTTACCCTTCATAAGAGTGCCTTTTGAAAGAATTAATAAGCCCCTTTTCCCTAAAAATGAAATTCATTGAAAAGCAGCAGGGTGTATTCCAAGTAACTTAAATACTAGAGCAATATAATCACATTTCTAAAACACATAATCCATAATGATGGGCAACACCTGTTTCATGCTGCCATGGCAACAGGAAATCTTAGGGCTGCAAATCCATATTTTAAAAAGATTGTTTTGAGAGTGCAAAGAGTTTTTATACTGCAGCTGCATCCATAGTATACACAGTATACAGTCTCTGGCTACTTCACAACCTATATATATATATCTATATATATATCTTTTTTAGTTTGTCCTGCTTTTCATGGTTTTTTAAGCCTCATTCATGTGTGCAATGTTCTTTTCTTTAAGGATTTGTTCATCTTTCATTTCACCGTGAATTTTTTTTAATCTGATTTCATGCTAGTTTATAATATGCTTTTATGAGTTGTCTGGGGGTTTGGCCATCTATTCTTTTGTGATTGCAAATTTAGCTCTTCTTTTAAGAAGTATGTTGTTTTGCATCAGGACAGTTTTTTTGATTTAATGTTATCATTGCACACTATCTTAGAATTATGGGTATCTAGGCACTGTTCCTTTGAGTGAAATATCCTTTACCCCAATCACTGCTGATTGCTATATTGCTATGGGTAGTTTTCTCTTTTTTAATCCCCCAAAGCTTGGTAAGAAGTAAGCAAGGAATAACAAGAACTAACAAGCAGTAGAGAGGTTTTCATGATTTTTCTCTAACAGTCATCCCTGTGATTTCAGAAAGCTGACTTTTCCGTTTTTTCCCTTTATTTAATATTGAGTAGCCATACAATACGTGGATTGTAATATATAAAAATAAGGTTGCCTTTTACTGTGTTCAGTGACAAAAATTCCTATAACCTTCTGGGGAGCCAAGATTTTAAAGTAAAAGGATGTTCTGTTCTGAGCAGAGAAGGCATGAGCAAATTATGTAATATTCTCTTGATCTAAGATACAAGATTGCTCTGCTAGTCACATGGAAGAGAATGTCTCTCCATCCTAAATTTATCCTTAGATAGCAATCATGGAGGAGGAACATTGTCTAAGTAGATGTGTCTTGTTAACACATTTCATAAGACTGAAGGGAACTCCTGGATACATGCCATCACCAGAAATTGTGTCATAAAGTTAATAAGGCTTTATCTTAAAGCTACACAAGTTGTTTGCCTCTTCATTACTCATACTGAAAGGCCATTCCCAAAAATATTCCTCTAACTTCCAGCCTAAACTGAATCATACATATACTCATTTGTTTTCGTGTTAGTGTTGTTCTTCAGCTTTAATAGGTCTTCTCTCTTCCTACTGTCACCCTCTAACATATTTAGTGAGAAAAATTGTATCTTCTCTCAACCTCCATGTTGAGAACTGAGCTCCTAGTCTCTAGATCCTACCATTTCTTGGCTGACCTAGTAGCTCTTTTCTGCATTTCTTTCCATTTGAATTCAGCTGTCTTAAACAGGTGGGAATTCCATAGGATAATCAGTTCCACACTGGGTCCACATGGCAGAACATGCATAAGATCCACAGTTCCAAATCCACTCTGTTCCCAATTATGCTTTTATTGTATACATCACAAAGTGGAATTAACTTCTTATATGGTTACATCTTCACTGCCTCTTAGGATTTTGTCTCTTACAGTGTTACTATGTGTAGAAACAAAATCAATATTACCAAGTAAATACTCCGGATACATGTCAATGGATACTAATGAGCAAATCCTTATACAGTCTATGCAGTGTGTCATGTGAGGTGTCAATAATATGTAATCTTCAGTCCTCTTGAAATCCCAGTATGGCATGGTATAGATCTGAAGCTGAAAGTTAGGTTTCTTGGATGACTATTCTGACATGCTTGGCAGAAAATAAACCTCTAAATATTTCTGGATTATATGTCATTCAAAGTACGAATAAAATTCATACATTATGAAATAATGATTTTGTATTTTTAAAATATAAGACTGAGTTAGAAGGATATAGCTAGGCTCACAAAACTAGAAGTCTTAGGAAGAACTCACAGCAAAACTCTGAAGTAACAAATATTGCCATGTGATTGTTGCTGACTAGAGGATAGATAGGGCTTTATCTTTTTAAGTTCTTATCTAGAATACGACATACAGAATACAGAATAGACACAGCCTGAGTTTATCTTACACATATTATTTCACAGTGCTGTGAAAAGTGATAAATTAGCTCTTGAGATTTCAGGGATTTTCCAGAGCAAGACTGAGATTTGCATTAAGCATACATCCTGAGGCTTTTCTCCCTTGGGGTAGTCCTAGTCATAAGATCTACACAGAATTACAGCCTCATTTGGGCTGAAAGGAACGCTAGAGGTCTCCTAGACAAACTTCCTGAGTGAAACAGTCCGCACTGAATTCAGAGCAGGTTGCCCAGGGCTTTTTCCACAACCCTCCCTGGGCAACTTGTTCTGATGTTTAGTTTTCCTTATTGAGATTTTTATTTTCCTATATTTCAAGCCAGAAACTCCCATTTTCATTTATGACCATTGTTGTCATTATGTCATCATGCACCTCCACAAAGAGTTTGGTTCCATCTTCCTGGTAACCAGGGGGGTGTTATCAGGTCCCCCTGAAGCCATCTTTTCTCCAGGCTGAACAAGTCCTCTTCCTTCAGTTGGTCCTCACAGGGCAAGTGCTCCATTCCCCAACCATCTTGGTGGCCCTGATGATCAGATGAAAAGATGGGTTAAAAATCACTTTACTTCTGTACTATTATAAGAACTATAGAGCGCTGGTGTGAATGATTGTTGAAGAACTTGATATTGACTAGTATTTAAAAATACTGATATGTCCTGAATGCCAAATTGCTACTGAGATGAAGGGGACTGGGGTGATTTCACTTTGAAGCCCATAATGATTTCAGTGGACTGAACAATGCCAGTGCATTAGTTAAGAAAAAGAGTGGTCTATTGGTAACTCACTTCTGAATCCTGTTTAGGAAAAAACCCCACGGATGCATTGCAGCAAAGCTTAAGATGCTTGTTTCTGGCTAAGCATCCTACCTGTCATAGGGGACACCTGGTCATTCCCCTCTCTCTGAAGAGAAGCCTGGTGCAAGCTCTAAGTGTAACCAGACCAAAGATCTTGGGACTGGACCAAGATCCCAGCCCTGTACCTCACTCCCCAAAGAAAAGCAGGGGACTTCAGAATGGGTGATGGTAACACTGGTTCTGATGTCAGACTCAAGTTTCCCCTTCATTTGTCCTTTCTTGCTACTCAGTATTTCAAGGCAGTGAACTCAGCTGCTTGTCTCTTCTGCTTCTTCAAAGCCCTGCTCCTGTTGCTGCTCCATTCTGTGCATGGAACAAAAGCTTTGAAATCGATGCTGTGTGACCACAGCATTCAAGTAATGAGTATTTAAAAAGAAAATAAGTGAGCGCTTGGGAAAAGGAGGGGAGGATGGGCTGAGGGAAATGCTCACCAGTTTAAAATGTCAAGACTTAAAATACTGGTCCCCAAGAATTTCAGGGAATTTTGAGCCCAGCTAGAAGCTGCCTGCTTGTCCCACTTCAGGCATTTTTTCTTCCAAGAGCTATGGCTTGCTTAGAATAAGGATATTTTTTTCCCTCATTCTGGATTTGCATGCTCTTTAAGAGTGCTTGTTTGAAAATTCTGATTTATTTCTTTTAATTAATGAAAACTTTAATACAATAGTATACCTTTCTAAGTGCATATTTGTCAAGTTGAACCTAAACTTATACGGTCTATTGGAGGCATGAGGTGTTTACATATTTGATGGGTACACATAGACCTTAACTCATTGAATAATTGTCTTCCCACTGGCTACAGCACAGTCTTGATGCCCCCTCTGTTCCCCCCCCAATTTACTGATGAATGCATTGTGTATTATTGCTTATGGTTTGTAACATTCGTATTACTGCAATTTAATTAAAACAATTAATATTCATGTAATAATAAATAGTAGCAGAAATTTTGTGAACAAAATGTCTTTGAAAGTACCCTATGTGCATACAAATGGTTTAATTTAAGTAAATATTATAATTAACCTCTTATTTATAATGTAAATCAGCAAATGCTTACAGAGTTCTGTGTTGTGTAACACTTTTGAAAGACAAAGCTCCAGGCATCTGCAAACATGCAAAGAAACAGGTTGAGGGGAAGAATACAGCCACTGTACTATTTTCTACCATTTCAACTTCCAAGGTACATATAATGATATAATAAAAAGCAAGAAACAGGTTCAAATGAAAGGAAGGTGAAGATGGGAAACTGAAAGACAGAAATGACACTGCTGTGACAAAAGATTAAACTGAAATTACTGTGAGGAGGTGCTGACTTTGAATCCTCTCACTTGTCACCATTTCATTGCATTATTTTTAGTGGGAAGCTCAACATGAAGCCTTTGCTGGATGACAAAAGTCACTGCCTTCCTGCAGATCTATAACTCTAAGCTACCAGCTGTGGAAAAACAACCCACATGCACAAGGACATACTCTCACCGTGTCAAGGTGGGAGAGCACTTTAAATACTAGTGCTGTGCCCAGGGTTCCCCATAAAGATCTTGTTGGCAACATTGCAATTATTCTCAGCTATCTAAAGCTCTGTCTACAATATTTTGTTGTCTGAGAGCAGTGTTCTGCTTTGGAAATATTAGTAAGCAGTGCTGGGACCTGGGAGGAGAGGGTGAACATTTTTCTGGAGAGTTCCATCCTTCTTGCTTTTATTAACAAGGCTTTCTGCTGATCCATGTTCTCATCCAAGCAGAGACGGTCTGTAGAGATGTTCTCCTTGCTCTGTGCTGGTTTCCACTAGATTAAAATGACACTGTTCCCTGTGTGGGAGGGAACTTTTTAAAATATCCTTCAAGATGGCCTTTCTAATTGTTGCCTATTCACTTTCCACTTTCTCCCCTCCCCTGCCTATTTGCTTATTTCTCTATCTTGCACACATCATGCGTAGACTTTGAGAGAGAACTGTATGGGATCTACACACACACACACACATATGTCCACACTGTTTCTCTAGGAACATTCAGGTACGACACCAAATAAAGAAGGAATACCTGCTTTTTTTCTAAGTTGATATTTCAGCTACATTGGAATAATTCCTGAAAGGTCACAGCTGAAGGTACACAACTAGTAAATACTATTATACTGCATGAATCTAGGAGAGATCCCTTTTTCCTATGAATCTCAAACACCTGTACCCTGCCCATATCCTGATCATTCCCAGCTGCTTGTCCAAAGTAAAAAGCAGCACAGACATTGGGAATCTTCTCTTACTGTTGTGTACATTATTCTATGGACAGAGGCTGCAGGGTACTGGGGTGGAGGAATTCTCTTCCTGCAATTTTGAAACCCATATTGGGATTGTGCTACTCTTCCACCAAGCTCGGAAATTTTAAGAATCAAGATACAAGCAATTAAAAGCAAGTCTAATCTACACCTTAACAATTAGGATATTTATATTGGGAAAATGCTTTGATTCTGCCCCTTCATCTCTGGCCTTTCTTTAATAGTAAATGGATATGTTTGTTAGATAGAAGACGGAAGCCCTGGCTAGCTCACAGTCTGTATCATTTGAGAAGAAGGTAGCACTTATGTCTGAGTTTTCTGTAACTGAACAAACCAAGGTAGACTGATAGTGATATGCTCATAATTTTACATAAAGTTAGCTACACATCAGCCTGAGAGATGGAATTTCAAGAAGCTGAGATTTTGCTGAAAGGGTCATTGCATCGAATGCAGCTGTATTCTTATTCAGGTTCATTTGAATTATTATTTAGATTGAAAATCTGTTTTCCTATGTGTAATGTGGATATTTTCTAAATATGCAGCAAGAAAACAGTCCATGTTCCTTGCAGATGCAGAAGGAATTGTAAATGATCCCTTCCTGCAGATGCAGAAGGGATTGTAGAAGAAATACCTCTATAACAGTGCATAGATGAAACAAAAAGACATCTAAATAAACATTTTCTTATTACAATATATATTTGATACACTATTTATTCATCTTTCAGGAAGGTTTATTTGCTTTGTGTCTGGTTTGGAGTTATTAGTGTTATTTTTTGTTTAATTCATTGTCTACTGGTTCTACATCTTAAGAAACTGTTCTTGCCTTGTAAGACATTTTCTGGTTCTCAGGCTAGTAGTACCCTTCCTTGTACTATGACAACTGTATTGCCAAGCCTGGGACTTTGAGGGTGTGGTGGTTTAGGCCCTGCCGGGACCAGAGACCACGTTGCTGTTGTCCCTCCCCCACCTTCAGACCGGTCAGGGTTGGAAGTTAAGCACAAACCCCGGGGTTGAAATAAGGAAAGATTTAACAAATAACTATCTGAACAACAACAATAGCAATGACAACAATAATAAACAGTAAACAAGACAGAAGATATACAGAGAAATACCGCAATGGACACATTCAGCCCTCTGTGTGTGCTTTTCGTGGCAAAAACCCAAAGGAAACCCTTCCTGCGCTTGGCGCCCGGACCTGACATCAGCGTGGTATTGAATAACCCGGCTAGAGCCCCCTCCCCACTGTTGGGGAAACAACCCTATCCTAGCTGAACCAGGACAGAGGGCAATACTTAAGACAACTGGAGTACGGGCGCAGAAATGGAATGCTGTATAGAAGAATGCTGTGGCAAGCAGAAGAAATCTTTGGAGTTAGCACAGAAAGGATGTCGGATGGGATTCATGTTCCAAGAAGCCTCTCATCAGGAAGTCCTGTGTGTTTTTAACGCTTGAACTGTTGTGAAGCAATCTGTAGGTTGTGGTTCTTTCGTCAAGGCAACGTTTATGTTTAAAGCATCAGTGCAGTATTATAAATAGATCTCATTTAGAAGGAAGGCCAAACACAAACATCATGTCTATTTCTTTCAGGAAATTCTGATGCATCTCTTAATTTATATCAGGAAATTTATTGGCCAAAGGAGAACTGCCAAGGTTTCTTTTGGGTGAATTCTTTGGGGTTTTTTCTTCAGTAAAATGTTTTTGCAAAAAACAGTAAATTGCTATCTAATTTTGTTTCTTTATCCCTTCGCAGTATGGAGTTTTCAGTTATATTTCTGGGAAGTGTTACTTCAGGATAGCAATAGATTTCTGTCATGGTTGTGGTTCAAGTTTAACTTGAATCATGCTGCCTCTTCAGTACTGAAGGGACCTCTCTTAATGATTTTGTAACAGTATAAAAGGAGTTTGGCAAGAGAAAGAAAGCAATTTCTATGATCATCATACAAAAGTGCTGACGTGGATGTCCTGGAAAACTGTTTTGGCTGTATACCAAATCATTAGTCATCTGAACAACTGTTCTGACTTCTGTACTCCAATAAACTGTACCATTCACAGTAGCATCTACTTCAAAGCAGCTGCTTGATTTTTGTCCACTCTAGCAGAGAAATATGTCACTAAATCTGCAAATCTATTGTATGCAAATTAAAGGGGAGGAGTGCATGGCCCTATGGTAAGGGAATCGGCAGTTTATTCAAAACACTTTTCTTGTAGAGTGTGTGCCAGAGACAAATTTTAAATTAAGCTAAAAACATTGGCTTAATTTTCAAGAATTTAGGGCAGCACAGGAAGGTAAAACCCAACCAATCTTGAGTGAAGAGCTATGAGCACTTCAGCACTGTCCTATGAGAGGCAGTCAATGGTAGTATTTGAGAAGCCATTAACCAAAGGAGGAAACAGGCTGCAAAGCTTTAACATACAGACAAAATTAATTAAGTGCTTCCCACAGATCAGATAAGCCAAGTTTATCCCATTAGCCCTTTTTTTATGTAGTAATAGTAGTAGTAGTAATAGTAGTGAAGGCCCTGGCAATGAGAATAAAGGTTAACCTTTCCATAGAGGTACAACACTAAACTTCCTCTTCCCCAGAAGAGGGGGTTTAACATGTCCCGATGCAATCTCGCTAACATCTGAGCCCCAGTATAACTTATTCTAGGCCTTTGTCTCAACTACAGCGATCATCTTCACAGTACCTATGGCCCAAATCACTGCTCAGGGTGGCTGCAGTGCCCACTCTTTGTTCTAACAATTCCCTTGAAGTGGTCCCCTCACTTCCCTCCCAACCACTAGCCTCAAGGGCAAATTTACCAGTGACTTGGAGGCTGGGGGACTCCTCCAGCTCCCACTGGAGTCAAGAGGTTCTTAAACCCCTTCTTCATTCAATGAATATGTAATACTGTCTACTACACAAGGTCCACTGACATTTTCCTCTATGGTCTGCTTGTTAGTATTTCAGGAATTCTTTCCTAGATTTCAGGCTTTCTTCCAGCCACTTTCTGTGACATAAAGGAAGGGCTGAGAAGAGAAAGTTAGCCAGTGCTTTGTTTAAAACCTAGCCATCTCATTTGCCATTCTGCTCTGGGTCTTACAATGCTTGTCTTTTAAACTCTTTCTCTTTTCTGCATACCTTTCACACTTGGTAAGTAACACCGGGGTTTGAATTTCCCTGTTCTTAAATACTGTGTTGTGTAGGAGTCCTTTAGTTCCCTGAAGATCATGACGACTCTGTCATGCTTCTTTCAAGAGAGGGTGGAAGTTTCCATTAATATTTCCTGATTTTCTTAATTCCAGGATTTTCCACTTACTTTAAACTCATGGTTTTATTTATTAACAATAGATACAAATGTTGCATCAGTGGTTCTAGAGACACAAATGTTGCATCAGTGGTTCCACCCATATATTGGCAAAAATGGTCTGGTGAACATTGAGATTACAATACATTGAGAAGGTAATAACAAAAGTTGTTGAAGCACTTAAACTAAGCACTATGAAAGTAATATAGACATTATGGATAAAGTGATTGTTTTTCTTGTTATGATATTTTGTTAGGCACTAATATGCCTCATAGGATTTGATGGAGATTGTTCAAAACCTCATCTTACATAGTTACTAGCTTTTTGCATCAAGCAGCATAAATGGATTCTCAATATAGTTTAAAACAGTTTAAGAGAGCATTGCAGTTATACCCATATAATTGTGTAATGTGCTATATAACACAATTACTTGAATGTGCAGAACAAGTTAAGACAATTGGCTTTCTAAAGACAATTAGAGTCATCGACTCTATTTCAGTCATACTTAAGCATATAATTTCTGTTCGAAATCAACAATTCTCTATTAGCTCTTAGTGGACTCTACACTTATAGAAGAGCTAAAAAACACATTTATTTTAGAGGACAGAGGATGTATCAATATGCAGTGGTTCTTAGAGGTTTGCATGTTATGCACAAGTGTCCAACCTGACTCTCTAAGGAGTGTCTGTATTGCCCTAGGACCTCTGTTAGTTGAAGAGAAGGTTGCATGAAACAGCCTGGACATATCAAGAGGAGATTCTTACTACGAGTGCTTTTCTACAACAGATGTTTCATACTTGAAATCCAGTGACGGGGCAAGGAATGAGGAATGACACCTAGAAATGGGTTAGTGTGTGTGTGTGTGTGTGTGTGTGTGTGTGCGTGCATAAGCTAATAGATAGCTGTGTCAGTAGAGTTAAGTATAAAGTACTTAAGTCAAACCCCTGCCTGGTTTTATCCTAGTAATATGGGACATCAGTCCATTGGAGCAGTAAGAACAAGTAAGATTTTTTTTTTGTTACCATAAGGTTCCCTGTGGTATCCCATGCTGTGATTCGTAAAGGGAAAAGGTGGGGAAGAAGAAATAAGAAAAGAGCACTTTTATTCTTATTTATCACTTATCTAGGGACACTGATCCCTACAACAAGACAAAGATCCCACACATCTTGAAAGTAAGTCCCTTCTTCATCAAAGGATGTAAATTATCTCCCCCTGGAACACTGTGTTACTATCCAGCAAATACTAAGCAAATGAAACTGTTGGATCTTTCATAGATGCTCATTTGATCTCTGTCTTTAGTGTCACGTATACCAATTGTGAGCTATGGCAAATTAAAAGATAAGAGAGAAAGGTGACTATTAGCATGACATTTGCATTTTAATTAGTATCCTTTAGTGTTCCTATTATTGTAATTTAGAAAATAACTTGCAGGTGATGATTAAAGAAAATGTGTTTATTAAATTTTTATCTAGGACTCTAGAAAAAATCAAAGGGATTTTTACAGCAAAAGTAAACTAGAAGGAATCTTTCATATTGAGCTTATTCTCCTCTCTTCACTGCCATGTTCAATCCCATTCATTAAACAATAGCTCTTAAACTCTGTCTTAAACAGTTAAATTTCTGACGTCTTTTTTTTATTATAAAGCTGATTCATTCCTGTGATGGTTCGAAATCTTTTCTCATTTCCAGTCTAAATATATTCATGCCTGCTTTATACTCATTTATTCTTGTGCCAGTACTGCTTTTGAGTTTAAAAAGTTCCTGTGTCTCTGCATTTATCCTTTCTTCCCCCACCCTATGTATTAATAGATAGGAGTCTTATCCACCCTCAGCCTTCATACAGTTTAGCTTAACAAGTCAAGTTCTACTAGTCTCTTCCAATAGCTCAAGTTTTCATTCTAGGAAAAGTATGCTGCATCTGCTCAATCTGCAGCATTTCCATTGTGAGTCAGGTATCTTGAACATATGGAAATAAAAACGTCTGTCTTGCAGATGAGGTCCTGGTAAGAAAATGTATGTGAAGCATACAGAAAAATTAAAATGTATAACATATATCTGTCCTGCTGGTTTTTACCTGGATATCTTCTTGGGTCTTGTCTGTGTAAATTATAGGTTTTAATTTTCTTACATCATTTTTCTTACATGTCCTTAGTTCTAGAGACACTGGAGCACGCCCTGAGGACCAGCACACCATCTTGCTGATGTGTGATCTTGTGTCATGCTTGTCTTTTTTTTACCTTGTTTGCAACTCATCATCACAAAATGATTAATTCAAATACCTTCCTTCTACCTCAGATTTGACGTTTTCACTTCCATGCCCTCCAGATCTCCCCCTAGGTGTCTATAATAGTTTCTTCTAGAAAAAAAAAAGCCTTCATCAAAAGAAGTTTCTTACTGAAATGGTGGTGACTCAGACAAAAATCTCCTTCATCTGTGTTAATCTTTCTTTTACTTCATGTCTCATTAAATCATTAATGCACGTTATATGAACACCTTCACCTCAATTTCTTTATTTCTTAAAGCAAGTGTCACCTTTGGTGCACCTTTTTCTCTTCCACCAGGTTTTATTCATCTGTGCAACATCAATTTTTACATTCTAAATCAGTGGTTAGAGTTGCTCCCTACAATAGTGTCCTAGGAGCCCTCCCAGACCCAGTTTCCTTTAAGGATTAGATGTAGCAGTTTAATTTACACTACCGTCTATCTGGCTACTGCTCTCACCCATATGGGTACCTTCTGCTCTTTTCAGCAGGTTTCCATTCTTCCCTCATTAGAAGCCTGAATCAAAACCCAGGACTCCTCCTTTCCTAGCTGAAATGTCTGATAAAAACAGTGACATAAAATGAGAACTAAGTACAAGCACAGATTGAAATTTTCTGTTAGAATAACAATTGTGATTAATCCGCATTTCAAAATTTGTGTCACCCCATTCCCCTGTCATTTCTCCACCCTATGACAAAGTCACCAGGAGGTTGCTATAGCTCCATGCCAATGTTTTACATTTTAGTGTTCTACACCTTTAAACTATTGCAATAAAAAGAGTGATCAATACCTGAGTTACAAATGTGTTTGGCTGGGAGGAAAGGGTTTGCCTGTTTGCGAGCCAGACAGCTCATCTCATGCAATGAGGCTGAACAACTTCTGTTTGATGATCGTCACGGTTGGGTGAAGTGGAGCAGGCAGGGAATAAATGTATTTCAAATTAGATTGCAAAACTACAGGGGGAAATGCTGCCTTGAATTTTTAACAAACCACAGATCTGGTTAACTAGAATCATGTCTTTATTTAATTTGATAGCTACTTTCCTAATTTAGTCTTAAATTATTACAGTCCAACCCTTTTCAAGAGGAGCCTGTTCTGAGGCTGTTTTTGCCTGCATAGCATTCCACAGGTACCACTAAGGGCAGCTTTGCCTACCCTCTCTGCCCACCCAGCTCTCAGTGATGACAGTTTCTCTGCACAGGCTCTCTGGGAGTCTCTAGCAACATCAGGAGTCAGCTCATGGAATCCTAAGCCACCTAAGCCCAAGATACTTTTAGGCACCTGGGGTATCAGATGCTTCAAAGGGGGCAAATTCAGTCAAGACAGACTGCACTTCATCTTGAGAGGCAAGAGGAGGGGGCCCTCAAAGGCAAGGGTAGATGTAACCACTGAATTTTAATGGAAAGGCTGCCTTACTGGGTTATGGATCGGCAGCCCAAAGGCTTTAAAGAGTTCTGTTTGTTTTAGCAAAGTCTAAAAATGCACTTGAATTAATTGTTGAACCACAACCTCTGAGATTCAGACAATAAAACTGAATAAGCAGAATACGAGGTGAATCTCTTACGAACTTTGCTCCTTATTGAGAATGAGAAATCCTATTTGTAGCAGTCAGTTAATTTGCTTCTGTTGCTGTTCTAACAAATGAATTATAAATGTGTTTGCTTTTCACAGTAACTTTGGGTTATGCTGGATACATCACGTTCACTGTTGATTGAGAAAAATGGATGCCATGTTGCCAGTCATTTTGTTTACACAAAGATTTTCATCATCAAAATTTATACTGTGCTCTCAATTGGCAACAGTTTACAACAGTGACACGTGGAAATACTCACATGATAGAGGTCAAGCATCTCTTCAGAGTGGCAGTGAAACCCTTTCTTTAGAAGCTTAGGTGAAATTGTGACTGTACTGATTTACACCATTTAACAAGCTGGACTTCCAGTTAGCCCATGGGGATGAAAATTTTCTTTAGAATAGCTGTAATTCAGCAGCAATGTTCCTATCTTCCTGCTTCTACCCTCCAAAGGAGAGTGATTTACTTATATTTGTTGTGGTTTCTCTGTCAGCAAAAAAAACAAGTAAATGGGCCTGTCTCTGCCATCAGTGAGAAGTTTCAGGAGCAGCATAATGGAAGGACGGACAACCTGTTATGACACTCCCAGGGACCTGGAGGTAATCAGTTCAGCTCTTACCACTGGAGAAAGATTTAGGGTAAAAGAATCAATTTATCCCACACAACTTCAAAAGAATAAAGCTGTCTTTTCCAAGTCCCTAGCTGATTGTAGCAGACAGGAGAAATGAGGTGTCACTAATCCTCTTGCTGCTTTCGCTGGCCATTTGAGGAGCATAGATCTCTTTTTAAAGGCCTCCTGTGGACAGGTCTGTTGCAGGTGAGTCTGTCTGCAGTGATGGTGGGACTCTGCAATGGTACCTACATAATGAGGCAGAGTTGTCCACTTCAGGGTCTGGAAAAGGTTATATTTTGGAAAGAAAGCATCTTTTCAGTTTCAGGATAAAAGTCTCTAAATGCCTTGTTTAATAGGGTTAGTGCTTAAATTATTTTAAATGGGACAGGTCAGATTACTTAAGCAATAAAAACATGGAGATCAATCCAGTGGAGTATACTAAATGCTTTTTCTGAGAGTGTATTTGCTTCAAGTTTCAGCTTTGCCATAACCAGTACAATTAGCACTAGATTTCGTAATGGGAACATGAATTTTATTGCTCTTTTCTTCCACTGCTTTTGTAAATTTCAGTCTAAGGAAGATATAATCTTTATCTTACGATTTGCAGCCTTGTGTGTTGGATTATTTTTTGTTGTTGTTTTTGGTCAAAATGCAACTGAAAATTAGTAGCACAGCATAAGCTAGGACAGTTTTACAAATAGTAATTGTATCATGGGCATCTGAAAGATCCCTTGCTGTTCAGAGTGGCCAGGGTGAACTGATCTGGTTTGTATCAAGGATGATGGGCATCCCCGTGTGCAGGGTCTGTGCCCTGCCTCATGCCTTGTCTCACATTCAGAAAGCTGTCTTTAAGCGATACCTTGTTTGGACTTCTTTCTGCGGGACCAGCCACAAAACAACTGAGCTGCTGGGAGCGGGAGATGGAGGGGTGTTGTGCATATGAATAGGACGAATTCTGCAGAGAAGATATCCAGCTTGTGGAGAAGGGCATTTTAACAAAACTAGGCCATTTCTTTCCTGAAGGGTCCCATAGTAGGGCAAGTTCATGACCCTTGTTCTTTCTCAAGCAGACATAATTTCAATTAAAGCTGCCTCCTTAACAAAAAAAAGAAAAACAAAACCGTATTAGAAAGGGCAGGCTGTGACATGTGATGGCTCCTCCAGGCCCTTTCCCTGCTGTGTAACTAGAAGAATGGCCTCAGGCGAGGCTGCTTATGAAAAGGGGGAAAGGAGTTTATCTTGCTGCCTTTCAAAATAAGGCAAAGGTGAAGGACTTTTTTTCCTCAGTGAGTTGGGTTTTTTCTTCTATACAGCTATCCTTTGTTACAGTTCAGGCAGCATTAGTGTATCCATTATAAATGTTTGTGTGAAACACCCTATGTATTTTATATGTTATTTTAAGAAAAAAAATAACATTCATAAACATATGAATGAGAAAACTTTTGGTTTGCTCAAAAAACACACAAAACCCCAAAAAGAGAATCTGTAACATTTCCTTTCACATAGTGCACCCACTGATATCAGCTGCATGTCCTCTACTGACCGAATTACTGGGTCACCACTGTTCTGGCCTCATCAGCTCTTGGGTCTTGCTTGGTCTGAACAGTGTGCAGAGATGGCTCCTTTCATGGCCCCGCTGTCATACTCCTGGGACAGACCTGAGGGTAACCTGACGCGCAGAAACAAACTCTACAACTCAGAGAGAGTTATAAAGCAGGCATGTTTATTCCAGCCGGGGTGCAAGGGGATTTCTTCACAAAGCTTGCACACCGTCTCTGGCAAGTAGCCAAATATTTATTACACCAAATCATACATATTCATGTTATAATCAAACGAGCCAGTTTTAAATATAAATATATTTTTAATCGGGTTCAATTGATTTAGGGTGAGAAACAATAGACAAAGCAGCGCTGGGTGTGCCGGGAATCTCTGCTCCACTAAGACACACACCAAGTTCTAAAAAGCAGCGTCTTTTATACTCCGGTACAACCATCTTAATCAATCCTCTCTTGTCAGATGATTGTCCTGCTCTTTGTCCATTGGATCCTTTGAAAGTCTCAAAGTCTTGGTCTATTGGTGCTCTTTTCTCCTACTGGATCTTTTAAAAGCCTCATGATCACATCTTTTGGCGGGCTTTTCTTCAAGCAGCAGTTACATGTTATCTCTAGGTGATGAGGTTTCCGAGAAGCTGTTTACCTATCAGCTCTAGGGGATGGGGTTTCCGAGAAGTAGTTACATTTTTCCAACCGAATGGCATACTTTATATTTTATCCATATATATTCAAACATTCATTGTAATATAGGTTATAGTAATTGCAAATCATTTCAAAACCCACACAGGGTACCACATTCTATTTTTACAATACTTTAGACAGCAGGATAGCATGGTTTAACATTTACAGATCATTCAAACTTATCATACCCGCCTTGCTTAACTTAGCAAATTAGTTACAATAGTTTATTACATTCATTAGGAAGGGCTGGGTTATTACAATTAGTTCGGGGAGTAGGTGTGATTATTATAATTATTTAAGGGGAGAAGTATGTGGTCCTCTTCAGTGACCGCTTTTTCCAGGGCATGCGTGCTGTGAAGCAAATTCCAGGTGTCTCCTTCCTAAATCGGCAAGATCACCCTCCCTAGATAGCATCTCTGAGTCCTTTTGTTCAAGTTTAAGTTTGCCTAAGTGCCCATTCAGGGCTTTGCTTCTGTTATGGGTGAGTTGTCCTTTTAATTCATACCCCCGGGCTACCTGCTACTTTCTTATCATAGTCAATCCCCAAACTATCTGGTAAACTACACTGAATCCACAAAACAAGTCTGGACAGGCAGGATTCTTAGACAACGTTCAGAAATCATCATATGTTGCTACAAGTAAATAATTTGCAAGCAAAGTGGTTATTTCTCTGTATCAACAGAGCGAAACGTCCCACTTCCTTCCTTCTCTCACTTCTCCTTCAGGTGGCTGTTTCTCTGGAGGCTCTTTTGCTGCTCTGTGATACTTTATGCTTCTGTTTCCTGAAGTGTTTTAGCAGCTTCTTCCCTGAAGTTGTGTAAATTTGGCAGTGCTTTAAACCTAGCTCCTGTGACAGTTCGTTATAGGTTCAGCTGTTCACAGGTGTGACTTGGTGTCACTAATTCCACTGAGAGTTTTGAGCCTATTTCACAACCATTCAGCTTCCTCAGGAAGCTACACCATCAGCTGGTCACTCCATTTAACTCCACAGGATCACCCTGCACACACCCCTTTTATATTTTCCCAATAAAAGCTTCAATGTGACATGTAACACAGGTGAAACACTGCACCCCACCTGTGGTTTTCCACCTTCCCTGGTCCCTCATTTTCAGAGCAAACAGCTCCCAGCAAGATGTCACTTCAAAGAGCTTGGAAGCCACTGTGTCCTACAGGATACTGTCTGCCAAGGCTGGACTCAGATGTAAAAGCAAAGAACTGGAGTGTGTGGAGGTTGAACAGAACTAGTAGATTATGTATGCTTTGACCCGAAGGCAAAAGATAATTTTTCTGAAATGTAATGCCTGAATTTTCGTTCAAATGTGGTTTCTTCTAGATGTGATTTTTGAGAGTCCAGCAATATCCTGAAATATATCGAGCAAAGGAGAAAAGAGAACAGGTTCTCTTCTATAAAACGATAAGAAAGTAGACCTCTAACAGATCCTTGACATACAATGCTAGAGACATAACGCGAGTTATTCTTTTATACTGGTTATAGGGAAGCAACAGTTGTATGGACTACATATGGACCCGGGGTTTGCTGCCGGACTCCAGCAGGAAATGCCCCTCCACTCTGCAAAACTGCAGCAGCTCAAGAGCTGTGCTATCACTGACACTGCGAGCTTTTATTCTTGTTAAAGGGACAGAATGTTGTCAAATGAAAATGAATCCTCTCACAAGCAAATTTAATGTCTGTGTTTACAGCAAGCAGTTCTCCAGTGCTGATTAGGACATGGCTTCATCTGTCTCTGGCTGGTCACTCCACTGTATTTTGTGGAAGGCCTGGGTAATTTAAAGGAAGATCTAGATTTGAAAGCAAACTACAATTTCCTCCTTGTCCTGATTTTTCGCTGTCTATAAACAGTATTTCTATTCTTTTTGATTCCCTGATTCCCACAAAGCAGAGATCAGAAGGCTGTTGGGTTTTTTACTGAATATGTAGTTGACACACTTTAAAATTATCTAAGGTGGGATTACTGGTGTTGTGGTTTGGGTTTTGTTTTTGTTTTTTTTTTTTTTTTTTAATTTCTTCTCTTTATCTGTTAAAAGCCTTTGTACACATTGGCTTGTAGTTCATTCTGAAGTGATCCCACTGTGGAGCATGCATAATAAATTGCACTCACTGGGTTGAAACAATAATTTAAAAGTGAGGAAAAATATATAATCTCTTTCCGTTTGTATTCCCCTCGGTAAATAATGATGGTTAGACTTGTTTTAAAGTATGAATACAAAACCACTTCCACAGGTGTTACTGTAGTAGCAAAATAACTTCAGCAGATAGGAAGGAATTTGTTTAGAGGGATGTAACAGGACACAGGAGAACTAAAAAATATACAGATTTATGTGCCCATGCTCTTAATTTTTTTGCAAAATGTAGAACAGGCAATATTGAAATATGTACCCATGCACCTGTATTGGGTTTTTTTGTAAATCCAGTAATGCTTACTGTTCTTGTGCACAGCAATGTTTTCTTTGTGAAGCTCTTCACAGCAGCTCTCAACTCCCAGTTCAGTGCTTTAATAACAATACCATCTGGCTGAGGTTCTCAGACTTGCCTCTGGGGGTTGAAAGCCCATTTTTCCATTATAATTAATGAGATTTGGGTGTCCAAAACCCATGGGCAGCTTTGAATACATCACCTGCATCTTCTTGGACTCATAAGTGCTTTGAGATTTTCAGAAGAAAAAGCCGTTAAGCTGACCTGAGATGATAGGATGCTATGGAGTCTTAACGCTTGACACACAGGTTTCTGTGTGTGGCCAAGGTTTCCTCTATTGTGTCTGAAAGGGAATGTTGCGGGCTTGGTTAAGAATGAGGACCTTGTCAAGTAAATTTTATTTTTTATTCTTAAAACAGTTGATGAGAAGATGTTATTTTTTGTTGTTCAATATAAATGCAACATTTTTAATGTCTTAGAGCAAAGTTTGATATAAAAGTACATAAAATTTTGGCAGCCGTCAGTAGCAGCAGTTACCTTAGTATGACAAATATGCAATAATTTGCTTCAAGATGCTATGGACCAAGGATGGTCAGCCTTAATGTCAGATTCCAAACTCTTCATGTGATTCCAATCAAAAAAAACCCCTTCCATATTCACAGAAGAGATGAGGAAAGAGGGCAGGCAGTTGCTCATAGTCATCTTGCAGGCTGGATTTCAGCTGCGAGGGCAGTCCTTAGCTGTCCTTTCTGCATCATTTCTTCCGTCAGCTGAGAGCTTGGAGGCTCCCACAGCTGGAATAGCTGGACACAGCTGTGCTGGGAAGTCACATTTGAATTGCACATGGCTCAAGAGCCACCCTCTGGTCACTTCGTTCTTAAGCAAACTGACAAATAAATACCTCAAGAACAGAAAAGTGCACTAAAGCCTTTCTATCCTGTGGGTAAATAATACCTGTCTGATGGCAGATGCATTTCATGAGCATCTGCTAAGAGGATCTTCAGCATTTATTATGAAGCTTTCCTCCATGAAAATTGTGTAAAAATGTAGGTTTGTAAGACAGAATTAAAAATGCTTTCTATCCACTGCAGGAGGATCTTCTCATCAGAGGTATGATAGATGGGCTCACTAAAATAATAAACGATATAAAAAGAAAGTGGCTTCATACAGAGGACAGTCATTTACAGTGAAATGGAAAAGAAAAAATAAGTAGTGAGACAGTTCAAATAATATTGTTTGGGATATTCGATTTGGGTGTGTTTATATAATCTATTTATATAAGAATCTAGAGTAAAATCTCTCCACTCAGTTTTAAGAGTCTTGTTCAGTTTTATGTTGGTTTGGACTTCTGACAAAGGTTCCTTCTGTATGTTTTACAGGCAAAATATGAGTTTGTTCTTTTAGAAAACTCATAGACTATCAGAATTTTCATGCAATAATCTTCTGGACTGAAACATGATACCTCAACTATGATTCAGTTATTAGATTTGTAAACTGCATATGGGAGGATGTGGTTTCATGCTCAGTGTAAGCAGATACATATCTTGTACCCCTCTCAAAACAAAAAATTTAACTGCAGGTTCTCAGTTTTCCCTTGTGCCAGTGTTACCAGAGAGCAGACCTGGCTGAAGACTAACCTTCATTTGGAAAAATTAAAAAAAAAAACAACAAAAACCCCAAAGTTTTTAGCAAGATCAATTTGCTTGTCTGAGCCAACACAATGGAATCATGGAAACACAAGTCTGAGAGCAGAGCAGGAAACACTTTTCTGGCTTCTGTGTGGTCTCACATCAGTTTATGCTCCTTGTGTCATCACACTTGATAAGAACCTATGCAGAAAACATACAGGCAGTTTAGGACATCAGAAGCAGCTGGCTACATGCCAGCATATCATAATTGTTAATAAATGATGTTGTTGGCTTTTGGGCTTGGTTTTTTTGATGTGTTTTTGAGGCAGTGGGTTTTTTTAAAGACTGCTAGATCTATGTTCTACAAGGACTTTAGGCTAAATCAGAGAAATAATTACCTATGCAAGTATGTGCAGGAATTTCTCTATTAGTAAAACAGAAGGAAATCCTGACAGACCTAGATGAGAGAGAAGAAAAGACAACAGTTTTCCCAGGAATAAGACACATGTTTCAGAATAAATGCTATGTGTAAAGGATATGACAGTAGACTCAGCAGGAGATCAGAAGATATGGATATGGTAATATCTGCATTATTATTTGTTACACATTTCAAACACTGCAGACTGGCCTCTGGAACAGTTTACTAGCTGGGCTCAGCAAATCACTTCTACCCTTGTTTACTGGTCTAAGTGAGCAAAAAGGGAGTAATACTGTAATTCAAGGAATTACAGGGAATTCATTACAGAGTGTGTGCACCATATAGCCAGTTGTTAAATGATATAAACATTAAAAAGGCAAGACCCCACTTACGCTTCTAGAAGGGTAGAACCTTTGTATTAAAGTGAAAAATAATGTTACCCAATTTGAGAGCAATAATCCAAGAGGGGATTGTTGATTCATGTTTACTGTAAGAAAACCATTGTGAGCTACTGCAGGCTTCTATTTATTTTTCATGTTTCCACCACCGCCCCCCCCAACACAGTAGCTGAACTGTGACTGAAATATTGTTTTTCCATCCCCCAGATGGCAGTGCTGCCTTCCAAGATAATAACACTCTAGCTCTGGGAGAGAAATGCCTTCTGGTCTCTGGCTGACTTATGTGCCACGTTTCTTTGTTGCAGTGGAAATATGCCACAAATTCTCATGTAACAAGACTAGGGTAATCAGGGTAAGTTTGCTCGTCCAAGTCTGACACAGCAGCCATCTTCTGTTAGAGGCACCCACCAGATCACAGCCCATTCATAAGCAACAACATCTGCAAATGCATGTTGGAATGTCTACTGAACTTTACTCTAAATGTGCAGTTTCTGGTATCTTTGAGGTGGACTAGAGAATAAATAAGATGGCCAATTTGGCTCTTAAAGGAGCTGCAAAAGAAGACTGTGTGTGCTAATCTTGATCTACAAGCCTTTGGCACCAGACCTAATCCTGTTTCCTTTTTCCTTGTGAACACAACCCTTGTGGTCCTCAGCAGGGTAGGTGCTGAGTGGTACTGCAGATACTTCATTAGGCTGTTAAATCTCACACTGGCTTTCAGGATAAGGTACTCACTTGGTCCCCCTGTGCCTTTGAGCATTTGCATGGTCCCTTCGGATACCTGAGTAAGTACTGAACTCAGTTCTTCCTCCCTGGGCTGCCCCCATTGAGGTGTAATAATGCACCCTTAGTGGGCAATCTTTAGACAAAAAATAAAGGGTGTAATAGAATAAAAGAAACCTGTGTGGGGATGGCTGCCAGCTCTAGTGGCACACTGAAGAGGGAACAAGGAGCTCTCAGCCCCTTGAACAAGGAGATTCAGCCCAGTTGTTACAGAAAATGAAGCTTTTTTAGCGATTGAAAATCCAACTGAGTGGTCTTATATTTTGGAAATTATGAGAAAGGTTCTTCCAGGTTGGGAGGGTATGATCTTTTTCAAGGTTCTTCACTCTCATTACAGCATTTTTTGTGTCTAGCAGACAAGAAGCATAAAAGGGAGTTTGTGGCAGTATTTGCATTTTGTTCCTTTTCTTCACTGGAGATATTTGTGTGTGTTGAGCCAGTTCTAGAAATTTCTGCTACTTCTTGAAGATCCTAAATCACAGGTAACAAAAGAATACTCTTAAAGATAAGCCTCTGACCCTCTCCCCTGGCAAATCACAAAACCCCATTTTATAATTTACAGTTCAGTGAGGAAAGGCTTTTTTCCTCTTTTCCTGTCCACATGGTCACAGAACCGGTGAGGAAAGGTTAAATACAAGCAGATCCAGCATGTGAATTGCCCTTTTCCTGACAAGCCCAGGGAATGCAAAGGCCCAAGGCAGGGGAGAATGAGGTAGCTCCTGGGGCCAAAGGTGGGTAGGGAGGAAGGAGGGCAGGACAGCAGTAACCACAAAGAGTCTGCAGTAAAGACTTCATCCCCAATCTTTTCTGGAGGTGGTGCTGCTCTTTAATTGGACCAAGTGGTAAATATAACCTGGCTTCCCATTTAATAGGATAAGAGAAATGTAGATTTAGTTCAGAGTAGCTACTGTGTTGCTAACAGTGCTTGGATAACAGCTTCCATTCTCAAGCCCTCTTTTATCCTCTTTATTCCCTTTGCTTTTCTACCTGAAAAAAAAAAATAATTAAAAAAATCTCCTTTTCAGGAGGGAAATGTTTATTCTCCCTTTTACAGGTTTCTCTAATTCTAGCCCCTCCTCACCCCAAATTCCTGTTATGCCCAGAGTCATGATTTCCAACCCCTCACCTTTATGATCACCACTAATTACTGTCCCTTCCCTCTGTAGAGAAGCTTGTGGAAAAATCTGAAAAGCTTAAAGCTAAAAAACTTAAAATCAAACCCGTAAACAATAATTCTTTTTTTGTAGTGGGAGCACTCAGACCTCTAGTTTACTGACATGTCCAAGACCTCATTATAACTCCAACATACACAGTCTAACAAATAAACATATTTGTAGATAAAAAGTAATAGAGATGGTATTTCAAACGGAGAAGTAGCGGTCCTTCAAAATGGGGTCTGGATTTTACACTATTTTCTCAATCAAAAGCACTCTCCTTCTCAAACACATTATCAAAGATGAAAAACACAGTTTGGTCTAAAAGCCATATTATCAAATCTAAAGTGTCTCTTTTTCCCTTTAAATCTGCATACAGGGAAGAAGGAGGAGGAACTCAGCCATCTCAGCCACTTAAAGACACATCTGCTCATCCCCATCATTTGATTTCGGCTGTCACCAACTCACCTGAAATGATTATATGGGAAACCAACCTTATCAACACCAGTTTCCCATTTCCAGTGACTACAGCACTTCGCAATTCTGATATATTTTGCCTGCAGAATATGGCAGGTTGAAATATAATCATGGTTTATTTTTTAAATAACCAGATTGCTCAGTCCAAAAAATCCCAACACAAAAAAAAAAAAAAAAAATTTCTGCTGCTTCAGAATAAAGATTCTTCCATCTTTTAGAGTAAGTTTGCTGCCAAACTGATGATTTTTCCATGGCTAGAACATATTTTTAATTTAAAAGTTAAATATGTAACGTTTACTGAAAACAGAGATATTTATCTGAAATTAAAGAACCCAGAACAGTCTTTTTCCCTCTAAATAGAAGAAAAAGTTTGCAACAGATTTTTATTATTTCCTTTATATTTGTACTGAAAAATTATGCTTGACACAACTTGAAGATATAATCTCCCTCATATTTTCAGTGTATTAAATTGGAAGACAGTAGCAGAACTTGTTGCTATGGTTGGATTAAATCACCCTGACATTAATATTACATATCCTTCATTATTAATAGACAATGTAAAAACAATAACTTTTGGTATCTTCTACTTAAGACTGAGGTGGTACAACACCTTCTGAAATACATTTGTCCCTGGGATATTTGCAGGGCACATGTGGGTAAAGAGATACGGTTAAGGATTTCTCCTTCTTTTGTAGGGAAACACGTGTATCTCTCTGCCTTTGTGTGAAAAAGGCTGGAGTAACATTAGAGAGTCTAAGAAAAAGGAGTAGTTAGAAGAAAACTAAAAAGTATTTTAGAAGTGAGAACTAAGCAAAAAGGGGCTGTGAACTTCCTCACGACCAAGTTTCATTCTTGTTTTGGCCAGGGAACATTATTTGGAAATATAAAGGTTGCATAGGAGAGATGTCTGTCTAATTTATATTTCCTTTGAACCTAAAATCCTCTATCTAACTGCTTGGGTCAAAAAGGGCAGCCATGTTTTACTGCTTTAGCTGGCAGAACTTGGTTAAATATCTGTCTCCTGACAAATCAGTATTTTTGAAAACAGAGGTGACTCAGAGACACGTGGGGCAGGAAGGCTGTGCACCTCAATAGCTGGCAGTCACTTTACTCTCCAAATCTTCACAGGGAAGGTAAACTTATAAGGAACACTTGTTTTGATTCGGTGGCTTGTGTTATAAATATGCATGCTATAAGGACAAAGGGTGATAGCAGATGCTCCTTATCTGATTTTCCTGGTTAGAGTAAGTGGGAATTTGTTGCAGGTCCTCTTCCATAGCTGGGCATAACTGGGAGCCCTCCTGCTCTTTGTTTTGCCTTTCTGCCATTGACTACTATGCAGCTGGGAGATAAGTTTTATTCCAACCATTTTGATTTCAGTGTTCATGAAGACTGCTAATAAACACAAACCACCACAGTGGTGGTGTTTATTAGTAGTGTTTCAGAAAGGCCTCGCTCTGTCTTGCACAGTGACGGATTTTGTTTTCGTTACTCATGAAAAATATCTGATTGAGCCAGTGAGCAACAGCACTGATTTTGTTAGGTGAGCTGGAGGGGATCATCCCTCGGCACTCACAAGGGCAAACCAGCCTGGCCCCCTGTGATCCCTACCAAAGAGCAGGGTTGCACTTGGATCCACATTGCATTTCAGCCAGATATTGTCAATTCCCATTAATTAATTGTTTATCTACAGTTACTATCCAGAATATTCAACCTGAACCAGATTCTGACATTTTGAAGGCTTAATTACTAGTCTAAGAGGGAAGGCTACATTAATTGTCAGAAGGATAGTGTGACTATTATCAAAGTAACTGCTGGCAACATACCCAGATGTATGTTATCAGCAAGGGAGAAAGACTGCCAACTTGATGCTGAAGAGAGTTTGTACTCAGAGTGGGTTTTCGATTATGGAAGTTAAATCAAAATGCAGAGGGTATTTCCAAAAATAATTATTGTGAAGAGATAGTGAAAAGGAAGGTGAAACAGCGAGAATGAGAAGGAAAAAGCTACATGGGAAATTTTTCCCTGGACACATAATTTGGTTGGAAGGAAACAGGATGGGGAACAGAGAAGAAGAGAAGTTGTCTTTTAATGCACTGGAGACTGGAAACTTTGTTGGGAATGATGCAGGAGTACTCCTACTGATTCTAAAATTTCTCAGGGCCTTGATTAGTGTAGCTTGCTCAGGTTTAAAGAGACGGACTCGTTTGTGGGAAGGAAAGAATATTTCCATTGGGTAGATATTTGAGACCTGGTTTAGTTCTATTTTTCTTGCCCAGTTTCATGAGGCATTTCCACAGATGGTCCAGGAATTTAACTTCACAGATTTCTTCCTATTGCAGAGACCCTTGATCTCTTCTGCTTTGTTTTTGTGACACATTGTAATAATGTGCTTTTAATGTTTAACAGTAGACTGATGGTACTCAGGGGTATTTGGTATAGATGTTTATGTAGTCCCACAGACCTTTCTCAACTAAATTTTTTTGTGTTTGCCTATATCAGTAAGAGAGATAAGCCTGTTGGAGAAAAGAACGACTTAATGACACCTAATGCCATCATACACAGAAAAGTTTGCTATGAAATCACATGCCAGCTTGTAGCCTGCTCCCTGTGAAGCATTAGACATGCCCTTGGGCAGAGCTCCTACACCCAGGCCTTCATACCATCCAAACACAGTATTTATCTCCATTTTTTATGTTCTAGATGAAAGTAAGTAGGCTTAACCAGCTCCCATTCCAGTAAGTGTACTTACTTCCTTAAGAGTTAAAGTTCAACCATCATTTATTGGAGTGATTTAGTCCAAAGGAGGAGAAACTTAAGATAACTTCAAAAATTATTGCATTTTGATACAGAGTACCAAATTTTCTGTTGGGCTATGAGCTATATGATATCTGTTCCTCAGAAATGATCTAATAAACCACCACTAAATATTATGGAAAAGTAAAATATGTAGATTGCTCTGAAAAGTAATCTGTCAGCTCATTTCTGTAACCTTTGCAATGCTTCTTTCTGGAGTAGGTGCAAGAGGGATCTCTGTGGCACTGGGTATTTCCACTCATTTGAGGCCAGCTCAGTTGTTTGAAGATGCTTACTCCTCTGGGACATTTCTTTTGATGTACACTCTATGATGCTTTATCCCATTTTGGTAAGAAGACTTTATGATAGACTTGGTAGGAGGTAGTAAAAATGCTTCCCCGAGAAAGTGGTAAAACTTCTTTTTTAGAAACCCATGGTTTTTCCCCATCTTGGGAAACTTTTCAAAATCTAGACAGTGGTTAGCAAATCCAGTTGAAAAAACAATTTACAGTTCAGATTCATGGGAGCAGCTGCTTGTCTTACAGGTATTGACCATGCAAGATGACAGTATTGATGTTGGATTTAAGTGCTTTTTCTTGGGATTTTCTATGTGGGAATCTATATGACCCTATCTTTGAAACTCTAGTCATACCACCAGGAATTCCTCAGTAACCTCCATTTTATCTTATAGAAACAAGATCATTTGATCCTCATAGTATTTTGCCTGTAACAAAGGTTCTAATTGTCTTTTCCTCATTATTCAGGGCCTTGTCTATTAAAAACTCAAGAGCTAGTACAACTCCTTTCTGTTTCCTTAAGTGTTACAGCTTGAGTTTCCCAAAGGTAGTTTTAACTTTCTTGATTGCCTTCCCTACTCTCCAATCTAACACTGAAGTATGATTGCAACTGTCAGTTGACCCACTTCTGTGCTCCTAATCTGAAAAATAATCCTAATTTAATTTATAAAAGGATGTTTACTAATTTTTATTGGCACAGGAGATTCAGACTGAAAACTAAGGTTTTTCTGGTGTTGAAATTCACAGTATTTTTTCAGTCATGTTTTGTAATACGTTTCTTCCTTTTTCCACAGTGACTTAGTTAAACACAAACAGTCTATTGTGCACAGTTTCTAGAACATTTTGTCCTTCTATGTCTGCTGGGGCATCTTTGTTAATGCTCATTATGGGCCCATACTGAACCCTAACAAAGTAAAAGGAAACATTCCCCTTGGAGGAATCTGACTTTGGATCAGTATCCCAAATAATATCAAACTCCAGATTGACTTTAAATGGCTTCTGCTTCCCCAACCCTCCCACATCTTTGCAATACATTGAAGGAAGGAGAAAAGCTGACACTGTTGTAATATCCTTTGCTCATTTCAAAGCAATGCTTTTAGAAGGAAATAAATATGATATTCTGTACCAATTTATAATAGCTATGGGTAAAATTAGGCCACATTGGTTATTGTTCTTTACATATATTATCAACTGAAATTTGAATTAACAGACCCATTTGTACAAACACGATTGTTAATATTAATATACTGTGTAAGTCAGCTGGCAAGGGTAGAAACAAACTAGTGGGTCTCTAGAACAGAGTATTTCACTGGAGACTGACTGCACAGATGCTGAAAGTACAATCCTGTAGTTAAACTAGTGTCCAGGGAGACTTCTCTTAGAGTTCAGGGGAAATATCGAAGTGCAGATTCAGTATGTTCTTATTGTCCAAATGTCTATACGCATTGTGTTTACTGA
This sequence comes from Athene noctua, assembly GCF_965140245.1. Lineage (NCBI taxonomy): Eukaryota > Metazoa > Chordata > Aves > Strigiformes > Strigidae > Athene > Athene noctua. The sequence goes on along the minus strand of NC_134039.1, from coordinate 44,106,029 downwards.
GTAAAAGCACTCTGTGAAGGAAGGAGCTGGTGGAAGTAACAACCTTCCCCATTTCCTTCCACAGCTGCCAGACTCACGCTGCGGCTTCAGGATATTCTGGATGGATTTTTCTGTTGAAAAAATAGCCACAGGGAGTTTGTTTTTTTTTTATAGGCTCAGGCAGAATCATTAAAACCCAGTTTTTGAACGCTGCCTGTCTGGACAGTACTCAGGCTGACTTCTACGTGCCTCCACTGTAAGGGCAGACATCACAAGCAGAAAGACTGCAGGCACATTTATTACCCTCAGATGTGCAAGCTCACAGGGCAAAACCCTGTCCTTAGTTAAGAGGTAAAGCTTTGGACAACTCGCTGGGAATCTCTTTAGTAGATTGGAAGTTTTGCTACTTGATTATTCATGTTTCTAAATTATTTCTCTGAAGACATCCAATTCGTGACCTTTCATTATGATGCTGAAAGCCATACTTTAGTGCTTTAAGTCCAGATTTCTCTTAATTAATAATTTTCTTCCAGGAAATGAGTTTTTTGGGAAAAGGAAGCCACTCACCATAACTACACATCCTTGTTTGTAATCTACTTCATTATCTCTGATTCTTTCAAAAAAAAAGCATAGTAGTTTTGCTGGCCCATTTCAGAACCAAGCTTAAATTACCTTCCTGAGACAAATCTGTCAATCACTTAACCTGAAGAAACTTTGTAGATCAATCAAAAGCTGTCTTTTTATAATAAGGAAAGGTAACTTTTGCTGAAATCAAAAATCCTCTTGGAAATGGGCTTGCTTTGTTTCTGTGAAATGTTTTGCATTTTCTTTCATTTTATCCACTCATCAAGCTTTTCAAATGTAACAGTGGAATAACAATATGTTAGAAAAAAACAGGACAATCACTAAAATGTTATATTCTGCATTGGAATGATAAGAATCCTATTAAAACTCAACATTAAAGCATTGTTTGATGGATGAAAAAATTATCATGGCTTTGATAAAGAAAAATAAAAACAACCTTGGCTTTTCCAGATTTAATCAAGTAATTTGTGACCCAGTAAGAGCTCTGTACTGCTGAATTATTTTCGGAGCATTTATCACAGGTGTTTCACATGTGTTCAGCACATCCTGATTCTAATCCTCTTAATACACTTAACAATAGTAGGGCAGCTTTTGAGAACAAGCGAACTGGCTTTCCTGGCTATTTTGAACTGTGTTCTTACACAAACATTATTTATTTGGGATTTGAATCCTTTTTTCAGCACTCAATCTAAAATTAAAATCCATCTGTGTAGAGGGGCTTCTTATACAGCATCACTAAGCAGAAATATTTCTGCTTTATGAAGACAGAGAGACATTCATGGACAAATCTAAGGCCAGTTCCTTTCACATTTGCACAATGTTCAGTGTACTGGACACCAGTTATTTGAAGGAAATTTCCTCTTCTGGCTGCCCACAATTTGGGGTCTTCTCATCCAGTTGACTGGCACCTGGGCCACATTGTGGGCTTAAATCATGAAGCCATGTGAACAGGAGCAGAAATAACACACAGTTCTCTAATTAGCCTCATTAATTCATTACTTGTGAGAGCTCCTAATTTCACTGGCCCTATGATAGATTGTAGAAAATACAGTGTGCATCCCAAGCCAGAGGCAAGGGCATATAAGAGAGCAATGTCCATGAGATGATCTTCAGATCCAGCAGCAAATATTTCTATTTAAGCATTTAATACTTCTTCTTAGTACTCCAGATCATTTTTCTTCAAATGATTATGGTTGTACTGTGTGATAAATAAGACTCTGCCTGAAGATACCAGAGGGCATGTGGCACCAGAATAAAATCTCTGAAACATATTTTGAGTGGTGATCACACCATTTCTAGCTCACCATATGGCTTAGTGCAGATGTCCTAGCATTAAAATGACCTTTTTTATTGCGTAAAGGTCACAGATGCAGAATTCAACATTTTGTAACCCTTGGCAGGGGTACAGACTATGAAGGGAGTACACCTGTTGCCTTGTCCACAGTTCAGAACACTGTCACCCAATAATTGACTAAAATACAGGGATTGAAATATATCTTGTGTTGCTGTTGGTAATATTAGTTAATAAACTTAGATGTTATTAAACAGTTCAGTGTGCTGAGATTAACAAATAAAAATGTTAACATACTAGAATCAATTTCTACATAGGTTTTACCTTGGTAGCCCTAGTAACAAGAAGCATCACATCCTTCTTCTGAATCTCTGTCAATGCTTATTTTCTCTCTTTAAGAAAAAAAAAAAAAAAAAAAGAAAGAAAAAAAAAGTTAAGGCAATGATCAGGGGCTTCTATACATAAAAATCTTACAATTTTACCCTGCTCAAAAAAGACTTTTTCTGCATCTTAATATTGGAGCGGGCAGACTACCCAGCTCTAACCACTTCCCCCTGCCTTGTCCTGCAAGAAGCTGTTCTGTTGCTGCAGGGCTGAGATAGGTTTCCCTGGCCTTCTCCCCAAACTTTGTACCATCTTCTGTTTCTCTGACAGAGGAATCTTAGAGTGTTCCTCAGCATGTTTCTCCTGTTGCTCTGTACTGCTTAAATTATGTAGAATATTGAACAAGATGGAGTACTTGGCCTCTTGATTTAATCAGGATTGCAAAGGTCAGTAAAGGACACGGATAACCACCAAAGCACACTTCTTTCATAAGAATGGTCAACAGTATTGTCTTTTGCTGGTTATAGCTGTAGTTTACATGCAGTTCTGAAGAATTGTTACATAGGATGTCTTAAACAGCATATTCTAAAATTAGACTAGATTAGACTAGACTAGACTAGACTAGAACTGTTTCAGTTGGAAGGGATCTGCAATGATCATCTAGTCCAACTGACTGACCATTTCAGGGCTGACCAAAAGTTAAAGCATGTTATTAAGAGTATTGTCCAAATGCCTCTTAACCACTGACAGGCTTGGGACATTGACCGCCCCTCTAGCAAACCTCTTCCAGTGTTGGACCACCCTCTTGGTAAAGAAATGTTTCCTAAACTGTGCTTGACATCATCCTTTCCAGCTGATCATCCAAAAGTGCTGTTACATAGCCACTGCAAATTCAGTAGTCCTTTTGGAAGATTTCACAAGTACAATGATAATATATTCAGGAACATCTCAAAATCATGTTCTGTTTATCTTCCTTAGTAGTGAGCTATCATGAAAGCTACCGATTAGTTTGTTTAGAATATAACCAAAAAATGCTCCCTGGCAACCTAATTGAACTAGGAATACCTGACGTGGGAGTATTTCATTAAAAAGGGATACCAACCACTGATCTGGGATGTGACCTTTTTTTGCTTATTAATAAAAAAATCCTAAGGCATATGAAAAGTTGACCAAAAATAGTCCTAAGACTGTATTTTATTCCCACAGGTAAAGGGACAAAAAGAAGTGAAAAGCACAGAAGGTAAGGTACATGATGCTCAGTGAGATTGGCGCAGCATTATGAAGCATCTAATTTCAGCTGCCAAAGGGGCTCATATTGATTTTTTTTTTCCATTCTCTGTGTGTGCTTTTATAGAGACTTGAAATAGAGTCTCCATTTCACTCTTATGAAAACCACGTTTCTTGGAGGGCAGTATGGGGGAAGGAAAAGAATAGTTCTTTCTGCTTGGAAAAATAGCAACCTACTTAGCACTTACCAGAGGATTATACACCCTAATGTTCTGAGAGGTGACTGTTCAGGTACATAGTGGGGAGCTGGATGCCTTAGGAATATTTAGAAGAATGATTTAAATCCATGCAGGCTGCTGTGTGTTTTCCCATCTGTGCATTGTGAGAGAGAGCTCCAGATTCCAGACATCTTTTTTGGAGCTGTAAAACTTAAAAGCAAAGAACACAGAGCAATTCAGAAATACCTCCATTTGCAGATCATAATTGAAGTTATTGAAAAGATTATTACAAAGAAAATATTCTTTCTTCAGGGATGCCCAGCAGCTACAGTCTGACTCCTTGATGTTCAGATAGGGAATGTAGAAAACTCCAGTCATGGTCCAGGTCTGAGTGGTTGAAAGATCAACTCTTCATACAGTCAATCATTTCTGACAGATGAGAAAATTCTAAATCTTTGCAGGAAGAAAGGAAGATTTATTAGCAGCACAAATACCTGAATTTGTTCCCTTTTTAGAGAGGTTGTTATTCTTAAGCAAAAGATACAAAAGAGCTAAGAGCTGCTTAACACTTATTAACAATACACTTCACTGCAGCGTGAGGAAGGGAGAGAACTCACCTTTCCTTACTTTTCCCTAGCTGTTTTTTGCGGAGAGGCTTTCACCAGAGCACCTCCAAACTTACATCTCCACCATGGCTTTCTAACAGCTGGACAAGTGTTCAGCTTTCTGCAGCCACACACTTCTTGCTCCCTGCACTGTGGCTCGGAGCTTTGAAATGGCCAGAGGCCATTGGATGGCTTACACTGGAGCCCAGATGCAGGAAACTGGTTCCATTGTTCTTTAGGACAACAGTTAAAAACGTTTTTTAAAAAAAGTTAAAATTCCAGCAGAGGAAAATTAAAAATACTGTAACTAGTCTGAATCTACTGCTGCAAATGTTATCTGCCTCTCTCTGTTTGGCACTGTTACAGAACAAAATATGAGCCATCCAAATGACAGTTTTAGAGAAGGGGGAAGGAAGGGAGGACAACAAAAAAATTCTCATGACTCAAACATCTTTCCTTTTTCCATCCATGTTATCTGATAGAATAAAAAACCCAGCAGGAAATTAAACATATACACCTGACAAAGAACTGCTTAGAAGATGTGATGTGTGATTATAGATGACTCATTCTCATTCTGGAAGACTAGTCTCCTTTAAAGGTTCTAGCAAGCTCTGTTCTTTTTTTGTTTTTTTTTTTTGTTCCCAAAGGCATTTTACAACTCCATTTTCTAAATATGATTTATAGGTATTATTTATTGTGTACAAAATAGAAAACGTAACAAGCTTCTTTTAATGCTGCTTTCTAGTTAATCAAGTGATTATGAATTTATATACCAAGTTCACAAATGAAAATATTTTAGCATCCTATTTTCCCAGCCCATGGAGAGAATTCCTTTCTAGGTGCCTCTGGACTATATTTTTAAACAAATATGGAGCTAGGTGGAGGCTCTACTGAAAAAAAAAAAAAAAAAAAAAAAAAAAAGCAATGTAATAATAACATTGCAAGCAATGCAATAATACTTAACACCTACATGGCACCTCTTACATAAAAGTCTGCAGTGCCTTCACAGTGACTGAAATAATTATTTTTCATAACACTCCTAAGACATGGAGAACAGATTTGTAATGAGTACTTGGTAAAGGATGGAATCACCAGAGGTAATTACCTCTGGTGTAGATGACAGCTACTCCTTAAAGTCTCCATCAATAATAAACAGTTTAAACAGTAACTTGGTTTCTATCACTGAAACTATCTGGGGATTTGAGTTTTCAACATGCTGTTCCTGAGCTGGAATTTGTCCAAGATATCCAAGCTAAGACTCAAACTGTGGCTTTTATAAAAATTGCTATGAGTGTTAAATGATCAAAAAGGGGTCACATCCCAACAGTAGGTCCCATCAAAGGATTAGACCTGCATCATCAGGGTGCTCTTTAATAAACCCTTATAAGAGTATTGGCTCAGTAGAGACTTAAAAGACTGCAGTCTAGTGAATCACCAGCACTGTTTAGTGCAGACTGAGTGTAATGTCACTTAACTTGAAGGATTTGACATGATGAGAACACAAAGTGGTGAGATGTACAGCCTACAACCACCAAGGACTTGTGCTTTCAGAAAATGCATTTGTCATATTGTACTAAATTTACAAGGACTATATTTGACTCCCTACTATACCAGGCAATCATTATCACTGTAAGAGGTGTACCTATAGGACTAAGGCCCTGCACACTGTACTGTGAGATGCTGTTATTAACTGCCTGTAATATTTAACAACTTGAATGGTTCAGAACAGTGGTGTTCCTGCTCAGGTGCATCATTTATTTGTTTGTGAAAGTTTAAGGTGTTTCTAGAACTGAGATTACTAATAAAAGAATGATCTTCCCATGATAAAAAGGTAAAATACTAGCAGCTGTCTGAGAAACTCTATTGCTTCCAAGCCTTGGAGCCAAAAATTGATATGCAAGGCACGAACTTTCTATAGTGGAGTTTTGGCATGGGAGGCACACCTTCAAGGGAAAAAATGATGTTGATTTCCAGTGACCCCTTTCTGGAAGGCTAGAGACCCTGTCTGTCGATATTAGTGCTGGACCTGACACCATTGCAGGATAACTGCAAACACCTTGCATGCACTACTCAGAACAAACTGAATAGGGTCTTTGGTTTAATTCTTTGACCAAACAAGACATATAAACTAGTCTTTGCTAAAGCCCTTCTTAAACCTGCAGTAGCTTTACTTGCAGAAAACTGAGGAGATTTACAGATGTGTACAAAAAACAATATCTGACAGCAAACTCCTCCCTCTTGTACCATAACCACTTCTGGGATGCCTTTCAGCATCCTTAGGGAGAGAGTGTCTTTCCAGTCCTTCACTTGTTCAGCTCAACCCTCTGATGTGGTTGGTGATTCGTCTGTTTTTGTTCTTCTTGAAGAGCCTGTCTCTTTGATGACAGTCTTTGATGTTCCTGTCTCAGATTCAAAGATACTGCCTTTTCTACCATAAAAAGAAAGTTTTAAAGCAGACCAAAGGTCATAGTAATAAATAGAGTTCATAAAATCAAACAAAATTAATTAAGATTGCATAGACAGATTCCTCACAGTCTCTAATGCAGTGGAAAATTGCTGATAGTTTAGGGATTATTCAGTGTATATTTTTGAATTTAGGGTTTAGATTTTTTTTTGGCTACTACTATATGTTTACATAATTTAGATAAAATTTAAATTATTGCAGTTTCTATGAATAATTTCCGATGGTATTCACTGCTTTATTACAGTCATCATGACCATAGTTTAGTCTCTGACTGATATAACATACCTTATTGAAGGACATAATTACTGCTGTGGAGAGTATTTGTTTAGAGGGAGAAGATGTCTCCTAATAATGTCCCCTAATTTCTTCTCCTTAGGAAACCCTCCAAATCATTTCTCTCTGGTGCCTGGAGGATTTTCCCAAACTCTGCAGTAGCATAATAGTGGCAAAATGAATGCTGATCATAAGTAGGTACCCCTAGAATCTGTCATTTCTTTTATTGGGCAGATACTGTCAGTTATGCACCAGAAAAAGTCTTCTCCTTCTAAGACACTGAATTTTCAGCTGTGGCAGTAGTTTCAGCCATAGGAAGTTACAGTGTTTAAGGTGGAAACTGGACTCTGTGCAAAGGGGTGTGTCATTCACTGCCTTGGCTATTCTCCCTCTTTTGTTCTTAAATGGTGTCATATATTGTCCCCTTTGAATTTTAAAGCAATGAAAGATACCATTAATATTATAGACTCCTTGACTTACTTGAGTTTGAATGATCAGAAAATTAATTCCCCAGTAGGGATTTTTAAACTGTAATGAAGAATTAAAAAACCTAGCTGCATGTCAAAGAACATGCCAGATTTTCCCAAGCTCTTTCAGCTATAAGGCAGGAAGGGCCAGAGAGTCCAGCTGTTAGTGGAAATAGTAGACAAGAGCTAGAGCATCGCTCAATAGAAATGTCTGGGCTCTACACAGGCCAATGAGCTGTCAACAAGGAAGCAAAATGTATGCTTGGAGAGGACTATACATTCATTAAGTCACTGTAGATGTTTTCCACAGAAATCACCAAATTAAGGTTTCAACCATTCTGACCAGTATTATGACATTTTAGAGGATGAGCAAGGGGAGGATGCTGGTGCAATTTACATAACACTATGGTTGTCTATAGAAAGTTTATGGTTAGAGTGACTAACAGTAAATTTAGGCCTGTAATTTCTATGGCAAAAGAAAACCCAGCTCTTCCAAAAAGTGGAAATTTTATCCCTGAGGAGTCTGACACTATTATGTGGGGTGCTGAGAACATACTAGCTATTAGCCATAGTTCTATTCAGAGCCTCACTCTGTAAATGATATTGCAACATCTTTGCTCAGAAGAAAAGAGAGTGAAAATTAGTAATTCCTACTGTAGGATTCACTGAAGAGAGTGGGTCTTAACAACCAAGCCTCAGCTTGCCTTTTACTTGGGGAAATTAAGTATCCATTTAAGCCAAATGCTCTGAGAGATGTGAATGTTAAAGTTCAGACTAGTTCTCTAACAATATGAATTGCGGTATGTATAAATAACTGGCAACAGTTACACTGTAATATTAATGCTCATGAGACTTATCCCAGCAATGCCTCTGCTTGTCAGCTTTCAGTATCTTTCAGGATTCAGGTTGGGAATTCCAACTATGGAGGGCACAAGACTAGTCCTGTACCTTCTCCAGCTCAACAAGATATAAGGGTGGTACGAGGCCTTCCAGATCATCAGAGTAGATAAAGGAGAACACAGATTTTCAACTGAGTAGAGAGAATAAACCTCTTTACCGGTTCATCAGGTAAAGCAGGACATTGGGGAGATGGAAAATGGGGTAAAGTGAGATCTGAGGAAATGACAACGATATATGGTGGAAGAGGCAGAGCAAGAGATGGACAGGTACCTGTTCATCTGCCTGTGCCTTGGCTGGTGATTAAGAGTGCAGCTACCACCATCCACAGCCCTGCACCCACAGCCCATGGTGTGAGCCCAAACCAGTGACACTTAGAAAGTGGCTTTAGATGAACCATAATCCAAAACTCCCAACTGGTAACAGTTGTGTATATCTTCTATAGATGTTAATAGTTTACACAAATGTTCTCTGCTACATGACACAGGTAAATAGATTAAAGAAGGCGGTCTTGAGGAGCAAACTGGAGATGGGAACAGCAGTCTAGAGATGCAGATGGGGAGAAGATGCCTGGGAGAAGAAAGAGGGAAAGAGATAGGCAGGCTGTGCTAGTGCACAAACCTATCTCTGGTTTTTCAAACCCCTCACTTCTCCCTCTTGCCTTTACTGCTTGCACACAGAGCATGATAGACTCTCTAGTTAAATTGTCAGTGCTATTTTCCTCTAACTTTTTTGTGCTTTTCTTTGCAGCCTGAATAGGTGCTTTTACAATAGTCTCTGCAACACCAGGAGAAATTGTATGAGACAAGTTGCAAAGGCTCTGGAACCCACAAGCACGCAGGCAGTTAATTTCCTACTTACCTCAAATACAGGTTTAAAGAGTGAGAATAATAAAGCAGAATGGGTGAAAGCTCACCAAATAAAAGAAAAGCAAACAAATATGTAAGTAGAGCTTCCTGGCAACCTAGGAATACAGCTTTTAAGGTGGTACAATAATTAAAGCATATTTTCTCTTTGACTGTATTTCTGTTATTTTTGTGCCAAAATCTGAAAAGTTTTTGGCATTAACACAAAAAGGGAGCACCTGCTTCTAATTTTTTTTTTTTTTAAAGTAAATTCTTGTCTTAAAAATAAAACCTTCTGAGTGTATGGCACTTTTCTATCACATGTGTTGTTTTCATTTATCAAGTTTACAACCTGAATTAGGGAAGGATTTTTTGGTAATGATATGTTTAGGATTTCTGGTCCTTTCCTCACTTTTCCTTCTTGTTTTGGGGCTTTTCTTTTCCCTTTGTTTGTTTCGTTTTGTCCCAGTGGCTTTTAGAAGTTGAAAGTAGGAAATCCTTAGGTAGGGAATATATTTTATTCTTGACTAGCAAAATTGCATTAAATTTTGGCTGAAGCGAGAATTATTTAAAATAACTAATTGCCTTCAGTAATGTGTGTTGATCAGGAAGATTCTGCAGTGTGTTAAAATTAATGAATGTCTAGAAATGTTCTGCAGAGTCTGGCTCGCTACTTGATCAGTGACTCTAGCACCAGCTGCATCACCCGTGCCTGGCTGCTTCTTGCAGAAGTGACTATTAGGGAAGGTATTATGAGAGAAATAAACCTACTGGTGGAGAAAAATGTACAGATCTCTCCGGAATTACAGTTGGGACCAAACTCACTCCTGTGGTGAGATGATGGTCAAAGTCATGGGGAGTTTTCCACATTCCTCACTTCTTCTCTATGTATGGGTGTTAAGTGTGGGAGAAGCCCAAAATTACTGGTTTTTGGAGCTGATTCTTCTGCACCATCCCTTGGAGCAACAGCCTTCTCCTTTATCATCTGCTTATGAGCTGCAAGATGTCTATTCTGGAGGTATGCAGTTCAAACACTCCTGATAGTAAATTTTGGATTTTTTATAGAAAGGTATGCCATACTTAAGTTGAAAGGCCAGACTTCTGAAATATAGGATGTTCCAGTAATTAGGCTGTCTGTGAAATCTTAATTCGTATACAAATTTGCATGGAGAGCTGCAGTTCATAATGCTTTCACCACAGGAACCAGAGCTAAGGATTCCCAGACAACCACAGAAAAGGTATTTTCCAAGCTATTAATCTTTCAAGCTATTAATCTGTGGAGCAGACAGAATTCATGGTGTAGATTCAGACATCCTTAGTCAGTGTAGAGCAATGAAGGATAAACATAAAACTGCTCATCACAGAAGTTTTTCAAAAAGACTTTTGGAGGTCATTTAGTCCAACTTCTCCATAAAAATGGCAGGACTGTTGCCAGCACTAGGTCAGGTCAGCTGTGGCTTTGCGTAACTGCATCTTGAAAACCTCCAAACATGGAGATTTCAGAGTTTACCTGCGGAGCTTGACACAGGGCTTCACTGTAAATTTCTTCCTCCGAGTGAAAAGTTTTTCCTAATGACCTCCTTAACCTCCCTAAGTCCTTTGTTTTTACTACCCTTCCAGTAGTTGTTGACTACTATTAGACCAGCCCTTAGACTCTTCTGTAGACTAAGGACCTCTCAACATCTCCTTGTGGCCCAGGCCTATCAACATGTCCAGTAGGTGGTGCAGAACTTGATTTATTTTTCCACATGCAGTTTCACGAGCTCCAGGAAGGGGGGAATAAAAACTTCCCCATATCTCTTGAGCAACTTCTCTTCACACAGCCTGATCTGCAGTTTACTTATTCAAAGTGAAAGAGCATATTCAGCCTAGAATCCATCATTAACCTTCTTTTCAAGCAGGACTGCTACTCATCCTTTAATCATGTGTGAGCTTACACTGTCCCAAGAGCAGAAGTTTGCTTTTCTCTTTGTTGAACATAATGAAGATTCTGTTGGCCCAGTTCTCAAGTTTATCAGAGTCCTTGTGGATTCAAGTTCTGCCATTCATTGTGCAAGTCTCTCCCTGTAATTTAGTATCATTGATAAATCTGTAGGTGATACATCCTAAGTCATCATCTAGGTCAATACAAACAAGTACCCTTGGGGTACTCTACTCATTGCTGGCCACCAAGCAGATGCTGAGCCACTCATTGCCACACTTTGAGCCCAGAGGTACAGTCAATTTTCTGTCCATCTAACCACCATTTCTTCCAGTCCACAATTCCTCAGCTACCAATTGAAAATGCCATGGAGTATGGAGACAAAACCCTTCTAAAGCTGAGATACATCTCATCTGCAGACCTCCCCTTGTCATTTTGTTGTAGGAGGCATGCAGATTTTCTGAACATCATTTGTCCCTTGTAAATCCATGCTGATTACAACTTTAAGTTTTTTATTCTTCGCATGTTTAGAAATGCATCCAAAAAGACAGGCTCTGTGATCTTTCCAGGGACTGTGAAGCTGTCTGGCCTATAAATCCCTGGAACCTTCCTCTTGTCTTTCTTAGAGAAAGTGCCACTATGCAAACTATCCAGGGAAAGCAGGTGAGAGCCAGGCACATGTGTGTTTTCTCTGTGAAGGGCAGGGTATCCTGGAACTGATTTGCCCTGACAGAAGGTTCTGAGCCTGGGAAAGTGCCAGGGTGCTGGCAGCATCCAGTGAATTCTTGCTGGTCCTTGAAAATCTGGAGGAGATAGTGTAAATCTCATGCCCGGCCATACCCATATGTGCACAGGTATTTATCCTAGCTGACTGTGTCATTTGTGTGCTAGTCATACTAGCTTTAGGCTTCTCATTTAGACATCTGAATTAACAGGACAGGTCACTGCATACATAATAATTCCTCCAGTAAATAATCCTGAATTCACAGTTTAATCAGCATTTTAGCTCAACTTCATTCTCAGTGTTCTGCCCTCTTGGGGGAATATTGATTATAAAGGAATCTGTCTCAATCCCCTGAGTTAAGGAATCACTCCCTTAGGCAGTGTGAGTCGTTCTACTGAGTTCAACTGCATATTTATTTTGTTTCATAAAGTAGCAAAATATGATTCATATACTGTTTGTTGCATGTTTGCGATTTGAACACTTAATGAATTTCAGTTCAACAAATTAATTGCCAGTTTAGCCTGAAAAGGTTTCAGAGATCCTTGGGAATAAGAAATAACACAATTTGGTTCCCTCATCTGTGTGGAGCAGCACATGACCTCTGCAGTTAAGGCTGTCTTAAGAAAAATGTTATGTTTACTTAGAACAGCAATCACCAAGCCAGCACAACCATTCCACAGGTGAAGTCACACACTAAGGATGGTTTTGTTAATTACTGGATATGAATGCAAAGAAGATAATTAAAATTTCAGCCAAAGCAATTGACTCTCAATTTGAAAATAGTCACAGAGCCATGAAGTTTTGAAACTACAAGAGCCTTTTAAAAGATTTTTTAGGAAAATATTTGAAGATTGTTTTGTTTAGAGTTGCATCTGAAGTCCCTTAGCAGGTGTGGTCTTTAGTTTTGCAGCTAGTACACTGTGAAAAACTTCTGACCCACCAGAGTCTTCCTGCGATGAAGTCACTGAACTGTTCATCCTTGATCCTTTGGCTTCAGTGGCAGTATGGGGAATATCCACACAGAGAGCACAAACAGCAGCAGGCTGGGTTGTGAAATGGCTACATTTCAAGCCTGCGAATATTGACAGAACAAACTCAGGAATCCCCCCAGATTTGGCTGTTTCTAAACCGCAACCTTAAGAACTTCCTTCTGTCTCTTGGACAATATTGCTACAAGGTATAACAAACATGACATGCTAATAGAGATTTTTGGAGAGTCTCACCAAAAGGCCAATTGAAAGCAGTGGGGGAAGCAATTTGTGGCTTCGTACAGCCCAAATTTGTGACTCTGCATCCCATTAAAAGAAACACGGGAAGAAATCCATCCTAGCATGGGTGCCACTAGAATGGTGTTAATTGAGGGCATGGATTGTGAAAAATATTGCCAGCTCTGTCACTTGTAACAAGTTGTTGATTTATATAGGAAATGAGAACTACAAAGGTGTGTTTGCAGATAAGCATTCATGTTTCTCTCTTGGTATAAAGGGCTGAGAATAGAGGTGAAAAAGCCAAGCAATGAGAAGAATACAAAAGATACCCACACATCTGGTGAATATTATCTTGTTCAGTAAGTGACATGCTAATTTCCTCTTTGAGCATTACATACCGTGCCCCTGCTGAAGTTTATTATCAAGTAAATTAAACCGGAACTTGCAACCTTTGGTATATCTGTCAGTCCAGGGAATAAATGCATTTCATTATTATTTAAAAAAAAACCCAGAAAGTAAAATTTCTTTTATTTACCCAGAAATAGTCAGGTGGAGTGATGCATGCTGTCTGTGCTGTATTTTAGGTGTTTTATGATGCAGTTACTTGTCTCTACGTAAGGTTGTTTGAAGTTAAGGCAACTTAACAAAAAGTTAATAAAAAATTCCAATTTCTGAAAAGCTTGTCATTTTCACTGTACATCAACTGGGTCTTTAAATAAAGTGAAGTGATGGATGCAGGAAGAATTATGTTAAATTTGCCCATTTTCTCTGGGCTACTTCTGAAGATAAAGTTATGCTTTACTTACTGTGTTGTTTTCAAAGAAATACAGCAATGTGTTAACAAAAACACTAGCTAAACCTTTAGCTTTCAGGTATGAGACTTCAATAGAGAGAAAGTTTGTGTCTCCAATTCTGAAAGAACATATTTTGGTCAATGAGACTTCATGGTCTTTATGCAGTACAGTTTCACATAAATCCTATAGTTAGGTAACCAAAAGACGTAGACAACAGTTTTCAAACCAGCAATCATAGTTGTTCCCTGTTTTGCAGCCTCGCTGCAAGTGATGCGCTGTTGCCTCGGTAAGCTATATCTGCATTTCTCAGAGTTCCTCCAGTAATTATTTTTTATTAATTTATTTGTATTTCATTTTAGGTAGGTAGCATAATGTGTGCTAGGGAAGGCAGTAAAATGTTTGGCATAGAGGAGATGCCAGTTATCTAGTTGTTGTGATACTCAGTCTTCCTTATTCTGTGTAAATCTGCCATCAGCAGGTTATAAAGAATCTGAGTCCCTAAAATCTGTAAAGACTCAGTAATTCCTTAAAAGCAAGTTGGTGTGCAGACTCTCAGAATGTCTCCTATCTGCTCAACAGGCTATGCTAGAGAATTTCTCTCCAAAATGAATTTAAATAATACTTGAAAACATAACACTGAACAATTGTCAGGTAGCAGTTTGGGGTTTTGAGGTGTTGGGGTTTTTTTTTCAAAAAATGTAATATTTCATAAGAAATAACAAAATTGCTTGCTGCTGCCACTACTGAACTCACTGATGGCTCTATGAAGGTGTTCCTCATTGTGCTTCTGCAAAAGAAATTACAAGACACTGGCAAGTGCAAGAAGGCAGTTATTGTAGGCATTGTCACCAAACTGAGAGTGGCAGAGGGCTGCAGGGGTGGGGGAGAATGGCGGTTCTCTAACATTTTGGCTACTTGCTCTTCTTGCAGTCTTGCATTTGACACATCATTAAAGCGGTGAAGAGAATTACTGCAAATTAGAAAGTAGAGCTGGGTCTGAACTAGGAGAAAATACAAAAATAAGATGCATTTGGTAAAATGAAGAAACAGAAACTGAGGAGCATGCTGATAATGATAAGAGAATTATAGTAATATTTGATTAGGGACCAATTTATAACAAACCCCAGACCTAGTGTATGATTTGCCCACCTGTAGCAGCTATGATGAAGGATAATGTTTTCCCACCTCCTTTTCATTCAAGTGTGACAAACAGGATCAGCAGCAAAGCTGTTTTTGGAAGAAGTTTCTCATACCACTAATCCATCGGTGTTATCTCTGGAGCTGCTTCCTCCTCCTGCGAAGCCACAACAGATGTAGTTACATTGCAAAAAACCCCACAGAAATCGCTTTGCAAGTCATTTCTGTCAGTACCATCAGCTCACTTAAGAAATGCAACCTTGACCACTTGCACTGAGTCTGAGGCAATGTCTCCCTCCATCCTAACTCATGATCAGTGAGGTACCAAAAATGACTGGACTCAACACAAGACAGACAAAAACTGCCAAAACCCCAGGACAAACTAAAAATGAGCAGCCAGCTGGATGCTATCAAAATAAAAAGCAATAGGGTTAAAAAAGGAAACAGGAGTATATGAATCTTGTGATCATAGAGATGTGTGGGGAAAAAATCAGTGACCAAGACAGTAATTATTACCCTCCCTGCTCTTGAATGAATATATAAATAAACAAAAGTAGATTGGATAGTGTTATGACTTTGATGAAGAGTTTAACTGATGCAAATATGACTGTCCTAGGAAGTGTGACAATCCTGGGCATTATGGAAGGATTCAGCTGTGTTCGTCCTTTGTTTCTTAGTTAATACACCAAGGAACTGTTCTGTCCTTCAAACTGAGTTTACTGTAACATTTCTGATCTTGCTGTGGAGTATAAGGTAATGATTACAGTGTGTCTGGGTTGCTCAGCTTCAGGCCTGGGAACCAGGAATCCAGAAATCTAACAGAAGCAATGACATTGATTCATTACAGTACTTTAAAGAAATCAGTCATGTTCTGGATGCTGGTTCCTACCTCTGTTTGTTGTGGGGATTCATCAACAGTTATGTTTATCACTCTGCAAATCATCTGATAACATTGACTGGGAATGGTGATGCTACCTGTTATTTCTAATAAATATGAAGCTGTGATTTTTTTGTCATTGAAAGAAATACAAATTCTTTTGGATAGAATTATATCTTTTTTTTCAATCTCATCATGGGATTTATTTATTAATTAAAGCTGCATTGGCAGATCTATATAGCAAAAGTTTAGTTAACAGAGAAAAAATAATTTTGGTGCAAAAATCATTTGAATACAGAGCTCTGGCAAATAATCCCAAAACTAAACCCTTTCCTCTGCACTGCTTGTGGCTAGCTCCTACTCCAAGCAGTAACTAAGTAAGAGCTTGCAGTTTGGCCTTGACTTTCAGCAATAGTGGAACAGTACTTAAAGCACCTTTGAAGTAGAAGGAAAGAGGCGTTAAGACATTGACGCATATCCCTGAACCTCAGGTAACAAATGCCAGCCTATGTCTGTGAAACACATTAAAGTAGCTTCGGGGCTGCTGTCGCTCACGCTGTCTGCTTGCTCCAAAAGTGCCATTAGGGCTGTTGGGGGGAAGATGAATGGAGTGACTCTTCAGCAATTTCTGGTGGCTTAGCATTGGAGTTGGAGGCATGGCACAGGCATACGTGGCTCTTTTATGCTGTGGTGACAACTTGGTTGCTTATTAAGCCAGTAAAAGCTGGAAACAGGAGCTCATCATCTGGCTGTCAGAGTTTGAATGTGTTCACCAGGTTTTAATTTAACAAAAGGGCCAGTGTCCACAAACTTTCACAATTTGAATATTCCTGAAAAACAAAGCACATGTTTTTCCCTTATCCTTCAATGAAATGACAGCATAGCTGCCAAATTTAACTCTCTTTTGTGATGAAATATGTGCCACCAGCATTACCCTGTAACCACAATCTTTAGATTTGCTAATTGATGCCACTTGGGGTGGTTAGGTGAGGGGCTAATGGTCAGAGTCTGAATTCTTTCCACAAGGCTTTATTCAGAGGGGGAGATAAACCTGTGTCCTGTGTAATATTCTCCAAGACCAACATGCAGTTCAAAATGCATTAGTCTTACAGTTTTCTGACAAGACGTTTCTTTATGAAATTACCCTCCTAATTGCTGCCAAAAGCAGAGGTCTGCTATTAACAGAAGGCTGGTGCAGAGCCCAGAAGGCAGGGTACTCTGCACATTTTGGGCAGTCTCACTTTCTATTCTGCAATGTTTCCTCTAATCTTCCATGATTGTGCGAAGCCAGGTTTTCTCTTCTACTGCAAATGGAATGTATATACACAATTTTGAGATAAATATGTGCCAGAAAAATTGAAGTACTTTAATGCTCACATCCACCAGACTAATTTTTATGGCTTGGAAATGTTTGACAGATAGAAAAGTTGTGGTTTTTTGTTAAGAACTTTAGAAGTGAAAGGAAATAAATTTACAACAAACCTTGATTCTGAAACTTCAGGCTGCTTGTAAGACAGACAACACAGAAAGTGCGCTGTGCTGAAAGACTGTAAATTCTAGGAAAACAGGTATGTGAAATTCAATAAGGAATAAAGGCAAAATTAATGCAGCATTTCAGTCTGTTTTTTTCAGTCCATAAATGTTCCCATTTATGTACTCATTTATGTAGGTGGTGATCTCCTATAGTTTTCACAAGTTGACGCACAGCATATTGCTGTGCAGATGGGACAAATAACCACAGTAAGTAACAACAGAAGTGACTAAAAGCCTTAAACATCACAGGGCAAAGGCTTTTTCCATCCTTGTATATACCTGGGCACTATATATATATATACACAAATGCTGTGAGCAAAAACAATCCTGTGACAACCCTGTATGCAAGTTTCGCCTTGCAGCTTGCACTATGACTTGTTTTTACATCTCCTTAGGCTGTGTTTCCATCATTCAAAATGTGCAGTAGCAGATAGAGTCCCAATCTGCCAAGTTTTTCTTTTTCTTTTCTCTTTCCTCTGTGAATTAACATTCCAGGCAAATGTCTTTGTCACAGAGAAAATGGAAGAAAGGTAACCTGTCTATGGAAAAGTCCAATTCTAGTCTCTTGGTTAAAAAGAAAAAAAATAAAATTTTTTTTACTTTTTCATATTATTTCTCAATGATATTTAAAAAACAGAGTGCTAATCCATCCATGATGGATTGCAATGTGTCTCTGTTCCCAGATTTATAATTAGGAATTTATGATGGAAAAGTTGTTATAGTTATCTCAGACACATGGTCTTAATCAACAATGCATTAATTAGCAGTACCAAAAATGCATCAGAAGAGATATCTTTATTTTTTCGTAAATTTTATTCTTGATGTCCCTGGAGTCACTCAAAGACATCAGCAGCAAAGCAGACAGTAACCCAAATTTCATGTATGTGTGATCCATAGTGGCCATTTTTTGGAAAATAATGAATTAAATACTACATAAGCCATTAATTTTCAGGGAAGAGGGGTTGTTTCTCATTTAAAAAGGCTTTAAAATCTCATATTACCTTCCTGAGAGTGTAATCCTACAAGTTATTAGTTGCTAGAAAGACTGGGGCGTGGAGGCCTAACGTGACTGGTGAGCAGTTCTGTACAGACCACATCTGAAGCATCTATTCCCTCTGGGGAGCTGCTGTGCTGTCTGAATGGTACCCTTCTGCTTGAGAGGTTGGGTTTTGACTTAATAAATGGGGCTCATTTTTGCAGCCATCATCTTTCAGTCTCCAGAGTTTGCAACAAGCCCTTCCAGGCATATTTGTAGGAAAGCAGAGCATTCAGAGCCAGGCTTTGTTCATTTGAAAATGAAATGAATTAGGCAATGTGCTCTAGATGTTTGTCCCAAAGGCTAGTATTATTGCTATTTAACCAATGACTGTCATTTACTGAAAAACCAAACCACATATTTAATTTTAATGTTACTGTCACATCTGAACTGATAAGTTAGGTATGTAAATTTGATTTCAAATGAGAAATTAAATGGCTAATCAGCTGATCATTACATTCATAGTATGTCATTAGCATTTTAGATCTTATGTTATTATTTCTCTTTGACTACTGGGTAGTTTTACTCTCACAGCATGCTATTTAACCCAGATGTCATTTTTCTTGTTGTATTTAATTAAAACTTGTGAAAAAAAAATAAATTATAAGGGAAACAACCAAAATTACTGTTTTAAAATAGCCTGATGTATCCCTTACAGAAATGCTAGATAAACATGTCTGTGGATATAAGATATCATACATAATGCCTTCTGCAGACAGTTCATTCTAGTCAAGTAGAACTTTTGTATCTGCCATCATTTGTGTGCTAAATTTACATGAATGGGGTAAAGCAAACCAAAGACAATAACGATCTGAATTTTACTTTTCCAGTGTTTGTGGTTTGGATTGGTTTCCTTTGTTTTGAGTGTTTGTCATACTCCCATGCTAGTGGCTGGTCCATTGAAAAGATAAGAGGTTAGTCCTGCAGCACATTAGAGGAGGTTTTTCTTATACCCAGTTCTCTGGTTTAATCTTCAAGTTTCAATCTTCAAATGATTGCTCTCTGTGGGACGTTGTTGAGTTTTTTTCCCTTTAGCTTATTTTTTCTATTGTGGATGAGTTTGGTAGAATGCTGAGAAGAATGTTGAAGGCTCTTATAAACCAATAGCCTCTTTTTTCATGAGGGGGATAAGCATAGAGGAAGTTTGGAGAGAATATACATTATCAGAATCATCTTTTTGCTTAGAAACCCCAGCAGTTCCTGCCTTGGAGTTGGATTTGGCATTTAGTGAGGAGTAACTTCTTTTTACATGAAAACCCCCACACACTTGATAAGTCAATGTAGACAGCTCACACATCTTGAAATTCCAGCATATAAATGTCCTGAAAGTGTCATTTTCTCTGAATGTGGAGCAGAACTGAATTTCTTCCTGTCATTGCAGCTCTGGGCTGCTGTGATTGTGGATGGTCTACACACCCACACTGTATGGGTTGTGTGCTTCAGTTCTCTTCTTGCCCCTTGATCCAGCAGTTTGCAAGACTAAGCTAGCCAGTTCAGATATACAGGTGACAAGGCAGAGGTGAGACAGAGATGGTGGAAAGGTGAGTGGCAGAGAGAGGAACTTGGACTGTGAGTTGGACTGGGGAGCAAAATCGGGAGTTTGGCATGGAAGTCCTGTCAGAGACAATTAAATGTCTTTAGGCAAGACCAGGAACCTGAGAGTGGTCAGTGTTCTTGGTCTCCCAAGCAGCTTGGAGAGTGAGATTTGGGAAAAAAAGGAAAAATAGGTCCAAAAGAAGCTTTAGTGCCAGTAGGAGAGCAGCAAATGCTCAGGCAGTGAGAGTGGGCAGCAAGGCTGAAAGAGATAACTGGAACAGACACAGATTTTAGAACACAACTGGAAACTTAGGATGGAAGAGAAGGAAAATATAATTGAGCTACCAGAAAGGACAAATAAGACTAGTTAACAAGACTACTGGATGAAGGAGAAAAAGATGTGACAGTGAGCAGCAGTGCAGAAGAGTAGAGGACGGTTGACCGTGCAAAAGGACCAGAAGTAAGATGAGAAATAAGAGCACTTCTGGAACTAGTGAAGTGAGGAGATGTGTATTAGGAGCAACCAGGCGAAGGGCAAAGATGAGTTGAGGAGGATGGGCACATTAAATCAAGTTTGGAGCAGGTGGGGAACAAAGCATCAAAGTCTGTTCCCATTAAAGCACACTTATAGAGTCTGGTGCTTGACCCAAGATCCCAGGACCTCTTGCTGTACTACTGTTTCCACTGATGGCCAGGTGTTTGCAGCATATGCTATCCATGACAATTTGCTCTATTTAGACTAGATAATAATAAGGATGTGGTGGTATGATCTCCTTCAGGTGTGTTTGCACCTAATAAGAGACCTGATTCTAATCCAGATGAGCTCTCTCATGTATACAGTTAGGACTGTTAGAGAATTTGATTCCAAGAAAATAGGGAGCAACAACACAAGAACATGCACAAAAATATATTTCTTACAATAAACCTCTAACTGTGGTGGAACAGGCTAATGTCAACCTGAAAATCATGTTGAACTTTGTTTCTTTTGACATCTTTAGTCCAGTTGAGTGGAGGACCTCACTCTTAGTCCCCAGATGCCTATGCCTGTGCCAGTAATTTTCCTACACTAGCTAAGTCTCTTAAGTCTTGATAGTGCTAAATAACTACCTATCTATCTTACAACTAAATGTTGTCAAGATTCACAAATTGCCATTCTTTTGCCTGTCTTTTTTGATTAGGTATCTGTTTCAGAGTCTACCTATTAGATTAAGCCTTGCACAACACAGGGTGCCACTGCCAAAGGCACTGCCACCAGTATTTTTCCAGAATTCCAGACTCTAGAATATGCACTTAGCTATTGGAAACTTGGCTTAAATTATTTAACCAGCTGCTGCACTGTAATGACTTTAATGAATAACATTCTCTGGCCGAAAATCTCAGTGGTTTCTGCTGAATTTGCTCCATTCTGACTAAAAAGTTAACCTGAAGTAGGATCAGAACTCAGCTCCCCTTGGTTTTGCACCTATTATCCATCTCTGAATGCCATTCTCTTAAGTTTGAAACTTTTTCTGTTTCTCTAGTTCCGCAAATACATTCAATGAGAAATAGGTTCCAGTGAGGGTTTATAAATCAGGAAGTTTGCAAATCTTGCTCTAAGGTATTGTACAGGAAGCATGAGTCTGTAGAAGCCTGTAAATGGACTGGGGTCAGTCTGTGGAGTCTGAGGTGCTGGTCACATTAAACATTAAAACAGCGCTTTGTAGTGATTCTCATTGCTTTCATCTCTTGGTTTCTAGAGCCTGAACTGAGACATGTGTTTTAAACTTCAGGAGTACTACAGTCACTTCACTGTAATTGTTGCAGTAACAGCTACACTTGGAGTGGATACAATAGTGTGTAAGTCCGAGTAGTTTGAACATTTGGGCTCTGAGGGTTCAGACTGAGCACCCAAAGGTTGGGAGGGGTCCGCGCCTGGTCTCTTTGGCTGTCAGATGGAATTAACACCACTCCTGGCAGCTCCCAATGTTGCCCTGACCATAGTGTGTGTGAAACATCCAAATGGTATTGTGAAGATGTGAGAGACTGAAGTGTCCTATGACTGTCTCAGAGCTTGCTTGTGTCTGTGCAAACCTCCAAGAGAAGCTGCTGCGGCCTGTGCATTGGTCTGCCCAGAGAAGCAGGAGTGTATTGAAGGATGCACCCCTGCCCACTTCCTTGTGGTTGCATTGTCTGGACTCTTTAGACAAGCCTCAAAGGGGCAGAGGTGTGCTGAGCTGGCCCCATCCTGTAGCCGTTTGTGGCTCCATTGTGTAGGCCAGACCCCATGCCTGCATTGCTAATGAACTGACAAGAGGCAAATGTTCCTGCCCTTGAAGCCGGATGCAACAAAACTGTTGGACCAGAGAAAAAAAAACTAAAGGCGAGCAGATATGCTGATCAGCTGGTACGATGAACTTAAAAAGGCAGCAGAAAATCTTTCTCTTTGTGCATCCACCATTGAAGCCAGATCTGTGTGCACCCACCACCAAAGAACTGAAGGCCAATGGGACGCCGCTGGATCCATGGTGGTGACTGTTCTTGCAGCCCTATCCTGCTTCGTTGCTCTTCCATTCTGTCCTGTCGCTACCCCTCTTCATCTTTTTAATAATAAAAAGCTATTTTGGGTATACAGCATTTGACCTCGACTGTGTCTTAATCTCGCTCTTGGGATTGTATCGATAACTCCCCTGACATTGGATTGGGACAGAAGAGCACCAGAGAAAAAAGCCTTTAAAGAGATTAATCTTCAGAAGATTTTGTTTTATGTGTAGTGCCTGAATCCAAAACCTAAAAAATGAGAAGGCAAAGCAGTCACAGTCAGCTCATTAAGTGAGATCTGTCCATTCTGCCATAAGGCAGGGTTATGGGGGGGAGGGGAAGTAAATAAATATTTAGCTGGAGAATATATCATCAAGCAGATGTACATAAGGTTGGGTACTCTAACACTAATTTCTACATTTCTGAATTTTGGAGTGTCATACTCCATGACCTTTTAATGTAGTTTTGTATGTTATTTTTCATATATGACTTTTAGAATCTGACAGATAGAAACCTTTTGCAAATATTATCCCTTTATTTCCTCAGAATGAGACCTAATAGATTGTAGAATAAATTCCTAATGAAAATGTTGGTTGCTTCAGTGGTTGTATAAGTTAAACCTGTAATGTAAAATATACTGTAAAGGACAATTTTACGGTCATAAGTGAGAGGACTGTATGATTTCATAGGGCTTTTTCTATTTGTGCTTTGTATGGTTCTGAGAAAGGGAGTTATCTTGTCTTTTATATTATCCTGCTGCTCTGCCTCAGGAAAAGACTGGACTTTGGCAGGATAAATTGTCAGTTGGACTGTGTCTCTCTCCCTTTCTCCCAGCATCACATTTGAAGTTCCTGTGTTGTGTGATCAAAACACATATGATGTAGAGAGTCACTCAGCTATGCTACCATCAGCGTGACTGTGTACAACACAGACAGTACTAGGGATTATGGAGATATTATCTGACCAGTAAAGAGAAAAAAAGCATCCAGTCTTTAATAAAATGGTTGTATCAGTGGGAGTGGATAAACATTTGATCAGTGTAGACAAGGTAACACTTAGTAAAAAGCTTAAGGATTCACTTTTATACTCTAGTTGATGTGGAGAAAAGAAAAAGGAAAATGTCTATCTTCTGAAATCAAATGCATTTTCATCCCAGGGCACTTAACATTGCTATACTGCAAAATCTTCATTTGACTAACATTCATTGCCTTAGTCCAGAAATATTGTCCTAAAACAGGTTAGCAAGAGAGAATCAGGCTTACCAAAATTTGTCCCTGCGTGTTCATTTTCTTTGGATCGAAGAAATGAAATCGAGAGCATCCATTGTATGATTGGACTTTTTCCCTTCATCCCTTCCCCTTCCTCTTCCCCTTCCCCTTCCCGCTCTTATTCTCTCTTTCTCCCTCTTCAGGTACCATACTGCCCTTCAGCTGCAGTCTCCCTCTAGCATCTCTCTGGAAATTTTTTTCCTCTGTAAACTCAGCACATTCAGCGTGAATGGCTCACAGTCCTCCTGATGTGCCTGGAGTTGCCTGAAGGAAGAAAGTATTGCTGTCTGAACAAGTAGCAAGGGATAGTCTTGGCAAATATAATTTCTACTAGCATTGTGAAATTTGACATGATTTCTTCAATTACTTGTTCTAGAAATAATGTATTTCCAAACTGCAGCAATGATTTTAGTGCCTACTCCAGTTAAGTTTGCAAAAAACTTATTCTAATGCTGTTTTCAGGTGCTTGTAGCTTTATTGAAGCATTCAAATTTCATTCTTCAACTTTGTCTGAAAGTTGCCCTATTCAATATTTTTTTTCCCAAAGGTAAAACCAGAACAAAATCAAATTATATGTTTTAAGAGCGTATCACTTCCAACAACTGGAATGGTTTTCATTGTCACCTCAGTTAAACATTCTCGTTAAATGATAAATTCCTATGCCACAGAAAAATACTTATTCTTCCTTTTTTAATTCTCTCAGGAATAGGTTTATTTTGCATAATAGAATAGAGATGCTTTCAATGTCAGCCTGAAGGGTACTGTTCTTTCAGCCTTTCTGTGAATTGATAGAGTTTCCCAAAAAGATGCTTACTCCAGAGCTGTCTGGAGCTTACTCTAGAGCTGGGGGTGATGAAAGTGGAAATCTCCAGGGAGAAACTGAAATTTGATAGCTTATATTTAATTTAATGGCCATAGACTGTTTATTCTTGTCCTATTCCCTATTAAAAAAAAGAAATGTCCTTCCTACAGTTAGGACTAATTGTGCTCTACTTAGCTAATGACAGCTGAAGAGCTTCACAATGTCTTCTGCTGATGATCATCCAGAAGGATTTGGTACTGTGGGGAAAATAGTGTTCTAGGATTTGTGAGAAAAGTTGGAGCTTGAAATTTGATAGTTTGTATTTAATTTAATGGGCATAGACTATTTATTCTTGTCCTTCTCTCTATTAAAGAAGAAACATCCTAGATGCAGTTAGGACTAGGTATCTACTACATCACTAATGAGAGATCATGGGTTTAATTGCCTTAATCACATCTCCACTGCTGTGTTTTGTCCTGTTATGACAGTGTAAAATTTGTCTACACAAAGGCGGTTTTAAGAAGTTAAAGCTAACATGCAAGAATACCTTTTGCTATTCTAGAAGGTCTCCACAGTCTTCCGCAAAAGCTGATTTATGGGATTTCATTGTTCCTTTATCCCAAGGCACACAGCTGTCTATCCTTTACCTCCAAACCTCTCAGTCATGTGGATGAATACATACATCTGCTATGTTTTTTCTTCTTCAGCTTCCTAAAGCTGGAAGGGAGGAGAGGAAACAGTTTCATCTGAATAAACCAGCAGAAAATGTGTTTACAATGGGTGATACCACTCAGTTCTGCAGGTCTCAAAACACCATTTGGTAATGGTTTTGTAAAATAATGTTTTTCAGGGAATTCAGCCATGAGTCAGCTCTCTGAGAACTCGTTTTGAATTTGTCTATGGTGTGGCCTTGAACAGCTTACTTCTTGTTTTACATCTAGAAGAAAAATGTCTATAAACCCTCTACATATTTAGTTTGGTATTTCAGCTAAAAATAATATAAACACTTTCTATCTAATAAAAAAGAAAATTATGCAGGAGAAACATGTTTCTGCAATTGTTCCAAAACTGTATTCTATTTGGCAATCTGGCTCAGGCTTTGCTCTGCATCAAGTTATTTTAGAGGCTACCTGGTCTAACAAAACAAGAAGCTGTCACTCAGTTCTTAAATGCTGCATAGCTGTTTAACAGGTGCTGCCCTTGGCCAAGGGAACAAGAAGATTCCCACACACAACATAACATGAAATTAAGTTGAAAAATGATCTGCCACTTGTGTGAGTGTGACAAATTTATGAGAACTTTGTCATGGTCAGCAGGGAAGATTAATGGAAGCTGGAACTTGAGTCAATCAGTGTTGAAATAAACCAAGCCAATTAATTAAATGGAAACATTTAGCAGAGCCTGAATCAATAAATACAGATTAATATCGATGCAGATCTTTAAGATTTGGGGGAAGGCAGGGGGAATAAAACAGTGTACAGAATAGAAAATTCTTAAAGAGGAAGAGTTTCACTATGTTTCTGCTGCTGATCATCCAGAAGGATTTGGCACTGAAGGGAAAACTATGCTAGGACTTGTACAGAAAAGCTGGAGATGTATTATTTTTCTTTAATATATCTGCTCTATATTTCTCCCATAGTTTTCAGCTGTAGTCTTCAGATATAGTTTGCTATTTTTCCTTTTGTATTGTTTATGTTATTTACTCATAATATAGAATATCCATTAACTTATTATGTTGAATTACATGATTAAGGCAAAGTCCACGATTTGGAATTGAAAATGTACAGCCCCAAAACACCATGGGATAGCTAATATATACAGAAATTGCATTTTCCCCTCATCAGTTATTCAAATGGTGGCAGTTCCTTATAACTGAGTATAACAGGACCATCCTTGTGACTGGGGAAATTTCTCTACAGTGGCTCATTTTCCGAATTTCTCCAGAGTGCCTGTTTAGAAACTGAGGATTTTGTTGATGATGCTAGGAGTCTTAGAACTGCAATTAGGCAGGTCTTAAGAGATGTTTAGATTTAACTAATGGTGTAGATGTATGTTTTTTGAGCAGGAAAACATACTGGACAGTGTTTGAGGGGGTTTGGCTGCAACGGTAAGTATGGTAGTGAAATACAAATAGGCGGTATACAAAGATGTTAAAATTCTACCATCAAAATAAGTGGTGTTCAAAAACAAATTATGGAGTCTAGTGTGGTACAGCAAAGTATCTTATTCAAATTACAGAGTTTGCAGAATTTGGGATAAAATTAACTGATGGTAAAATTCTTGGGTTTGGTGTTGGTTTTTTTTTTTCTTTTTCAAATGACTAAAAGGAGGAATGCATGTTCAGATAATGAAATTGAATAATTTGTGTCTTTCTCCCCCACTCCCTGGTCATAGCATTAGTAACTGAGACATATAGACACACAAAAAAAACGTTGAAAAAATATGAAGTTGTCTAAATAACTTGATTTCTTCATGGCAACCAGTTATCTTTAAGGTGCAGCCTTCTTTCATAAAGGAACACTGCTGGAAGGGCTATATACAGGGTTCCTAGTATAGAATCCAAATTGAATTAAAATGCCCTTCTGAGCCGGGATCTGTACCTGAAAGATAGAAGAAACAGAACAGAATAACATCATGCGGTTAAATTCATCTTGCTGTATCTCAGCTTCAGGAAGTTGGTAGATGGTACAACCTCAGAGAGGTTCATCTCACTGCTGAGGGGAATTGTTCAGCTGAGTGACAGCAGTCAGGAAAAAAAAACAACCAAACCACCACCAGCAACAACAACAACAACAAATATTGCTGCTTCTAATTCCAGACTGAACTGCAAAGGATCAAAACTGACTCTCTGCCTGATGCAGTTGCTAATAAAATCATATATTCTACAACTAACAAGATTGGGGGCAGGTTCAAATTTCATTTCTCTTTTTTATTTTTAAGTGGCTCCTTTTTATTGCTTTATAATGATATGAACATCAGAAATGTTCAATATTTTAATAAGTAAGAAAATAGGCTTGCTTACTGCTTTCTCCACTTTCCCAGCAGGGCAATGGAGCTGCTACATATAAATATGAACACAGTTTTGACCAGCATTGTCAAAAATGAGGGAAAATATCCATAGCTTAGCAAAGAAATGGGTTAAAAAAATTAAATTTGGTGTGGTGGCAGTAAGAAAACTGACTATGCCAAAAAGATTGGTACAAACATAGTCACCTTGTCAAATTTTCATCCCCTACTTCATCCTTAGGACTCTTGAATCAACATACTGTAGCCCGACAGCACCACAAAAATGGGACATAGTGATGCATTTGGGTTTAGACACTATAGTTTTCAGGCTTGGTAAGTTTTATCAAAGCAATCATCTTGGTAGGGTATGTATATATACATAATCCTGTTGTGAAAAGTCCCAGTGCAAAAATGAGCTGGTATCAAGTTCTTTATACCATTCTTGCTGTTCTTCACAGAGGTAATACTACATTATATTGGCATAAACGGTTGTACAAATGCATTTTCACTAGGGAAATTCTGAGATTTCAAACTTTCTGGCATGTTTCAAACGGGCAAAATATTCTTTAAATGGACAAGATAGTAAAAAATATCTCTCTTCTTCACCCTATTAGGGTGAGATTTTTTGGTTTTTAACTTGTGTGAGTAGCCATCTGTGTGAATGGTCACCCTGAAATGAGAAAAAGGATAAAAAGATTACTGAGGTAACCTCTGCAACTATGGAATGGTACAGTAGAGGTCCCTTCCCAGCCACCCCTCAGTCCTGCATCTTCCTTGCTTTCTCATACTTACCATCAGAGAAGAACCTATTTAAACTAAAAGGCTCTAATAATCTCTTGAGAATTTTCCAATGAATTGCATCCATGTGTAAGATTAGGAAGACTTTATAGGTAATATTTTATGCTTTATAAGAGATAAAGCTGGATGGGAGTCTGAACTGGTTTTGTGAATTTACACACACACACACACACTCTCTCGCCAAAGCTTTTTATGTCCATACAAAGGAACCCTCAGTGAAAATGAACTAGTGAGAGTATGATTGTAAAATGCTGTAGTTTTTCTTTACTAATTCCCCACTGTAGACTAACATAAACTGCACAATTCTCAGTGCATTATTAGAGTGTCTAGATGGTGAAGGGCGGCTTATACCAAGTAAGACTTGTAGGCGTTATCCGTTTCTTTGTACTGTTAAATTGTTTGCTTTAAAGAAAATCCCATGTTATCCCCACCCAAGAGCATAGAAATAGTGAGGCTGTTTTTCTGTTAGAGCTGAAAAGAAATTCTGCCCTGGGTGCTGTTGGAAATAATAGAGCTTTGGCTGCTCACCATGATGTGTCTCCATTTGAGATGCTGGGCTGGGATTTTCATTGAGTCTATTATTAGAACTTCTGTCTTCCCTACATCTCAAGCAAAAGCTAAACTGAACCAGTGGGAACATGGGTCTCACTCGCGGACACATTAATAGTCAAGAACTTTTAATTTCAGAGCAGTGGTAAGTATGCTACTCACCATCTAAAATGTATTTTCACACATTTTGTGTTTGCTCACAGACAACTGGGCTGTCAAAGTAAGGTTCTTACTAGTTAAGCTTCGTAACAGCTCAAGCAGACAGTTTTATCCAATCAGAATGTGAGAGAAGTTTCTTCAAAGAACTCAAAAAGTAAGTGATCCCCAGTCCCGTGCCCTGCAGAGGAGAGGTTCACCAGCAGCTTCCTACAGCAGGTGACACTAAATGATGCTTTTGTTGATTACCACATTAAATGGGATAGTGTTTTACACTCCTATTCAGAAACACTTTGCTAGAGCATTCAGTATAATTAGTTAAAAACATACTACTTTATCTTTAACAGAACATAGCTGATTGATTTTCTAGGTTAGAAGACACAGGTGTGTGAGGATAAAAGCCTTGTTTGTTTGAATAAACAGAAATTGTCTCATAGCTTTGCAAATTATTTCCTTTAAAGCAATCAATGTAAATGAAGACAGAAATACCTGCTCAATATTTATTCAGTGAAAAGCAGAGAGGTTTCTGTTATGTTTTGTTTTTGAAACAATGTTAAAAGCTGTCCTAGTGTAACTCTATCAAGTCTAATGAATTGTCACTGAAGATGAATTTGGTCCTGCTATCTCTGTTTTCACCTGCCAGGAAAAAATGTTTTTCATCTGACTTTACATATTAATCACTCACAGGCAAGGAGACAAGTCCTGGAACAACTCTGTCTTCTTTATATGGACTTTCTAATTCAGTTTGTTTTCTAATGAGGTGAGAAGGAAGTCAAGATCACTCAATTTTTTTATCAGCTTTGAGTCAGTTCCACAGATTTGATCATGTTTACCCCCAAACAAGAATTTCTTGCTGGATTAATCGTTGTCTGAGAAAAGGCATAACTTTAAGTGTATTGGGAGAATGGAAAAAGTAAAAACACTTTCCTCATTTTATTACCTGACTTGTATACAGTGTTCATTTGGAATAAGCTAGGGTAACTTTCAAACATCTTGAATACTCTAACCTTCAGATTGGTGGGAAATTGCTGCATTGATGCTCTGCCTCGACAGGCAAAGTATCTTTGCCAGCACTGGGAGAGTAGCCCCATGGTGTCTGGGTAAAAGGCCGGGATCTCTGGTCTGCCAGGAGCCATAGAGGGGCCATGGAGGCAAGGCTGTGTCCTCCTGCAGCCTCTCCTCAGAACGCACCTCCCCGCAACAAGCCTTCTTACAGGCCTGATGTGCTCTGGCTGCCTGCATTTCGGTTAGAGGGAAATATGTCATATATAAAAAGCAGTTGTCTTCCATCTACACCTACCCACTACCTCAGATTTTCTTTGGAAAATATGTAACTTTCACAGTCTTGTGGCTTTCAAATTCAATGTCGATAGCATGCAGCTCCTGGAGAGCTCTAATTTAAAACTAATTCTGCCAGGCAGCTATCTTGGAAATTGGGTTAAAGAGATCTTTCTTAATCAGTAGAACATTTCTCATTAAAGAAAAATTGTCTCTATCAGATGCATTCACTTGCATATCTGGTTGAAATTATTTGTTGTCTTGGTTTGTTCCAAAAACATCAGATTATATAATGTAGGTTTTAAGATACTGCAATTTCAAGAGTGATGTATTTTGGTGACTGATTTATCTTTAAAAAGAAAGGTTGGTTTCTCTTCCCTTACCGCAATGGAGTAATTGGTGGGCTAGCATGAATGAGTCATGAGCTGCATACATCAGGGCCACTTGAGTCAAGTTAAAGTCCTTCAAACCTCACTTTGTAATTAAAAAAGAGAGTACAGGCATGGTCCTTAAATCCTGATTAGAAGTCACTTAAAATAATTACAGAAGCAATGAATGCAATTTGAATTATTCTCACCCTGCTAGGCAGCAGCTAATCCTAGTTGGTGAGCAGAAATATCCATAAAATATTCTTGAAATGATAATGTAAAATTTCAGATTAGGTGTTTTAAAAAAATCATTACTCAGACATACAAAAGTAGCCCAGCATATAGAGAGACAAATCTCAGCAGTATGTTAACAGCCATACAGTGTATACCATTATGAATTTTGTCCTTTATTATAATATACAGAATTTCTAATACTACATTGTGTTTAATATTTTATATATTACTTTCATAAATCAGCTATATTTTGGCATAACTGCTCTGAGTATCATTCATTCTATCATTCATGAAGTTCATTTGCAAAATACCCATGTGATTTCATTGTGTGAGTCTATTTGGATCCTCATCTCCTTGTATTTTAACCTGCATTTTTCCTCATATATGTAATTATTTCCTCATTTTATTTCTTCTTCTTTGTTTTCTGGTTTTGTGAGACTCTGATTGAGAAACACAGCTGTCTGGGAATGAGGATAGAAATATCTGCTTGTGCTCATTGTAAAGCATTGGGGGTTGTGTTGTTAAAGACCTCCTTGCATTCCCCCAAAATCTTATGAAAGGTAATACACACATTATGGAGTACAGTTGTCATCTCAAGGCAGCCTTTCATAAAGTATTGACCATTAGTGCCCTATCTGTTCTACTGCATCATTCACATGATTCATCAAGAGCTGGGAAGGAACAGTTTGCTTTTTCTTGCTAGTCCACAATCATCCTTAATGTATTCTGAGATTTAAATTCAATGCCTACTATTGCA
Source organism: Athene noctua (assembly GCF_965140245.1). Taxonomy (NCBI): domain Eukaryota; kingdom Metazoa; phylum Chordata; class Aves; order Strigiformes; family Strigidae; genus Athene; species Athene noctua. The sequence goes on along the minus strand of NC_134039.1, from coordinate 44,074,355 downwards.
AGGATTTCAGACAGTGCAATGCCTTTAAAAGCTTTTGTACTGTCAATGTCTTCATCAAGAGCTATAGTTTAAGCCATACATATCTTACATCTTCATATTAAGATTTTTTTTGTTTATTCCCACACCCTCTTGCTTAGAATTCACTTTGCCTTGGGAATAGATTTGCAGCTTTGTCCTGTTCTTGTCATTGTGTAGGTGGGCAGAGCAGTACTGCAACTGTATTTTGCTTTCATAGTAAACCAGTTTTCATTCTTCTCCAAGTCTGTGAGCTATTCATGATTGTCAAATTAAACAAAAAAAAAAAAAAAAAAAAAAAAGAAAAAGTAACCCTTTCTTTCTCTTCTTGTCAACAGAAATGAGAGCAGCAACTTGTATTTATGTTCCTACAGATTTATATTTTTTTTACTATATTTAGGTAGGACAGGATGAGAGGAGTGCTTTTTCTGGAAGGATCTTTAGACTCTCTTTACGGTTACATCAATGTCTAGTGCAGGCTATGCTCCTTTCCAGGAGGACTATGTCCATCCAGTAGGTCCACATGAACCCCCTTCGTTCCAGCTGTTGCCTGTTGCAGTTTGTGCTGACCTGTTTTGATTCATGTTGCAGCAGACTAGGAAGGCAAGGGCAGGATTGCATGCATATGTTCCAAGTTCTTTAAACATATGGAAGGATTTTAAAATACGTGGATTTTGATGACCCAAGAAGCAAACTGACCCTGAGAAATCTGCTGTCTAAGGATGTCCGAGCACAGTTTTATATTGTCCTGAGGGTGATTGTGAAAGGCTGTGGCACTCCTTACACTGGTGTGAGAAGAAAGGCTTTCAGATCGGTTGACTTACCTCTGTCTAGCTGTAGGTCAGTCCAGTGAAGGAGCACACAAGAAAAAAATGTTAATACTTTATTTTTGTCTTGTTAAAGGTTAGATAGGTTTATTACCATTTTTATAATGAAGTCAAAGTGAAAGAGACCCAAAAAATCCCATTTCAAGACATTTTACCCAGAACTTCTAGCCACACACATGCTAATTCATATTCACATCTCTGATTGGTCTCAATAGAGAAAAATATACTGCAAGTTTCCTTGACTGAATCAGGTAAGGTTATTTTTTAGGTGTACTAAGTAGAAATATGTGTGTTTAGTGGTAGACAATGCTGGAATTATGTTTATGGATCTTTACATCACTTAGTACTTTTCCTGTCCTTGAAAATATATGTGCTCAGAAGTTCTTTGCAAAATATGTCATAAAAGGCAGCAGTCAAACAAGAGAGGCATGTGCAGGCTGAAGCTCTTTAAAAAAGAGTTCTAGCTAATCTCCAACTCTTTTTCTCTTGAGATGACTTTGAAAAAATAGTGATGCGGGAAGATAAGCTACTTTAATCGATTTATGACTTTCTTTTAGAAATAAGGTAGATATTCCTCTAGTATTCTGTGAATGTGTCAGAATATTTTGACCATTTGCTCTGCTTGCTATCATAGGTTGAAAATCTTAGAATAAAATGTCTATTTTCCTTTACTGTCTGAGGCTGTCTACTTCTAGGAAATCCATGCTGAGGTTCCATAAGGGCTGTTTCATAGCAAACTTACAATTACTTAATCAGTGAATTTCTGATGCATAATATAATTGAAAGTATTTTCATTCTTGATTTGTTACAGAAACAAGCTTTGTATGAGTGAAAGACTGATAATAAACACACACACAAATGTACTATATTCAGATGAAATATTGAAACTGAATTATGAGTTTGATTTTTTTTTCCCCTTAACTTAATGGATATATAAGGACTAAGGTCATCCATCATACATCACAGCACCTCAATTTAATAGGCATATGAGATAAGATCAGCTTTGGAAAACTGTCATTCTCACATTGTATCTTTGCCAAAATATTGCTATTGAATTTTAGAAACAATAATTTAGAGTTTTAAATAGAGAATGACAAGAATGCTGGGATTTTTAATGATGATATTTTTATACAAGATCTATTACAGCTGATAATCATAGATCCCCAAACACTACTTTTCTTGTGGAGTCAGCTTTCAAAGTAAAACCCATGGTGCTGGCCAGACTGAGCAACTCTCAGCAGAGCAATAATGAGACACAGGTGAAAAAAATCCCCAGTCTGTATCCAGCTGCTTCCTCTGACCTCTCATAGCAGCTCACCTAGAATGCTCCTGGCTGATCCATCTCTCTAAATACTTTTTTCCAAGCCTTTCCACAAATACATCATTTTCTGTAAAAGGCTTTAGTCTTACTGCCTCTACTGTAGCATCCTAACACCACATCACATCTTTCATGCCCCACGAATTGGACATGATATTTACTGGGTGGCCTCAGTTGTTCCTGCCATCCAGGAATTCCTGCCATCCACCAGAGTATGGCAGCACATCCCCCCACAAAATGTGCCCATGTCTGCACAAACCTTCACCTCTAGTCTGGGAACATGGATGATGGTAGAGTGGGACATGTGGTACAGGATATACCTAAACTCTTCTAGTTCTGCTGCCATCAGGGCATTTATTCTTTCTGACAGAAACCGTTGCCACTTTACCTGCAGTTCTGGAGCTCTTCCCATGGCCATGGGGAAACTGAGCTGAGCTGTTCATGTGTGACCTGACCCATAGCTGGCGCCACCTCAGCAGCCACAACTGGTCTCTTCTGCAGATCCTTCTTTTGGGCCAGATGCAAGACTGGCCTGCTCATGCCAGGCCAAAGCAACACTCAATGCAGCAAACAAAGAGAGCTCTGGCACAAGGTCCCCTCTGCTCTGTCTGGCCTCTGGCTTGGTGCTGCTCACTGGGTCCCACTCTGTCTTGTCATCCTTTTTCCACTCTGCTGCCTGCAAAGAACCTTGCACAAGTCTTGTGGGTTTTTTTGCTTGAGGTCTGTGCAGGTACATTTCTAGACTTTCTCCCTCAATTCTTGAGTTCTGAGACCCTAATCCGTGCCCATGTCATTTCATTACTGACTTATTTAAAAGTATGGTTTGTGCTTGTTGGCAGAAATGTAAGTTTTCATCCATGGCAATGGGGCAACATGTTTTGTGTATTGTATATAACCAGCACAGATCACAAGATATGAACAGTAATGCTCCACCATTAAAGATCTTTCAGCAGTGCAGTCCCCCATAACATTACATGCTCTCTCTAATAAAGGAAAGTTGAAAAATCCTATTCACTATGCACAAATTTACCATTTAAAATATGCTCAGGTGTTAACTTTGAAAATTAATGGAAATAAAAGATGTCAACTATGGAAATTAATTAAATGTCAGTTTGAGAGCTGGAAACATATTGTTAGATTATATTTTAACATGAACAAGTGAAGATGAAGTACATTCCATGTAGTGCAATAAATAGAAAAGTCTGCAGCAGTTCTTGCTAAGCATACTTGCAAATAATTGCATTTTAGTTGTAGGGGTACAGTGTTTAGGCCAACTGAAAATTAATACTGTGTTTAGCAAGATGCACGGGAAAATGGATATACTGCTTCACCTTGGAGATGCATTCTCATCTCCATATAAGCCAAAATTATGAGGAGTTACTGCCAGAGATTTCAGCACCTTCTGTTAGGTACAGCCTGATGATAAAGTGTGATAATGGAAATCAAACAGTATGAGGAGAAAGGAGCTGTAATCTTCATGCCCATTAACAGCTCTAAAATCAGTGACATTAACTCTAATAGCGTTTGTCTAGGACAGAGTTTAAGCCACTGGCAGGTAGATGGGCAGAAGGGGAGTTAAATCACATTTTCTTTGGAAAATTGTATGTGATCCTGGGCTTTTTCTTTCATGCCTACTCTCCACTAAAAAGAAATCTCAGCCTTTGGCAGAAAACTAAAGGTCTCAGAGTTAATTAACTTTGTCAAGTCTTATGCAGCCATGACACCTTTGCAGTAGCTCCAGTAAAAAAAAAAAAAAAAGGCTGGTGATAGCTCACCAAGAAATGGAGAACTGACACTGGAACAATGTCTTATAAATGTTCTCCATATGCTTTAGTGTGTCTTGTACCTTCTAACACCTCAAAGACAATCAACCACTGGACATTGACCTGTAGGAAGGAAGACCACTGGTTTTGGTGGTTGCTGAACTAGTTTTTTGGTTCACAGGGGATGTTACTCAAAAATTTAATCCTAACCTGTCAATAGAAATGTTGCTTTTTCAGTATATCATGTAAAATGGCTGACTGCTCTTTTTCTTTTTCTTTTAAATTAACATTATATTCATAAGTGCCTTTGGATAAACAATATGCACAACACTTTTATCCCTTCCTAACAAAAGAAAGCAAGTTGCCACCTACTTCTTTTCTATCTGAAGCTGTAATACTGGTTATATGGTCATAATTTGTCTCAGATACTGATATACAGAACTATGTCCAAATTCAACATCAGGAGGGGCAGGGAAAGAAATAAGAAAGAATGTGACCAAAATTGCTGCTAAGTAGTGTGTCTCTTTAACAGTCTCCAAAAGCTGGTAGATGAACTTTAAAGGTTGTGTACGCTTCAGCAGGCAGAATCTATGCTTCAGCAAACCTGAGCCTAAGCGACAATAATGTTAAATGCATATTGCCCACTTCTGTAAAAGAGCAGTGGAAAAAAAAACCCTCAAAGTCACGCTTGCCTAAGGATTTAGGAAAAAAGGTGACTTGTGGGTGGATGAGATTTAAGCATCATATAAATAAGCTAAGTGTTCTGAGGCAACTTGAATCTCTTTAAGAACAGAACTGACACAGAGGAGTCAATGATTATAGCAAAGCTTATAGACACTCTTCTGGAATAAGTAACAAGAAAAGATCATTTCCAACTTGGCAATTGAACGTTATGTGCAGTCTTAAAGACAACAAAGGAACAACAATGCTATATTTCATTGAAAAGGTATTGTGGCCTTGTTTCTTTTTAGGGAATTTCTGCCTGAGTGCTCAGTTATTTTAATGTCAATTATTTGAGTGTAATTTTCTCTTTTATATCTCACAGAAATTGCTTCATAATGATACTTAAATATATTTACTTAAGGAAATAACATAGGTAAAAATAGAATGATATTCAAGATACATTATATATTACGCAGATTTTAATAAGAATGTATTTAACAGCATATGAACCATATTTGCTATAAAGTATAAGAAAATCTTCAGATACAACATGCAAGATTCTCGACAATATCAAGCAATCATGGTTGTAAGTGAAGTTACTTTCCTTCTCAGCATTCGTTTCAAGAAGCACTTTTCAAGAGATGTTGCTTTGGTATTTATTTAAATAGTTAGAAAACAAAGCCTCAGGTTGTGAAAACATATGAATGTCAGTAGCTTATACTTTAAATTGACAACTGATGCATCTTGTCAACAAGCCTCAGATGGTTGGTAGTTAGCTGGCCACATTAAAGATTTAAACTCTCGGAGTTAGTATTTGCTCTTTTCAAGGGAACATAGTATGCTACATCTTGCTCTCCTGCAGACTCTAAGTGCATCCTTTCACCTGACAAATGGAGCTAACATTGTACTAAGGTTTCATCACTGCCGCCCATCACTTTGCTTTCTCATAAACAAGAGTGATATACCTGGTGACCAGAAAATGGTCAGCTGTGTCAAAAGGAAGATATGACCATCAAAACAATTTCAGTGGATAGAGAAGTGTATGCTACCTTTGGCCAGGAGAATTGATGGACCTTCTTTCCTTCCATGTTTTTTGGTAAGTTTAGTACAATTCAGATCTCCTTGTTTGTCATGTGGGGTCACAAGACTATTCCTATAGTGTTTACCCTTTGCTAGAAATTCACTTACAGTTTCTGTTAGCATCTTTCTTTCAAGTCTACACTGCCGGAAACCCTAAGGCATAGGCCTAAGGCAAAATAATTGTATTAGTATGGCTGAAAGTGCATCTCCCAAGCAAAGATAGTTTCCTTTCCCTTCCTTTTTGTCATCGTTAAATTTTGTTCTTTTGCCCGATGTAATACCAAATAGGTAAACTGTGGCACATAACTATACAGGGAAAAAATCCTCTCTTTTATATTGTTTATTCTATTGTATTTTATTTCTTCCTTTAAATCTCCCTTAAGAAGCTTTCAAAAATCCATTTAGCTTGACTCAATTTGAAATATAAATAGCAAGCAGATCACTGCCCCAAATATCATGTGTGCAGCTTTCTTTAGCACTTAAACAGCATCTGGTAAGTGTCTGGCACATGCACAGAGGAACAAGAGTCTCTGCAGACTAAGCTGATTTAAACACACGACATGAGGCTGACATGTCAGTAATTGCCATTTACACACTGAAGCTTCTGACTGACCTAAGAGCTTTTAACTGGTAACGAAAGAGAAAACATCATGATAAATTGCTATGGAGTAAGTTTTACTGTAGATCATGAATATTTTTACCATGCTGCAATTTAACTCCTTAGTGCCATAACACGTTCATCTAGCTGTACCCAAAGACCAGTATTTCCCTGGAGGGAGAGGTCTGCATCACTGTAAAAGTAGTCACGTTATCTACCAGACCTTTTATTTAAAGATTTTAAGAAGAAGAAAATGGACCAATTTCATTTCTGTGGTTTTAGCATACTTCATCCTTGTTTCTGTACTGTGACATGTATTAACTTACCAAAAATACAATCTGGAGGATAACCTGTGGACTCTCATCTCACTTATGCCTCTGCATGGTTCAAGATGAGGTCACCACCTTCCTTGAAGGTATAAATCCTGGCCTAAAAACATGCAGGGTCAACCTGTTTGTGTCAGTATCTTGTTTATCTATGCAGATATATGAAAAGCTTATATGTAGGACTGATAGGATTCGGGAGGTATTTTTATCAAAAATCAGTGGCTACAAAAATCACTGCCAAATTTTACTACCAGGTACAATTTCCATGAAATTTATATTTTAGCAAGAGATATAAATTTACAAAATTCTATAGCAATGTTTTCCAACAATGCTTTAGACTGCTTTATTTAATGATTAAGTTATAATTCATGGTCTATACAATAAAATAATATTCAGAAAAAGTTTTACATTGTTTTATATCTTTGAGTAGGACTGTATATTTTTGTATTATGCTTCTAAGTAAAATCACTTGCTTTAAGTACAATTTTTGAACTTGTAAAGATACCACCATTAGTCTGGTTGATTCTTGACTAATGATTAAACTTCAGAATAAAGAAGGAAAATAAATAAAAAGAAGGAAACTAAAGAGGTGGTTGTTTGTGAATCTCCTCATCCCTGTTGCACAACACAGCATTGGTTTTGTGGCAAGCATTGTTCTTCCTTTCCCTCATAATATTCACATTCAGCTGCCTGAAACACTTTGCAGGAGTCAAGCTTGAGCTTTGTCCTCAGCTGTCCAGAATAAACAGAAAGAAGACCCAGCACTGAAGGCAGGGTGAGACGTGACCTGTAGGCATGACATTCAGAAACTGGCAGTTATTCACTTTTGCAATAGCTTAGTTCAGTTAGCTCTTCATTTTTCAGTATAGTAGATACATTTACTTTCAATTTTCTGATGGTCACACTTTAGTAACTTGCATGAAGATTTATTATGTTGGTGAAAAAATGTGACTTTTTTCCAAAATAGATGCAGTGGCAAAATGGAAGTGGATTTCTTCATTTTCTTTGTGTCAAATTTTGTCCTCACAATTCTGAAGGTGCTTTTTATGTAGAATTTTATATCTCTTGCAAGATGTTATCTTTAAGTGTGCCTTATCATTCCAGTGAGTATATGTTTAGCAAGAGGCATAAAGAAGACATACTGCATCAACACCTCTGAATTTTAGAAGTATAGTCTATGCTACAGCTCACATGGGAAAATGAACAGAGTGTACTCTCCGGTAGAAGCTATTTCAATTATGGAACTTGATTAACAGTGTTCTTCTTTTCCTGATTATGATCCACTGCATCATGAAAAAAGTTTTTTATCAGTATTAATGTTTGTTACAAGCAGGTAAAGCAAGAAAATATATAAATAAAGGGACATAAAGTAGGATTAACTGGAATCAATCCTCAAGGATTATCACAGAGCCTTATATCTCACACTTATATCATCATATGTGGAAACAACTTCTATTTTATGAGATTTTTTAATTCCCAAACTTTGCTCTTCCTCATTTCTACAGACATATTTTTGTTGTTGTTAGTAGGAAGGCTTAACCACTCTGCATTTAGCCGTACAATACGTTTAAACTTCATACACTTTTTTAAACACAATTTAATTAACATCATCAACTGTTCTTTTTTTTTACATTTGAGTAATATTTTCCATTTTGTTGCCCATCCATATAAACCAGTAAACCTCTTTTAACATCACACAGTCATGTTTTGCTTAATGCACTGAAGTCTGTTAAAAGGCTTTTTTGATAGCAAGATGTCCTGCATATTCAAGACCAGAAATTCAAGAAGATAATCTGAAAGAAGTATAAGTATCAAATATTTGTCAACGCATATATCATATTTGCTGGCAGAATTTTTGGCCAAGATGAATGATTTTGCCATTGTTTTATTAGTGTCTAAGTAGAAGAAAACCAAACCCATTTATATTTGTGTGCTTGTGACATTAGAAACCAATTGTGATTCTTAAGAAAGTGAGATAACAGTTGAGAAACTGAGCTGGTGGAGCAGAGTCTAGTGAGGCAACCATCAGCTCAGCATAGTAGAGAACTCTCAAACTGCGTAGATGAGGTAAATCTTAGTTTATCCAAGACTGATTGTGGCTTAATTCTAGATATAACATAAGCACTGTACGCAATACAGCCTAACGGTTTATCTGTATACTCAATATCCATTTAGCTGATATTTGGAAAATTAACCCAGTCTGTACTTCTCTAAGCCATGTCAGTATTCTGAGTTCAAAGTGTTCCTTCCCATTGGAAGATTAATGATCCTTAAAGATCCGTTCATCTGTTCAAAGTCAGGATCAGCTGCATATAACATGTAATTTCTAAAAGTCTCCAATGCTGACAGCTTGATAACCCCTCTAAGCCACCTCTTTCATTGCTTACATTTATAGGTAGTTTCCCTACCCCAAATACTCAGCCTAAGGCCTGCTTTACACTTTTTTCCTACTACATCTTCTCAGAATAGTACAAAGGAACAAGGTATGAAGGCTTCTGAGATTGAGGTGTTCAACAATTCCTACCACAACTATTAGCGTTTGGAAGCCTCCACTCATTCAAACTCTGCACAGACAGAATAAACAATGATGATTACAATGTCAGTGTTTTCTTTTTTGCAGGCACTTTTGCAGAAAATGGCTTTTATTTAATAAAAGTGTGGTTGAATGTAATTTTGTTCTTTTAAGTAAACTGTTCTCTAGAAGAGATACAATTACAAAATCACAACGCGATCTGTAAAGAGGAAATGTTCAACAGGTTCCAAGAAGTAGACCCTAGATTATCTTTTGGGTTCTTCAAAGATGCTTTCAAGTGACACTGCTTAATAACAACTGAGAGTTGCATTATTTGTACATAAATTCAGTCCTTTAAGACTTGCTTCAGTGCTTCATAAGATAGTAATCTTGTCTTACTTTGTTGTCAGCAGAAAGAAGTAGATGGAGTGAATTGCTTTGTGGCTGCTCCTGTCTCTACACTGACTATAGATAAAACCTAGACAACAATCTCTGACTGGCCAGTACATTTTTTATCTTTCACTAAGGGAAGTTTTGTAAGATCAACCCTATTTGTAAAGTTACCAGCCTCTGGTGAATCTTGAGAAGATTCCAGCTGTCCCTCCAATCCCTACAAAACTCCAAAGCTTTTCCAGCTGATTTTTTTCTTTACTGAAAGAAGACCTTTGTCCAATCCTGTAGCGTTCATAACTGCTTCTCAGTCCTTGTCAGTCCCTACTCAGCTCATATGATTCTTTACTAAAGGTCTACACAACTCACTGTGAAATTAATGGAAAGTTTCTCTCTGATTTCACAAGGCTCTGAACTAAGCCTTCTGCTTGCACTGGGACTCTATAGGATTTTCCTAGTCTCCCCTCTTTTGTAGCCAACTCTCTAAACTTGATCAGTTTAGATCACCTTCTGGTTTAAACAGCTGTCAAACGACCTGCTGGGCACTAAGTAACTGCTGCTAATTTCTCATTACATACATAATGAATCCTGGCACACATACTCCCCAGCACATGAGATTCAAACTCAGCTTTCTGAAGAATACTAAATGGAGACATTTACTGTAAATTCATAGTTTCTTTTCTTTGACTGCAGACTAGATAGAGCTTAAAGCTATCACAAATCCTTCCTGTTTATCTTTTTGATGCACACTTGATTTCTCCCATATTCCATTAACAATAAGAGCAGCTGAGCATGTTACTGTTGCTCACAAAACATGCGCTCTGTGCCAAAATACTTTTTTACCCACATATGGGCTTTTTTGTTAATGAGAGCATATGAGAGTGTGGAGATAAAAAACACTGCAAGGCATAGGCTTTGCCTTTGCTAGCAAGAGCAGATTAGGAGTCTCATGCAAGTGCAGAGAATTGCCTGCAACAACTTCATGCTAGCCGTGCTGCCTGCTGTTTTAGCTTCTTGAGAGCTCAGATCTTTGTGCAATGGCTATGCTTGTCATTTCTCAGGAGGTTACAGTAGGAAGCTGTTGCCTCCTTCATGAATCTCCCGGTCACTCTGACATGTAGCCAATGCCAATGTTTCCCGAATAAGTCTGGGTTGCTATTCCAACGCTCCTCTCTGCCGCCTTCGTGACAGATGGTGCACAGCTATGCAGCGGCCACAGCTGAAAGTAACTTGTGGAGGTGTGATTCCACTGTAAAGATTTTCCAACGCTGCTGCTCAGAAAAACTCCAGCGATGGGAAGTAACAGTTTAAAATTTTATTATGTACATAAAAGTATTTATTCACTTCTCATTGCACACAAGGCCAGAGGGTACCACTGTGGCTATTAGTGGTAATTTGCAATACCCGAGTGTCATGAAGTTCTTTTGCATCAAAGCTAACCCATTGCATTGTGACTTGCCAAGGTGGTGTGAGGAACAGCTATAATTTTTCAATAGGTTTGAACAGTTCATGTATTAGGCATTCTTTAACAGTTGTGCTAGCACGTGGGCTAGCTGTAAGGGTGGTACACACTCTTCATCTAAGGCCGTTGCACACTGACAACCTTTCACATAGAGCAGTTGCAACAAAGAAAAGGCCAGGAGTATTGCTGCTGGGTGGGCTGTGTGAGCCTGGTGGCAACATCCCACTAGCACAGTCACCTGGCTTTTACACTGCTCACATCTGGCTCGCAGCTGACATAGGGGATGTACACGAGCATCACATGGGAAAAGTGGAAGAGACTTGTCTGATATTCAGCTTGCAGAGAACTCAAATTTTAGTAAGTCTTAAGAAAAGCCAAGCTGGTGTAGTCCAGAGACTAAGTATTAACCTGAGCTTTTGGGAGACACAAAGAAAACTGTAGGACAACAGCCCATTAATTGAAGCAGAATAAATTTTGTTTTCAGTGGACTCTAGGAAGGAGACTAGACCTAGATTGCAGATACTTTTACTGGGGTCCTATGAAGGGGAAAGATATTTTTTTAATATACACTTCTTTCAAAATAACACAAAAAAAGGATTTCTGGAGAAAAATTAATGTGCACTTCACATCAGTTACCTCACAGTCGTACTGTCCATTATGAGGTTATGTCTACCGAGGCACATTTATGTCTCCTTGGATACTGTAAACCTTCAGGCTCCTCAGCAACAGGGGCCATACTGACAGTTATCTGTATGGATACGCTACAAGAATGTAGGCTAGCAACCTATGGTATTTGCATTAGAGCATCTTACAGCTAAAGGAAGGTTTTGGTTAAGAGGGTTATATATCAGCTTGGACTCTTCTCCTTCCTAACCCTGGCTCTAGCTGGCTTCACTTCTCCAGCAATTTTCTTCACTTCTATAATTTCTCAATCTGAGACAGTATGATTGCTTCTTATCAAGAGTGGACTGTATAAGATGTCTGCCTCTAAATTGCTTTCAAGCTGATAACTCTTTCTAATAAGCTGAGAGACTGTGCACAGCATGTTTAATGTTTCTATTATTTTTTTACAGAATTAAAAACCCTTGCCAGGATTTTTTTTTTCTTCTTTAAATTTTGTTATCCACCAGTCAGCTGGGAGACAGGACTTATGCTACAGGTGCACAGTTCTGAGCACAGCTGTCTCTCCTGCCTGCTCATGAAGGCTTGTCATAGAAAACAAAGCCACTGCCAACCTAGCTAATAACAGGAAAATATGTATTCATTGATTATGTTTTTTTGCTTAGGTTTTATTTTTCTATAAAATAAAAATGCAGAGGTAGACAAGATAGGTCTTGTCACAGAAAATTTTTTAAAAAACAGATATTTGATAATTTGTCATTATACAAAATTAAAAATAATAAAAAAAAATAAATTTAAAAGTCATCAAAGTGACAGTTCCTTCATAAATCTGGCAACAATGGAGAAAAACAACTTCACAGCCTGATGTTGTTGCAGCTTGGCAGCCAAATGGCTTGTGTAGGCTGTTGTTGGCAGCAGTTTTCATTAGCTTAGGGGCTCCTTTCTGGAAAGACAGAATCGAGCTGTCAGACACGGATGTCCAGTCTGTGCAAGCAGGACTCACTTGTACTCTGTCCTGCTGAGCAGTCTCCTGGGCCTCTCCCATCTGCCTGCCTTTAAGTGCAATTCTTTTATCGTTATGATATCCTTTTTAAGACTTTTATTTAGGATATTACCTAGAAAGTACCTTAATTTCTGTCTAATTCCATTATGTCTAATTTCTTATCTTGAACAGGGGTATCATTTACTCTTTTCCCCCTTTTTGGCTATGCAGATCTCTGAAATGAACACTCCCTTTCCTGTAATTCCTTATATATGATCCAGTGACAAATTTCTTTGGAGGCTTTGGATGAAACATTTTGTGGTCTTAAATTCTAGCATGTTTTATTCATAAACAAGGAGAGAAAATTCTTACTTTTCTTAAATATTTGGACTTTAGTTTATGTGTTTTCTTTAAACTAAATTTCCTGTCATGTTATAGTAAGCATTAATAATTATGCTAGGACTTCTTATCAAGAAGAACTGAGTCACATTCCTGTATGCTTCAAATAAATGCCACTGTCACTGCAAACTGCTGTTTGGATTTAGGCATTGTTTGAATTATTATATGAAATTATGTTTTATATAGTAAGGTCAATAAACAAAACTAATCTAGGATCACTGTAATGTTCATTGATTATCTTTGGTACATCCCTCAAAATAGCGTGCATCTGCAGAAAAAGAAATGAGCACCTGACCAGATTATTGTTATCCTCCTGGTACATCTGGTCCCATGACTGTTTCCTGACTGAATAATATCATAAGGACTTAGCTCTTCTTCTTTCTGACTCCCTGAATAGAAATATGAAATTATGAATTCTTCCCAGAGTGATAGCATAAAAGGAATTAATCATGTCCTCATGGCAATAGGGTTCTTTTCAAGTAATGGCTATTACCTGAAAACATTTTCAAACTTCTTTTAGAAAACAGTCTTATTGTTACTCTTGCACTGAATATATTTGAACAAACGCTTTGTATATGCCAAATTTTTGAAAACTGTACCTTTCCAGAATTCTGGAAATTAATCTGGAGAAGAATGTCTCAGGATCCAGAAAGACTCCTAGATAAGTAATTCATAGCGAATAGTGTATATCTCTACTTCTCCCTATTAGAAAACTTTTCTCAGTATCTCTGTACTAAGTGGAAATTTTCAGGTTAACATTTGGACTGGAAAACCAGACTTTTGGACATGAAGCAATAAACTTTCAGTGCTATAGTGACATTTGCTCTATGTTACTGCAGTATGTCCCAAGGATGTGGTTTTTTCCCTCTGTAGTCTGGCCTTCCAACATGCAGAGTCCAATCCTCTAAACATGAGAGTTTGAGGGCTCTCCACAAAATAAGAATTTATTAGTTATTCTGTTGTCAGTCCCTCCTGAGAGGGGAAATTAATTCAGTCAATGGAAGACAAGATTACTGCCATATCTTGACCATTACTTACAGCAAAGTATTAAGACAATAACTACAACAAAACCTTAGATGCCAGAAGTTCATTTGTCTGAGCAAGAAATTGCCCCCCGTTGCAGCTAAGTAGGTGCACTCTGGCAGTTCTTTGTTTTGCTTTTGAGTTGTGGTGGCTTTTGTGAAGGATGGAGGAGGTTGGTTGGTTAGTTTGGAGTCTATTTTTTTATAGCTGTATCTACACCTAGATGTGGTATATCCAGGTTAGTACAGACCAGTACTTTGAGTGATACATCTAAGGACTTTCTCCCTGCCATAGTCCTAAATCTTTCCTTTGTTGCTATGAACTCAGTGAAATCTCATTATTTTAAGACCAGACAAAAACCCCCAACTATGTTCACCTCCTTTGCTTGCATTATTCAAATAGCAGAGGAATTCTGTCTCCATTTATTTATACTTTGGCTTAACTGGTATGTATTTAGCCCATATAATATTTCCATAAATCTGTCTTACAAGTGAATTATCACTTGTGTTTTGCTACTCTGGATTTCTTCCAATTTGTCACTGTCTCCCTGTAATGAGATGTCCAGAGATGCTGCAGGTGTAGTTGTATTTATTGTCCTACATAGATGAAATACCCTCTGTAGATTGAATGCTATTAAAAAAGCTATGGACTTTGTGCTGCCAAACTGAATTGCAAAAGCATTTCTTGATTGCTTTACTTCTACAACTAGGTTTCTCTGTGTGTTCAAGGATGAGATATTAATTCTGATTTTTTTTTTTTTTAGTTAACTGAAACAACTGAAAAAACCTACTTTTCACTCCATAGAAGTTTGAGACAACTAAGCTGATAAGGCACCTCCCTTTTACTTGTCTTAGGTTAAGTAAGATGTACCCTGTGTGAAATAGTTTGTAAAAAGTAATTGTTACAGCCTAAGTGACATGAAAGTGCAATGAAGAGAAGGTAAACATGATTCTGTGAAAGAAAGACAGTTCGGTCCATGCTCACACCTTCTTACATAAATGACAAATGCAACTCCTTCTTGATTGACTCATTATGTAGAAGAAGGCAGAACTAATGCATAGCTAACTCGTATATTAGGCATGCCCTGCATAAGGCAAGCGGAGGCATCTCTGTGACTTTTAAAAGTGCACATTAAGAGATGTAAAGGAGGATTGGGGAAAAATTGCAGTCAAAAATTTTGTTTTTCTCTCAGAGAATATAGCATCTTTAAAATTCAGCAGTTCTCCTGATGTCTGTCAATGTGTCTGTTTGTTTTAGGGAAGAAAAAGATGAAATGCTGATTTTTGGTAAGGTCAAAATGTTTCCTTTTCGAGCATACCTGGAATGTTTTGATTGTTTCAAGATTCACATTCTTACTTTACAAGAAAAAATAAAAACATAGATCTGTATGCTCTAAAATAGAAATCATGTTTACATTTATCTATCACCTTAATAGACTAATCAAAGGAAAACCCTATAGTTCAGTTGATGCTGTTGTCCCTATGAATAAAAAAACCCAGATTTTTAAAAATTTCTCTTTACTATTAGAACATAATTTTTATGAGACAGAAATTGCTCTGTTTGATCAGATACTGAGCTAGCTTTGAAACACTGAATGTAGTGTGCAAGGTCAACATGGAAAAAGGCTAGGCTACATCATGCACAGATGCAATGACACAATCCCAGATACCAGTATTAGTATACAAGGTAGGCTCAGCTGTTTTATTTCAAACAACAGTTCAAATAATTCAGCTTAATGGGGACATGTTTTATACCAACTCTATTCTAAATCACCCTCTTTTATTGCAATCTTCCTACAGAGCTGGTAACATAAGTAAAATCAAAGCTTCACTGAAGAGTGAAGCTCTGCCTGTGACTTTACCCTATGTCTCTGTCAGTACCTTGTACAAGACCAAATGCGTCAGCAACCTCCTGTTCTCTGTGGGAAGGTTCTAATACAGGATTTTTCAAGAATTTTCCTCTAAGGAGGTTCATTTTCATCTAATGAGAACATATGGTTTTGTCAGCACCAATCTAAGAAATGCAGTCAGCCTTTTTTTCTTCTCGTTTAGAAAGTATCAGCATAAGTACTGAGCTCACTTACCAGTAAATCACCAAGTAGAATGAAGTATTCCAAATGTAATCATAACTACCCTCACTTGAAGAAGGCTTGGACTGATGTGAATCATAACTGCACTTCATAACAAAGATAATATTGTGTAAATGTTCCTATCGAGAAGCAATGAGTCATGCTACAATGACCGTCACTTAATCAATCTGCCTAAACAGAGGATCAACATTTACAACTGAATGTGTTAACTTTGGAAATATTATGGGGCGACAGAAAAATTGGCAAAGTATAAAAGCTTGTAAAAGCTACCACTGTATATTAATGCATATGACTGAACAACTACTAGTTTTACTTGTAAAATATATGGTCAGTGAGGTGTGAAAGGTAGGTACAATTTCAATGAACATGCTTCCAAAAAAAGTATAGTGGGGAACACTTTTTTCAGTATCAGGAAGAATAATCCACTTGACCCTTTAACATGCTGCCTATGTTCCTTTCACAGAAGATGAATGAGGTGATAAATGCCTAGTATAGTTAAGAATAAAATCAGCATAGGCTGTCACAAAAGGGGGATTTTGCTTTTCTCCTTGATATAACTGGTCTTTCTATACTTTAACTGTTGATGAAAACCTATCATGGAGGGGCAGTTTGCTATTAAATGGCCCTTTAAAGGACTGGTTTACAGTCCCATAGCTAATGACTGAATTCCTCTTGGTCTGGTACAGATTTAATAGCTTTCCTTTACAAACTCCTTAACAAAATAGAAGTTTTTCTAAAATAAAATCAACTTTAAAACTAAAATTCTTAAACACTACCTTTTTTTTTTTTTTTTTTCCCCATACTGCCAAACACTGAACATGAGCCAGCAATATGCATTTGCTGCAAAGGTAGCTAGTGGTGTCCTGAGCTGGATTAGGAGGAGTGTTGCCAGTGGATCAAGGGAGATGATCCTTCCCCTCTACTCATCACTGGTGAATCTGCACCTGGACTGCTGTGTCCAGTGCTGGCATCCCCAGGGCAAGTGATAAATGCACATACTGTAAAGAGTCCAGAGCATCACTGCTAAGATGATTAATGAACTGGGACTAGAGCATCTCTCATATAAGGAAAGGCTGAGAGACCAAGGGCCATTCAGGGTGGAGAAGAGAAGGCTCAGGGGGACTTTTGTCATGTACATAAATACCTGAAGGGTGTACAGAGGATGGAGTCAGGCCTCTTTCAGTGGTGCCTAGTGACAGAACAAGAGGCAATGACCACAAACTGAAACATGAGAGGTTACCTCTGAACATCAGGAAACACTTTTTACTGTGAGGGTGACCAAGCACTGGCACAGATTGCCCAGAGATATTGTGGAGTCTTCATCCTTGGAGATATTCAAAAGCCACCTGGACATGTTTTTGAGCAAAGGGCTCTCAGTGGTTCTGCTAGAGCAGAGGTGTTGG
Organism: Athene noctua; assembly: GCF_965140245.1. NCBI lineage: Eukaryota > Metazoa > Chordata > Aves > Strigiformes > Strigidae > Athene > Athene noctua. The sequence goes on along the minus strand of NC_134039.1, from coordinate 44,056,884 downwards.
ACCAGATGACCTCCAGAGGTCCCTTTAAACCTCAACCATTCTGTGATTCTGTGATCTCCTATAATTGAGTATCCCAGTATTAATGATGATCAGAAATGGTAGTGTTTGAGTAAAACAAGAAGTGCTGAACTCCATTCTAAATTTAATTCTAAATTGGATCTCTACTTTTTTTCAGGTAGGTAGCAATAATATTACCCAGGGTTGTCCAAAATCAATGAAGAGAGATATCAGGGCCTTGGGGAAACTGATTAAGGGGTTGGGAGCACAAATAGTGTTCTCCATCCCTTCAGTTGCAGGGATGGATGAGGAAGACTACAGGAGAACTGAACAGATGAACTTGTGACTCCAAGACTGGTATTACCAGCAGAGCTTTGGATTTTTCAATCACGGGTTAGTATATAGGATGCCAGACCTTTCATGACAGATGGGATGCCCCTGTCTCAGAGAGGGAAAAGATCTTGGGGCAGGAGTTAACTGGGCTCATTGAGAGAGCTTTAAACCAGATTTGAAGGGGGAAAGGGACAAAACTGGGACTCCCAGATATAAACTCCAGGGTAGATTATCAGAGCTTGTGGGATGTTGTGCCAGCAATGACCCTCACCTTGTCATCTAGACCTTCACCCTGCCATCTCGGTGGAGGCAAGGGATGGAGACATGCAGCACAACAAAGATGCAAGGGATATTGATGGATCGGTAACCATGGTAACACCTGTGAAAGGTCAGGCTGGACTTAGGACTTCTAAATGTGAAAAGGTGCTGGGGACATCAGCCCATCTGAAGTGCAGGTATACCAATGCACACAGCATGGGTAATAAACAGGACGAGCTTGAAGCCATGATGCAACCGCAAAATTATGATGTAGTGGCTATCACAGAAACATGGTGGGATGTCTCCCATGACTGCAGTGTGCCAATTGATGGCTACAACCTCTTTAGGAGGGATAGACAAGGAAGGAGAGGCAGTGGGGTGGTGCTGTAAATTAGGGACTGTTATGATTGCTTTGAACACAAGAGTAGTGAAGGCAGGGTGGAGTGTCTTTGCATTAGGATCAGGGGAAGGTCAACAGGGCAGATTTTGTAGTGAGAGTCTATTATAAGCCACTCAACCAGGAGAGAAGTGAGTGAAATATTCTATAGGCATTTAGGAGAAAACTCACGATCACTTGCCCTTGTTCTTGTGGGAGACTTTAACTTCCCAGATATCTGCTGGAAATACAACACAGCAGAGCGGGACCAGTCCCGAAGATTCCTGGAATGTGTGGGAGATAGCTTCCTGATGCAGCTGGTGAGAGAACCAACCAGAGAAGGTGCCCTGCTGGATCTCCTCTTTGTGAACAGAGAAGGACCGGTGGATGATGTGGTGGTTGGAGGCTGACTAGGGCACAGCAATCATGAAATTAAATAGAGTTCTCTACTCTTAGAAAGGCCAGGAGAATGGGCAGCAGAACTGACATCCTGGACTTCCGAAGGGCTGACTTTGACTTGTTTAGGCACCTGCTTGACAGGATCCCTTGGGAGACGATCCTGAAGGGTATAGGGGACTCGGAAGGCTGGATACTCTTCAAGAAGGATGTCTTAATGGCACAGGAACAGGCTGTCCCCAGGTGCTGTAAGAAAATTCGGCAGCAGAGAAAACCACCCTGGCTAAACAGGGAGCTTTGGCTGCAACTCAGAGAGAAAAGGAGAGTTTACGGCCTTTGGAAGAAGGGGCTAGCCACTCACAAGGATTACAGAGATGCTGTGAGGCTATGCAGGGTGGAAATCAGGAGGTCTAAAGCCCATCTAGAAATTAATCTGGCTTCAGCAGTCAAGATAACAAGAAATATTTCTATAAACACATCAACAGCAAAAGAAAGACCAGGGAGAGCCTCCATCCCCTGCTAGATGAGGGAGGAAGCATGGTAACAAGTGATGAGGAAAAGGCTGAGGTCCTTAATGCCTTCTTTGCCTCAGTCTTTAATAACATGACTAGTTGTACTGAGGGAATCCAGCCTCCTCAGCCAGAAGACAGAGACTGGGAGAATGACCCCCCAGCATTCCAGGAGGAGACAGTCAGTGACCTGCTGCATCACACAGACACACACAAGTCTATGGGACCGGATGGGATACACCCGAGGGTGCTGAAGGAGCTGGCTGGGGTGCTCGCCAAGCCGCTTTCCATGATTTACCAGCAGTCCTGGCTGACCGGGGAGGTCCCAACAGATTGGAAATTGGCCAATGTGACGCCCATCTATAAGAAGGGTCAGAAGGATGATCCAGGAAATTACAGGCCTGTCAGCTTGACTTTGGTGCCCAGGAAGCTGATGGAGCAGCTCATCCTGAGTACCATCATACAACACGTGCAGAATAACCAGATACTCAGGCCCAGTCAGCATGGGTTTATGAAAGGCAGGTCCTGCCTGACAAACCTGATCTCATTCTACGACAGGGCAACCTGCTTATTGGATGAGGGAAAGGCTGTGGATGTTGTCTACCTTGACTTTAGTAAGGCCTTTGACACCATTTCCCACAGCATTCTCCTGGCAAAACTGGCTGCTCAAGGCTTGGATGGGCACAGGCTTTGCTGGGTAAAAAACTGTCTGGATGGTCAGGCCCAAAGAGTTGTGGTGAACAGAGTTAAATCCAGTTGGCGGCCGGTCACGAGTGGTGTCCCCCAGGGCTTGGTTTTGGGGCCGCTCCTGTTTAACATCTTTATTGATGATCTAGATGAGGGGATCGAGTGCACCCTCAGTCAGTTTGCAGATGACCCCAAGTTGGGTGGGAGTGTTGATCTGCTCGAGGGCAGGGAGGCTCTGCAGAGAGACCTGGACAGGCTGGAGCCATGGGCTGAGGCCAACTGGAGGAGTTTTCATAAGGCCAAATGCCGGGGGCTGCCCTTGTGCCACAACAACCCCCAGCAGCGCTACAGGCTTGGGGAGGAGTGGCTGGAGAGCTGCCAGTCAGAGAGGGACCTGGGGGTGATGACTGACAGCCGGCTGAACATGAGCCAGCAGTGTGCCCAGATGGCCAAGAAGGCCAATGGCATCCTGGCTTGTGTCAGCAATAGCGTGGCCAGTAGGGACAGGGAAGGGATCTGACCCCTGTACTCGGCACTGGTGAGGCCGCACCTCGATTCCTGTGTTCAGTTTTGGGCCCCTCACTCCAAAAAGGACATTGAATGACTCGAGCGTGTCCAGAGAAGGGCAACGAAGCTGGTGCAGGGTCTGGAGCACAGGTCGTAGGAGGAGCGGCTGAGGGAACTGGGGGTGTTTAGTCTGGAGAAGAGGAGGCCGAGGGGAGACCTCATCGCCCTCTACAGCTCCCTGAAAGGAGGGTGCAGAGAGCTGGGGATGAGTCTCTTTAACCAAATAATAAGTGATAGGACAAGAGAGAATGGCCTCAAGCTGTGCCAGAGAAGGTTTAGACTGGATATTAGGAAGCATTTCTTTACAGAAGGGGTTGTTAAGTGTTGGAATGGGCTGTCCAGGGAGGTGGTGGAGTCCCCATCCCTGGAGGTGTTTAAGAGTAGGATCGACTTAGCGCTGAGGGATATGGTGTAGTTGAGAACAGTCAGTGCTAGATTAATGGTTGGACTGGATGATCTTCAAGGTCTTTTCCAACCTAGATGATTCCATGATTCTGTAAGCTTCATAAACTTTGGAGAGTATATTTTCTCTGACTTTTTTCTGGACACTGCTTTTCCTGTTCATCTGGCACAATTTCTGCACATACAGCACTTTCAAAACTCTGGTTTAACTCATGTATTCACCCCTTCCACTTTGGAGATGTTCTGCATAGTCATTTCTAATTTACTGTCCTCTAAGTTCTTGTACTGATATGACATCCATTTGGTACTGTCATGCTGATACTATCATGTCTCCTCCTGAACAGTATTTTCTTGTTTCTTTGTAGTATCCTCTCTGCACCCATCCCTTGAAGCAGAGAACATCTGTTTTTTACACATTGATTAACCTAGAATGGAGGCTCCAGGTTTTCAGGTAATACAAGTAGATGATGAGGATAGCAATATGATGTGAGGCTTCAGCCTAGCATATTGATTTCACCTACATATAAATTTCAATTTTTGGAATAAAATCTGATGCCTTTAAAACATTTTTAAAACTTCTAAGGATATCATTGGAACCAGGACTTTGTCTTTGCTTTCCTAGCTAATCCAAAATGGAGACTTTGAATAATTTCATGTTCAGCTAGCACTGTAAGTTATATCTACTGGATCCAGCTAAAGAATACTTTCTATAGGGAAGTGAAGCACATATGTAATTTCAAAAATTATGAGAGGAAAGTTTTGTAAACATATAAATGATACACCATTTGGAGCATAGAATGCCTAGAGGCTTTTTTCTTTTTCTTTTTTTCTGAAGAAAAAAAAAAAGAACAAAGATTTTGTATTACACGAAGATGACATCAAAAACAATTCTAAAGAACTGTGCAGCCCTTCTATCCTTGAGCAAAGTAAGATGGAATGCAGTCAGTAAAAAATCAAAGTTAAAAATATCAAGAAAATAATCAGTCTTTTTTAAGAACAAAAGGGGTCACGTGCTTTTGGAGAGACATAGTTCTAAATGGTGACGATAAAACATATTCTTAATCATTACTTTTCTCACTGATGTTGATGGGCATTTCTTGTCCTGGGTGTTACAAATTTTAGATCTCTAGTGAAAGTAAATTAAAACTAGGACTATGGTAAAGGTGTACTTGGAAAAAAAAGATCACAGTTGGATAAATCCTCTTCTTTAGTGTTAATTCAGTCAAAGAGTAGCTATTATCCTTTTAGAGACAGTTTAAGCACAGCATGGCATGTTCCCTTTCTAGAAGGACTAGATCACTGGGTGTGTAGTAAGACTGTAATAGAGAGTTAGGAAACTCTTCTTCTTAACTTTAATCTTAGTGAGACCATCTATTCAAACTTCACATTTACACAATCACTTGCTACGAGAGAAAAATTAGTAGAGGGGAGAAAAATTTTCAGAAATAATATTGAAGAGCTAGATAGCTGACACCACTTCTGGTTGCTATTTTTGCACTGTACAAGAAAACAGGTACTGTTTCTGTCCTCTTGTAAAATCCCTTCTGCCAGAGGTCACAGCCAGGCCCTGCAGTCAGATTGCTCTCATGCGTTATGCCAGCTCATTTGGCTGTGCAGCCACCTACTCCCACCCATCTCTAGGCCGTTTTAGTGCACCTCTGGGTTTTCAGCAGGGCAACGTGCCCTGGGATAAGTGGGCTCCCCAGCACATGGAAAAGCCAGGACTCCTTTCTGAAAACACCAGGTTGAAAACCAACCCCTTTCACTTCTCCATTGAAACAAATATGGGATGTGCTTATGTAGCTCAGCCAGATGGAAGGAGCACACTGGGTCTCCATGAGAGGTTTGTACTGTATGTCCAACAGTAGAGGGTGTGTCTTGGCTGGGTGACTGCTAACAGTAGAGGGAGTCTTCCTTGAAGGTGGTTTCTGTGTCAGCAGTGTTGTGGTGGGTTGACCCTGGCTGGATGTTGGGTGCCCATGAAGCCCCTCCATCATTGCCCCTCCTCAGCTGAACAGGGGAGAGAAAGTATAACAAAAGTCTCATAGGTTGAGATAAGGGCAGGGAGAGATCACTCACCAATTACCGTCACAGGCAAAACACTCGACTTGGGGAAATTAGTTCAATTTATTACCAGTCAAATCAGAGTACGATAATGAGAAATTCACCCCACACTTTCCTTCTTCCCAGACTCAACTTCACTCCTGATTTTCTCTAACTCCTCACCCTGAGCAGCACAGGGGACGGCGAATGGGAGCTGTGGTCAGTTCATCACACTTTGTCTCTGCCGCTCCTTCCTCCTCAGGGAGAGGAATCCTCACACTTTTCCCCTGCTCCAGTGTGGGTTACTTCCACAGGGTGCAGTTCTTCAGGCACAGACTGCTCCAGCGTGGGTCCCTCATGGGTCACAAGTCCTGCCAGCAAACCTGCTCCAGTGTGGGCTCCCCTTTCCACAGGTCCTGCCAGAAGCCTGATCCAGTGGGGGCTTCCTATGGGGTCACAGCCTCCTGTGGGCATCCACCTGCTCCATCGTGGGGTCCTCCATGGTCTGTGGGTGGATCTCTGCTTCACCATGGACCTCCATGGGCTGCAGGGGCACAGCCTGCCTCTCCAGGGTTTTCACCACAGGCTGCAGGGGGATCTCTGCTCTGGCACCTGAAGCACCTCCTCCTTCTCCTTCTTCACTGACCTTGGTGCACGCAAAGTTATTTCTCTCACATATTCTCACTCCTCTCTCCAGCTGCTGTTGCACAGCAGCTTTTCTGCCTTCTTAAATACATTACCACAAAGGAGCTGCCACCTTTGCTGATGGGCTGGGCCTTGGCCATAATGGGTCCATCTTGGAGCGAACTGACATTGGCTCTGTCAAACATAGCAAAAGCTTCTAGCAGCTTCTCACAGAAGTCCTCCCTGTAGCCCCCTTACTACTAAAACCTTGCTGTGCAAACCCAAGACAGGTGTGTGAGAGCTCTTGCAGTTAATACAGGGGCAGGCATTAGAGGGCTGCCTGCCTCAGCTGGGTCCTTGGGGCAGGGTATCTTCCACAGCTGATGAGACCTGAATGTCTCCCACCCCTCCTGGCACACTGCTCTCAGCACTGGCTGAGAGCAACAGAGCCAGAAACAGCCTGGTAGGAGAGTGGGAACACCATCAGTAACTGTGGTAGCAAGGTTAGACAGTGATGACTGGTACTCAAAGCAAACTGAAAATAAATGCAAACCAGCCCAGTCAAATGACCAGGTACTTAATTCCATCTTCCCTGTGCTCTCTAACATGGTAGCTGTGACTCCAACATTAGCTGCCACCTCCAAAGTGTTTCCCTTCATGTACAGTATCAGTAACAGTAAATTCAAACATCTCTATAGGAAGCAAAAAATTGAGAGTGATAAATCAAGCAAGACAGGTGATATTTTTCTGAAAGTAACACAGTGATCTACTCTATTTACAGCCAGACATAATAGCAAAAGAACAGTGTGTAAATCTTGCAAAAGGAGTCAAAGGTGGAAGGATGACTCTGGAAAGAAGAACATATCAAAAGAAAAGAGATCATTGGAGACTGTAATTATTTTTAGCTGATTTATCCATACATATTTTAGATATATCATTAATTAAAATGATACAATGTGTGATGGTAGGTCTTTTGTTCTGCAGCTGAGTTGTGAGGATATAGAAAGTCTGAATCTTTTTGGTGTAGAAAAACTGTAGAAAAATTAAAAGCATTCTTCAGAAAAGTCTCTAAGGATCACAAAGTTCAATGCATCATGGCCTAAATTCAAACTAATTTTAAGTGTTTGTATCACTATCTTTGTCTACTGGCTATAATCTAGATTGTACAAGATCTAAATTCATAGAGATGGAAATCCCCCTTAAAAGTCAATCAGACTCTTCAGTACATAAGAGTTACATATCAAAAATTTATTTAATAAAATAGAATGTCCATGAACACATCCTATCTCTCATTCACCTGATCACAGATGCAATGATTCATTTTTATATTGCATCAGTGAGCTATCACTTCTGGTTCCTAATTCTGGTTCTTCATCCAATTAATTTCATTTTTTAAAAAAAAGTTATGCAACCTATTCATGGTGTTATAAATGCAGAGACAGAACCAGAAAATAACTTTTATGATTTTATTGAAATGAGAACAAGCAAAACAAAAAAAGGTTCGGTACGCCAGGGAGTGGGGGGTTTTCTGCTCCGCACCGACAGACCGAGGACGCCCATGCCAAACCTACCACTCTTTATAGTCTTTCTGATACATATTCATAAGATGGGTGTGTTTTAGTCCTCACAAGCGCAGTGGAGTTTCTTGAACCTTCTCAGCTTTTCTGGAGTTGTTGCAGGGAGGGGGGGGGGGGGGATGTTGTTGGTTTTCACTCCTTTTCTCGCCAAAATGAGAGTCCTTCTGACAGGTGTTTTCCAGTACTTTTCCACATTTGCAGTAATTGTCCATATGAGTCTGTATTTACTTGATAAAAAATTCTCCAAACCATTTTAACGATAAAACTACAATAAATCTCTTTCAACTTATGTACATAGCAAAACATCAGCAGCACCCATGCTCCTCACATTAAAGTCATTATATTTTTAACATGAATCACCACTATATTCTTCACAATGGTTACCATGGGGAATGAAAGTACACAGTGTAACCTCAGCTCTGACTTTATCAGTACAAAATTATCAGTTTGGTTGTGTTTCAGCTATTTTACCAACAGTAACCATAACAAATGAAAATTAAGAGAACCAGTACATTTATATCACCATGATGTGTTATTCACCACTGAATGATATGGCAACCATGTGATTTCTTAGCATTTATTAGGATATTCTGTCACTATGAGAAAGAATTAATAATCCAAAACCACAAAAAACCTATATATATTCAGAACACTCTCATTCACTGTGTTAAGATTTTTTTAACCCTGTTTGTACCACATCTTTGCTTTGCAAAGAGAATGCTTTACTGCAAAAGAATTGTTCTTCACAGACAAGTGGATCCAAAATTTTCAGCCTTCACAGTGCTCAAAAGATGCTGTTATTTGATATGAGAGGATCCCTCCCATTTGTATTATATGATGGATGTTTGTCAAGTAGCATCAGGTGACTTGACTGAATTTCCCCTTTTTTGTAAAGACCAAATAGCTGCTGATGGGCACTTGTAATGCTGATCTATAGGTGCAGGTGAACTCTTAACATGTAGACACTGAACAGAATACCTTTAGGCATTTTTGGGTCTTAGTCTTGAAAAATGTACATTTACGTTCCATTAAGATAATTCAAAATTTGCTGAAGGGATTGTCTTCTGCTTTTGTAAATCCATTTTTAAGAGGATAGTCTTTGAAAGTTTGAAAACACAAGCAATTAAATGAGTAAAGGAAATTAAACTCTTGCAAAGAGGAAATAGAAAAGCTTATCAAGTACCTGTTAAATTCTGAGTACCAGACTTTTTTATGAACAGTCACAAAGAAATTACAAGCAACTAAGAGAGTCACTGAAAGTTATTTATATTTATACATAAAACGATTGGAAATGATATAGTACTGGATATACTCTGAACCAGTCTTTTCAGTCTGCAACCTAAGGCATATTCCAGAACTTCCTACTCCAAGAAGCAACTCATCCATAGGAAAACAGAATATCCTTCATAATGTAAATTTACGGTCATGGTGTTTCAGTGGTTTCCACCCTTCTCCTTTTAAATAGGAGCACCCTTCAGAAATCAGTTATGTAGGGCTGATGTGATTTCACACAGGAAAGTATTTCATGAGTGTCAAGATAAGAATTGCTACTACTAGCACTCATAAAGTGAGATCAGAGGACTCAGGATATCTTGCAATCTGTTTTGAATATACATTTTTTAAAATTTTTTGTCTGTTTCTCTTTTTAATTTACTATTTTGCTATTTTAAAAGAAGAGTTTGGGTCAAGTAATATTTCTCTTGATCCTTCTTTTATGAGGCAAAGAAATGTCTAACCATAGTGTTCTTTCTACATCTCTGGCTTTATTTTTAACATCATATTCTTTTTACCAGTACCTTGGATACAGACATGTCTTCTGACCTTCACAGCTTTTAGATGACAAAATCACTTTACATTTTCTGTCTCTGACAGAGTTAAACCTCATCCTCCTAAGGAGCAGAAATGAAAGTGTTCAAAGCAAAAAGAGTTGAATCATGCTAAAATAGTACTCGTAAAAATTGATTCTATAGCATATTGTAAAATTGCATGATCTTCTAAGTCACTGTGGGCCACCTTAATATTTCATACAGACAGACAGGTTAGAAAGTCAGATGATGAGTGAAAGGATTCAGTAAAACATGAAAGGGAAATTATTTAGATTTAAATATATATGTTCACAAGAAAAGAGGAGATATGTCACATCAGACAGTTCTTTATTTCTTGATAGACTTTTGAATGATGTCTTATTTCCTGAAGAAGCACCAAAACCACTAAAAAAAGCAGATTTTTAAATGGCTTAGCAGTAATTTGTGAAGACACAAGTACACTTCTTTGGGGGATAAAATGTGTGAATCTAAGTTAATTGATTTGGGTGAGTATCCATAGTATTCTGCTAACTTTACTGGACATTAAGTGAAGTTCAGAAAGTAGACGGTATTCATAAAAACACAAATAACAGTCTGAATAACTTCCAGCACTGTGGGAAAAAAAAAAAAGAAAAAAGAAAAAAAAAAGTAACGTAGGGAAAAGCACATGTGTTAAATTAATTCCCACATACAAAAGTAAAAGTCAGTTTGGGGCACTTTAAATCTCTTCCTGGAATTCTCCTTTCCATCCCAGTACTCATCTGTTGGTAGAATGAGCACAGTCTAATTTGCTTGTCAGGTTTAAAAAAACAAAACAAAAAAAAACAACAACAAAAAAAAAACCCACCAAAATCACAAGTAAAGAAGAAACAAATCTCCAAACCAGTGAGAGTCAAGAAGGAAAAATAATGTTGTTTCTTGCTCCAGATTGATCTTGCAATACCAGCAGCTTCAAAATATTTCTGTAAAGTTGTGTTAGCAACTTTCATTATTAAATGAGTAGCAGAAAGCATCTATGAAAAGTACAGCATTCTGCTACTGTATGGGTTACAAAATCAAATATGCATAACTTTCTGTCATCCTAAGGTGAAAGAAACCTACGAAGTGCTCTAATACTCTTAGTTCTTGACCAGCTTTAAAAATCAAAGGCAATGTTTGCACTTAAATATAAACAAGGGCAAGCCCTGCAGCAATGCATAAAACTACTTTGGTGTTTCTCAGCTTTGGGATTTTGACTCTGAAACTATCAGGGCTTTAATTGTTGACAACTGGATACTTTTTAACGTAAAATAAAAATCTCAGTCCTACATAGTTCATCTCAGTTTATGGATTGACTTTGTAGCCTTAATCAGCAAATGTTACCAATCTTTTTGCTGTAGTGCCTGCAGAAGTTGAAGTTGGAGGCTAGATAAACACATTGTTTTACACCACTTTATTTATGTTTCCATATGCTCCATATGCTTCCATACAGTTTTACAGCATTCATCCATTTCCCATCTGCTTATCTGAAAAGAAGAATCAAAAATACCAATACATACTAGACATACAAATCATTATTACTGACTTTAGCAGTCTTAAAAATGGTAACATTCAGGTGCATACAAATCATCTAATGCTTGTACAGAGAAGCAAACTCCTGCTAAACAGGATTTTTAAAGCGTTTTTCAGAACCAAGGCTTCAATAAGTTTCACTAGACATTTTGACATGAGTGCTAGGCTGTGTAATGGCTGCTAAACATTGGGAAGTCCATCTGATACAATACAGAAAATTACTTTCTACACACACAAATTAAAAGACCTACTTATTTTTATCAGTTAAAACAGACTATATGACTTAAAATATATGACACCTTGTAACAATTAGAAAAACTGATTCAAATGACAGATAATTGGTAGAGTGCACATACATGGGCTGAATTCCACCACTAGTCTTCAATGTTGTGGTATTTATTTCAATGGGTTCCTCTTAGACACCAAAGAAACCTCAAAGCCCAAACAAACAAACAAAAAAAAAACTACTCTTGAGCTAGGGCAATCTCTTTGTTGAATTTAATAAAAGGTTATTGAAAAATATCTCACAACTTATATGTTCTGTGGTGATTTGCAGAAAAAGACTCTACAACTTGAATAGAGTTATAAAGCAGGTATGTTTACTCCAGCGCTGGGGTGCAAGGGGATCTCTCCACAAAGCTTGCACACCCACCACACATTTTACCAAAAACTTATAGAGTGTGGATATCCATACTCATTGGATTACATAACACAAACATACATACGCATCAGTAAGGCTGGGTTAGTTAGAAAGGCTGATGTCAACAGTTTATATCATCTTTGCACCTGCGCATTGCCTCCTGGTGGTCATCTTCAGGGGTCTTTGGGATGAAGGCTCGTAGTCTTTCTCACTTTGTGTTTTCCCCGGAGCATGCACAGATTCTCTTGGGCAATTTCTTGAATAACAAGAGTGGTTTTCAGACGGTTTACTTTCTATCTTATCTAAGAGAACCAATAGAACTTCTACCGTTCGTATATGGCTATCTTTACTCATTACCAAAATTCCAACTAGTTAGAGCCACCTGTTACTCAAGGACAAAAGTATAATATTTTGCTGAACATTGTAATCCTTGGTAGATTTTCACAGTGAACTGCTTTGTTTTGATGAATGCAGTAGTCCTTGGTAAAATTCCACAGAACAGTCTGGGCAAGCAGGATTCTTAGCAATATTTAAAAAAATACTATAACTTGCTATAAGTAAGTAAATAAGTTGCTAAGCAGTTTTCTATAAGTAAATAAATCTCAAAACAAGCAATCATTTCTCTGTATCAGTACACATCCAAAATTTTTTGAGAATTAACTGATGGCTCATGTTAACCCCATCTAATAGTGCTTGGAGTTGACAGAAGGGAGATATATTGAAACAAATCAAAATATGTTTATGCTTATGATAATTATGAGCTGCTTCCTCTCCTTTTTGCTCTTGGAGTCAAGAGTAACTCAGAAAACTGAGTTCAAATAGGAATATTTTTCCCAAAACAAACTGATTTGACATCGGGGAAAAAAAAAAAATCTGTCTGAGTCCTTACCTTACCAAGATGCTGGCTGTCAGATCTCATTCATTCTTCAATCATGGGATTATATGGAAAACTGCTATCTATAAATTGACTAGGTATTTGAAAGTACCTGAATCTTCTAAATCTATCTATCTTCCTGGGAGTCCAATAATTTCACCCTTAGGCAAGAAAAAAATGTGATATTTTTTCCTCTCTGAATTTAAATATACATAGGCCAAAGTACACTTTAAAAATTATCCTCCTCCTGGGTTCATCTTTCTCATTTCCTCCTCACTGGGGGCTGAGGCATTAGGTCCTTTCTTCTCTAAATCAAAACGAAGTGTCTCGTACTGACTGAATTAAAGGCTCTGTAAAGGTACAAGGGGAAATCTACCGAGACTCAGAATGTTTGTTGTGAATATTTTTTCAGAAATTACAGCATATCACAGGCTGAAAGAAAATGTCATATTTGGGGGTGTCTTTAAAGCAAAGCATAACAAAAACCATCTTATTGCCTTCTCTCTCCTTCCCCCTGCAAACACTAGCAAAGTTTGACAAGGAAGTATCAGAGAATAGAAAGATTTCTTTATATAGGTAGACTGACAGGTCTGTCAACCCTATTCCCCCTCTTTGTCTCTTGTTATCAAATCAGCCATCTTGGAAGCTTTTTAGATTGTGTCTTGATACAGAAAGCTTCAACATGTTTCAACTTCAGGCGTATTTGAGAAGAGTCTTCTGGAATCAGACCCACCTCTCTCTCTGTTCTTCAGTTAAGCAGAGTCTGTTTTCACACCTTCACAAACAAAAAATTTCAGGTTTCACCCAGAAGGCTCAAGGTACTTAATGCTTTAATTTTACTTTTCAACAGTATTTTGAAATCCTGCACAGGGTTGGGGCACACATCTCTGAAGAGGAGTACTAAAAGCAGTCTCATGCTTTCAATTTTTTTTTTTTTTTTTTTTTTAAACAAAACATAGAAGATCACTTTAGAAGAATGGATAGCTCTGATTTATGAAAAAATATACATGTCAAAGCAGTATGTTTGACTTATTTTGATCAAATACTTTATGGAGAGCTCTAAGAAAGAAAGAAAGAAAGAAAGAAAGAAAGAAAGAAAGAAAGAAAGGCAATGTCTGAAATTAGCATGGGTGTATTTAGCTCAGCTTTATCTCCAGACTGGCAGCTAACTGTCTGTCAAAAGGTTTTAAGTAAAGTTCTTGATTGTAGGTCAGTCCTCAGTGCATAAATCACAGAAACAGCCACAGATAAGGCACATGATTGGCTATTATCCGGTTGAGAAGAGAAGGTAGACTAATGAATACTGAATCATTTTTTTATCCTCAGGGTGGACGCCCCTGTCAGGGCTGAGTCACTGTGAAAGCAGTATGCTGAAGTGATTTAAAATGCAGCAGCCTCTAGTACTGATGACAGATGGATGTAACTTGGGCATCATACATACTCATTTTTAGGCTTTCACAAGCCATGAGTACAAATACACAAGAAAATGAAGGATAAACTGTGATACAAGTCTCCTGTTCATGCATACTTTAGGAAAGTGTGAAGCGGAGAACTTTTCATAGCCATTTAAAATGACCACAGGGGACTGTCTTCTAGGGTAGTCAGAAGTGCATGTTTTATTCCAAGGTTTCTTTGTTGCTTTTCTTTTTTTTCCAGAAGATTGCAGAACTTCCTGGAATAAACTGTGTGTTACCTCTGCATAATGAAATTGCTGAAAATTTGTTCTGATGTGATCATCACCTTACCTAGTCAGCTTGAGGTGTTACAGCATCAGAACTGCAGATATGAAAAGCTTGAGGTACATTCTGATTTTGTCAGCTGCATTTTCAACAGACATACATGGTCTTGGTTGAGAGAGAGAAGATAAAAGGGTAACTTTAGAAGTACCTACCACTCTGAAGGAAACGATTGATTAAACGAATGTTATTAGAGTATAGGTGAGAAATTATGCAGTAGTTTCCAATTTGTCTGAAAGATACATCTTATGAGCTTGACTCTGACATGAATTATGATTTCTGTTTGTATAATACTAGCTTTTGGTATCAGCAGCTACTCATGAGCCTTGCAAGTAGGGGCTTGTGGTGAGCTCCCAGGGCCTTCCTGTGGCACTCGGTGACCAGCCTGGGACCAGCCGAGCAGAGGTGCTAGTTCACATTGCTGCCAGGAGGACTTTCATGAAGGTCCAACTTCTTGCCATCAAAAGTTGCCTTCTCCTGAGCCTTTGAAAAAGATGTAACTTTGCACAACCCTTTGATCTCTTTATGGTGAACCCTCAATAGTCAAGAAGTGCAAATAATGCCAACTAGGTGCAGTGCAGCCACAGAACATATCCTGTAAGAAATGCTGTTAATAAAAAAATGGGTAATGAAATTTCATATCATACATACATGAATTCTAGTCAAACCATAGTCTGTGGAAACCTAAATTGGAAAGCTGCTTGGAAAAGAAATCACATGCCAAAGGGTGACTGAATAGTCACTCGCAGAATAGCTTTATGAAAACAATAGCTCTAATGCTTGCATGCTGTTCTATGTCATTTAAAGCATTGCTGTTCATTGTAGAAAATGCAACTTTTAAGCTGACCTTCTGTTTTACTTTTGGGGAAGCTAATGCTTGTATTGCAAGGGGGAAGCTGGTTGGTTGTTTTTCATTATGGTACATGTCACAAATGAGAATGTCAGGAAGGTCTGAAATTTCATCTCATCCAAATCTATTAATGCTAATGTTCTTTTCATTATGATTTCATCAGGATTAATTAACAGAATCTGTGAATAATATGCTGCACATATTTGATATGCAAAACCAAATCAACTGTACAATTTATATTTCTTTACAGCTGATGCTTCACATATTGACAGTCAGGAGTATAGACTACATGCATTAGTCTACACCAGCTGTCCATGACTAGCAACTCATCTTCCTGAGCCATGATGTGCCCTGGATGACAGTGAATCCTGATGCTAGCAGACGACCCTGCTGGAATCAGAGATTTTGCAGTGGACAGACAGCCCAGAAAACATTAGCCTCATTTTCTTACAAGCTCAGAAGGTTTAGATTATGCTTGTATAGCTGTATCTTGACTATTGCATTTAAAAATAGTTCAGGATAAACTTATGGGCTATCCAATATTTGTTTTCAATGACCTGTCCAGTGGTGACTCTGAGACCCCTATAAGCTGCCTTACTGACAGGATTCATCAATAAATAGACACAGTAAATACAGGAGTCAGCTGATTATAATTCTCAGAAAAGTACTCATGTTCAGCAGAGAGAAATTTCTATTGATAGCAATGGTAGTGTCCAGTTAACCTCTCTATACATAAGTATCTGGTTTTTTTACAGAAGCCATTTTTTAAGTGATTTTGGGGTTTTCTTTTCTATTTTGTTGGTAGATCACAGAATAAAGATTTGAGGTCCTTTACACCTGTTTTAAAACATAACAAATCATCTTTATAGGCAAAAAGATCTTGATGTATTGTTAGATTTTGAGGAATAGAACCAAAATAGTGCAAATCTGTTTTCTGATTTCCCTGGGCTTGGCACTGGCTCCTGGACATTTACATCCTAATTTCTTCCACTCAGATGTGGTATTTGATTTGAGTGTTTGTGAAAGCTACCAATTTGACAGTCCTGCAGACCAAAGCTTTCCATTTATTCACCTGTTAAGTAAAAAGTTTGAGTTTCCCTCTCCAATTAAAGTGCCTCTACCCATGCTGACCAGACCACCTCGAGGGAGGAATCATTTAGATTCCAACCACACACTTTCCCCTGCCTTGCTCTTGCAAATGCCAGCAAGAAGCCGACTTGTGCCAGCTGTTGCATATTTCTAATGGGCACACTTGTCTATAGGGAATAAAGCGATCAGATAACTTCTAGAAGATAACAATTTCAGGTTACTACTAGTCTGGGCTGGATTTGGACTGATACTCTAGAAGGAAATTATTCTCACCCATTAGTACTCCAGATATGCTTTGGAGTTTCTGTGTGGGTCTAAGAAATATCTTAATGGAAGTGGATCTATTTTTATAATATATCTGCTAACAATTAAGTGGATTATCTGAATTTCAGGCTGTGTTAACTGCACTGTGATGAGGTTTATACTTAATGAATAAGGAAGGTAGATCATATTATAAATACAATACATGTATATTGCACCTAGTGCACATTTATCGAAACAGTGTCAGGTTTTGAAACAGCTTACATTAACTCTGCATCTGTGCTGTGAATCCAGGAAGAAGTTGAAGTTTGCTCAGCTAAATCCTTTTTCATGGTCTTGGCATCTGAGAAGGAGTTTGTCACTGATATGTTTACTTTTATCACCCTGTTTCGTATTTCTGAAAAGGACATAAATGCGAACAGATTGTTTCTAAAGTAACGGAAGAAGCAACGCAGAGAAAATAATGATGAGCATGTTCCAGTTGGATAGATTACGGGAGAAGTACAAAACCTCCAGGTTCTCATTTTCCCACAAGACAGTCAGTTCTGACACTTTAATATGGATGCATGGGTATGCCAAAGGGGGAGTAAGGAGGCATTTTGTTCCTATCTGTTGTTCCAGCTCAATGGCTTTAGTACCACACACATTACTGGCACCATGATGTAGCAGCTGAATGAAGAACCTCACCATTTTGGGGAGAAGGTGGAAGGGGATGTGGTGCATTCACCAGAAGCTGTGTTGAGCCTCTCATCTGTGCTGTTGCCACTCATTTAGGATGGAAAGGAGCTTGGCTACGACTTCAGTATGTTGTATGTCACTCTTGGTCCTTGGTGTGTGACCCACCGAGGAGGCTGAGCTTTACTGTTCCTGTTGCAGAGGTTTATGTTTCTGAACTATTGATTTCTCTAGAGTTTTCCACTACTTTGAGTGCCCTGAAAAGCCACTATAAATTTTTTTGCTAGTAGAGAAAGTATGAGTGCTGCTAACGCGGGCTTTGGAAAAGCGTAGAGAAGGCAACTGGGGCAAATGCTCTCAGGAGCAAGGGGGATATATGCACTATGTAGCAGAAGCCTTGGCAACAGCTGGCAATTGCTGCTAATGGCATCATATATATTGACTAGTCTGCAAGTTTAATCCAGACAGCTTTGTGGAACAATAGACCTTATTTTATTGAATCTGAACTGTGAACCTGGAAAAGAACTCACAGTAGATGAGACAGAAAAGCAAAATGCCTCTATGCCTTTCTCTGTTTCAGTTTCATTCCTTCCTTCCTCAGCTGTTTGGGGTGGGTGTTATTTGCTTCATGTGGTGTGTTTTTAAAGGACTGGTTAAATCCTCTGAGTTTTACTTTGGTGAGTTTTTTTCTTCCACACCTTGTTCCTTTTCTGTCATTTCTTCTGTCTAAGACAACCAGCCTTAAGCCCTTGAAAAATAAATTCCAGCTGCTCTTGACAAACAACCCCCTGTTCTGCTTTGCCAGATGACTGACTGATCAGTTACCGGTACCCTTGGCCAGGCTGTCTCTTCTGCAGAGCTGCCAGTTACTTCATCCAATGGTGCTTCCAAGTGAATGAGTGATCACCAGGGACTTGTGGCCTTCTCTTATTAGCCCTGTATTACTTTCTACTTCTACATAGATGAAGATACCCAGATAGACAAAACCTTCAATCAATTTACCGTTTGGAGTCTGACACACACAATGAGAGTCTGCAGTATTAAAGAAAACTCACAGGAGTTGAAACAGATTTCTCAGCTCATTATAGGACTAGATATTTGCACTTGGCTAGCACATGCTAGGCTGTTCTTATATCCAAGTCTCTCAGCTGGAACCTATCTATTTTTTTCTCATGTTAAGGCCTCCAGATTTATTATGGTGGTATTTTAGCCTGCTAGTAGACTGAAAGCAGTACGAGATATATTCATCACATGCAGGAGGGAAATTCTGTATATTGTAAGGATGCCACCAGTTATTTTCTTCCTACCAGGCAGGAAGAACTAGACTTGCCAATTCCCTGATGTGCAGTGCTTTTCGGAGAATTTTGAATTTTAAACTTCAAACTTTAGACTAACAGGTCAGGTCAAAAAACTGACTAATACCCAGCTGTATCCCAAGACTAGTCTTCAATCTGTGGAAGGGAAATTTTCACCGTGGAAATATTTTTTTCTCTGTTTTGTTAGATAGTTGCACTGTGCACTAAACACACTGTGCCTTTTGCTCCTTGCACTTTCCGGGAGCATGCATTGAGGAGTTCAGGCAACTATTTAAATCAAGTGAATTTTGGTTGAAAGTCTAGTCCCAGATGAGTCACTCCCACACAAGAAGGGAAATGAGACAAGAAATAAAGAGAACCTGGCTTTGGCAAAATTCTAGTCGCTACGTCACTTTCATAGATAGAGTTTGCCAGGAGGCCAACATACAAAATGAAGCCTAGACAAGAACTTGGCCATATCTTGTACCAGTGAGCTGTACCTCTGAGTTGTGTTTTGATGCTCTTTCCCTTTAGCTTTCCTTTTTTATGCTGTGAAGACCCTACGGACCAAGGCAAATATCTTAGATAGAGAAGCAGACCAATCCATAGGAAATACCCCAGAAAACATTATGAGGTTATGTTTAGGATATTTGTAGCTAGACTAGACAACATGTTAATGAACACTGTGAGGGTCTTGTTTGGGGCAGGCATTTCTAAATATGCTTAGAAGATTGAGAAGCTTTGGGTGGTCAACCCAAATCATTTTGTGGACTATTACATCCCATTGACCAGTTTAGCATTTCTGGATTCTGTTACAGTGCATATGTCACTTATATCCACCTACATCCACCATGACCCTCAAAGCAGGTGGCAACTCACTAAAAAAATCAGCAGGCAGTATGGCACCCTTTGGTTTATTTACAGCTCAGCTTCTAATTTTGAAAAAAAAAAAAAAAAAAAGGCTTCTCAGCATGCATCAGTGAGAGATTAATCTTGTATCCCTCTCAAAAATAATTGTTCATAGTTCTCCTTGTTTGTCAGGAACCCTACTTTCATTCTCAGCAAGTAGCCTCCTGTTATGTGGATAATGTGCAGATGGTCATTCTTTCACCTTTAGATCCTATGATGGACAGATTTGTTAACTGGCAGTCCTTCTCAACATGCAAAGCATTCTGCCAAAGACATTAATTTCTTGAAAGAAATTAACAGAGTGGATCTATTTGCATAGATTCTTAGTTTTACTGTCCCCAGCCATCTCGGGGTTACAACACAGAAACCTAATGGAAAGCTAAAGCCATTTTATATCTTTATTTCTGCCAGGCATGTGCAACTGAAGGTCAGGTATTGTAATTTTTAATTTTACAACTATAAACACTGAGTTTGGAAAAGGATAACTTGTTTATTTCTCTTTTGATAAAGCATGGATAAATATATTCATGACACTAAAACATTTGCATTATTAAAGCATTTGAATGAACTTGAACAAATTGCTAATCTGAAAAGATTATCATTATTTTTGTCCAGACATGAATAAACAACTTTTTTTTCAGCATCTGTAAGCTTAGATGGTCCATTTGCCCTTGTGTACTTGTAAATTCATATATCAATTGAGTCACCTGGATCAAAGCCATGTTTTAATAAGGCTTAGAAGAAAAAAAATATATTTAGATGAAATATATCCGCTTTCTCTATGGGAACTACAAAAATAATCATAACTGATTTTACTTCTTTCAAAAAAAAAAAAAAAAAGCTGACCCTTCATTTGTTTGGACAAACTGAAATGGTTGTTAACCATCTTCAGTGACCTTTCTCTTAGCTGACAGTTGGTTTGTGACAGATGAAGCTGAGTAATCGGCCGACTGTGGTAAAAACAAAAGCCATGTACCTAATGCAGTCTGGTTTTGAACTATCATTTGTGATACATCTGGATTTGTTATGAAAACTTCAGCATTTTGAATATTTCTGCCTTTCTGTACAGACATTGAAAAATTGTTCAAGCCTATTTCTTCTTAGGAAATGTATGTTTCAATTCTGAATTTACAGAGCTGGATTTAATAACATGCTCATTTGCCATTTTCATAGAAACTTCCCTTTTCCGCGGTAGCTTTGGGAATTCCAAATACCTCCAGTGTTAAGCATTTCCCCTAGAATGAGTAGTAGCAAACATTTGAAGGAGCTGACATGAAAATGTCCAACTTTCACTTGAGATGGTGTCTTTGTTGTTGAAACAAAGAGAGACAAGAAACACTAGTTGGAACATGGGAAATTATGACTAGATGCTAGGAACAAAAAAAAATCAGAGAGTGATCAAACACTGGAACAGCTTGTCCAGTGATGTTTCATGATTTTCACCCTTGGAGATATTCAAAACTCAACAGAATATGTCCTTGAGCAAGTTGACATAAGTTGTCCCTGCTTTTGGAGTAGCAACAGGAGCAGAACTAGGTGACCTCTAGAAGTCCCTTCCAACTTGAATTATTCTATAATTCAGAGCCTGTCATATGAAAGATGACAGCAAAGTATTGTCTACATTCATTGCCAGTTCTCAGATTTTAGATTCAAGATATTATTATCTTTGCGGGTATATAAATTGACTTGAATTCTCCAGCAAAAATATGCCACTACTTCTATGTCACAGACCTACAACCTTGGAAAACTGTTCTTCATCTAGCAGGTTCTTGTTCTAGCAGGAACAATCCTGACTAGGTTTGTGAGTTTTGTCTTGGTGGGATATTAGGATTAGATTTTGCCTGAAAACAGAAAAGCGAAGTGAAATATTCTCCCTTAAGTTTCTTCTGAATGCATAACCAGAAGTATGTTTCATATATAATGTATGAAATTAAATTACTGTTAATTACTGTTAACTGATTTGAAAATTAAGGGGGCTTTGGAAGTCAAAGCAGTGATAATGAAACAACTGTTCATGCCTTTCTGTGATGTGCAGTGAAAGAATCAAAAGTGGTCTGGGGGAGATAGATGCTTACCATGTTACGCAACTGGTGGGTGGTGCCTGCTGCAGGCAATAGTGAAAATGCCTCAGCAATTGAACAAGCAAACATAGATTAATATCTCATTTGAAACACAATTTAAAATATTTTTTTTATTGTTTTCCTTCTCTGCTGTCTTTTAAAGTTGTTGAGCATGTTGGAAACATTCAATTTGGTATACTTCCTTGAATAAGGAAATTGATAAGGATAGTATGGGTGAAGGAATGAGAAACATAGCCATCAACATTTATCTGATCTCCCAGTTTTACTTGGTTAACAAAGTTCCCTTTAGAACAGACGGAATGAAGAAAACCCATGAACTCTGTCTGACTGTACTGACAAATATTTTTTTATTGCTATATCTGCCTTTCTTTCTGACCATACATTCTATAAAACCAAAGGTTATAGATAATACAGTAGCTGAAGGCCTCCTGATCCATGGTTTAATGGTACTAAAGATCAAGACTTCCCATCTTCCCACACATTTTTTAAAAGAAGACATGGAGTTCTTGGAGCTTCTAAGAAGAGAATAAAATAAAAGAATTTCAGCTTCTGGGCAGCAGCACCACACATATTGTTACTAGTTTAACCAGTTTCAGGAATGCCTAGTGAGCATGGATTAGTAGACCAAATATACATGACAACTAATGACTGCTATCATTCTTTCATGAAAGTCAGCACTATCACAGACAAATCAAAGAGAACTAGAACTAATGCACAGAAATACTTTGCAGGAAGAAGAGATCCAGATTGCTAGGACTGTCAAATTTCCAACAGGCAAAAGTGGAGCAGTAGAAAGGACGGGGCACGGTACTCCTGTGTAGTGGCAGGCTACGATCCTTGTCTCCCATTTATACTTTCCGAGATGTTTCCCACTCAGGGATGAGACACAGGAGCCTGCTATAAGAAAAACACTTGTTCTGACCTTATCCATATAGCATAACATGGAAGAAAAAGAGAATTTCAAGCAGCCTGGATCATCAGAAAATCATGCCTTTCATGGGGGTAAACCAATAATCTGCAAATTATCCCTGCATCCAAATTTGACTATTAGTGAGAAAGAGATGACGTGGCAGAATAACACTTTCTATGCTACTGATCATGTAAATAAAATTCTGGCCAGTGTTTGTCTAAACCAATAGCTAACATCGGCCATCACAATAGTTGGTTGATTGGAGAAGAGTAGTGTTGTACTGTGCCTTATTGCCTCCAACTTCTTGCCTTCTTTCTTTTCTAACCCAAGACTGCTACTTCTCAGCTCTTTCCCATGGTGCAAACACAGATCAGGATTTTCTTGTTAGCTTAAATGTTTCATCTGAATTGTGCCAGTGAGATCTTTCACAGGGGTTAAGAAGGACAAAAGTAATGAAGAAATTTTAAAAAAAAGAAGTATATAGGTATTATAATTTGTCTTGGATATAGCTATAGTTAAGATTAGTTAAGATCTTCCACCAGATGAGTGTTCTGTAGGCCCATTGAAAGCATATAAAGATGATGCAGCATAAAGATGATTTGCTCCTACATATCCGAGAAATTCCAAGTCTTCCCTGGTCATCTTTTTATCTGGAAGATGCTGGAAAGGTTGGAAGATGCTGAAGATCAGTACCTAGCCATTTCCGTTCATGTTTCTTCTTAGCAATGGAAAGACTAAGCAAAATTATCATGATTATGCAAAACGAGGCGCAGAGCAAGTATCCCACATATCAAAATAGTGGCAGTATATAAGCCATTACTAGTTTACTTTGAAAACAAGTAATGATTTTTTCATATTGTAGACTTAACACAGTTCCTAATTTAAGAAATTTGACTTAAACTATCATGGTAATAGGAGTTATTTCACTGAGGAACAAAATCAAGGGATGAGCTAGCAGGGTCCTGCAGCTCCTGAGCTAACAGCTCTGGTTCTGTTTGCAGTTTTGATAGCAGGCTAAAATACAGCAGTGGATCTGTGAACCTTGCTGTTCAAAAGTTAATCTGAATACATTTTCCAGTTTGGTTACCTCTTAGTTTTTAAAATTTTTGTACTGAGTTTACTTTACACTGTTTAATACTAGCAATAGTAATTTATAAAATATACAATTCCTTGTTTATTTTTTCTGACTCAATTATCTCCTGGCTGAGTTCCTGTGTTTCTTGCTTTTCATTATATGACTCAGTCTTACAAAGGCAATTGTTCCACTAGGAAGATAAGGTGAAAAGGCAACTGAACTAATACAATGTGTCATCAAAATAAAATGTGGTACAATTTTAGTTTATTGTTACTGAGGGAATTCTATTTCAGTATCTTTCCCTCTGTGCCCAAAAGTAAGATAAACTAGTGAGCATTGATACTTCTGCTCAGAAGTTTTCAGTTATATAACATACTGGCATATATGTGTTGTTTATACAAGACAAAACCAAAATTTACTCCCTGTAGACGAAAGACCATTAGCCTTTAAACTTTCATTACTTCTAGATTCATGATATCCTGAAGATAAAAACTTATTTTCCAAGAAAAAAAGCCTTGAGTCTCTAGCAAAAGATGCACAGTATAGAAATTTTTTAATTTGCCTCTGTTGAAGCTTTAATATGCTTTTGGTGCTGCTATGTGGAATTAAGTATACTTCTTGAAGCTTTGTAATGGTCAATTAACTTGGGTGATAAACAGAAAAAAACATCTCTTTGTGGAAGTAGTACTCAGTAGTTACTCCTGTTACTACAGATCTATTCTGTGTAGCTGCCAGAGACCACAATTAGGGTTTGAGGGTCTGTTGCTTTTGACTGTAAAGTTACAATCTTTCTGCCACAAACTCAATACCTGAGCTGAGATAAACTGAATTAGTAAGTGTAAGTAATCATAGGAAACAGGAGACAAGTGTGAGGTAAACTAAAGTGCTTTCTTTTACCAATCTTTTGACAACTTTTCTCAGACTTTCCATAAAATGTCTACAAAGCCAAAAGCCAAAAATCAAATTAATTGGACTCAAATCCAGAAAGTATACTTTGATTTCTGCAATGAGGAATGTTTTTCAAGATTCAGTATTGGCTCCACAGTTTTCTGGAGTCAAGCAGAAACGATCAAACGATCTCTCACTCTTTTTTTTTTTTTTTACTGTTTATTTTTTAAACTAGGTATCTTATAGAAACACAAACTCATGAGGAAAACATAATTTCATGAAACACCACTCACTGAACAGAGACCTGGATCTCAAAAGACTTAATAGATGTTGTATTAGATGAGAAGGGAGAGAACTGTCATCTAAGCAAAGTAATCAAAAGATAAAGTAAGTAGTTATCAAAGAAGAAATACTTTATTGTTCATTATTTTCACAGAGGCTGCTTCAGCCAATTGTCATAAAGCTTTTTCAGTATTGAATTTTATGTTGGCAACTTAAAGCACTGCAAACCTTGAAAAAATCCCTATGCAGGACTAACTTCCATGCTCACTATGCACTCAGCCATCATGACAGAGATAAGAAACTGACTGATTCTCCCCCGATGATGGGTCCAGTTCTGTTACATTCAGATCAGCATAAATTTAGAATGGTTCAGTTGAAGGTAAAGAAGTTATTTTAAATTGATACTGAAGTCATTCAGAGCAAGCCCTTATTCAAATAGGGCATACATAATGCCATGTATTGAATACAGACATAAATGCAGGGCTTCACTCACTGAGCAGTGAATAAAAATAAGTATGTAATATATTGGTTAACTAACAACTACTTAGATTTGTTTAATATTCTGTCCATTGATAAATAACGTTTGCACTGGCAGCAACTGTACTCCTTGCTGTCTTGCTCTGTGTTGCTGTGATGATTATTATTTCCAAGCAAGAGTCAGTCTTTTTCCCTCATTGAAGAGATACCATCCACCATATGAGTTGTGGATTTTATCTGAAGCATACTGAAGTCCATTGGAAAAACTCCTGTGGCCTTCAGTGAACTTTTAGATCCATCTCTGAACAGAACAGGGTTCTTGTGGAAAATAATGGCATGTGACCTTGTAATTATGTCTGAATATATAATGCCTGTGCATAGGGGCCTATTTGAAGGAATCAAAAAATGTCAGAATGGCTGAAGGTGGAAGAGACCCCTGGAGATCAACCCCTCCTGTCAGAGAAGGGTCAATTAGAGCATGTTTCCCCAGGGCCATGTTAGAGCATAACTCTATTTCTTTTGTTTTAAATGACCGACTTTCCCAATTTAATGTTCTCTTATATAAAACTCTGTACTACATTTTAATCTGTAATTAGGGGATCATTTGCCAGTCTTCTGTGACCTCTTATCAAGAGAGTGGATCCTGTTGTGCATTTTACCTTTAGTATTATAAATGTTTTTTAACTGAACAGGGCATCAGGATTTGGAGTTTTAATGTAATCTTGGAAATTATTGTAATGTGCTAAACTAATTTTGACCTTTTCAAGGTTTTGATTACAAAGCACTCCACTTCTTTAGCCTGAGTCAGTGAGACTGCAATCAATGGAGAAAAGAAATAAACAGAACTAATGTAAAATTGATATCTTTTGGAAGGATAGGTAGAAAGATACCTTCAAAAATTGTCAAAAGGACTACCAGAAACATAACACTCTGAGCCGCTTTTCTGTCAGATATCACTGTTGAGCCTCAACAAGTGGGATACGGAATACCCACCTAGGTTTCTATACAGATAACGCTCAAGTCTTGTCCCACTGACTTTAATGGAATTGTTCCCACAAATTGTTGTGTCCATAACCATTTGCAGAACTGCTCCACTGAATCTTTTCACAATTTCCCTGGATGGTTATTAGTTGGCGTCCTGCAACATGCATGATCTTGTGAAACTACTTATTTTTTTAGATTAAGAGCTGGGCAATTAGCTGAGAATAAGACCTATTACAAGTGATTGATTGATATTGCCTATGTGTACCTGATACTGATTGTTGATGAGAGTTATATTTTAATTAAAATTACAGCTTTTCTTACTACATATTACTAGTTTAATATAAATTAGGATAGCCTTCATGCTGTTACTTCTGGCCATTGCAAAGCCAGAAACACATGGAGTATGGGGCTGGAAAGAGAGGAAATCTCCAGGGTTACTGCCAGTTCAATAGAGGCATTTTCCTTGGATCAGGGAAATAGGGGGTACAAATCAAGCTAGGATTTTAAGGTTAGTTTTAATCTTAGTCCTCATCTCCCATTTCCTTATAAAGAGATAGAGTAACATTTGCTCCATGGGTGGTATTTTCTTTCTTCTATTCTTTTATTCTGATGAAGTCCCTATTTTGAGCACATTGTAAATTTGCACAAACTTCAAAGTGACTGCAGTGTTTTCTATGTGTAAATTATATTCTCATATGCTAGAATTAAAACTTTAAACTTGTATTACTTTTTAGTGTCTAATAAGTATTTTATTGAATGAAAATTTAATGTATGTTTTCAAAAAATAAAATAAATTCTTAAGACCAGAATATATCAGTCTGAACTGTTTAAAGTGAAAAAGTATCTACATTTTAGAAGGAGAGCTCATGAAACTGTTGTCCAGTTCCAGGTAATTTGGGTCTCATACATTACTGAAACATTTCTGAATCTCTTAGATTACTGAAACTTTTGTGGTGGGAAGAATAAACACAGCAGCAAAGAACAGTGACTGACAGTGACCTGAAAGTGGTGAGGGACAAAGTCTGTCTGATCTTATTTGAAATGATGTTTCAGACACTGAGACGGCTCTGTTATCAATCAGTGACCTTGTTAGCAATCTCAGTAGGCCGACTAATTAATGATGATGCTTTGCATAGATTTGAGGGATAAGTAGAAAACAGATATAACATAATTAAACTATTGTAAAGTCTAAGTTTTGAACCATTATTCTAAAATAGTTGGTGGATATGCATGTTTAATCAAAGCTAATAGATATGTATGGATTTACTTTGCATCACTTAATTTTTGGAGCACAATTCCAAATACTTCTCTGTTAGATGCTGCTTTTGGATCTATGTGCTGTGAATTAAGTGGTGAGCAGGATTTGCTACAGCCTTTAACTTACAGGCCAGAATGGGAACAAACTTGCCTAGCTGGGCTTTCCCAGTCCATACTTCACTGTGTGCCACCACAGTGGCTTCAGGCCTCAGCATCTAGGCAAGTGTGAAGTACAATGCTTGGAGGCCATTCCCTTGACAGGGGTTAGGGATACATAATTACTGGTGTGAGGAGTATCATAATGACTCAGGATGTTGCTGCTTAGCATTTGACAGCAGGTCAATATTCTTACCTTAGCAGACACTATGTTACATTTAGCTCTGACTGTTTTCAAGTTTTCACATGTTGTGTGTTGAGCTGTGGGATTAAATTAGTTATATTGAGTAGAAGTTTACAAAATTACTTGCATATTTCAAAAGTATATAGGTTTTGCAGTTTGCACATCCACAAAATGGAAGCCATATCAGTTTTTAGGAAAAATAATGTGCATTTAAAACAAATACTATCTCCAAAAGAAATACCATCTCCAAATATATATATTAAAACAACACCTGCCCAAGGTACAGCAAGGAGTACAGCACAGACTGTGTTGGTGTTCCTGACCCAAATGAGTCTTCAGGGGCTTCATTATATTATGACAAACACTAAGTTTATCAGTGTGATGGTATCTTGCCTGATGGCACAGAGATAATTAAATGTAAATTTTTAGGGAGAGCAGTCAGGAGAAAATAAAAAAGGAAAAAAAAACCAAAACAAAACCAAAAAACAAACCTAAACCATTAAGCTCCTTAGCAAGGGAGGCACTGTTAACTGGCTAATATCCCTACCTGGCTCCTTCTAAGGTAGAGAGGTTTAATCTTTTCAGTCCTAAGGCTAGGATCAAGGATTCTGAACAACTGACCTAGAAAACACCAAGGAAGCTGAAGTGGTTGTTTGCAATTGCTTGAAGGGAATCTCAGATATACAAACATCCAGCAAGTGCTGCAAGAAGACCACTCTCTTATCCCCTGAGTCCCTGGGAGGACTGAAACCCATCAAAACTTGCAAAGAAGGATGCAAATTCAGGCAAAAGATGATAAAACTGGCTTGTGGCTCCCGCATGAGCAAATATTATTTGTTTTTATCTAAATAGATGAGAAAGTCCCAAATTGTGTCCACCAAAGAACACAATAGAGATAACAGGAAATGTCATTTATGGTAGTAACCATAGTGACTTTTTGATTAATCCAGTGCCTTTTGAAGTTTGAAGATGAATATAGCAGTTAGTTCTTTCACAGCCCCTTGATTGTTCTAGCTGCTCTGCAATCTAGTCCCTTTAAGCTTTTCTATTATGCTCTGTGTGCAGAGCTCTCAGACTAAAATACTGGCTTCCGAGCAATTCATGGATGAGGAAAGTGGTACACACAGTCAATATGTACTTATAAAAATCTGCCCATGTTTCGCCACAATTCTGGGACATACTGTACCCAAGCAAAGTTTTCCAACATGTATTCAATCTTAAAAATGTTACCTGTATTGGACAAAGGGATTATGATAAAACTCAGAAAAACCTCCACATGCCCCTGATGTTTTATAATGATTTTTATCAAGTAATCCAGAGCTGTAGGCAACCCATCAACGAATTAACAATGTGACAAGCCTAGAGATTACTCCAGAGTTGCCAGAGGAATCTGCTAAGGAGCCAAATGTCACTAGGAATGTTTCTGTCACTACAAACCTGCTGGGTCCTGTGGCTCCCGCCAAACAAGGGAAGGAATAGGATAATGTATCATTCTTACTTTTCTGTGGCTAGCAGTCTCTACATCAATCCACTGCAATTCTATTGCCATTTGAAATAAATATTTCTATGTCTCTGCATTTCTTTTTTTCCAAGTTAAAACATGTGTATGTGTGTAAGCGAGTGAAGCTTAAAAATGTGGTTTATTATTGACCACTACTGCTGTATATTCTTAGCTTTCAGGCCAGGTTGGATGGGGCTTTGAGCAACCTGGTCTAGTGGAACGTATCCTCATAGGGGGGTTGAAACTAGATGATCTTTAAGGTGTCTTCCAACCCAAACCATTCTATGATCGATTCTATGAAATAAAACTTTCTATTCTGCATATATTCAGATCTCATGGCTTAGTCACTCTGGTTGTCTGTGAGGATGACATAAGAAGACCTTGGAGCCTATATATAGAAAGCTCTACTACAACTTGTTGACATTCAGAAATGTCCAAATCAGAGTCTTGGTCTCCAAAGAATGTCCGTTTCATTCACTGTCTGGGTTTTAATCAGTCACAAGGCAACATGAGTAAATTTTGGAAGGCATTGAACTCTTTTTGATCAATGATGCCTCCTTCCCATGTAGTAATATTCATTCCCTGGGCAGTAATATTCTGTTTATCCTTATATTTTTAATGGTTACACTTCACTCTGGTATTGTAGATAAGTGTAACTTGAGCTTCATTCACCTGGAAAGCAGGCCAGTCCTAAACATCGGTTCAGAGAAAGGCCTAGGCTGATATATCAATATACTGCTTAATAGCTCAAGCTTGCCTTCAGACCTTAGAAAGCTTCTAATGAACACATGGGTTAGACTCAGCGGATGATGCAACAGAGATTTCTACACAACCAATTAAACACAGGTTGAAGCCCATTCTGAATAGAAGATACTTTTCTACCTCCCCACACGTTTTCCTTCAGAGATTCTGGTCAGGATCAGGCTGAGGACTGCCACTCTTCTGTTCTGTAAGAAACCAGATGTGCTGGGTGAGCTAGCACAGCTTCTGAGCAAGATTTGACCTCTTGCTAGATGAAAACAACATTGCAGGACATAGCTACTCCTTTTTGCCTCAATCTCTCTCACTAACATGATGTTCAGTTGCTCCATATGTAGTTTAACACTGTGACATATGTAAATAAATGTCTTCAAAAGGGAATGCTCAAATTTCTCAGTTCTGCCACTTCAAATATTATGATGTTGTGTTTTTCCTCCTCTGCCACATGCAGACTTTGCCTAATCATAGTCTAATATTTACCACGCAAGATATACTTTGTACTTCCTCAACTATGGATTTAGCTAGAGAAACTGTAAACACTGTTAGACGTATTCCCATAAACTGCAAAACTGAACAGAAGCAACATTTTCATTATTGTTACTTTTATTTTTGTGCAGTAAACGTGTTTTTATATCTACAGCACAAAAGGAAAGGATAAGAGTACAAAGAAATTGGGGCAAATAGAATATTTGTCAGTCTGAGTTTTTATTTCTAATCTATTGACAGATCCTGCCCATTTGAACTCAGTGTCTTATGACCCAGTGGAAGATGGACTGTTATCAGGAAATGACCTATGATACCAGATCATCAGACTCTGTTTTCCCAAGTCTCTAGAAACAGAAAGTGAGATACTTCCAAATGGCAACTGGGCCTTAAACCTAGGCCTTTGAGCTTAGGTTGATTACAGAAAATTATCTTAGGATGCCACAGGAGCTCTTCCTTCACTTCCAGAGAAAGAATATGTCCTTCCCAGCATGGATCTGTAAGTTTGTCATCTTTGTTTCTTTGAGGGATTTCTACTTACAGTATTTTTATCAAGAAGGAAAGGATGGAGTGACCAGCAAAGGTGCTGGCCAGTGATGTGAATGTATAAAGAAAATGAGATAGAAATCTGAATTTCATATAGGAACACAAGGGTTTCTCATATTATATGAAAGCCCATCCATTGTTCTCCTGCATCTTTCAGATGTGCATGGTGATTTTTAAAAGGTTGGTACACTGGTAACTTTTGTTGTGAAAATTTATAGTTTGTCACTTGTGAAGTCAAATTGCTGGAGGACATCAAATCCAGGACATCAGCCTTTTTCCCTTCTTGCACCTTTCCTCTAAATCCTTTTTTCCACCACTGGGATGTGGTCATTTGTCTTGATCATTGCTGGAGTTAGAGCAAATTCACTCCACTGTATTCCTGCAGCTGTTTCACGTTTTTCTACTTCAAATGCAAGCTGCCAATCCTGTGGTTTTTTCCTTTTTCTGCTGCCCACTGCCACTAAAATACAAAGTGACTAAATTTGAAGGGCTGTGATACTTAAAAGGTGGGGAAAGGATTTGTGGTGCCTAGAGAGCTTTTTTTCCTACTTCTATAGCATCTGTTGTCTGCCTTTAAGGTTTTTAGTACTGTGGTTATCCGGGACTGAGGCATCAGCATCTGTAGCCCCTTTCCTGCCTCTTTCTGTCAGTTCTCTGTTGAAGAAAACACAGAGATTTATTTATGCTAGATTAGCAAGAAAATCCTTTCAAATTTAAAAGAAAGAAATTCAAGATCTGCATGAGCTTTAGCTGAGAGTTAACACAGAATAGAATATGACCTTAATATTTTTCTTTCAAAGTAAACATAGATATTTTCAAATAAAGGATAAAAGCCAGTAATTCTGACTAATCTTTTTTCTTAACTGATGTAATTTCAGTTGGCCTCATATGGAGGGAAATATTGAGCAAAAATAGGTGGGATAAATATAGATGCAGCAGCAGAAATTAATAATTTGATTTACCATAAATATTCTTTATCAAGTTTTTCATGCTCTTTGTTTCAGGTTTCAGGTATTTCATATTTCACATCCCTCATATCAATGATTTTAGAGAACTTTTTTTTTTTTTTCCCTAAGAGATGCTATCGATATTCTATATGCTATTAAACATATGTTGTTTAATACTCACTAGAATATTTTTGGACCAGTTAAGCGTCAGTCAAATCCTTTTATCATAAAAGTCTATTCTGGAAAGATCACTTTATTCTAAAGTTACTAAAATGAAAGCAAGAACCCTTGCGCATTAGATTCTTTTTTTTCCAAAAGATTTCCATTTTCTTCTCCAGACCTGCCACTTTACTTGCTAGTTGTATTATGAAAAGCTGTGCTTATAGCAGACCTATTGTAGAGTGAAAAGAGAAAATGCTTTGCTACAAGGCAGTAGCTAATTCACTATTCTTCAGGGACTGATATTCATCTATCCTTCAATAAAAGCTAATGGTTAAATAGACCCAATGCACTCAGCTAATCTAAGAAGAAGCTGATGGCTGGGGGTTGGGATTCAAAGTTCATACTGAAGTGCTGTTCCCGAAGACAAAGATATTCTTACATTTGCCTTAGAAAAAGATGACAATGCTACAAAAAAATATCAGATGGCTTTCATTCTCCACTACACAGTTTCATGAAAAAGTACCTACTGCATCTGAAAAGTTATCTTTTATTAATTTTTAAACATGCATTACTTTTATAATTTTTTCTTTCTAAAGGATGTGAATATTTAAACAAAAAGATTACATTTTAAATAACCTTCTGTCTAGTCTTTTGCTACTTGAATTCTAACATCCTTAAGAAGATACAATGATTTTATTTCATGAAAAGCAATTTTTGCAAAGCACTCCCAGAAGGAGGGGAGATGACAACACCACATTTCCCTCTGTATAACTACTATTCCAGTTAAAGGTACTGCTGTGCTGTGCATATCAAACAGTTCAGTGTAAGAAGGAAAGCTCACTTGAGAAATCAACAACAAAAAACAAAAGCCCACAACCAATGCAACAGACTACACAAGGGCAGAGCAAATTTTTGTAAGCAAGGTTATGATTTAAAATAAAATATATAGCAAATCACATGGCTTCTAGACAGTTGCTGCAACTGTGTATGACTGCAGATATATCATGGATTCTTTTAATAGATAACCTGAAAGTATTCTCTCTGTGCTGCAGGACATTTAACCTAACCATACTGTGAATGAGCCTGAAAACAAAATGCCCTGAATATATGGATGATGTATTTAACTGCAGGACTCTTGGTCACAAAAGATCTAATTCTGGTGCCCCCCAAAACAGTGGCAAAGATCTCCCTGACTTCACAAGAAAGAGGATGGAACAGTAGTTAGGAACATAGCTGAACCTGGTGACTTGTGTCCTTATTTCAGGTCCTTCTCATAGTGCAGTCGATGAAATTGCATATACTGTAACAAAATGTCACACCTCTGCACACTAACTGATCACTGGGAGAACAGCTGTGTTTTCTCAGAAACACAGGGCCAAGAATGGATATATGCCTTGTGAGAGGGCTTGGAGATTTGTGTCTTTCCACAAACTCAATATTGGCAATGTTTTTTTTTCTCTTCCTACATCTTCTCATTTATCAGTTAGAGAAATATGCATACATATGCATATACTGTATTTCACAGCAGTTTGTGCACTTCTTCAGTGCTGATATGTTAATCCTTCTTTTAAAAGATACTTGCCAATAGGACATCATCTTTCTACCTGAGGCCGGCCAGACAGTATCCCTCTTGGTCCACAGAGAAGTACTACAGGGCTATGACAGAAGCTCTTCTTTCCTTCAGCATGCATCAATAGGGAAGTCTGGGGACAAATACAGTCTTACAATAATCTGAAAAGCAGCTGTTCGCCTCAGAAAGCTCCAGAACAGGGAATACGCCAAATGGATTGAGATGTTCATAGGTTTAGGGATGGGATACAGGGGTTCACTTAACAGATCTCCATCATAATTTTTGTGCAGGTCTCTCAGTCCTTGTTACTGTAGAATTGATACCGTAGTAATTAAGCAGTGCAAAGTACTGTGGAGTCCAAGTAGTCAATGGTGGGAGACATACCTGAGATAATGCATCAAACTGATGGAGGCCTTAGAGATGGTTAAAGGACAGCAGTTTTAATGAGCTGTCCAGCAGCTTTCAGATTAGAAGTAAACTCATGGCAGCTGCATCATATATGAAAACAGAAGTGTGTTTTAATATCTGAGATAAAGTTGCCATATATTACTGCTTTCATCTGAAAGATATCTCAGCGTGTCTTTATAATAGGATCAAGATCTGTTAACACAATAATTTGGGATGTATTTATTTTACATTCCAAATTAAATATGAAAGGCACATATTTTACACTCAGAAATAAGTCAAACATAGTTTTGGATATTACAAAATTGGTTCAGAAACAAAATTACCCATTATATTTTTGTAATACAGTAGTCTAGTTTTTATTCATAGCTACTGAATTTTGATAAAGGTAGCCTTGGCTGAGCATCAAACAGAGAGCAGGGTACCTCAAGGAAGTAAGAGCTACTATGACAGGCACTCACTAGGCTGTGTAGTCCAGTTACACTACTGTTAAAAGTATGGTTGGGACCTGGTTGTTTCTATTACCATCTCTTGAAAAATAAGTCAGAGCAGGTACTGTAACTCAGTGGTGGTACCTGGACCTTGTCAATGCTGGTTGTGTAAGATGGAGACTTGTTGTTCAACTGCATTTACATTCTTGATGCTGTCACCTTTGGCAGAATGATAAATCATGCAATGAAGATTGTGAATTCATTACATTCCCTGTCTCTTGTACTGTCATTGCAGGCACACTCACACACATTTCTAACCCTATCACTGAAAAGCTCATTCACTTATTTCTTTCTAATTGCACATTACTTTTCAATTAGCTGTTTATTACATGATAATCTTCCATTCTGTTACAGATTTCTCAATGAGTGTTGTTCTGACAAAGACTGTAATAGGAGGTACTGTTGCACCCAGCATGGACAAGTTGGTGAACCTAGCTTTCTGTGTCAACCTGCTGAAAAAGATTTGTCTTTCAATCTTTCCAACAAGAGTGTTTTCAAAGTTGTTAGAAGCAAAAGATCTTCCTCTTCTGTTTGTTAACATTCAGCCATTCAATTCCTTTGAATCTGCCTGTGAGACAGACTTGTTTAAAGAGTGATCACCAAGGGCTGTGATTGATCTGTATCACACAGCAATTTATGAGTATGTGCCATTTCATTTTCTCAGGGTGTCATTTTTTGCTAAATTTAAGTAACTCTGAAGAATTAAAATATTTAGAGGGTTCTCTGACTCTGTCTTCTCAATCAGTTATACTGAGTGATTACAAGTGGAAAGGCCTGTGCCATTCAAATGTACTGTTTTCCACTGAAGAAACACTACAAAATGCATATGAGGCATTTGATATAAGACAAAAGGGTCACAGTCATCATAAAAAACAGAAGCAGAAGTACAAAATAGTCAATATATGAGGAGAATACAAGGTAGAAAAAATATTTCACTCTATAAATACATATTACATATCTTTTTGCCTCTTCTGCTTTTGTAGAAACTGCCTCCCCTGCTTTTTAAATGTCATCCATATTTATCAGACTGCATGGTTCTTGACATTTAGGAATATTTTTCATCAAACTGTAACTGAAGCTTTGACAAAGGGTACTAATTATCAAGGGATGGGATTTTTTTTTTCCTTTTTTTCCTCTTTTTTTTAAGGAGCAGCAGGCTACAGAGAAAGTGTGAATTATCAGCTGCTTCTAATGATCCTGTAGCAGTCTCTTTTCCCTTACTGTTATAACATAGCTAGAAATAAGAATTTAAAGGTTTCATGGATCTTGTACAAAATGTAGTAGAAGTTGAATAGTTGGATTTTAAATGACAGAGAAGTCGTTAGGTTACTTACTCAAGTAAAAAAAGTTACCACCTGTCAGAGCTATATACAATCCCTATTGAAGGAAATTTTAATTAATATTTTTAAATGTAAATTCTGATTACTCACCAGTGATGATTTCATTGACTATGGTATGCATAGCTTGCACAATGCCATGATATGGCGACGGAAAAATTACAGCATGAAAATTCGAGAAAATGCTCTGTTACTAAACAGAAGGCTGCATTTTTTAAAAAGTCCAGGTACACTGGTGTTTATCAACAAAAGTTGTTCACGTTGGAAATAATCTATTTTATCATCCTTATTGGCAGTAAAGACATACTGTACCCTGATCAGAAACAATGATCATTTTTCACAAATCCCTTTCATGATCCTTCAAATGAAGCCTAATGTAAGTGTATAGATATACATCTGAAATCTATTATTCATCCATTTTCAGTTGCCTAGCAATGGCACAACTGCAAAGGAAAGAACAGTATGTGGTGTGTAATATTTTTTTTTATTGTTATCGATACTTGTGTCCATATAGTTCTTCAATATGGTCTTGCCTGCCATCACATATAATTTATTTGATTTCCTTGACTTGTCAAACCCAAGTCATTTGGCCTAAAGTGAGATTTTTAACAAAGGAAAAAAATATAAGACATTCCCATTACATAATCAATTTTAATTTAGCTACAATATCAATGCCTGCTTTGAATACATCATCCATGAATTCAGCTGTGCTAATAGCAAGGTTTAGGTCAGACTATCTGAACCGATTTTATAAAAATTCAGAGCTAAACACAACTTTTATATCTGGCTCAGCCTTGTTTTAATGTCATTAATTGCAAATTGACACACTGTCTCTACTTTCTCTTTACCTATCCATAGTTTCTAAGCAAAGAATGAGGCCAGTCCTACTAAATAAACCCTTAGGGGAGATCAGTGACAAGTAGTTACCTGTAACAGCAGAAAATATAGACCTAGGTATTCCTAAAACTCAGCACTTTCTATACAGTGACCTTTACTTCTTGTCACTCCTTTTTATCCTACATATAATCCTTATTAAAGTTTTCATGTTACAGTTTTAAATCATTATATATTTATGAAACAGAAAGGAAAGGAAATATTTATAGTGCTGTCCCTGGAAAGCATGCATGACAGACCACTCCAGCCTGGCTCTACATATGAATTTACAACTTTTTTTTCTCCCTGAGAAACAATGCGTCACACTGACCCTAAGCAAACAAAAAACACAAATAAAAACTCCTCTCCCCCTACTCTTCTGTCATAGGTTACTAAAACTAAATAATTCTTGACCATATTTGCTATATTGCACTTATAGATTAACGTCTCCAAAAAGCATCGAAGCATTCATTGATTTATGTCTTATGCTCAACATAAATTTGGTGCTCTTTTTCTCTTCTTGGTTT
The DNA here is from genome assembly GCF_965140245.1 of Athene noctua. Classification (NCBI taxonomy): domain Eukaryota; kingdom Metazoa; phylum Chordata; class Aves; order Strigiformes; family Strigidae; genus Athene; species Athene noctua. The sequence goes on along the minus strand of NC_134039.1, from coordinate 44,019,535 downwards.
ATCCCCCTCAGAATCATCTCATAGAAACTCTCTGGACTTCAGTGGGTCAAGGTGAAACACAAAATCCTTAAAGGATGCAGAGAGATGCAGTACTATGAAGAACGTGACTCTGCTGGGCTCCACTCTTCTTAAGTTAAGGGGCTTCAAGTGTAGAGGAATGCAAGGCAAAATATGTAGTGGTTCAGTACAGAATGAATGGCTCACCAATGTGGTACTTTTCTGTTTTCTCTGTCAGATGATGGAAAGGATGATCTGATCATTCTTCCCTCATAGAAAATGTCATCATCCCTCTTGAAGTTTTCTATTAACCAAAAAACTAAGAATTTGCCCTTTCTCAGCTCAACAGTTTTAATACTCCAGTATAAAGCTGTCAGACACATTTTCATGTCAGTCATAAGATTTAAGGAACTACTGAAGTTTTGCACGGTTGTATCAATTCCAGAAGACATACAAATTTCAATAGGATTTGGCTCGCTTTGCTGTGCATATGTGTATAGATAGGTCATTCATTAGCACACCAAAACTGAAGCAAGACTATTGAAATTACATAGATGAAGGGTTTTATCTGCTTACCTGTATGGAGGACAGCACTTGAGGGTTTCAAGAGGAAAGTTCTCAATGTGTCATGCTCCACAGGTTCTCCCCACCTGCATTTGGCTCTCCAGCCTCTTTCAGTGCTGGACAGGGAGGCATTTTTCTCCATGGCTTAAGTGGCTGTTAAAAGTTTACTATTTCAGTAGGACCCTATTTCATTCAGAACAGGTGTTAAGGGTAAAATATTGCCCGTGAGCTGGGGAATATTCAACAATTTATCCTGATTATGAAAAATCAGTAGGAGTCCCACATAAGGTCAATTCACCAGATCTAGTATAAATGCTGCAGCCACCAGGTGTGCTAGCTACGACAGGCATTCCTTCTGGTTTCTGAATTCATCCGCTTTTGAATATTGTTCTCTGGCAGACTGAGCACAAAATTTCATGATGGAGGATAAACAGCCTTAAGCCAATACAACATTTGAAGGATGGTGTAAATAGAAAAGCGAAGTCAGTAGGATTAAAAAGTAGCAATCCTCCTGAGAGAAATTATTGCTTGAGAGTTCAGAGTCATTTCCATTTTTAAGTAGCCCTTGTGAGGAAGAGCAAGAGTCATTTTCAGTCTAGCACTTGGATATTGAACTAATATAGAAATGGCAAACTTTGCAGTGGCTTTGGCAGAGTTGCAAATATTTTTTCCAGAGACCTTTTTCCGCTTCATATTTAAACTACCTTTGTCTTAGAACTGCTTGAGTTTATTTTAAGGTAAACTAAGATCTCATTTAGCCTTGTGATATTTTCCAGCTTCATCATGAAGCATGAAGACATCAAAATTATTACACTCTAGTGAACAGCAGCATTGGGGAAAAGGACTTTGGTAAACAGATGCATGACATTAAAGCTAGTGGTTTAGTAATGCACATACTACTGGCACTTTGGCCTACCTGTCATGTTGAAGTGCTCCTAAATCTCCTATGTAAAGCACCTAAGTATGCCCAAGGAAAGTATGGAGATACTGAAGGAATGATCTGTGTAAACTGGCAAAAGTGAGAAGTGATTTGTGTCCCTGTGTCTCCGAGTAACCTCCTCTAGAACCACCTGGTTGCTCCCACACTGCAGACAACTTGGCCCTGACCTCTTCTGGTACCCTGATTGCAATCCCAAGGAATATGTCTGTAGCAATATGCATTTGTGTCTTTCTCTCCAAAGTGTCTGAAAAGAAGTGGCCCACAGAGCAGTGTATTTATAGACTGGTGGTGGGAGTGTATGTTGCATGTTCTGAGGCCTGCCGTAAGATTAAGAGAAGGACAGTACATGACAGGGCAAGGTTTGAACTGGTTTGCAGATCTCTGGAGAGTGAACTTGCCACATGCGGCAGAATGTCGTCCCCATTGCCTTTGAGGAATAAGGCCAGTAACAAGCTGTCTGAGCCACACTGAGGTTTTGTCTCTTGGATTCACTCCAAGGGGACCCCAGATGACCCCTTCTTTAGCAATGTGGATGATCAGGACCCAGCAACAAACCAGGAATGTAGGTTACATGACAGCACAAATATATTCCAAAATAGTTCACTTGCTGAAGGCACCCTTCCATTCTTGTTGTCAGAAAGGTGTTTGGATCACTCAGATGTCTAATTTTTTACCTCTGAAATTGAGTGACATGAAGCTACCCTGGATCTTCCATGTTTTGAGGTGATACACATAGGAATACTATTCTTCCATTATAGGCACAGATTGTAGATTTAGGGAAAATAAGGATAAGTTTAAAAAAAATTTATTTGAAGGCTTTATTCCTGTGGAATTATGGTAGAAAAATCTGTGACCTAAGTAGCATGCTCATAGTCACACAGGAGTCCGTGGCAAAGGAGACTTTTGAATGCTGTTATAATACCCCTACCATTTGGTTAACACAGCTGTAAAAGCTGTAACAAAATCAAGTCACTAATACAGTTGCCTCAGAATGGAGTTGTAGCACCTATTTAGTCAAATGAGTCAATAACCAGGTCATTTCTCTCCTTCTTCTGAAACCTTTAGGTTAATAATTTTGTATAATAAAATTGCTGTATCTCTTCCTACTTGTAGGACATGAAAATTGTTTACATTTTTAGAGACATCAGTTTTTAAAGAACACTGAAACATTAAAAGGAACTTGTTACTTTTATATATGAAAGACAGCTTGGGAATTTGGATTTTATTTGGAAGTTATAGTTTAAAACTTGATTCAATCCAGGCAATCACAATGTAAAATCTGCTTTGTGTGGAGTCAATTCATCGCCAAGCAGTAATTTTGTGACGTTTGGCACAAAAGGAAGTAAAAAGAAGCTTTTCTGGACATTGCCAGAATCTCCAAATCCATTTTAAAAGCATAATGAAATGTCTTCCTGTTCTATTCTTATTCTTTGAGTTAAAAGGAAAAAAACTTTTTTGCATACAATGGGAGCTACTGTATCTATTTTGATCACAATGGATAGGAATGTAGGGCAGTCTTACTGTTGCAGTCAGTGGATGTAAAATCACACTTCTGCAAAAGGACCACACTGCACAAAAAAAGGGGTAGGGATACCCAACCCCACCCAGGCTGAGCTGATCAGTTTAGCCTAGCAATGCATGTTTATTGAGCTGATAAGAAGTTACAGAAGTTCTAGAGAAGGACAACTAAAATAATTAAAGAGATGAAGCAGGTGCCTACATAAAGAGACAAAAACGCTAAAACTTCTCAGTTGGAGAGGAAAAAACTGAAGGGGTTTAGCATGAAAACACAAGGATGCTGCTGAGTAAGATGAATGCAGACTATCATTCAGCAAATGCTGCAGTACAAGAACTGGAGGGTATTCAATGGAACTAGCAGAAAATTATTAGAAGCATATAGCATTATCAAGTTTGTAAAGGGATTTGATAAATTCATAGACAAAAATCCATAAGCAGATACTAAAAGGGGATAGTCATGGATCTATTCTCTAGCAACACCCATCCACTGATTGTGGATGCTGGGAGACAACCAAGAGAAATGGCCAGGGTCATATGCTCTTCAGAAATAACTTTTCCCAGTGCCAGACAGAATCCATACTGATGGACATACACGCTCTGGTGTGGTTGAAGTATACCTGCACAATATTCTGTCACATGGTACAGACATATGGGTTTTTTCTAGCAACAGAAAATACAACTGTGAACTAGATTTAAAAGATGTTTGTAAGGGAGTTCTGTGTACCAGTTAAAGAGCAGAATTAAAGCACTGACATTTTACAGAGTGCAAGCCAAAATATGCTTGGTGGGCTTCCCCACTGTGTAGATGAGTTTCAATTGACCTAGCTTCAAAGAGACTGTCCATTCGTAATAAGCCACTGTAAGATTGATTTTGCCCTAAAGAAACTAAACCCAAACTGTAGATTGATCCTGTCTCTCTATATACAAAGGGTACATTACCAATTCCACCAGTTGCTATCTGCTGAATCATTGCCATGTGTAAATCATGAGGTAAAAAATTCAAATAGAGCTTTCTAGTGCCACTCCTGCTGCCTATATTTGACTTTGAGCAAGACAGTTAATTTTTAAGGATGCGCCTTCAGGAGTTCCAGACCTGACTCCCTTACTACTAGATTATTCATCTCTTCTATAAATTTATTGGGAATTTTGGCTGCTCTGTAATACCATAATTAAATAATGCTCTCTAAGATTAATCTAAGTGGCAGTGCTGAGAGTTTAGACCATAACTTCTATTCCTTACTTTCTCCTATCTGTAAAATGGAAACTCCTAGGCTTGCAGAACTTTTAATGATGTTTGTTCACAGCTCAGACAAAAGACACCATACAAAGGCAAGATCTTATTGCTTTAATAAAAGTTCAGGGCCTTGTCTTTTTTTTTATTTATTTCATTTGACCTTTGAAAGAGGTGAAATCTGAACTTTCTACTGTTCCTAAATATCATTTCAGGTCTTATGATTTAAAACCTTTAGTCTCTTTGTTTTAGCATTAGTCATCATTAATGGGCAAAGCAAATATATTCCATCTGATGTTTTGAAATTGAGAATTAGACATTTTAAAAATAGTAATGGCTAGGAAATAGCCATACTTTAGCATTACCATCATTGGACAACACAGCTTATGTTAACTGGATTTTAAAATATTAATTCCAGTGAACTCCTATGGTAATTAGCAATTCAAGAGCAACACTTTCCTACCTTGACATTTCTTGTCCTTACCCTCTCTTTTCTTGAGTAACCATGAGAATCATGATACAAAAGCAATGCAGTTAGGTAGAAAGCCTTGGATATAGATGTAGGCGTATGCAGTACCTGTACATTCTCATGGCTCAACAATGACACAGTAGTTCCCAAATGAAAAAGTAACTTTCTAGAACATACAGCCCCCTAATAAAATATTGTGTATTCTCCAAGCTGCAGCTTCAGCAGATGCCATTATTAATAACCACAAACTGCTAAATTTTTTTTAATACTATGCTGCTTGAAGATAAGTGGTTATCTGGTAGTGAAGAAGTTCGGTTCTCAATCAGGAGTTAGATAGCCAGAATGTTTAAGCCTGTCAGATCTCTTTTTAAAAGTAATGGAATGATGACAGAAGGAACTTGTCTTCTGGTCTATAAAGAGACATCATAAAACAATATCAATAAAGTTAGATACATCAGCATCACCATTTTTAACAGACTGTTTAACATGACCATTTTTAATATGAGCAAAATGTGGATTTCAGGAGTGCGATGCTGGTTGTGCAAATATTTAATGGTCTGTAAAACATATTCAGCCACATAAATTATGTATATATTTGTTTACAAAGAAATAAATTTGGAAAACATTTACATAATATCTTTAAAGGACCACTTTGTTGATAGCATTTTTTGATAGCAAAGTATGAATATAAATTTTAGAAGAACTGATGGGTCTTGTTATGTTGCCCATTGTAGAAAAAATGCAAGGTGACATAGTCTTTTAAACAAATCTTTAAAATAAGGGATATTATTCAAATTTATAGTCAATATATAGGAAAGTTGCTTCTTCAGGAGACTTCACCTGCATAAAAGTCACTGTATCTTGCTATCAGAACTCATTGACAAACATGTTTAATTTATATTCAGTATAATTGAACTACTCTGTCATATCTTCCTATTTGGACAGTTATGGCCACTTAGGAGTTTTACATCACTTTTAACCTTGGATGATATTATTTTTCCCTTTTGATGGTCCCTGGACCAAGAAATATAACTTGGTTGTGCTCTCAGCAGTTTTGTCTTTAGTGACTGTCTTCTTGGTTCATTTATATATTCCCCAGTGTTTGCTCAATATAAGCTCTTTTAATAAAGAAATGGAAAATCTCCATGCTTGTAATTAATTCTCTCTTTAATTTTTAAAATGTCTTTAAATTTCCCTATAATTTTTTCCATGGTGACACCTTCATTTGTCACTGTTAACTAGCACATCACACTTGGTCCTATAGTCTCATATTTGGCCCTATCTTTCCATATCCATTGAGAATATGAATACATCTTAAAGCTTCTATCTGTTATAGCATATAATCTCTTTTATAGATAAGCTTTTAGACTTTAGACTTGTTGGCATCTTAGGATATTCTTTTCCCTACAGACTTGTAACATCTTTTTGAGGGAGGTGAACACATATGAGGAACGCAGTCCTGGAAGGACAACATCAGGCATCACCCTAGTAAGGCTCAGAGAGTAACTAACAGTGCTGAGCTTTCACCAGGTCTTAAAGGTGGTGAAATAAAAAAACCAGTAATAAACCAGACTGGATCTTACAGAAGGGAGGAAAATTCGGTGGTTTCAGAAATATGTGTATGTGTATAAATATTCAGAATATTATGCACTCTTCCAGCTGACTTACTGAAATTTTGAGGATTATCTGTAATACAGTTGTAATACTTATATCTGTAAACAACCTTGACTTATATTTTGTACAGTTTGGAAGAAAAACCAAAGAAATCAGTTGTCCAGGGAGAAAGTACTTCCTATCAAAGTGTAGCTATTTCCCCATTCCTTGCTCCAATTCCATACAAAATAAGCTATAAAATGGTTCTGAACTTTTCTGTTTCTTCTTTTAAAAAAATTAACAGTTAAGAGATATTTTAATGACAGGACTGACTATAAACAGGATTTTTTTGTGCTAATGTTGGTTTTGATCTTCAGCTAGCAGAAATGAAAAAGAAAAAATAAGAAAAAAATAAGAAAAAAAAGAACAAAAGAAAAGAAAAAAGAAAAAAAAAAGGAAAAAAAGAAAAAGAAAAAGAAAAAGAAAAAGAAAAAGAAAAAGAAAAAGAAAAAGAAAAGGAAAAAGAAAAAGAAAAAGAAAAAGAAAAAGAAAAAGAAAAAGAAAAAGAAAAAGAAAAAGAAAAAGAAAAAGAAAAAGAAAAAGAAAAAGAAAAAGAAAAAGAAAAAGAAAAAGAAAAAGAAAAAGAAAAAGAAAAAAAAAGAAAAAGAAAAAGAAGGCACATACAGAGGAAGAAGATTTTGTTATAAAAATAAAATTACTAGCTATTGTTTGACAGACACAGCCTGGAGAAGTTGACTACTCACTAGCATTCTAACACTGCTGTTTAGTCATATGTCCAAGACTACTCATTAGCATTCCTGAGCATGCATCACTTTGAAAATGTCTTTCTTTTTACTCGTCAATATGGAAGCCCCAAAGTGCTCTTTATTTGTGTAATAGGTTCCTTCAAGATGTTCAAAATCAGTTGTGGCTCTTCTGGTTATATTCAATGACATCAATTCAGAGGAAAAAAAAAGTTTCTTTTTGTTAAGTAATAAGAGCAGAGAGTGCAAAGAAATAATGTGTTCTGGACTGATTGCTTTAAGCAGTGACAAGAAACACATGGTATTCTCAGATGATATACAGAGCAGTGTTGTCATCTTAAGAGCACAACATCCTTGTTCTTATTGAATCTGATTCCCAGATTCACCAGATATTCCAAAGAGAAGCACGCCTGTATATAACCTTATTTGTCTTGCTAAGAATATATTTTTAAGTGCTCAGTGAGCTTATCAGTTAAACATGCAACCAGTCTAGAGACTGATGAGTCCTGTTTTATTCAGAGAACAAAAATTTTCCTCCATGTTACTCATTTTATTGATTTTGGGTTTATTTTCTGTTCCACCAGGAGCTGTAAAAAGCCCCTTCCTTCCCCTGCTCTCCCAGTAAACATTACCACTGTAAAATAATGGATCTCTGGGAGGAGAAAATTCAGTGTTTTGATACACCTATATTTGTATCTCACTTGCTCTGTTGTGCTGTGTTCAGATGCTGTGTTTTCTTCCATCGTGCATTATATGCTTCTCAGGAGTTAGGAAAGACTGGATACCTATTTATCAGCAAGTCAGAGACTTTCTTGTAAGAGGATAAATCTCCTCCCTTTGGTATGAGAATTGGTAACAACCCAACTGTTAGTAGGTTTCCAGAGTATATCTCATCATACGTTCTGAGAAAACACAATTTCTGGATGTGAAATTTAACAAAATTGTGAAGCATTGGCTAAAAGAGTGAATATAAAAGTTCTGTAGCAGGTAAACTGGAATTGTAATCAGCAAGGTGTACTTTATAAGGCACAGTATCAGCATATTACTGCCTAATTTGCCTTTACTCAACTGGTTAAAGACATTTTTTATAGCACAGCAGAATTTGTCCATTTCCATCCCGTATTCATGTAAAACAGAGCAGGAATATTTATATACCTTCCAGTGTTGTGGCAAGGATTCACTAATTAGATATAGATTGTTCTTCATATGGGGGTAACTCAACAACTTCTTAGCCTCTCCATGCCTGTCCTGGCAGGGTAAGGACCCTGGGATCCTCCTTCCCCAGATTCTCTCTTCAGGATTCTGGTAAAATGGTTAAGCAAGACTTTCAGACAATTTGTTTTGCTGTATGCTGTGAAGTATTTCAGGTGAATTACTAGATTATTTAGCAATAGTATAACAACACAGCAGGGAACATGCTTTGAGCTGGCATCATAGTTGTCTGTACAACACACACTGAATGAGGCCAAAGGTCTGAAGAGATCTACAAATAAGAGGAGCCTCTTTGTAGCTTTCTCAAGTGTTTCTTTTTTGGGAGTTCAGGATGTGTTTTTCATCCAACCCTGCAGTTCCATGCTGTCCTCTAGGCTCTTGGAGAATTCTCTTGACTCCTGATGCATATTACAACATCTTTTCAAAGGGTGTGTGTAGCTACACAGAAGACCCCCTACACCTGTAGAGTGTAAGAAGAAGAAAAAAAAGGCCTGTGGAACCTCCACTGCTTGGAAGACAGCGAAGGAAATCTCAGCAACAGAACCTTTTGTGGGCAAGTTTAAAATGCATGGTCTGATCCCTTTCCAGCAAATCTGTTCTTATGTATCCCAGTTATTCATTGTAAAGTAAGTTTAATTGAACATAGGGTAATATTATGAGAGGGGAAAAAAATAGTTATTTCCACACTTTAGCTATATGCAAAGCTATTTCTTCTCAAAGGTTGACACAAGAGGAAATAATTCCTACAGTTTCAGAATTGCACATTTGTACAGTTGTGAATCATTCCTGCCTTTAACACTTGACAGCATGTAAAGTAGATGGACTGGTTTTTTGCTCATATTCGCTACATATCTGCTTCCTCCTGACAATACAATTTTGGTTTCATAATAAATCCCTGCTGCAAATCATCTTAAAAATTCTTGTCCCATAATTCACCCAAAGCTTTTTGACCTTGTTAACTGCAGATTTTGGAGTAAGTGTTTGAATTATATGTCAGTCTTGCTGATGTGGCCTGATTGTTTTCTCCCAAGAAGATAGCTTAATATGTTTAGACCACTGGAAGTGACAATCCTTTACAAATTTAAAGAACCATCATTAATTTATTTTAATAATTAAAAGCAAAACGGAGTGTGACAACAACTTTTGTCCTGTATGTTAATGAAGCTCTAAGATCTGTAATGAAACACTGTTAAGTATGAAAAGAGGAACCAGAAGAAATGTATGTCAGTAGGAATTTGGTACCAATTAGATTGTCGTTGCTGAGGCTGGTCTTAAAAAACCCCAGTGTATTGACTTGGTAACAGCAAAGGGTGGTATGCTTTTTACTTCATTGCTCTCAAACTTTAAAAATGCAGTGTGTACTCAGATGAGTTACTACATCGAAGTCCTGCTTTTCTCCTGCTGAAGTGAATAGGCAAATTCACAGAATCACAGAATCGCAGAATCATCTAGGTTGGAAAGGACCCTGGAGATCATCTAGTCCAACCGCCTAGCACAGTTCCCACCTACAGCATATACTTAAGCTCTAAATCGACCCGACTCTTGAACACCTCCAGGGATGGGGACTCCACCACCTCCCTGGGCAGCCCATTCCAACGCCTAACAACCCCTTCTGGAAAGAAATGCTTCCTAATATCCAGTCTAAACCTTCCCTGGTGCAACTTGAGGCCATTACCTCTTGTCCTGTCGCTTTCTACTAGGCTGAAGAGACTCATCCCCAGCTCTCTGCAGCTTCCTTTCAGGTAGTTGTAGAGGGTGATAAGGTCTCCCCTCAGCCTCCTCTTCTCCAGACTAAACACCCCCAGTTCCCTCAGCCGCTCCTCATAGTACTTGTGTTCCAGACCCTGCACCAGCTTTGTAGCCCTTCTCTGGACACGCTCGAGTCATTCAATGTCCTTTTTGTAGTGAGGGGCCCAAAACTGAACACAGGAATCAAGGTGCAGCCTCACCAGTGCCGAGTACAGGGGTAAGATCCCTTCCCTGTCCCTGCTGGCCATGCTATTGCTGACACAAGCCAGGATGCCATTGGCCTTCTTGGCCACCTGGGCACACTGCTGGCTCCTGTTCAGCCGGCTGTCAATCAACACCCCCAGGTCCCTCTCTGACTGGCAGCTCTCCAGCCACTCCTCCCCAAGCCTGTAGCCCTTCTGGGGGTAGTTGTGGCCCAAGGGCAGCCCCGGGCATTTGGCCTTATGGAAACTCCTCCAGTTGGCCTCAGCCCATGGCTCCAGCCTGTCCAGGTCTCTCTGCAGAGCCTCCCTACCCTCGAGCACATCAACACTCCCACCGAATTTGGGGTCATCTGCAAACTGACTGAGGGTGCACTCACTCAAATTGCTGTTATCAGCAAGAGTAAGGTAACAGTAAAAGTTTTATACCAATTGGACTTGAATGACAACAGGCAAGGTCAAATATGTACTCAATCCTTTCGATTCATTTTCTGTATGCATTAACAGAACAAAATATTATAGAGGGAGATAATTTTCTTATTTCTACATTCTTTTTTCTTAGAAGAAATAGAGGATGTGAGGAGAAAAGTTAGGGTCTTGAAAGGACTGTAAGTACCTGGTGCCTTTAATACTGAAATGTCCTACAAGCATCATCAGCTATACTGATGACCTGTAGACTACATTCACAGAACAGTCACAACCATAAATTAATGCCATACAGGATTCTGCTGCTGATAAATGAGATAAGGTTGTAAGCACTAAGGACACTTATAGAAGGATAATGTGAAAAATTTTTTTTTAAAAAATCTAACTATATGATCATGATATGAACCTGCTGACTGCATCAGAAACCTCTACAAAAAATCTCTAAGGCTGTGGCTGCATATTGTGGAGTATGCAAATATGTATAAAAAGTCTTACTTTTAGGAGTCTGTAAGTGGTTTTGGTACACAGTGAATGCTGGAGGCAGTACACCTGAAGCAAAGAAAGTGAGAAATTTTCCCTTTGTGCTGCATGAGAACTGCCAAGAACCCTCTTTGGTCTTTTCACATTCGTACCAATCTCTGGACATGATGCTGGGCAGAGCATCTGAGATTTCAGTGGTTCTGAATGATTTAAGTGATTCTAAATGAGTTAATACCTGCCAAGGTGTCTCGCTCCTTTTTGGAAGCAATTTCATGTGATCCTCAGCTGTGTTACTTGTTAAGTGAAAATGATTCATGATGAATTGAAACAGAAATTTAAAAGATTTTTTTTCTGAATTTAATGCTCATGAGAGCAAATGACCTTATTCAAGGCATGATGCAAACAGGAGCAAGACTGACCAAACTGTCCCACTAAGTTCTGGTTATCCTCCCTCTTCTTGAAAAACAAACTTCTATAGAGTTAGCCTGAGGTTTCTCTTGAATAAATCCAGACTATCTACATTTGCCCAGGCTACATAAAAAAGGGGTATATTCAGTCTTCATGTTCAGTCTCTTTAATCAGCTTAAACCTGTTTTTTTCCTATTAGATTTGCATCAGTGAATTCAGAGGCACTGAGTTAGCAGAATTTATTTTAAAACAGATTTCAATTAAACCATGTAATTTATTACTTTAGAAAAGGCCTACTTGGCTGTACATGTAAAGGCAGGCACAGTAAGTGCATTGACACACAGCTGCGGTAACACCATTTGATCCTGTACAATCCTTGATGTCCACTTTACCCTTCATGGTGGCTTTTGGGAAAGTTTGTGGTGCTTGAACAGACTCTTTCCTCATGCCATAGAGAACTGAGATTCTGTATGCCAGGTACTGTATTAGAGCAGGAATCTGATCTCAGCAGGATCACTTGGATGGTCACAAGGAAATAAAAGATCATCATGGTGGTTCAGCATTTTGTAACTTTCCTTGAAGCTTAGAATGTAGCTTTATTTTATTTGGAATTAGACAGTGTTTATATGTGGCTCTTTTCTTTGAATTTGCTGCTACACTGAGCACAGAAAAACACAACTTTCCTCCTGTGTAAAATAAATGGTGACAACATGTAATTTTCTTCTTTACAGCACTTGCTATAATTTCCTTCCTTTCAAGCAATAGTCATTTTGATAAAACCTTCTCCATTAGGCTTGTCACTATCCTGCTACTTGCATGTAACTGTTGTATGGCTAAACATCCTAATTGTTTGGAGTGGTACAGTTCACAGGTGTTTTGTACATAAATATTTCCCCAGAACATGCTATGGAAATAATCCACTGAAGCACTTCAGTTTCAGTGATCAAAAATAATATACCTGCTGACAATGTACACAGCGTTTAATTCAAACATTACTACATGCCTGGATTCCTCTTTTGCAAATGAAGTCATATTTTCTAATTAACAGTGCTAATAAGAATATAGTTTTGTTTTACATATTATTGTTTCTGTTGTACTGGTAAAATATGACCTACTTTTCAGGGATAACTATGGCTTCAGGACAAGCTATTTCAGTTACAAGACTGGAAGAAGTTAAGAATGAACATCTTCAGTCAGGCAGCTGCATTATCATCAGCACTGGCCAAGGATGGCCAGCCATATAAACAAGAGCAGAGGAACAAGATGTGGAGACAAGGAGCTGGGAGAAGATATTCTGGTTAACCGTGGGAGATTTCCACGAGACCAAGTGACGTCAGGAAAGGATTTCCAGACTTTAGCTTGGAACCTACCTGGAACCTTAGTACTTTTTTTCCTAATTCATGGAACCTCATTTTACCTTTAAAAATAAACCCAAGTTTTCTGCTCCCTTCAAGCATTCAGATGTTTTGACCCCCTCACCATGTTTGTTTGTACCCCTCCCCACCCCCTGCTTTAGCTCTGTGCTGTCTGTGATGCTTTTGGCCAGCAAACTACAATTACTGCAGATTTACAAAAGTGTCCTAATGGTATTGCCCTTCCTTGTCCCAGCAGCCAAATCAGGAGTCACCACATTAAAATTTTAGCAGGTTTCACAGATGAGAACCCTGTTCTTTTTCACAAAGTTGAATTAAGCAGGGGGATTTTGTTGCTATGGTGTTTTTTCATAATTCTCTCTTATCTTCTCTCTGGTGCCTCCCTCTCTTCCTGTCTTCCTTTTTCTTAGCATCTTCATCTTTCCTTATTTTTCTCAAACCACTTGATATCATTTAACCACACTTGTCATTCCTAATAGGCTGCTATACAGCATCATATCTTCATGATGTAAAAGCGGGACACTGCAGTGGCCAATAAAAATATCCTGGAGTAAATGACCCTTGTTGATATAATATTCCTTTGTTGTCAAGAGAAGCAGGCAAGCACTACTGCTTCCTTCAAGTGAAGGAAGAGGAGTCTTTAACCTAAAGAAAATGGATTGATAGGAGGAAATTGGGCTGATTTATTCTTGCTTAGTCATAGGCTGTCTTGCTTTCAGTACACCTGCAATAACAAAACAGCCTTACAATTTGGAAGGGTGCACAATAAGTTTTTCTAATCAGAAAAGCAACACATTTGGTTTAAAAACATAAAACAATACTTTAAATACTCAAGAAAAATGTCAGGTAATTTCCCTAAGTTGTTTACTGATTTTTAAAATAATTCTAGAGATACTTACTAATTATGCGCTTTGAAGAATGAGAGCCTTTTATATTTTTCTTCTTGAAATTCCAATGCTATCTGAAAATTTTTTTGCTTTCTTTATTTACTGGAACCTATGTGATTCAAGTGCACTGCAGATACATTTTCTCCATGGATTTTTATTCTAGGTCTGGTGTGGAAGAGTACAAAAATGTTTAATTTCATGCTGCTGCTACATGAACATTAGCTAACTTTGGCAACTCCATAATTATCAGTGGAAGATGCTAATTTAGAGCCCTACAGGCATCTCCCAAAGCATGAAGGTTCTTTTCAAAATATGGCTGGGACCTCAGTGTGTTGAGAGCATGTCTTCAAGACTGCATACCACAAAAGTTTTATCTTAAAAGTCCACATCTAATTAAAGAGTATTGGTAGTCAGAGAAATACATGCAGTCACTGGTGCTTTTAACAGTAAAGCACACCAGGTCACATTTGGGGACAGGGAGGGGGAGACACCTATAGCCTTCAAAGGAAAAAAGATTGTTCTACACAGTGTTCACTTACATGAACTCTGAAAAGAAACAGAAATGAAACTGGAAATTGTTAAATGCAAAACTGGTCAACAGCAAGATAATGACACAAGTCAGTGAAGAAAGATTGATTTTTGTCCCCCTCATGCTGAGACAAATTTACAATTTGCTAACAGTGATTAGACAACAGGTGGAATCCAACAAGCATGATTCACACTAAAACAGTGTTTTGATAGAAGAACACTATATAATTTAGATTATGGTGTAAACATTCAGTCTTTCTGCATGAATCCACCCGTGGATTCAGCCACAACAGAAATTATGACAGCAAATAAAGAACTCCTCTGTCCCAGTCATAATCAGTCCCTTAGAAAACACACATATTCCCTCCCTTCTCATATCCCAATTTGAAAATGCTATGAACTATATCAAATTGAGAACAGAGGTGGTAATCCTCAAGGTTCAGTTACAGAGTTCCCACTTCAGTAGTCTTGCTGGAACAATAAAGTAGTTTGAATGCAAGCTTCTCCGTTTAAGTCAAGCTTGCCTCACATTCTGAGATATCTTTGATTGCTGATAGTTCTCTCACTGAACAATATGTGAGAGCTCTGGTTAGAAAGCACCAAGAGATAAGTTTATAATCAGCAGCCAGACATTTTGAGTCCAATAATTTGTTGTTTTCAAATTACTTACTTTATTGCACTAGGGGCTATAAATAAATGAGGTTGCATTTGCTAGACAGATTATAAATGAGATGAAACTACAGCTGTGCCTGTCTTTTCTATATCAACCAAGAGACAGCCCCACCGTTCCCCCAAAATACTCCACTTCTCTCAAACTGACCAGATTCACAAGAGGCAAAATCCATTATACCAGCAAGCTCCAGCTGGTAGGCAGGGACTGGATGCAATGTCAGTGTGGAGATGACCACCTCTTGTTTTGGTTTGTCACTGGAGTAAAAGCAAGCTGAAATTCATCAATCAAACAAATCTTTGCAAAGCAACATGAAGGAATGTAATTGTGGATTAAACTTTCTTCCCAGTATAAAATTCATCCTGAGGAAACCTATGCATTTTGCAAAAGCTAACCACAAAAGCTTAAAAGTGATTATACTTTTGTGTTGTCCTAAGGCTGAACTAAATTTAGAACACAAAGCATCCCTGTAGTTTCATTTGGAAGAGTTTGCTTCTTGTTCATGATTCACAGGGGAATTAGTATTTCTTATTGGCTGTGTACTATGTGCAAGTGAGACTTCAAAAACCAGTAATAAGTCTTTTCTTCTGGAAGACCCTGGAAATTTATAAGTAGGGATCATACCAGGACTCTGCAGATTTTAATCCAGTTTGCATCCTATAAAAATAGCAGTACTTCATCCCTTATGAGGCTTTGCTGTATTATACTACTGGTATAGACTGAGCTGTTGATGACAGTGTTTAAGGAGAACCATTTTGTGCAGCTGGAAAGAGAAATGTGTTTTCTCTGAATTGAGAACACGAATAACTTGAAGACAGAAGAATATAGCCAGAAAAATCAAACAATTGAGAGTGACTAAGACAATTATGAATATTCACTACCCAAAGGGACTGAAAAAACAGCAGTATCTTTACAAATCATTATTTACATTATTGTGGTATTTACTATTCAAGGAGCTACTTTCTCTTATAAACTGTGAACAGAAATGCTTTGCTACTGAAAATACATAATCAGTTAAAAGCATTGTCTACTTGATAATTTTTAAGACAGGAGAACATTGTATAACACATACTAAAAATGTGAGACAGCACAGCTCCTGATGGTGATTAACATTACAGGAAGATATGTTTACAAATTAATGAAAAGTAAATACTTACAGCTGATGCCCAGCTCATATACAGAATATACAGCAAAATATGCATTAGACAACATGTTATATAGTATCTTTGTTACATGATAATCAAAACTATAAAGCTTCTCAGTAATTTTTCTTTATAAGTTGATGGATCTCTGTAGGCAGATACCTCCCTGAATACATGGAAATCTTGAGGTGAGTCCCCAGAATAGAGCTCTTTCTCCTCCTGGCACCTGGAAAAGTCTTTCTGCTGTTAGAATTTTAGAACTAGTATGTGTGTGTCCATGTGTAGCTCTATGTTCTCCAAGAGTGACATAAGCCAGAAAAGAGATGACCATTTTCAGTGAACTGATGTTAATTCTACGTTTTTGCTATCTGCTGCTTATGACATGGTCTTCTACAGTCACTGATATTTATGACTTCATGCAATCAGCGAAATAAATTAATGGCAAAATAATGAGCTAATGAGAACTTCTGGGTAAAGAAGAACTAGGATAAAGCAGGCCAGTCTGTGGAAGACCACCAAGATGGTCAGAGGGCTGGAGCACATGATGTACAAAGAGCAGCTGAGAGAGCTGGGTCTGTTCAACCTGGAGAAGGCAGTTATGCTAAGACATTATGACTGCATACAACTACCTAATGGGCGGGTGTAGATAAGACTGAGGCAGATTTTTGGGGGAGCTACATGATGAAAGGGAGAGAAGAAATGGATACAAATTGCAGCAAGTGAAATTGTGATTAGATATAAGGAAAAACACTTCACAGTAAGAGCAGTCAAACACTGAGAGATATTGCCTGGAGAGACTGTAGAATCTGCATGCTTGGAGATGTTCAAACTCAGCTGAGACAAGGGCCAGACTAACTTAGTCTAATTTTAAAGTTGGCCTTCTTTGAGTGGGACATTGGACAAGACAGCATCCAGAAGTCTTTTCCACCCTAAACTATTTTATAGATGTATGACTCCACAAATTACCCAAGGGTTGAAGTCTGAGAAGATGTGAGATGCAAATATTTTTGTCTGAATAATATCACATCCTACGAGATTCAGCAGTATAGGTATACATTGTTCATAACTGTATAACGTTCAATTTTCAAACTGTATCTTCAAATTCTAAAGCTTGTTGAATTTGTCGTATTTTTTTCTATTTCAAATGTGCTGGAAAAAAAAACACTTTCCTTGTGAAAACAGACTTGAACATACAGCAAAAAGCTGTTAAATATTGAATCATTTATAGCCAAGTAACAAACTGCAATTAATTTCAGTTGTACATGCACAAGAATTTTATGAACTGAGGTAGAAAAACAAAGATGTATTAAATTGCATTGAAACTGATAATTACAGTTTCCAACAAAAAAAAAAAACCTGAAGCTTTTGACACTCGAATTACAGTAGAAATACACAGCTGAGAGAAAACGGCATAATATGCTAATTGAAATGCTACTTTTCCTAAAATTTCTCTCAAACTGAAATACTTCACTATTCTCATGCAGTTTATCTGTGACTACTAAAACCCAGTCTTTTTACACTTTCTGAAGTACAGTTTATTTATATAAGTACTCTTTTGTTTTCTATACTGCCTGCAGGTAGAGCAGGATTCCTTTTTATTGCATATACACTGTTTTGTCCAGAAGTGAGTGCAGTCACTTTTTCACCAAAGCTCTTTAATACATTACAGTACCTCTTAACTCTGAGTAGATGACCAGTATACATACTTGCCAGGAAATCTAGTCTAAAAGTAAAATAGGACCACCAAATGCCAATGAACAGTGATAGTGTGCTCTCCTGGGTAATGCAGTACAGAGCTGTAGTAGTTCAAAATTAATTCCTTGGGTCAGCACAAGGACTGAAAATTAACCATTTAAATTTAGGAATACCTAAATATTTTATTTCAATTGTAAATATTTTTTCGTCTTTTTCAGTTACTGGGCATTCATTCTTGGTCTAAGATACATCCAAAAATTATAGAAAGTAAAATCTAGGATTTTAGTTTGTGAGTAACAGAAGTAGTTCTCTCTGATTATCAGAACGCAGACAAAAACCCAACATTTATCCTGGACAAGAAAAATTAAAGCTTAGCATCCCAGTTCAGAACAAGGGATCTCCTATACTGAAATAATATAAGTACAGTGCAAGATGACTGCTCTCCTCCAAACCCCAAATCTCTATCCCAAAATAATTATATTTTTGAGTCTGTAACTGCCATCTAAAAAAAATTGAAAGTAACATAATAATAACTACATTTCTATGGAATTTGTCTTGTTATTATTTAATCAGTCCAGCATCTAAGTGATTCATGAACTGCTTATTTAATTTCATCTTGCAGTCATGAATCTCCAAGTTGAGAAAATTTGAAGGAAAGAAAACGGAGAAGAAACCCCTTCCCCCAAGGACTTAGTGAACACCGTCAATGACAAATGCTACCTAATTTACTTTAAAGCAGTTAAAAACTACTCAGTTCCTTAGCTTATTCAGTGCTCACTTATAGAAATAGTTGGGCACCAGTGATGTATTATGCGAAGCACTGTATAAATCCATAGCAAAAAGAGAGATAACCAGTAACTTAGAGAAATTAACTGCACAACGCAGTTGTGAAGGGAGCTAATTGAAATTTGGGAGTATTGTAAACAAGCCAGAAATTTTTTTCCATGAAGGGATAGGGATCAAGGCACTGGAATAAAGCTGCCGCATGCTCCAGGAGCCTTTATATTCATGCCAAAGTTGTTTATTTTTGTCATCCTTAAGTTCCCGACCCCAAGGCCAGGAAAACTGCCTGTTATTGTTTTCCTTGTGAGATGTCCATCAGCTTGTGTAGTTGGGTATGCATTAATACATATGCACACGCACACACAAACATATGCTCATGTGTGCATTATGGGCACTTGCATGCATAGCATTCAAGACTCCACATTCACCTTAAAAATACCTTGTTAGTCACAATTCTAAAAAAAAGACTATTTCTCTAATGTTTCAGCAGGGTGATCTTAGTAAGACCATTAAACAGTTACAATGAGTTGGAACTTAAAATAAGCAAATGGAGGAAGAAAATTTGCACTGCAGTTTAGTGCAGAATGAGCCCAGACAGCTACAGCATCATGATCTGTAGAAGAGTGATACCAATTTCCCAGGGAACAAAAATGCTGCGCCCACCTTTCTTCACTGCCTTTTATTGCCTATTCTCCCATCCAGTTAAATGGCAAAGGAAGATGGATGAAGAAGGTAGGTGGAGAGAATACTGCTGGAGTAAATGGTGCAGCTCAAATTCTCCTCTTTTTCTATCCCTAACTTTTGACTGGAGATGTACATGGCTTTTTTAAATTTAAAAAAATGTAAACTCTTTAGAGCACCTGATTACGTTGCTCTTAAGTTGCATATTTTTTTTTCTGCCTGCTTTCATCTACCTTTCTGTATCAAACATAAATGTGACTACATTACTTTATAAGGCACAGAGAGATCCTAGTGATACTTTAAGACACGAAAACCTATAAAAGCCAAAGCACATTTTCTCTATTATTATTGTAACCTCAATAACAGCAAAATACAATACTGTTAGACAGAATTTTAAGAAATTATGAGATTTTTTTCCAGATCATTCTATAACTATGCTTGCTGCAGGGACATGTGAAGCTTCAGAACATATGTATTTTGCTGAATAAGAATGCTAATGGTACTGCTAGTACTGATGTGACTCTAAAAGGTAGTGACAGAGTCTTGGTAGTGAACAAAAAACAGAGAGGATGAAAGAGGCCATGTAACAGGGACTTTGTATAAAATGAAAAATAATTATTATGTGGAAAATCGCTGGGTTTCCTTCAGTTTCTGCCTTCTTTAAGATAAATTCATGTTGACAAATTACAACAAATGCTCACTGTATACTTGTGGTTTAACAGAAGCTAGAGATGATCCAATGCAATCTTTCTCCACTTTGTAAAATCATTGGGTTGCCTTACCGATCATCTGTACATGTAATAGTGCATTAGCTAGCAATAATTACAAGTACTCCTAAGAGTACCTGATAATTTGTCTGGAAAGGGTCCACTTTATGTACCAGTGAGACTTCTTTTTGATGGTTTCAGGCTATCTGCACAGTGAGAGAGTTTCAGCTGACTGTTTCAGGTGAGTTATAAACTCAGATGCTCATCAAGTAAGAAGGGCTCTTTCTTATGTCTCTGAGGCCCTGTAGCTGGTCATTGACTGGGAGACTGATAAAAGACCAGTATAGAATACAGCCTGCAGCCATAACTGTGGGGAACAGCAGCATTATTCTAAGTGGAAGTGGGTATTATACGTATCTTCTGCTGGGGGTCAGGGAGATGCACAAACCAGCTGAGAAATCGAGAGAGAATAATTCAGGGAGGCCATGAAAATGGTTCATCCAGAAAGACCCAGGACTAGAAATGTGAAGGATCTCCTCAAAGTAAGTTCTGACTCAACCCTTTGGTATGAAGGTATGAGCAAATGGGAGTTAATGTAGAACAAAATGTGGAGAACTGGAGAGAATTTTTGTCGTACCAAGAATTTCTTTACTGCTGAAAGCAAAGGCCAGACATCTTCATGACTGGACTGAGAACTGCACTTAGAGGCTCTGATAGAACCCTTTCAGAGCAGAAGATGAAAGTACTTGAGCCAGTATGATTGTGTCACATCCTCATCAACAAGTCAGTGCAGGTGACTTTGACAGTTCTGGAAAAGCATTTCTCTATGAAACTGTTTTCTGTGTCTTGCAGGCAAAGTTTTGTATATACACATTCTGTATTTTTACCTCCCAACTTGTAATATTTAGTTATAATAAATGGAATGAGTTAGACTGTTATTTATATTCAGTCAGGTCTTTTATTACACTATACTGAGTGTGCAAAGATATTAACTAACCCAAAGTGAAAGCTGTACTTGCTAAATATCTGACTACAAAACCAGGCAGCTTTGTTGAGACAAGAACAAACTTGTTTATGACCAGAGAAAAGGATATTATAGTGAGATGTGTGATTCACTTCTGTGGTAGTATGACAAACATAAGCTTGAAAGATTCTTGCCCAAGATTGCTAATCAGGTAAAGATTTTGATTTTTGTGGGTGTACCTGTGTGCCTGTTTTACAGTTCCACTGAATTCATTGGTCTGACTGAAGGATCAGGATCTGAATTTGACAGAATCCAGAAAAAAAAACAGGAAAACTAGAAAATTCAATAATCATTTCAGCAGTACTTCTCTTATTGGTCTGAGATTATTAAGAACATGACTACCATTGCAGAAGGTAGCAAACTGTAAAGGACTGACTGGGGTTCAAGAGAAGGGAAGGTCTGCCTGAGCACTGTTGGCTGAGAGATCATGAAATAGCAGGGGAAATAAGATGTGTGCACAAGCAGCTGTTCAGAACCTTAGAAGTGATGATGGAATGAATGTCAATCACTTACATGAAAAGCTATAACCCAATTTCCTTATCATATTCACAAAAAAATGTGGAAACTTCATATTTTGCAATCTCCAAGTCCAACCTTATTATACAGGGACTGTCACACTGAATAAATCAGAACTGTTTAAAACTCTGTAGGCTGTTCGCACAACTCAAGGCCACCTGTTCTTGGTTCTGGTGCCTTTCTGCGACGTGCTGTAAACACAGCATTCCCAAGGTCAGCAGCTGTAAGACTTGGTGGCATGGCTGCCCTCAGTTACATGCAGTTGTAGTCAGAGTATATTACCGCTCACAGAGTGGCCCTTCAGGCCCTCAATGAATAAATGTTCTCTGTGGATAGGAGCTGTACATTCTAGGACACCACATTTATAAAGCAGTTGCTTATTCTATGCTTACTTTTATGTATGAATATATAATCAAGGAAAGAAAGAAGAACAGTGATGCAGTTTAAAAGCTACAGTAAGAGAATTTGTGCTACAGAAAGCAGAAAGGCAGCCTTTTCATCTAGGTTTCTGAAGGCTTCATTGTAAACTTAAAACCTTAGGAAAAGGACGGAGCAAGCCTGCTAAATGCACTGCCCAGAAATAGAGCAGAATTCACTTAGTTCTTAACAAGTGAAATTAACTCTGAAGCAAAGATGGACTTTTAGTCTATGTTTTCACTGAAGAGCTGACACAAGAAAGTGAGTGGTCATTCCACTGACTACACCTCCAGCAGAACAAAGCAATTGTACAATGAATTCCTGAAGTGCAACCAACTCAAGTTAAAACCACCATCATGCTTCAAGAAAATGTTTTTTACATGTAATTATACTCAGACCTGATTTCAGTTATAACCTAACTCTCAACCTGCAGTAAAAAAGAAGCAAGGACCAACCTACACTAACCTTTTTGTTTGCAGAACATCAGATTTCACTCATTTGTTCCAGCGGGTATACTATGAACTGAATATGGACTCCAACTGTTTGTGCTGCTCCCAAGACAGAAGGCACCAGCTAGAAGATCCTGGTGACATATGCAAGATCCTTTCTTACTTTCTTGATGGGAAGCTGAGCTCATATCTCACCTGAAACAGTCCATTGAAACTCTCTGTGCAGATAGTCTGAAGCCATAAGAAAAAGATCTCATAGGTGTGCTATTTAAAGTGTCCTTTTCCAGATGAACAGTTTAGCATCTAGGAGACCTAAAGAGGAGGGTTCTGTTAGTAAAATAGTTATAACATGTAAAGTTTGCTAATGTGGAAGTAAAAACAGGGAGTACACTTATACCTAGCCTAAGAATTCCATAGTAAATGTTAAAAATTAAGTACTGTTGGCATATGCTCCATCAATGCCCTTACTGCCTTGCCAAAATAGCTAACCAATCTTTTTCTTGTTCAGTCTGATCTGGTATGAGTGTTAGGTCTCAGTGCATATGTTACAGGCTTTATTGGCGCTGTAAAGCTGGCAAGAGGATCCAGTCAGATTCATAAGCACTATCCTTCTGACTCCAGAGCATCTGTATACTGTGGGCAGACTGTTCAGAGAACATGTAAACTACTTATGCATCCAAACGGGAAGTAAGATCCATGCCAGTTTTAGCATGTGGTTTGTGAAATGCAAATTAAAATAAAAGGTTGAACATGGGCTTCTCATTCTGAAGTATCCTGGTGAATGCGAAGATATCTGAAAGACACCTCTTTGCCATTAGATCCAAACACTGCCATTATAGCAATCACTTTATCAAGTCCTAAAAGGTGCATAGAGCTCCATCTTTCTGGGAAGGCTGTTCTAGATCCTTGCCAGTCTATTCCTTGTCTGTTTGCCTTTTTATGAACAGAAAACTTTAGCCTATTACTGGTGCCACTCATTAATGAAGTTATCAGAGAAAATCAGACCCTTGGAAATACTGCTAATAAACTTCCTCCAGCCTACTTCTGTTCTTCATCACTACTCACGTCTATCTGTCTTGGATAGGTCTTTTTAGTTGCTTTTAGTTTACCTTTCAATAGCTGGCCTCTCTAACTTCACTGATAATTTTACATTTGATTCAGTTATCCAGTGCTTCACATATTAATGCAGTTAAAATCTGTGTTGAATTAGTCTAGAAAATGCATTATCAGAATACTGCTTTTGGTCATTTTTTGTCACCAGTTTTCTTGTACCCCTAATGTCTTAATGAGCTTTCTTTTACTATTTGTTCTAATATCATACATGAAGACAAAATAGCAAGTTTGCACTTGCCTGAATTACATTTAATCTTTACTGAATATATCACTACTATTTTTCTATTCTCCAAGCATATAGTAACACTTCTTACTGAGAAGATTTGTTAAAAATACACACTATCAAATTTGTAAACTCATATGACATTTCTATCAAAATTGGTGGAAAGTATCTATACCCATTTTGTTTGCATTACCCTCTACCTTTGCCCTACTAGTTTATATCACAGTCCTGTTTTGAAAAGTAAAAAAATTATTTGTGCTACCAAAGATCTTATTTTCTTCCTACTGCGTGGAACCCCAGGTATTTCTGTTCTCTTTTTACTTGTATTGCTGGAGAATCTTTTATTATTTTCATATATTTCTCAAATCCTTTCTTGTCCCTGCACTTTTTGACCTCTTAAACAAGTATTTCTTTGCTAATCAGTCCTTCTTCCTTGCTGAATATGCTTTCTGCTTGTTCTAAAGTGCCCTTTGTGAAGTAATCATCCAGACAGCAGATCTGTAGCCTGCAGGTTTTTTAACCCCGTGTTGTTTGGAATATAAATTCTAGACAGTTTTACATCCATCAACTGGAAGGAATTTAAATCTTCCTTCACATGTGAGTCCTGGTGTCCTCAGCCTCATTGTTAATATTGAGTGATTTCTTCGGTTTATCAAGTTTATCCAAGTTTGTCCTTTTGAAAAAGAATACTTTTAAATCTTTTTTAATCTTTCCAGGCATTTTTTAATCTAAAAAATTTGTTTTAATGTAAAGTTTTCCTTTAAAAAGTTCATTTCTAAAGCCATAAATACACATGATAAACAAGGGTAAGGAAACACCAAGTATTTCCTCAGAGGTCAGTTTAAATCAAAAATAAAATGAGCTCCTCAGCCAGCCATTCAGAGAATCTGTGAGAAAAATTTAAAATAGCTTTTAACTCTTCAATGATGTTTAACTTCACTAGCTGATACTCATTAAAACCTACTCTTCGCTCTATAATCCAGGATGCATAGGTAAGTTATGAATTAATTGTTAATACTATGAGTTAATTCTACAGAAATTAAAACAAAAACAATTTTTTCCCTACTGAAAAAAGGCCTCTATAAACTGCATGTAAAAGGCTACGGAAGTCTGATTGTTCACTGCTTTCCTTGGTGTAACTCTTCAAAACAGATGTAAAGTATGAAACGAGCATGATAACATTCAGTATTTCCTTTGCGCTCTCTGCACAGTTGATCCGTAAAGATGAAAGGATTTGGATAATTTGGGTTGTAGGAGATAGGGATGAGTTAAAAAGGTATCTTTTTCTCTGAGGAGAGTGAACATAAGGGAGAGCCTGTAAGTTAAAAACCAAAGACTTCTTTAGAGAGATTTGTGGTCGATAGCTGCCAAATAGTATCATATATATTCCACACTCATTTCTGGCAACTGGGTTCTAACTAATTCTATAAAGCAAAATGATAATAAAAATGAAACGTTAAAAAAGTCTTTATCAACCATCAGGTAATCTGCTGCTTGAAGGAAAGGTCTATTACTGTGAGCATCAACCCTGCTTTCTCCCTGTTCTTTGCATCAGGAAAAAAACCCAGCCAATGTCAGGCTAACTGTGATCCATCTACCTTTGCTGTCCTCCTCCCATTCCCTTATGACCATGCCTGTTGTGCAGTACCGGAGCTGAAGGTAATCAGTTTAGCACATGAATAAGATTTGATTATTTTTGTTTTACATAGGCTATAAACCTGTCCAATCTGTTTTAAAAATCCTTTCAGTGTTCAATTCACTTAGCTTTCACTGAATTGAATTCTCTGACTGAAATATATTAAGCAACTGGCGTTAGAACAGGGGTGACATTTTTATTTTTTCACATCTAACTGCAAAGCTCTCTTTCTTTCTTGGAATAATTCTTCATTAGAAATATGAGGATTTGGTACAGAGTTTCCCCTCAGCATTGCCCCTGAGATTTTTAATCACGTACCAACCTAATATTACTTGAGTGGATTGTGTATGATACTATCCTTTACAGTTTGGTTGTGGTCTCCTGTTGGCTGGCACTGGTGAATGGGTTACAGGCAGAAGCTGCTGGTTTGACAGCCAGTTCTGTTTAAGGAGATGGTAACTGTAGGGCAATGAATGCCCAATAAAACAAGCTAAAATCAACAGGGGATCCCTAAACAAGAGCCTGCTATGTTGAAATAGAGGCAGTCTCTAAATAAACTCCAAGAGGTTTCTAGCAGCCAGGATGCAAGTGGAAGTTGTCTTCCTTTGGAAGTTTACATAATCATTTAATTTAATCCTTCCTGTGGTGTTTCCCAGCCACTGCTTTAGTTCTTTGATCATAATAAGCTAGGACAAATGTCAGGAAATATGAGTCTACAAAGTGATGTAAATCTTGTTCCCTATTGGACATGTGACTATGAGCATTATCTTCATGATATTTTCTTTCTCTTTTATTTATTTCTGTTCTGAGTTGTTTGGGGGTTTTTTTGGTGTTTTTTGTTTTTGTTTTTTTTTTTTTCAATCTGTGATGATAGAGAAAAGCAATGGCTTTTAAGCTAGAAAACAAAGTTATCTAGTATTCTAATCTTCGTTAAGAGAGTAATTTAGCTTGCATTTCAAGGTGAGGAAAAGTCATATTAACCTGAATAATATCTGTAAGATATTTTATAGTGTGGTATTTGTAATAAGCTGTGGCTTTTGGCTTTCGTATTATTTTGCATTTGCTTTGACTCCATCATCGGCATGTGTGATGAGACCTAGTTGTATGTGTCTGTCTCACAGCAGTCAAACATCATCATTCAAATATGACCAGTTCTTGCTTTTCATTAGCTTTATAACCTTATAGGATATATGAATTAGATAGAATGAGAAAAAGTCTTGATAATTATATTTATGTCAACAAATACACAGAAATTAGCATCAAATAAAACTTGGATATATATACTTTTTTCATTCTTTTAACATTTGAATTTACTCATTTAAAAATAAAAAGAAAGAGAAAGAAACTAAGCAGCATTCTATCACTGTGGTAGCATATATTTTATATCCATTTCGCATTTCATGTGATTACATAGCACAGTTGAGGTCATTATACTAAAGGGGAAATAATGGTGGAATGTAGAAGATAGTGAACCAAAGAAGAAAATATTTTGTTACTGCTAACATTTTGGTGTCTGTTAGGTAAGTTTTTCTTTTGTCAGTGAAGTCCTAGCTTGTTTTTAATTAATGCTGCATTGCTCTTTTTAATAACAGCATCCATTTAAGATATTGTTAATAACAACATCTATTTAATACATTAAGTATCTAGCATTAATTTAATGGAAGCATTCCAATGGCATCTATTATATGTTCCCAGTTAAATTAGCATGATGGTCTTTTAATGGATGTTTTAATAGACATTATTATCCAGAATATTATAAAATTAAAACTGAATGCAATGGGTTCTTTGAGTTCCTGTTGTAATGTTCTATGAAGTCACTGATTCTGAAAAATAACAGCCTATATATTTTTAATTTAATTCAATGGCATTTGGTGAGAGCTAAAACATGAACATGCATTTCTACAGCAGGAGTAAAGACAAATATTTAATGAATTAAGATGTGGCTAACCGAAAATCTTACATTTTCATCCTGTGGGTCAAACTCTTTAAGAAGATGTTCTTTATAAATATCTGTGTACAAAACCAGCCATGGTCATGTTTTTTCTTCCCTGCTGATGCATGTGATGTGCTGAATTTCCTGCTGAAACCAGCTCTTAAAATAACTGGGAGCCCATTTCTTCAGAGGAAGAAACATTCTTTTCATAAACTAGCATTCCCTATATTTTTTAAAAAAACCTCATTTTCTCTTGTTAGTTTGTGAAACTACACAGTGGGTGTGTATAGTAAGTCTCAATTCCAGCTGGGCTACTTCTACACCAGATTCAAACTGCAAAGTATTGCAAAACTCAATAGATCACAGATCTGCCTATTAAGCTCTTATTTTGGTCAGCAAACATTTAGTACACAGGCAACAGAAGTTGAACTTTCTCCTTATTGATTTTCTATTTGTGAGCCATATTCCTGAAAGTACATATTTTATCCATGGAAAACATTATTGTTGTTCACATCAATGAAGAAGGTGTTGGTCATCATCTTCTCATTTCAGCAGCAATTATGATTAATTCCCATTTTCTCTTCTGATCTTCTTCATTCTGATGTGGAAATGTGGGAGAGAAGACACCTGTCATACATTTAAAAACCTCAGATAAAAGCAGCTTGTATAACCAGTTAGCTGACATTTTGAATATGTCATTATCTCTTACATTTGGGTGGACCTTTTTCTGGAACTCTCTGAGTACTATATAACCAACGCTCCACAAAGCATTGTATAACATCTCAAGGTTAGATTAAAACTTTTCTTTTTACTAAATGACTTGAATCACCAGTATTTTCTCAGAAATCCTAATGGTTTTATTTGCATACAAATCTGTCATTTCACACAACAGACAAATCTGGCAGACCTAATATGAATTTCCCATTGGACTTGCTTGAGAGTACGAATCCAGCCTTCACTGAAGAAGGACTAAGCAAATCCCTTCCCATCTCTCAGAAAGATTTGTCAGAAAGTGCAAATGAAAATCTCTATTTTTCACATAGCTCTCTTGCTACCTGTCTATATCCATCTGGCACGTTGTGATAAGGTCATGCCCATATGTGAATAAATGGTGTTTGCAGGCTGATCTGTGTGCGTTTAGAAAACACATGCAATAAGCAAACAAGCAACAAAGCAATGAAGTTATAGCCTGGAAGTGGCAAAGCAAACATATACATCAAGAAGACAAAGGATTTTGTTGTGCTTTTTAAACAGTCAACCTTTTAAAGGTATGTCTTACACTAATGTGCCTAAAATAATTCTTTGATAAGTGGGAGGAACATTTTTCCTATAACAGTGAACTTTACACTGCATTCTCTAATGTTGTGCAGAGAAGCTTTTGTTGAAAGAACCTGCCAGGAGGTTCTTTCAAGCAAAGAAGATGCTTTTATTTATAATCTCCAGAATTCCCAAAATGCAATGGGGCACAAACACACTTGAAAGCAGACTTTATAATAATATGAGAAAAAGATGCGAATGCCTGCTGTGCTGAGCTGGTTTGATTATACTGTAAACCTCTTAAAAACTGAGTTTTAACATGTCTTTTGGGAGAAAATGGAAAGTTAAAATAGGCCTTCATAATAGCCCTATATGCGATAGGAAGAAGCTGGTTACCACATGTGCCAGTTTGCCTGTGCTTTTAATTTTAGTTTGGATTAAAATAGCTCACACTTGTAAATCCAGGGAGAGAATGAAGTAAACACGAGTTCAATATTTCAAATAGATGACAAAGTTCTAAATTTCCATTTGCCAGCCTTTCTCCTTAAGAAAATAAAAACTGCTTAAGTTAAGTTCTGCTGGCCCTGTTACCTGGGGACAAGCCCCGCCTCTATTTTCCAGCCTTGAACCTGGGAATGGAGGGTGGGGCTATGATTAGGGTAGGTGTCAAGGGGGAGTGGGGAGCCTGCATCTCCCCAGTTCCCTCTCCATGTTTTTTGGCTCCATCTCTGGGACCAGACAGAACATCTCTGCAGTGCCAGGGTGAGTGACAGCTCAGAGCTTCATAGAAGTGCCAGCTGGAGTATAAAAATCCTGTTTAGCAAGGCTTTTGATGTTATTCACTTACTAGAAAGGAATGGGTCTATTGAAACTAAAAGTCTGCTCCTGGAACTGCCACATGGCTTAGGACAGGCAGAGGAACATGGGGGGCCAGGTACGAGTGCCTCCTCTGCATAGTGGGAAGAAGCTGAATCCCTCCCATTCAAGATTTGTTTAAATGAAAAATGTTTGTTGCGAAAGAGATGCTGACTTTTTGGCTTGCTGAGCAGGACACTTGCCTGAAATGCAGATGACCCAGATCCAATTTTCAGTTCCAATTCCAGTTCCAAATTGGATGGAACAGGGACTTGAACTTGCAGCCCTCAATCCCCAAGCAAGAGCGACCAACTTAAAACCTAGAAGCTAGAAGAGCTCCTGTTTTTTTTTAATTTTAGTTTTGTTACAAGGATTCCAAATTGGAGCCCATAATTGCTTTCAGCTGTAGTTTCATTGAAACAAATATATTCCTATAGAATTTGATTTAAAACAGATCAGCATTTTCTGCCAACATCAATGAATCAAGAATATTTTGGGGAGCTACACGAGAGAAAGATTATTTAAAAGATGATAAATGGAAGGGTAAAAGAAGACAAATGGGAAGGGTAAAAGAAGAGAATGGCAGGGGATCAGAGAAAAAGGTAGATAAGCCAAAATAAAGTACTATTTGGAAGGAAAACAAAAACTTGTCTTCTCTTTTAAAAATATCTCCAAAGCAGTCCTGGTTGGATGTCTGTCCTGCTTACAGTTACAAGGCCATACTGCTCACCAGGGACCACCAGATAAGAGAATGAGCTATTTATTAATTCACTGAGTTATCAAAGTCAGGTTTGAATCCAGAAAGCTGCATTTATAGGCAGAAAACTGTCAGAGCCCAGTTTAGGATCAAGACGCTTGATGCTTATTTTAGCCAGCAAAGATTTCTCTTCTGCCTTTTTCCTCACCTTTTCCTTTTTACATTTTCTGAAGTACAGTTTATTTATATAAGCACCCTTTTGCTTTCTATACTGCCTTCAGGTAGAGCAGGATTCTTTTTTATTGCACTGTCATTGTTTTGTCCAGAAGTTTCAAAATCATCCACCAAGGAGACAAACCTCTTGCTTTGTTCCTTTGAGCATATGTGCTGATGCATTTGTTTTCCTAAGAGTAATGGAGTTAATCTTTTGAGCAAATCACCTGATTTGAGAGGAGAAATCAGCATTCCAGTAGTCTCCAAGATAAAGAGGTTAAATTTGTTAAACATGAGGAAATACAATTCAGTTAGAGCGAAGGAGGCCAACACTGAAAAATATTACTGTTTTCTTCATCTCTCCCACTTTATTCAGATACAAAATAGTCTAAATGTCTAAACTTGCCTGTCTTCCAGCTCTGAGATCTTATGACTTTGGTGTCAAACTGGCTTCTTGTAAAGTCTGCAGGACTGGAGCCACATCCCACTTCAAGTGCAAATAGTGATGTGATCTACATGACCACCGCAGAACAAGTGTGAAAGATTCTTGTATTACTAGGAGATGTGTAGAGTCCAGTTCAACTCCCAGAAAACTTGTGGCAAAGTGAAATGATTGCATAGGAATCACAAAGGCCAAGAGGTCAAGAACCGTTATATGCAAGCCCAAGGATATGAAAACACCTATGGTCTTGTCAACCGTTTTTTCCAGATCCTGTGCAGACTCCTTAGAAGTGTATGAATTCTAGCCCGAATTAATATGATGATAACCCAAACAGTTAGAGGCATAGGATCAGGTCATTGAACCAATAAAGAAAATCTTAAACCAGGAAAAGCTCTGCAGTTCTAAATCCCCAGAAAGCAGACACATTTACTGAGATGGAACAGAAAAGGTATAGAAGAAAATCTTATGTTAAAGCAGTTGACAGAAACATAAAACTGGGCCTTCTGGTGTGCAGCTGAGTTGGAAAATTTATCTCTTCATATAAAGCAATCCCATCAGTTCAGCATATGTCAGAATGTGTTGCATGTTCATGCCAAACTATTAAAGTACACAAAGAAGCTGTTGCACCTAAGCAAATTTAGTGCACATTAGTGAGATGATGCTACCACAGAGGATGTCACCTGACAAGGTTTCCTAGGAAATTTCCAGAATATACGTAGTCATCCTGATGATTATTATATGAAATTCTCTTATTTGGTTTTAGACAGTGATTCAATCCGAGGTACCTGTTCTGTACTATTAGTTTTACCTGTACAGCAAAGTATTTTGAGAAGAGATAAAGTTTTCTGACTGTTCAAGGAAGATGATAGTACTGCTACTATTTACAACTGGTCCTCTCTTTTCTTTAGAAGCTGTTGTAGCTTTTACCAAGGATCTAAGAATACTGGCTGTTCGGTGTTTACCTTAAAATAATGAGTATGACAGCAGGAAAAAGGTAGTCTGTGTCTTTGGAGTGATCATATAAGGTCAAATGACTTTTTGTTCATCTTTCCTTTCTAATAATGACTTATGAAGAGTTCAGTAAATGTAAATTCCTGCATACTGGCATTGTGACTGGATTGCAAGGGATTTGATGATCTTTAGTATTGCCAACTGCAACTATTCAAACAAAAGATATCGAACCCTAAATCCCAAAAGACTGTCCTGAAAATGAAATTTAAAAAAACACATGAATTTGTGGATCATACTTGCTCCAGTGTTATTTGACACTTGGGTGCTGGGTTTTTTCAAGCTAAACTGCATAATGTTTTTAAGCTAGTCACAAATGTAAAGCAAGTAAAAAATAAATCTGAAATGTTCATGAAATCCTGAGCCTCAGAGTAGAACTGTGAAGAATGCTCAATGTCAAGAGAAACTGAGTTGACTGAAGAATAATTTTTATTTCCATTTGTTTTTTTTACTATGGGTAAATGACAGTACCAATGCATACCATTTTTTAAAAACTGTGTATTTGAAATATGACAAGTAAATGAAATGTGGTATGTTAATTTTAATTTGGAATGTAGTTTAAACTGCATGACTCATGTCATGTTGCATAATTCCACATAACTTGTTTACAAACAACTTATTTTCTGCAGTGACAGCATGCATGTTTTGGGGGACAGTCATTATTAAACTGGCTTAAAATTTTGACTGTGAAAAAGAGAGCATCAGAATTCTGTAAAGATATATCCAATTACCTAAACCCCAGCTATGTTACATTCATTCTGCCATTTCTTCTTCTGATTTGAAAGAGAAAGATCTGTTTTAAAAGATAAGCAGACTGACTTTTAAACTACAAGGTATGAATTATTGAAAAACAAAAATGTAGAAGACTGAAATCATGGTGGAATCAGAGAGAGGGGGACATGCAGAACAAATAGCAGAAATATATGGATGCCAATGCAAAACAGTTATGCTAAACATGTTCTAGTGATATGACTGGCATTTTAATAACAGAAAACATCTGAGAGTGTATGAGCAGGATGTTATGTGGTTCTAGCCCAACCTAGAAGCTACTGACAGCTGCAAATTGGTTTTTAAAACTGAAGCTTTTCTGATTGATATTCATGTTATCTATTACAGCAGATACTGACTGAGGAGGGCACAGCCCTGATGTGAATGTGATCTCTATGCCTCTTACCCAAGACACTAGATGATGGAGTGGGGTTAGGTTTATTCTCCCAAGCCCAGAAGCAGCAGAATGGTGTATCGCCTGAAGCTCTGCCTATACCCTACGAACCCAACCTTGACAAAACTGTGCTAGTCAAAGCACCCTGGCACAGACATAGTATGGAAATGTGAATCTGCAGCATCTTCAGTGCCTTCCTCCACTTCCCTGCCATCTTTTATTTCCAGTACAGTTTCACTGGGAATCTGCCTTTTCTGATCAACTATCTTTCTTCAATTAACTAGAGATTAAGCATCAGTGAGAACACTGTGGATCTCTATTCTTAGGTAAAT
Organism: Athene noctua; assembly: GCF_965140245.1. Lineage (NCBI taxonomy): Eukaryota > Metazoa > Chordata > Aves > Strigiformes > Strigidae > Athene > Athene noctua. Next base: position 43,986,241 of record NC_134039.1, on the reverse strand, counting down.
TTGATCCTGTGTAAAACTGTGGCTCTGTTTCTCATTGCATGATGATCTTCTTCTAAACTTACATCTCCTCTGTGTTTAGAACACAGGTTCCAACTCTTAGTTTTAACAGCAAACTGATTCTGCCAAGGTAACAGCCAACCTGAATCCTTAAAATGTGAAAACAAGTGAAACCATTTTTAGAAACATAGAGCTTTTTGCTGCTACAAGCAGTGGTTTTGTGCCCATCTACATCTGAGCTTCTTTGGATTTTAAGAAAAAGCAGTAAATTTACTTTAAAGCAAATTTTATTCTATTTTTAATATAAGCATTGGTCAAAGCTGACTGATGTGTTAACAGGTATCTGTCAAGGGGATACTAAAAAATATAAAGGTAATTTCTAAAAAGGAGCCTGAGATTCAGCAGTTTCTGCATAGCCATATAGGCTGACATTAAATTAGGCTGCTAGTATAAGATGTTCAAGTGAAGGGCCAACATTCTTGGGGTCAATGCCATCAAGTGAATATATATAGAACCAAAAGCCAATTAAGGCATTTAACTAAAAGGTTTGAATTTGAGAAGTTAGGATAGTCAAAGATCAAACTAGCTTCACACTCTTAAATCAGTTCTAATTGGAGAAGTGTAGGGTCTATTAAACTCTCATTGAGACCATTAAAATTTCCAAATGGTAAACAATAAGAACATGTCCCAAAACTGTCAGTCATCTTGTAAGCAATGGGTTTTTAAGAAGTTTAGTAATGGAAAATTTAGGCTAAATAATGCAATCTGTATAGAGTGAATCACATACAGGAAGCCTAGTTCAAATGTAATTTAAATACTACACATGGTCTTAGGGAAGGAAAGATGGAGGAAGAACTTTAGAGAACTAGGAGCAAAATAATAAAAGTTAAATACAAAAAAGACATGAAAATGAAATTTAAAAAAAAAAAAACAAAATACAACAAAAAGCCCTCTGTACTTCCACAGCTGAACATATCTCTTACATTATGAAGAGCAAAAGCCAGAAAATATCTGAATTACCTTCATTTAAATGATAACACCCACATCTACATACTAATTATGGGTTCAGTTATGGAGAAGTGGAAAGAGAACTGGTCATAAGCATCCTCAGACTTCAGATTACCTGGTTTCTTTCACCAAGAGCTCCATTTCACAAATTCTAAGTCCAAGAAGTCCCAGATTCCCACAGTATCTGCAGAGAGATCTTGGTACGCCATTATCAGCATAGTTGTGTGTCAGTGCAATTGATTAAATGATTCAAATCATGGAAACCTTCCCAGAAGTCTCTCACTCTTCTACTTTAAGATTATAACATTATACAATGCATTAGAGGCTGAAGGAACAGAGCAAAGAAAAGGTTTAATTACAGTTCCTGTGTATAACATTATAAATATTATGGCATGGATAAAGAAGTCAAGATAAGACTTTTGAAATGAAAAAAAAATACTGATGAGAAAATCACCTTAGAAACAATATCCTGAGGCAGAAGATATTGATGATGAGTAGCAATAATATTTGATCTCAGATAGTTCCAGTAAGAGTTGCAGAGATTATGTTCATCATGGTATTACTCACTTCTCTCGGGTTTATTAGGAGAATTCTAATTCAGGCGACTCTCCAACTCTGGCTCAAGTGGTATGACCTGAAGGCCAAGATTTGCTGTACTTTCTATCATGGGAGAATGCATCTGATATATATTTTTAATCAGAATAATATACACAATTTTGTAGAGGAAAAGTACTATAGAATGAACTGTTACTGAAATTGTATTAAAAATGCAGTTCTAGAAAGGGAAAGACTCTTGCATTTTTAAGGATGCTACAGGGTATTCCAGCAACCCCTTGAAGTTAAAAAGAACAATATTGGAAAAAGCCTTTTTCATCAACCCCAATTCCAAAACAAACTTTAAACCCACGGTATGTTCTCCACACCAAGAGAAGAGTCTCTTGATTGCTATACTAGCTTTACTACTGCTATACTAGCCTTACCATTTAATTTACTTTGTATTATACTTCTATAGTATATATAATTTATACTATACTATTATTGTTATCTAGCTTTGCTACTTTATTTTATTTTGCTTTATATACTATTTTTGTTTTCTTTTACAAAATATACTTTTATTTCACTTTTATATTAATTTGCTACTTTATTTTTACTACTGCTATACTAGCTTTACTCCTGTATACTAGCTTTACTACTGCTGTAGTAGACATACCAGACAGCATAGAGATGATAACACTTCATTGTAGAAAATATAGGTGCCATCCTGCCATCTCAGTATGAAACTGTACATGACAGCTTGGAAAGGATGTTTCCAATGTATGATGAGAAGGTAGAAAGAGTAAGCAAGGAAAAGGTGCTAAGATATCTACTCTAAGGTTGGATTATATTAATGAACATGAAAAGCCTAAGTATAAATCTAGATGTACATCAGGAGTTGCAGATATATACTACCTATTCTTTGCAAAGGTACTAAATCTGTACTGTCTTTGGAAGCAGCACCTTGATGCACACTGAAGTTCCTATCCAAGGTGTGTGCACCAGTTTCATCCACATTGCTGCAGTCAAGGTACATTGTATCCCACATTGGTTTTCCCTCATTACAAAATCTTAGTAGTTATAGATCATTGTAGATCCATTATTCTGCATTTATTGACACTCAATAGATGTTTCAAACACATGCTGTAATTGTCCCAAACACAGGGGTGCTTTCTGCTTCCCAAAGCCCACAGTGCATCACAGGCAATCTGAATCTCCTGTGCAGACATCCCGCCTCTGAGTGGTCATTCTCTCCACCAAGAGAACCAGGCCAGAATCTGTTAAGCAAGTCCTAACCTTCCGTCAGGGTAGACTGGGCCATAGGTACATCTGAGTGCAGTCTAGCCTTTGTTGTCTGGAAACTTTGAACAAATTAAATTAATTCCAGCTAGTGGAACAACATCCCTCTCCAAGCCTGGAACAGCTGAAAGCAAGTTTTCAGGATGACAGTGAATTTCAGGACAAGAATAACCACATTTTCCCAGTGTTTGGCATACTCCTCTGAAGCTCCTGATTTAAGAAAGTCATTACCCCTTCCACCTTAGTCATTCGTGTGAGCTAGGAGAATCTTCTGTTAAGATCATAGAGATGCACACAGACCTCTGGTATGTAGTCTGTAACTGAATGGCTTGAGAGGAATCCCTATACTCCTCCAGTGCCAGGCACTACACAGCTTTCCCAACTTTTCGGAGTCATAAATGGTGTTCATATAGCCAGCTGATCACCACCCTAGGAGATACAGCTCTATAACAGGAGGGATGGTTGTGGCCCCTCAGAAATTGGCTCATGGCCTTCCTGCCACCGGTTTCGTGAAGCAGGTATGGGAAGCTTCCCAGTTTTGGTTGGTCCTCATCAAGGATGGGCACACACATGCACAGCTTTTCAGTTCTTCAATATATAGCTGTGACTGAACCATGAACATGAATCAGCTGTGAGTTGTTGCAGCAAAGACCAACTACATCCTTGGCTATATCAGAAAAAAAAAAAAAAAAAGCGCCAGGAGGTCAAGGGAAGAAATCTTTCCTTTCTGTTCAGCACTTGTAAGACCATATCCAGAGTGTTATGTCAGTTTTGAGCACTGCAGTATAAGGAAGAGAACGACACCCTAGAGTGTGGCCAGTGGAGGGCCACCTAGATGGCTACAGAACCTTCACAACAGTTGGAACTTGACTGAACAAAGCCCTGAGGAACCTGTTTTCTCTGAATCTGCTTTGAGCTTGTGGTTGGAGCAGATGACCCCTAAATGTCCCTTCCAACTGAAGTTATTTTATAAATCCATGACTACATGTTATTAGCATCAAACCTTCATGACTATGAAGTTTAGCACCTGAATGTATCAAATCTTTTTTCTCACATAGCTCTCTAACCAGCACCAGAAATAGGAACAGAAGCTCAAATGGATTCTCTGTATACTACAAATACAGCTCTTTGTAGTATGTCAGTGAGGGTTAGAGGTCCTTCCATAAGGGTACACAGATTGCTGGGATCTTCTGGAGGACTATAAGCGGGTCAGATGTGGTATGATAGCATCCATAGTGAAGATAGCCAAAACATGCCAAAAGCATCAGCTAGTCCCTGTACTCATGCTACGAGATGCCTTTTCTAGGATAGTCCCTGCATATGTTCACCAGCATACAGGCAGTACAGAAAGTCAGTGGACTATTAGTCAGTGGCAAAAACTGCGAGTGCAAAACCACAACAGTATTGAAATACCCACAATATGTTTGGTCAGAACATTTTTCATGTTCTGATTGTCACTAGAGGGTCAGTGTGTTTTTCAGGGTAGGTCTGCTGACAACAGCACAAGGTTGCCCAACTCCAGACACAGGTGAATCTACTGCCATTGTGACTCCTGCAATCTACTGCAGCGCAGCCTGCAGACTAGAATGTGTCACAGTAAATGAGACATTAGATTGTAATTAAACTGGCAATTAAACTGTAAATAACTTCAACAAATAACCTTTTTTTCCTCAAAGAAAACTGTCAAGGTTTCTTTAGGAGAAGTGACTGCAGGAAAAATCAAACAAGTTCTATTCAAATTAGAGTACAAGGGAAGGCAAACTATTATAAATCTTTTGGAAGAAGTCAAACACAGACATTTTTATGAACCCCTGTAAAACAAAAATGGCATGACCAGCTTCCTTAAAAAAAATCTATTTGGTCAGAGATAAAAAAGCTTAATAACTTTCAGAGAGAAAGCCAATCTGAAGTTAATAAAAAAAACTTAGCATTGAACAGGCCTTTTTAAACTTAGGAGGAATGACTGTTGTTCTAATAAATCCCTGAGGTTATTCTGCAGATACTTTAGTATTTATGAAGGAATAATGATGATAATGCCTTTCTGTGATTATGGGGGTGGGGGAAAGTGTGGGTCATAGATTCCAGCAGAAAGAAGAAAGTTAAGGCATGAACTAGTCCACTGTAAATCTCAGAGTAACTTAATCTAGGCTCTCATCTTTAGAAAGAACATTTTAATTTAGAGTTCCAACATCAAAGACCATATGAAATCACCACTTCTTTGAAAATCCACACTTAAGGACAAGAAGATATTGGCCAAAATCCTTAAACTAATTAGTACTGAACACTCCTCTGGGCTGAACTTTTCCCTAGGATCAAATTACTGAGCTTAAATTAGCAAACTCTTAGTCGGATTTCAGTGTGGGCAAGGATGAGCTTCAAGTGATGAGAATCTTTATACTTTATTATCTCCATAATAAATTGCTTTTTAGTCTGGTTGTATTCTTTTATTTTAAAATTTTTTTTCTTCTAGCCATTAAATAATGGTCCTGACTAGATACTTCTGTTCACATACAAACAAGAATTAACAACAAACCAATGACTTAGTGAGTTTTCCATTCTCAGCAGGGAACAATCTATTACTGTACTTCATTGTCAGTCATAACTGTGATTACAGACTTTACCTCCATCCCTAAGAGAAAAGGACCAATCCTGATGCTTGCAGAACCAGGTCTAATGTCAAGGCTGAAGAGGATGATTGTGAATGTCCGGATAATTTCTCACTTAGGATTGGCAATGTTATCACAAAATATATTCCCAGATGAACAGGAAGGAAAGAGAAGAAGGGAGGTAAGAGGATTGGAAACTAAAGGAGTCAAAAGCAAAAATCTAGGAAGGTGATAGGGGATTCTCATTCACAGATTTATGAGCAGCTAGGGAAGATGATCTTGCCCCAGACTAAGATCTACTGAGTAAGGAAGAAATTATGTCCCCAGTGTGCAGCTGGAGTCTCTGTTCCCTTAAAACTTCATATTTAAACACAGGGCTTGAATTAAAGCATTGCTACATTAACTTCTTTAGGTCTCTCAGATAGCTTGATTTATAGAAGTCACATAGAGTCATAGTCATAGAAACTGGGCTTTTAAGACAGCAGGTCTATACTACAGACTTATATCTGTGAACTTTAAGGAGAATTAGGTTCACTGGGTAGGACTTTTTCTTTGCTTAAGTTTTTAAAAAACAAGAAATGTATTTTTTACATTAACATATTTTAATGATTAAAATTTCAGCTTTGACTTGGATAAATATCTATCAAGGTTTGCAGAACAGACATTACCATTGACCTTATCACCTTAACAACACTGTTATAGTCAGAGAGCTCTATTCCCTTCTTACAGTCATGTAATCTGAAGGCTATGGCATATGCTATAGAAAAAGCAAAGCAGGTAACAAAACACACCTTTTAGTTTGCAAACAAAATGGTGCTGCTGACAGAATTGCCAGAGGTAACATCATATTGCATACTGGCTAAAACACAGCTGTGAAGAAATCAAAATTAAAAAATCTTTTCTCCTAATTATATTAATGATATGTAATTTCCAGTTCATTTAGCCACGTGTTTTGCAAGCTTTTAAACCCAACAGTATTCTAAACATCAGAATTGTACAGTGACTACATTTCTGTAGGAAAGTAAATACATTTTAAAAAAAGGACAGAAAATATTATGAAACGGTGACTACTGTAAAAAAAATCCTGACACTCCTATGGTTTGGCATTTTAAATATAAATACTAGGGTAATTTCACTGTGCCATTTGAATGCAATGATCATGTGAGCTAAATAAAAATAAACTTCCTTTAGAATTATTTATCAGGCTACTGATATTCAGAAGTATTTTCTGAAATTTAAAATACATTAACTACTTTTTTACCTGAGTAACACCATCCCATTTTTTTCTTCACAGGGATGTTCTTGGCCTGCTCTGCATAGTTAGATGGTAGAACTTGCCAAGCTTCATGGCTGGGCTGGCTTTCTGAGGGATCTTTGTTATATGTCTGCTTCACGGTGAAGGCTTTGTGGAGATCTCAAACTAGTGACATGAAATTCAGGTAGCCTGAAGCCATAAGGTTTTACCTAACACTTCAGTGCTATATTCTAATACATATGTTATTCGCCCTGACTCCACTCTCAAGTTAGTGTAAATATAAGCATATTTTGCACTTAACAAGCAATTCATTCGAGTCTCTCCGAAGTTACCCCTATTTTATATTGGAGACAATGGAATGTCTTCTCTTATGCACATTGTGGCAATCATGCATATCCATTTGGAAAGTCCTTGTTTAAGTACAGTCCCTGTTCTCAGAGGGAACACTGACTGCCATTACACAGGTCTTCTTTGCACTTTGTGAAGGTCAGCTCCACAAAATTAAATTAGAAATCCCACTTCACATTCCTTTTTATTACACAGTCATCCATATGATGCATATGCTCACCAGTGATTAGAAATTTTACATGGGGAAGCCATAACGTCTAACACCAGAAGGTAAGATTGGAGACTGATAATATCTGGGCGGTCTGGAAGCTGACGGTTCAGTAGCTTGTCATTTTATATAGTAGATTCATCCTGAAAAGAAAGCCAGGACTTCAGTCCAGTTTGTCCTACTCCCACCGAAAACACATTTTTTTCTGGAGTCTACCCTGAGCACCACTTTAGTGAAAACTGATGTTCAAAGTGGGGAGGAAGATTAGGGATGCAGATTTGTCAACCCAAGAGAGAATCCCTGAACTAGGGGCACCATCTACAGGGGAACAGACTGACACTGACTTAGATGTGTCCTTGCATTACACAGCTGCCATCTGTGCAAAGTATATGCAGGTTGGTTTGACGACGCTTGAACACTCCCTCGTGAAAGAGTATTTCCCTTTTCATTTTCATTTACGCTGCAACAGCGTCCAGGAGCTCCGGGCACAGAGCAAGAGCTCTCTGTGTTAGCTGCTACACAAATGCAGATTAAAAGAGACCATCTCTGCCTAAACTTAGAATCAGCGGCAGATGTATACAGATCAAACAGAAGATAACAATGAAATCAAATGACACACTGAGACAAACATCAGTCAGTGGACTAACAAGTTCTTTGATTTTACCCTTTGATTTTTAGCTAGAATTAAAACCAAAACAAAATCCAAACACTTGTTCTCCACTCCCTCTATCCAACTCACAATCTCACACATTGCTCCAAAAATCATCTTCAAAGACTTCATGTGATGTTAACTGTGTACAGCTGAATAGTTACTCCAGTATTTATTAATTTTACTGAAGGTTAATTCTCACTTTTGGGACTTCGGTTTCTCACTTTGCTTACATATCTTTCATGTTCTGATGCAGAATCAGCTTCCTGGCTAAGAATGTGCCTTCTAAATACATCATCATCACCTGGTATATACTACGGAAACTTCACTGAAACCAAGAGTGGGATAATAGGGCACTAAAATGGGATTCCAAGACTTTAATTTTCAGCTGTGCACACCAGCCCTTGGATTCCCAGTCAACTGGGAAAAAAAGCAGCTGAGAGCAGGAATTTCAGTTATTTGAAGAAGTTTCCAAAATGTGTGCTTGAACTCATGCAATTGGAACTTCATTTGAAAAGCTGTCCCTTTTCCCTAATCAAAAGCCAATTCCTTTATCTTCAGGCATATAAACAAATCTCAAAATGAGTAACCTGAGGATAGAAAAGACCAAAATGAAGGAAAAATATAACATGATAATGAAGAATAAAGTAAAAGCAACTTTCTGTTAAAAATGGGTACACAAGGGCAGCGAATAATTTCATCATGACAGTCACAGTTCAATACCTGTTAGTTTAGCATTCTATACTCTGCCTGGTAAGTAAAATGACATGCCACCATTATAATTTACTCCCTCACTGATTTGCCCTCATGATTTACCTAACTTCCCATCTTGTACATATAATGGCGGCAGTTGTGATACTTGGTCACAAAAAGGTTGATGTACAAAAGAAAACCAATGGCAGCTCCAGCCCAAAGCCAGAGCCTTGACCGCTGTTTTTTATGTGCTACGACTTCTGTTGCTCCTGAATTTGCCTCAGTTCAGTGACTATCATTCTAGTATCTGCTCTTTATATGCCATAAAACTTTCAAGGACAGCCCTGAGAATATTTTGGTTTCATTGGCTTTGGCCCAGGCTTTCCCCTTCTTTATCGAGCAAGCAGGAGTCTTTTACTTTCAAAACCTAGTTTTTATGGCTCATATTGCTTTCTAATCTTGAGGTTTTATCTTGAAGCTATAGTATACAGAGAGTAAAAACCAAAAATGGCAAAGACAAACATTGTACCGTTTCTGGTCTTGCTTTTTTATTCAGATTCTTCCCAGATGCTCCTGTACCTCTGGCTCAGTCAAAGTCTAAATTAAAAGCAAAGGATATGAAGGATATAACAGAGTCTAGTTCTTCACTTGTACTTAGCAGGATACCTGATGGAACTTCTGAATGGTAGACACTGTTTAAAATTCCCTTTTGACGCACTAATGCACATTAAAAAACAAACCAAAACAGTTCTCAGGTTTAGAACGACATTTCTTCTGGCTTTGCACATTTCTTCTTTATTTCTCATGATAGAGCACCTTCTTCTTCCCTGAACACAACTGTGGAAGACATAACAGTAATAATAATAATAAATGCAATGATCTATTTCAGATCAAAATTGTGAGTTTAGTGACTAGCATTTGGCTAGCACCCCAAGCATTCATCAAATGGCTCCTGAGCTCTTCTAGAACATCCCTGTCCATTCAGGACACGTATGCCATCCCTCACATTTAACACCTTCCTTTGGTTTAATTAACCACCATGACTGGCCAGTAATTACCCATCTCCTCGTGGATGCAGTAGTGAAATAAAATTTTCTCATAGGACAGGAGACCTCTTTCTGGAGGAATAAGCTTTTGGGCCTGCAAGGAACTGAAAAGGAACTGAAGCAATCATGTGTGCTATAAGGAATGAAGTTTTTGCAGAAATTTTTCCATTGCAAACTACTAAGTTTAGAAAAGATTAGGTAAAATCTCTTCCACCACACTCCCAGCCCCGTCCTTAATTTTTTTTTTTTTTAAATCTAGCAGAGTAGCTATGTATGGACTACCACAGTCAGGGAGAGAGAAAGTGATGGTATACTCTTCAGGGCTACTGCTAGACAGCATTTCTGTTCCTTACTATCTATACACTAAGAGAGGGCAATTGGGCTTAAATGATGAATCTTGTCTTTGCTCAAATACTAAGACAGGGTTTGATGTGTTATGCCTTGTGAATGCCAGACTCCCACAGACTTCTGGCTGTGTGGCTGTTGGGAACACAGCATCAAGTCCTCATAATTATTAGCATTGAAATGTGTGGGTTTTTAAACTGACCAGATAAATGATCCTAGAGAAAATAGTCCTTGTTATCTATTGTATTAGGAGAGAGAAAACAGCCATGTTTTTTAAATCATACAGGGTAATCTTGGCACAGTTGATCACTTCTGCATATTCAGTTTAAATTATGGTGGCTCCTCCTTTCCAGCAAGAGCTGATATTTGCTTTCCTTTTCCCTCACGTGACCTAATGTGCCCATATAAGAAAAACTTATATTGCGACTAACAGACGTAAGAACACATCTAGCAACAATGCAATCAGAAAATGTTATTTGAACTGAACTGGAAAAGGGCCGTGATTTGAAAAGCAAATACCAGCACAGAAGTATGGGTGGGCAGGATGATTTTCTGTTGAAGACATAGCAAGTCACTTCTGAAATATGCCTGGGAGCTTCTTTACTTGCTCAGTTACCTGCTAACGATGGCATAGGGACTCCTCTCTCAGTCAACATTTGTTATTTATCATATTAAGGTGTAATTTAGGTAACTCAGTCTCGTATACTGTGTGAAACCAACTAAATGGTTGTGGAACACATTACTTTTTCTTACAATAACTGTAATTCAGTAGGATCCTCTACGACTGTGCATCAAGCATGGGCTAGAACCTGTAGATTTGGTACCCTGTGACCAATTAAAGGTTATGGGAGGCTCTTACATAAACACCACGCTATTATTTTTACAGTTTCGAAGATAAAAACGTTTTCCTCCTGTGTCTTTGAGGGTATAAATACAACGATAATATATGCTGAGGAACAAAGAACTTTAGTCTGTTGTGTTTTTAAAAGCTAAGCTTACATCTAAATCTATTTCCATTTCCCTCTGGAACTCGAGCAGCTATTTATGTTATATTAAACATTAGACAAATAGGGTAGATCTAATTAAAAGTTGAAGAAATGTGCTTCTCTTAATTGAATTTGTTACAGTTACATTTTGCAGACCAATGTTAATCAAAGCTCCAGTTCACAGTGGATGGACCGAGGCAATTAAGTTAACCCTTGCATGTCCTTACCTCAACACACGATACGGTCTGCTCTCGCCTAAGCCACGGACGCCCGTTACGACTCACCGCTCAGTCGCGACAGCCCGGGGCAGGCTGCCCACGGGCCCGCCGCAGAGGGAGGGCCGCCCCCGCCGGCTCGCTAAAAGTACCGCGTACCGGGGGGCAGGGGCCGCAGCAGCGCCTGGCGGGGGTCGCCGCCACCGCCTCCGCTCCCCGCTGCGCTGGGGCCAGCGCCGCGCCCCGCCCGGGGCGCCCCGGTCACCCGACGGCCGCTGGGTCTGCAGCACAGCGCCTCATGCCGCCCAGCGGCCCCGGCCCCCATACGCGGGGATACCCTCCTCGCCGCCGCTCTCCTCCTCCTCCTCCTCCTCCTCCTCCTCCTCCTCCTCCTCCTCCTCCTCCTCCCGCTCCCTCCCGCCGTCGCCTGCCGCTGCCCGGCCCCGCCCGACGGGGCGGACAGGGACCGCGCGGCCGCGGGATGGGCGAGGCCGGCGCGGCGGCTCCACCCATGCTGGGCGCCGGGCGATTGGCTGCCGGAGCCCGTCTCCCCTCCCCTCAGCCAATGAGGGCGGCGGGCCGGGGGTGATGGGCTGCCTCTCACGGGAGGGATTCCTGGAGACGCTGCAGTGTGGCGGCGCTCCCGGCGCCGCGCAGCCCCCGTGCCGCCTCCGCTGCCGCCTCGCCGCGCCTTGCCCTGTCCGCCGGCGGCTGCCGCTGAAACTTACCGCCCGGCGCGCCGCCAGCCCGCCGAGCGCAGGGGGCCGGGGCAGCCTGCCTGGCCGTGCGCGGGGGCGCTTCGCCGCGCGCCCCGCCGTGCACCACAGCCTCGCCCCGGGAGGGGCCCGGGCGCGCGTGGTGCCGCCGCGGGGGGAGGCTGAAGGACGAACTGCCTGCGCCCGCCCCGGTTGCCAGGTAAGGCAGCGCTCCGGGGCCGCCCGCCGCCGCGCCCGGGCGGTGTCGCCTCGGGCGGGTTGGGGGGGGGGGCGGCTCGCCGGGCGGGGGGCAGAGCACATGCTCTGGGGGCGGCTGGTGGCGCCGCCTGCCCGGCGGCTCTGCCCGCAGCTGCGGGGGGGGCGGGGGCCCGCCCCCGGGGCGCTCCCGGCGCGGGGGGGCGGTTACGGCGATGGGGGGGGGGGGGCGGCTCAGACAAAGGGGGCGCCCACGCCCCCTGCCGCCGCGGTGCTCCGCCGTCGCCCCCCGCCCCGGGCGCCGTCCGCCCTCCCGTTATCTGTCCTCGCCTCTGCCTGGAGCTGGCGCCGAGGCGGCCGCCCGGCCAACTTGTTTCTCCCGGTTTCACCTGGCAGCCGCCGCCGCCACGGTGCCCCGCCCGCCGCGGGGAGGCATGTCCCGGCGGTGGGGCACGGCGGTGTGCTGCCCTGGCCCCCCGGCGCTGACCCGCCCGCCGCCAGCATCTCATCATTTGTGTATCAATTTGTGAAGAGCCTTTCCTCCGTGACTTCAGAAGGCTATCAAGCTAATGTATTTTCTTTCCATGCAATTTCATTTTGTGTCCTCGGACATTATTTCCTTCATCTTAATACTGCTTGTCTTGCTTTGATTTCGGGTGTGTTACGGTGTGTGGTTCGTATGTGCACACGGTTTGGGTAGGGGATCAGTGCTCTGTTTAAAAGTTAATTTTGCCTATCAAACTCTACCAGGTAGAGTAGTGAGAAAGTGGCAAAGAATGTTAATATTTCTTTTGTTTCCAGTCTTCTGAAATAAAGATATCAAACGACTACTAGCTTCTGGTCATCACTATACTAAGTAAATTAAATGTAGTCATTGGAATGAGCCTTTATGGCACTTTCAACAATGTGTAATTCAATCATTTCTGATACAAGCTGCCTTTTGCTATTATTCATCAGACCCAGCTGAGTGATTTCTGTCAGATGGGAAGTGGTAGAGAGAAATCTCTAGGTAAATGTAACTGAACAGCTTTCCAAGTGGAGTCCTAAATGAGCACAGAAAAGCACTTGGCTACAATCTCGAGACAGATGTTAGCATCCAAATAAATAATTTCTTTTGATTGTCTGGGGAATGTCAAGTCTTATTTTCTGTATTTAATAGCCATTTGCAGGTGAAGGAGCTCTGTGTTTATTATTGTGAACTCAATGCAGATTGCCATAGTGCAATAATATTTCACTGTCTCTGAAATAATATTTTCTGTACAAAGGTCAGTAGAGTAATTTTAGATAAACATACATGTTGTAGACCACAACTAGACTACTAATCAGCAACAGCGATATTGATCCTCTTGAGCGGCTATGCAGTGTGCCATCCGTGTTGTGTGTTAATCTATTACGCACTGTTTAAACTGCTTTGTTGTCAGAGAGAGTTACTTCATCCTAAGAAACCGAAGATGATAGTTGTGGACCCAAGGGGAGACTCTCTTCCCTTGTGGGTTGACATCTAGAGTTATGGATGAGCAAATGTTTTAGGAATTACCCTGAAAAGGGAAGGGGGGAGCTTTTGGGTACAAGGACAGCTAAGCAGCAAACTGATTTGCTTTGTGAGGTTATGAAATGACATCTCCTGCCGTGTTGAAATAAACCTGCTCAGGAAAAGTGTAAGGAGATTCCACGTGTGTCTAGAATAGTATTTTCTTGTCTCTCTTGGAAACAAATGACCTGATTTTATGTCTTAAGTGTCAAATATGTTTTTTTCTTTTTTTCTTACAAGCTTTTTGGGATTGTAGTTCTATTAGTAGTGTCTGAGGGGAATATGCTTTAATGTGGTCTATTACTTGACTTGTGGTATAGTTGCTCAAAATTTGCATGCATGCAATTCATAAATTGAAACTATATAGCTTAAAAACATAGTGTAGGCAGTTTGAGTGAGAAAAGATAATTTAAAAAAGAACCACAGGGCAGAAGATAATGACATGCTGTAGGAAATAATCATACTCCTGCACTTGCAAAAGCATGAAATGTTCCAGTGTAGCCATTTCATACCAAGCCCAATTTTCCTTCACATTAAGAGTGCCTAAGTGAGCCTTATTAATGTTTGATGCAAAAGATGCTAAATCCATTTTAAGGATTGGTACTGGAATTTAAAGAGGTAGCACACAGCCTAACAGTGCAGTTCTAACACTTCCCCAGAAGAAATGTGAAAAATAATAATTTAGCACATATGCCATAGCAGCGCAAGTGGGATATAGCCTTCTCTGTTAAATCAAACACTCTTTTGTATCTATGGTTTTAAAGGGCTTCTCGCCCATCAGTGTTACAATCTGAAATGTTCTCTTCTATCTGATTTAAGTTATAATTAGAGCTCAGATGATGTTCAGCGTTGGTTAGTGTGGTAGTTGAGAAGGTGTGAGATAAGGGAAGGTTCTGTTTGTCAGAAACCTAGGAAAAAAAACCTTACACTTTTCCAGCTAGCATAGAGAGACTGGAAACATAAAATCCATTTTTATGGTTTTTTGGCAGGATTGGCTGTAGTAAGTAAAAAGGAGCAGCTTAGTGTCTTGGCAGAAGTTTTCAAGCCACTCAGCTGTACAGAACTCAGTTAATTGATGTTTCCTGACATGAAAATGAAGCTCTTGCTTGGTATATCACAGTCTTTTCTTGTCCATTCAGCAGACTGATTACACTTTTAAAGATACATACGATTGTGTGTGGTTTTATATTTATATACACATTTAAACACACAGAAATTCTTACTGGGAACTGCATTCTGAATAAAGAGTGCATGCTACCTCATATTACCTGCTGTGGAAAAGACATCAAAGTTTGAAGTAGAATTGAAAAGGACAAGAAGATTTTTCTGCATATCCAGAAGAAAAGCATGAAGGAATTATTATGCATGGATACCATGATCTCCTTCCCTCTGCTGGTGAAGCCCATATAAATGTGCAGTTTCACAAAGAGACATACTTCATTGTTTGATTTACTTTGATTCTCTGTAGAATGTTTGTTTTAAACATTGCTGGGTATCTAGGAAGAAGCTTAATTAGAAATACACGTAAGGGAGACTTGTTAGCCAACTATGAATTTGCGTTTCCTGCTGACATTTACGAAGGATACTTGAGGTTAAAATAAAATCATTTGCCAGACTGAATAAACAAAGCATTATGATAACAAATATTTTCAGGATTATGTACAAATGTTGTCTTTGCTAAAGTAGGTTTTACACCTTCCTAATACACCCCAGTAAGAGGGGGGATTAGGAAATGCTGGTTATACTGTTATACCTTTTATGGAAATACAAGATACCAAAGCAAAATGCATTAGGAGGACAACTGACAAGGGCTCTTCATAATTTCTTCTGGTGAGAGGATAAGAGCAGGCTATAGGCAATCTCTTTCGGGGACTATGCGGACTAGCAGAGGGATTTGTACAAGCAGCACGTAGAAGTAGTTGCCTGATTTAAATAAAATAATTTTTTTTCCTGAGGCTTGTAATGACCAAAAGCTAGATAGAAGCTGTAATAAAAACATCTCTTGAAGTATTACTTTTGACAAATGTCTAATTTAGAATGCTTTGGAGGCTGGCTTTTCTATTGTTTTCGTCTATTGTTTTAATGAGTAGCACTTAACAGGTCTTCTGTTTACTATAAATGCTTATGAGAGAGTTGATTATTTTTCTTAACCTGTTTTCTGATTACTAGTAGTCTGGAGGTATTTCCTCAGAACAGCAGGCACTGAACACTTCTCCTTTTTCATCCTAGAGGGAGTGATGTTGCCATCTTTTAAATGCTCAGAAGTTTGCCAACTCCAAATGCCACTTCTCTTTTCTGGCTATCCCTAAAGATGCTGAGAGAAATGTGCAGAAATGAAAAGTAAATGTAGAATTTCTCCTGTGCAGCATAGTTATCTGATAAACTACTAATATTTATATGGTTCTTCTAAATGCAAACCCATACAAATTTTAAAAAGTGTCACCAGAAATTATCTGAACTAATATTTAGGTATTCATCATCTTTGAATAGTTATATTAATATATAATATTTCAGGAAAATAATCTTATTTAGAAGTAGTTAAAACCAATTTGGTTACTAGTTTAATGATGCTGTCTGTAAGTTTCCTGGACATTATTTAGGATTTATGGTAGTAATACAATGTACTGTAGTAGTTTTTATAATGTAGCTATAGTTGTAGTGATTAGGTAGTACAGTGCCTCCAATGCATTAGGATACATGCCTCAAAGCTGCTCAGTGATGGTTTAATGAAGTTGGTTAAAAATCCCGTATACAATTTCTGTTTTGTACCTTTATCTTAAGGGTATTGTTTTCCTACATGTGGCTGAAAAAAATCAGTGTACCAATTATAATATGGGAAAGCTGGCAGCTCTTACCCAGCTTAGCTCAGAGACATAAGATTGCCTTCAAACCCACTCATCTCCATGTGTTTGAATAACCATGTACATCTGGCAGTTGAAAATAATTGGAGTGCCTTTGTGGGAGGTGCTGTGGAAATAAAGATTCCTTGACAAATGGTTTATCTTGGTCAGGACTGTCTCTCATACTTTTTCTGGAAAATGTGTACATGTACATCATTGACAGGTGGACATAATACGTAACTCTTCCTTGGAACATGTAACATGTAGTTTTAATTAATTATAATATTTTTACTTCTTTCCAAAGCTGTGAAGAGTATTTCTCTATAATAATCTATTTCTATTTGATTTCATCAAATCTTAGAGTTGGGAGTGATTCTTAGAAGAATGTGTGACAATTACAGTTAGAGTGGTGGGGTTTTTTTTAAAGGCTAAATGTGGTAACTTAAGGAAAACTTAGTGGCATTGTGTTTTGCTAGAAGACATGATCTGTTGGAAAATAAGTGGGGGTTAAAGGTTGATAGTGTAGTACATCCCAATCAAAGTAGTTTTGAAAGTGTTTTTAATTAAAGGACTGCTTCTGTTTCTTGTTGAAATTGTAAGCTTTGTGTTTTGACTTCAGTAAGGCATTTGATTTAGCTTAGAGTGATGTTCTGATTGTAAGAATTAGTACTGCAGAAGGGCACCATTGTCTGAACAGATTAATTTTTTTTTACTTAATATATTGCAGATGAGACAGTGTATGGGGAACTGCCATTTCCATTATTCCAACTCTATTCATTACCTTTAATAATGATTTGGAATAAAATGCAAAATCTATATTCATGAGTATTTATTAAAATTGACAGTCACAACTGAAGTTGAAGAAAGTGTTATTTCAGACTGATTTAATTTGGTTTCTCATCGTACTACATCTAAATAGGTGCTTTAAAAAAGTGAACTGTAACGCTTCTGTCTACTTCCAGTAAAAAATTAGCAATTTCCCCCAAAAGAGTGAATCTGAGGAGAGATATGGGGATTACATCCAGGGAACATCTTCTGTCATTGTTTTACAGAGGAGAGAAGACCTATGCAGCTGTAAACACAGAAGCGTTGAGAGTAGGAGAGGTGCCCAACTTCAAAAAGGATGCTGGATGACAACAATTACCTTAGAAAGGACCCAGGAGTTGCATGATTTGAGATATAACAAATTTGCATCTTAATGAGACTCCTAAGCTCTTGCCATTCTCTTTGGAAAGCTGTATATGCTGAGAGAGATTCCTTGATTTCTATGCAGTGGAAATACTGGTACTAAATTATGCTCATGTATGTAAAAGGTCACACACACACAGAGCGGCCTGGTCAGGCATGCAAGCCACAAGAGCTCGGAGTGGAAATAAAGTAATCCGTTTTTGTCTATCGGAGTAGCAAGTGTATAGGCCTGCTTACTGAGGAGATGACACCTTTCTATGTGAAGTCTCTAGATCAGGATTTACTTTCCTTTTAACTAGACCAGGTACAAGTTCTCAATTTGATTTAGAAGTTGCTGGATTTCTGCTTTGTGTTAATCCATGAAAACAGAATAGGTAATCAGCTGTCCCTCTGGCCTTAAAATCACCAACCCATTGAATTTATTGCTATTAACTCCTATTGCATCTTTTGGATTAAATCATACTTTTTGTTAAAGGGTGTTGTGACATGTAGTTTATGTGGAGTGAAGAGGTTCTGTGAATGTCTCTTAAACTGCCCTTGTATGTTATAAATCCCATTTTGTCCCACCTTACTGACAAGAAATTTCTGCTTATTTATCTAACTGATGTTAATCTTTGAGGCTTGATTTAAAGCCCATTCACACTGATAACTGTTCCTTCCACTTAATTTTGTTCCTCTGTGTCCTAAAACTATAAATTTTTCTTACTAATAGGAATTCCATTTAAAAAGAGAATGGCTGTTACTCTGTCAAGTGTGGGAGGAGCAATGTCATGTGTCTCATCAGTCTGTGCTGGACTTGTGTAAATAGGCCTTAGTTAGCAGATGCCCATTGGTCAGGTGCTACCTGAAGGACTGTCCTGCCAAACCCATTCTGGAGCTGGCCTTGCAGGTGGCAATCCTTGGGCCTGGCACCTGAGCCAGGGAACCCTGTCATGAATCTGCTTTGCACCAGGATAAACTTGTCTTGGTGAGAATCTTCCACATCCTCTTTCCACGTGTCAAGCCATGGATGGTTAATTGGTGGCATTGGTAACATAACAGGTGTCTCTTACGAGAGGGATACAGATCTACTGAAGTGGCAAGTAAGAGTTATCTTTGAGAATGTCCTCCCACTGAATTGCTAAAGATACATCCTTGAGTAGTCCAGGCAAGGGTGAAAGACAAAATGCATTTTTGACTGAGTGGAGTGATGGTTGAATTGTAGAATTTCTGGATTCTGAAATTAAACTTTACCACTTTTCTAACAGCCCAAGTGTTTAATTAAAGATGTATTTGTTAAATTGTTGCATTTGATACTGTATCTGGGACATATTAATATTTCCTCAGGAACAGTCTTGGCAGTAGATGCCTTTTTATCTTTTCCATAGTGTTCATTTCATCATAGTTGGTTTTCATATACTAATAACAAGGAGTTATCTTGCACTTGCTCTTCAGATTCAGCTTTCTTACTTGAAGCTTTGTTAGCTTACTCAGCTTCTTATTAGAGCAGAGAAACAGCAGGAAACATCCATGTGACCTTGACAGAGGTCAGTTACACAGTCACAGAGTATCATGAAGAAGTAAGGCCTTCACTGCTCTTATCTTGTATATCTGTTTTATAGGAGTGAAAGATTTGTTTTCTGTGTTAATGTGCATTTAGTGCTCTTTTAGCTTGCTGAGAAATTGAAATATTCAAGTAAAATCATCCGGGACAAAGCCACCTGAAGACACATGCTGTACCTCTTTCTTGCATTTGTAATTTTCAAAATATATGTCTACTTTTAATAATGACTTGGGCCTACTTTAATATTTGATATGCAAATACTGGCTTTACAAATCATACACTGGCTAATAATTATGGGCTGTTTACTCTAGAATAAATTATTCTTTATAAATAATTATGGAAGTTCTGTATTACAGGTGATCAAGGCATAAAACTCGCTATGAAAATCAGCATTTTTAAAGAAAAATAGTAGGAAATATTTAACTCAATATCAAGCAACCAGAACTCAAACAGTGCTCAGTTCAAAAGTCTATTCATACTGTGTCAACTGGCTTCTAAAGCAACAGTCAGCCAAATGTCCATTAAAGGTACTGACGCAGAGTTCTGCAGGTATGGTAGAGACTGTCTGCACTGTTATTGAAGGATTCAGATGTATCCCTAAAGCCAAAACCTTTTTCTGTCTTTCCAGATGGCTCATGGATGTCTGTATCCATTAATAAAATTCCCAAATGTATTGCATAAAGGTGAAAAGAAAAATAATTGGCACAATTTTAATGGAACTTGTCAATATTACTCTAGTTGTAGCTTTTTTGAATTTCCTTTTAGTATTAACTTGAAACTGGGACCATTTAATTTGGGTTGAAATTTGGCTCTTGGAATGGCTCTGCTCTTCAACTACTTTTAAAACAGCTTATGAATTAAATGGTGTTAACTGATTTCACAGAATAAAGCTGAATTATTTGCTGGAAGGGATTATCACCTGGCATCCCTTAGTACGTGGCATTACTGCCTTTTCCTACTCAGTTCTGTGACATTTTTGGGATGAAGAAAAGTAATTGCTTCTGGGGAAATAAAAACCCAACCTAGCATAGTGTGTGCAGGGTTGTCTTTAGATGTTTTAAGTAGGTGAATGTGTGCATTTGAAAGCATGGACAGAAGACCATAGGTGGATGGTAGTGAGTAGTGAGCCCGCTTGAAGATATATTCAGGTTGTTATAGTTAACAAAGGCTTTTTCTTCCATTAGGCCAAATATTGGCTATTTCATGGGTCTTTTGGGATAAACGTATTGATTTTGAATAGCTTAGGAGTTACGCTGATGAGGTAATATAAGAACTTATCCTTAAACTGTGAGAAGTACTAGTTCAGCCTGTCCTACTTACAGCCATAGTGCTGGTAGGGTACTTAAAGGTAGTTGTTCCTATCATGCTTAGAGATAATAGTATTGAATATATTCTAAGTACAAAGTTGAAGAGGTGTATTGTAAATAATGTAGAACTGCTTAGTGTTTCTCTCATGCTGTAGTACTTAAAAAAAAGAGCAGGGGAATGTACTCAAACTTTGTTACTATTAAACACCATCAGCAAATTTATTGAATAGGATTAGTCAAGTTTGTTGTAGTTTAAAGCTATTGCCCCACTATTACAGGGTGAATGATTTTTCTGTATGTATGTGAAATTGTAGTACGACTGGGAGGAACTAAAGGTAATGGGCTTAGCAATGACGTATGCTAGTAGAGGGACTCAGTGGTGGTCAAAAATTCTGTAGATGTTGGTGCAGAGATAAAGATGATGTACATAAAGACTGTATAGCAGAAATGGAACCAATGTTAGCTGGTTAGTTGCAGTGAGTTAGGTAGCCTCTAAGACCAACATACAATAAGTGTATTTACCATAGGGGCTAATATCATTGCAAATGTGGATACTGTCACAGCATGTACAATATCAGTTTTAACAGTAGTAAATACATGCTTTCCTTCCTAAATAAGGTGTACAGAGCAAGCCTGAAACAGACTGCTTCAGGTCACATTGCTTTTTCCACTGGACTTGACCTAATATTGTACATCCACTTCTCACTCAGGCCAGAATTCTTGTTAAGGTATTTCTCAGTGAATCATATTTCCTTCTGTTACATAAGCTGGATTAGATGCTAGCAATTTAGACTTCTTTTTTTTTTTTCCTTCAAAGCGCTTATAGGTGAGTTGAAAGGCTGCACAAAAAGTCATTTATTGTCACTATCACTTAAGCTAGTTAGCCTTTTAAACCTATCTTGGTTTTGTAGGCTACTTACCTGGACACATGGGAAAAATCAAAAACAAGATTTTTTTTTTTTTAAGTAAATATCCTAATGTATGGTGGACAAATTTATCCTCTCGTTTTTTTTGGTGTGAAATAAAGGAAAAAGATGGCTTACCTCTCCATCCTCCGTTAACGTGGTGAATTCCAAATGTGGCTTGTAGCTGGTGACAGCTGTTTCATCAAGAGCTGCTTCATGTTTGTGATAAACAGTGTTTGCTCTGCAGTCTCTCTAAAACAGGGCCTGACATATCTTGTAATGAGTTTATACTGTGCCTAACATAATAGGATCCAGATCTTTGACTGGGGATGTGGACTGTTGTGCAAAACAAATAATAATTAGGCCAAATGTTGAAAAAGTGCCATTATTTAAGGCCCCCAGAGATCAATAAACAATTCATTGCTGTAACCATATCAACCTTCTCCTTCAAAGGGTTTTGAACTGTATCATGGAAACTTCATTCTTGAAAATGTGAATGCTTCTGTCTTACTGTGCTGGATGTAAGCATATTTTGCTTGTCATTAAGACTCCACTGTTAATACTAGGGAACTTGGACACTCAGTTTAGAGCCCTAATTAGAAGCTATGCTGAGTTACTTTTTATAACCTCCTTACCTTCAGCCTGGTATGAATTACCAGTTTTAAATAGAAAAAGAGTTTCCTGTTTCCCAGTAATCTGATTTGCCACTTTCCAGTTAAAAACTGGGTAAACTGTCTGGCTTGTTATTGAAGAAAGTTATTTTATGCGTAATGCCATGCTCACAATGGGTATTTGAATGATTTGCGGGTGGATGGTACAAAGGGGCTGGCCTTACGTGGTCAGGAGGGAACTTATCTCACATAAAGGAGATCAACTGGTTCCAGCTCCAGTAATATTGAAGAGACTAGCTACTTCATGACAGAAAGCAATTTCTAAAGGTTTCTGTGGTAGAGGAAATAGCAAAGTTCTGCTACATCAGCTTCCCCAGTACAGGAGCCAGTTTATCTGTCTGGAAGTTGATGTATTTATTGGACATTTCTGCTCCCCCTTTCAATGAGAAGTTGATACAGGAGAACCATCTAGACCTACTTTGATACGTGATAGTGTAAATGTGCAAAACAAATCAAAAGCCAAAACCATAATTGCCCGGGTAGCCTGTCTTGAAGGTAGACTTGAAGATTTCAGGTAAAGATTTTAGATTAGATTTTTGTGAAGTCTACAAGTCTGTACATATCAGATGGTTATTTATATTATGTAGAAGCCAATCAAAGTAACAATCGAAGTAGTGTCCTATCGATGTGGTGAAACATAAATCCCATATGACAGATGGGGATCAATGGTAGAGAGAGATTAAGTGTGGGATTCATCTCAGTTAACTTTAAATACCATCAGAAGGTGATTCACTTGACCTACCTTAGGCATCTGTCCTTGTGTAAGATGGACTGTTGTCTGGAGGTATCTGTTCCTTTCCAGTGACTGTAAAAAGAAAAAAAAAAGTCTGGGATCACTAGATGAGACTTAATAAGCTAATATTTAGATCTGACATGGGACACTTAAGATTAAAGTGATGTGCCTAAGGCCTTACTGGGGAGCCTGTGGCAGGCTGAAAACTGAACCCAGGTTTTCCTGAATCCAAGTTAATAGTGCTAATCACAATACCATCTTTTCTGAAGTGGAGAGTTAGATATATGTCTAAGACTGCTGTGTGGTGTCAGCTTAAAATTGCTTTTAACAGTTTCAAATAAAAAATAATTGGTCCAAAGGGAGGTGGTGGCATATATGGAAGTACCCAACTAAAATCCAGCTCAAATGATTTATTTTACTGCAGTTAGTATTACTGTATTTGATTCACAGGAATGTCTACCTCAGTAGTGCAGTAACTGTGCAAGAGTCTATGTTTACAAAGAATATTTGGAGATAAATGTTTTGCTGTATAGAATAGCAAATTTGTCTGCAGGATCTGTGCAGTGCTGTCAGGAAAGAGTAACCTTCATGTCTTGAAGTAAAGTTCTTAACAGTAACGAAAACTTTACTATCAGCTCCGCAGATAGATGGGTATCTTGTCAGTAAAACTGTAGATAAAGGTCCATTGTATTGGGAGTGACAATATTTTGTTCATGGCTATGGTCAGTTTGTTGAAGTTGGTCTTGTCCAGTCTATGATGATGAAAGTGGACTTGCATTAAAGGAGACACCTTACATTTACTGCGAATCACAACAGTTAAGAGAAAATGGTTTCTGAAACTTGAATACTACAGCTGATATGGAGGGTGCTATCTGCTTTGCCAGGCTTTTGGTCTTGCCTGAAGTGTGCAGGGAACTAAGCAGGTCTGTGCAAATGATAGTGATGGAAATAATCACACTTGGCAAAGTAGGGGAAGGCTTGTTGAATTGCCTCTCCTCTGGTCAGCAAAGCTCTCAGGACAATAGAAAAGCAGTAGCTCAGATGTTGCTAGAGTGTGTGTGTTCCCCCTCTGAACTGCAGTAAGTTTTGCACCTCAGTGGGCACAGTGTTTTGGGGGGTTAGCTTGGTTCTTCCTTGCTTGCCTCCCTGCACACACCTGTCCCACCCTGTTCCACCTTAAAGTGCTTTAAGGCTATAGTTCTGGTGTGGTTTGTGACTGAGATGAAATCATGATTTCTGAACTGCAGTGCAGAATCTGTTTAAATAGCTTTGTGTAATTTATACGTAGAAATCTACTCAGGTGATCCTGGTAATATGTGACCCCCTTAAATTCATGACATCTCATCTCTTTACATGGGAATACAACGTGGCATTAAAGCTTCAGGGTCTAAGATATGTTCTCTCAATGACGTGCTGTGGAAAAAAAGCAGGGGAAGAATTCTGCTATATTAAGATAAAACAGAAACTGATAATGTGGAGAATGAAATAGGTTCTATATTAAGCTTAAGCAATTTCTTCCTCTAAAAATTGGGAAATGGCTGTTGGTTTTACTGTACTGTGTATTGTAGGAATTGTATCTTCATGTTAGTTCTAAAGTAAAGTTAAATGAGAATGGTCTAGAAATAATTTTTCAGAGTGCTAGATTTTTCTGTCAGTAAAATGGTTGTCTTGTTGATATCTTTTGGTCATGAGATTTTCTCATTTCTTTCTATCCTCCTTTGAGACAGCAGCTAAACATGTTTGTATAGCTAAATGAACCTTTATAAGCAGACATCAACTATATATAAATGCAGAACAGTACTTCTAAAATCTGTCACACTGTTAGAGTACAACTGTTTTCTCTACAAATATGGAAATTGACACTTACCTGCATTCTCTCCCTGCCCTACTTTTTCCCCTTCCATACGTTGATATGCACCCATGTGAAAGAGGCCGATTATAATTTGGCCAGTGTATAAATAATGCAGAAGTTGTCCGTGGCAGAGGAAAATTTATGTTGGGAAAACTGAGGGAGTGAATAAGGAAATAAAAACACCTTTTAGTGAGGGTAGGGGTCTCTGTTTCTGTATTGCTTCATGTTAGAAAAATGGGGGGAAAAAAAGTCTTTTAGCAGTTATAATTCTTTCTCTGAGGACTAGCTTTAATAATAAAGGTTGATCTTTCACCAGAATATTTTGCTCTGCAGTATTTTCCTGTTGGATTTGCCACAGGCCTCCTGGGAGCAGTCACTGGGTCTTTCCCCTTGACTGGGAGAGGTGCTAAGCAGTGCCTGAGCTGTATGGATGCCCTGGGATCACGGCAAAGCTGAAACGTAGTGTGCATCCCTTCCCTCTGGCTTTATGAAAAACATTTGGAAAATACAGTGCCATCTGGAGTCAGGATACCTTGAAAGTAAATTAATTAGGCTCATTAAAGGTGGACTTGTGAACTTCAGAGCAGCTGGAGTTGGCTCTCAGTAGTTGTTGTCAGTAGACCTGGGCCCAGGCACTTGCTGGGGGACAGGCTGATTTGGAGTTACTGTCAAGTTGACCAGACTAAATGGCACCTTGTTAGTGTGGCTTACCAATGGCCACCTCTTCTGGGAGGTTATGAAAATATGATCCCAGATGATATACAGAATTTGTTTAACTTATTTTCCTCTTCCAACTGCTGTTTCTTTTGAGTATTATTCTGAGAGAGAGACAAGAATCTGTGGCCTTAAGTTTAGTTGTATATGAACAACCACTTGAAGGGTCTTGCTGACCTGACAGCAGTCTTCAGTGAAACTTTCTAGGCTGCTTGTCTGCTGGGTCTGTGATACCTCTGACTAGGCCATCAACAGCAGATGAATGATGTACTTGCCCTTCTCATAATTGACTCTTTGTTTTCCAGTGGTGCTGCTCTTAATGTAGTAGTTGAAAAGGATACTTACAGAAGGAGATA
Source organism: Athene noctua (assembly GCF_965140245.1). Taxonomy (NCBI): domain Eukaryota; kingdom Metazoa; phylum Chordata; class Aves; order Strigiformes; family Strigidae; genus Athene; species Athene noctua. The sequence continues at coordinate 43,960,501 of NC_134039.1, read as the reverse complement.
AAAAAAAGCCTGCATCTTTGGTGAGGCTTAAACAGGAGTATTAAGAAGATACTTGCTTATCTCCAATGTTTTTTTGATCAGGGAGCTGAAATTTTCCTTGTTATCTTTACTCTTTCATGACTGAGTTGTTTGTTTCCAGATAACTCCTATGCATCTGAGGATGGGGACATGCATGGCCTATCTGTTCAGCTGCAGGTCTCTCATCAAACACAGTCCAAGGTTCTGGGTATGCTGGCCTGGCCCATCCTGTAGCAGTTACTCTGGCGCTTTCATTTCCAGATAACGAAGGCTTTGAAGGAGCATCCTTTTCTGTGAGGAAGTGATTTAAAGGTTCAGAAACTAAAATGCAAAACTGCAGCCACCTATCACCTTTCTAATGAAACTGAATTTATCAGTGTTTCTAAATGTGTCCACAGTAGTAAAACATACTGAACTTCTTTTGTTTCAGGTGTTGGTTTCAGTAAACTATTCCTTTTTTTTCCTTGCTGCTATAGCAGAGATCTTAATGTAACATCAGGTATGTCAGGTGAAATATGTAAATAATTATTACTTTTTTAAATTTTGTAAGAAGTCTTCACCAGAGAAGAGATGGTATGTGAAAATACAAAATTGGCACTGTGTGTTTAAGGGTATAATGTTACTCTTGCAGCGACCTTAAACAACACTTGCTCTTTTGCAACACCCAAATATGATTCTTGGATTGGTTTTACCTATGGCTGTATTAGGATTTGAATTGACTAGATATTTTCCCCAAACTTTTCTTCCTTTACATGTTCCCTTCTCTCCCATACTTTTTAAAAGCTGTGAGGGGAGAAGGATGGGACCTACAAACATGGGTGTCTCCAATAAACTCTGCCTAGAAGGCAAAGGGCACTTAACATATTGGAAAGGCTAAAGAGGTGTCATGTATGTAATGAAAAAAATAACCATCATTAATACAGTAGATAAGTTGATTAGGTATCATGCTATTGACTCTGTTTATCACTGATTCAGTGGGTCAATCAACTGTTCTTCAGTGATTGAAGTTCTGTTATTTTCTCCCAGAAAGCATGGTGATGCTTGGTGGTTAAGTCCTGGAGTACCTGTGGTAAGTCACTCATTCTGTGTAGTACTCTGTGCATATAAGTCTCTGAGCATCTGGAAATCCCTTTGAAGTTGAAGTAGTCTGTACAAGTGAAATTATACCCTTAAAAAAACTAACCCCAAACAAAAAACGCCCCAAAACCAAACTCAACCGAAAAAACCCAAACCACCAAACTGCTGAAATAAAAGCATGAGATACTGCTATCAGAGGGTTACTGTTTGTAGACTTACTTTTGCTGGGAGGAGATCTTGGGAAACCTTTCACCATACCAGATTATTTCTCTAAGAGAAACATGGCATATCTGAGCTGAGAATCTCTTCAAACAACACATTATTGATATCTCTGCTTGTGTAGTTATACCAGAGGGATTAAGAGAATTCTGTGAAATATTTGAAATAACTTCTATGAAAAGGACATAACTTTCTGTTTTGTTTTCCAGTAACTTTTAAACTCCTGTTACAGTTGCAGAGAGACTCACTACTTTAATCTAAGCAATGCTATTGAACCCTAACACTTTTCATTAAGGTTTATTGGGAAATGCGTGGTCTTTTGAAACCTTAGTCACCTGGCTATTACTGCAGCAAGATTCCGTCTCAAGACTTTTGTGGGGTTTAAATTTTCTGAAGTTTGTTTATAAACTTTCACTTGAAAATCAAAGTTGGTTTTACCTCTGCTGTATTATAGTGGTGTTTAAAAATAACAAAGTGTTTAAGCTCAGATGGCTATCGCATCAAATAGCAGCAAAAGGATGTAGAAATCCCATGTGAAAAACATCATTGGTCACACAATCTAACACTTCAGAGAATGCCAACTTTTTTTCTGGAACCCTTAATACTGAATACTATTAAAATGTTCAGAAATGAATTTCTGTTGCTTAAGTAGCTTTAGTTTCTGTTCAACAGCAGTAAACCAGTCATTACTCAAATCGCTTAGTGACACAGAACACTTTAGACATACCACTCTTTGCTGAAATGAGAAGTCCTTTTTAATTCAGCATGTTATAAGAAAGAATATAACCCTCTAAATTGTTCTTGTCCATACTTGCAATGAGAACAGGATTGTATAAACTAGAGTTCATTAAAACTTCCAAATTTCAATTATGAAAGTAATTGGGCCTTAAGATTACTATCCTTATTGTGGAGCAGAATGTCTTAATAATTTCTGTTGACAACTGAAGGAAAACTAGGTGTAGTAAAAGTATAAGGAGTTCATACTTTAAGAATGTCAAGATAGGGGTGAGGTTTTTTCCTGCCTCTTTTCATATTTTGACTTTCTGAGCTGATTTTCTTGTAACATACGTAGAAATAGAAAATTGGTAGGGTTTGAGGATGCACGTTCAAACTGCAAGAGAATCTTGGAGCAATATAGAAACCTGACACAAAATATAATCTCCCAGTTTTGACATGGAAACTCCTCACTACTGTTTTTGTTTTCCGTACGTTATTCTTTTTGGAAGAAAATCAGTTAATCTGACAATAGCGATAATCACATTACCTGTAAGGATTTCAAAGGTTACTTTCCCACAAAGAATAAGAAAAAAACCCTGCACTGGAGTTCCCTTCCGTGGTAGAAGATAGTGACATATTATTCCATTCAATTTTAGGTTGTGCTTCATTGCTTTTGAAATACATCTACTTGGGACACATGCCCAAACTCAAGATGTGGTCAATGTGCTACTAGGATTATTTTGTTGTTGAAGAGCTTTTCCTTGCCAGAGAAAGAATTATTTAAGACAGATGCTACTGTGACAAACAGCTTGATACTCACTACAATAGATGCTGAAAAGTTTAATATGATAAAAACAGCGTCAATATCATAAATACTTAAAAATCTTGTCATTTTAAGCATATATAGGAGGTAGTATTTGACGGATCTCCCCAATTTTTTGGGGCGAAGGGCAAAACGCATAACTAAATTATCATTACTGTTTAAGCAGATCAGGATTTGTAAATGACCAGTTCTATCAGCAGTGCCCAGCTTGAAGCACATTTGGAAGTGCCTTGTTTTCAGTATGTCCTGGGCATGCATCCTGCTAAAATTGGGCTTTATCCATGCTTGACCCAAGGGCAAGTTTTATTCATATGTTAGAGAAACTGAGAGGTAGAGGCACTTGGATCGTATGGCTGATATGGCTATAGAAGAAGTTTCCCGATGAAAAGCCTGATCCTGTGTGGGGCATATCTTACCTGTCCAGGATGTCCTGGATACTGCTCAGATGCATCCTTTGTAAGGTCTTTGAGGTGAGCATAGCTGTACTGTGTACAGATTAATAGGTAAAAACCACTTTGCTAGACCAGTACAGTGGCTTTTAGTTTATCAAGTTGGCACCAAGCCCTTTGTCTTCTCAGTACCCACTGAGCATATGAAAGTATTACTGTAAATTTTGGTATGTCCTCATTGTCACCTGACTTAACCATCTTAAAGATACCTGTCTAGTACAAGCTCTGAAGGGTCACTTTCTATCATTAAAAGACAGAGAAGGAGGGATACTTCAATGCCCCATTTTAGATAGCCATTTTAGGGTGAGGAATCATCCTTTTCATGCTGGAGGTCTTTCACTGTTGTTTACAGTTGGAGCCAAAGTAGCTACTGTTGGCCTAGGAGGGTGCGATGTCTGCATCAAAAAGACTCATTAATTCCCACCATTTTAGGGTGAAAAAGTTAAATGGAATTTTAAAAGTGTTCATTTAGGTAAATATTTTTCAAGAATCTTTCTAATCTTCTATATGTGAAAAGAAGTAGATGGTATTGTCCTCTCCTCAACAAGAGTTACTTGAGGGTAATATCCATGATAAAAGGCTTTGGAGAGTTGTACTGAAAGGTAGAGAAATGAAAGCAGTAAGGTACTTTCTAATTTTCATGTATGTTTTGGTTCTGGGCTTTTATCATATGAATATTGTTCTTTTTTATTGCCTTTTGGACTTTGGGTATAGTGTCTTAAAGCATGATACTGGAGGTAGATTTGAATACTGAATAAGGAAAAAGTCAAATTAATCAGTACTAGTTGTAGTATGACCATTCTACTGTCTGATATTTTTTCTAATCTGATCAATCTTCCAAACTTTAGTGTGTGCTTTGTTTTTGCTTTGTCTAATTTGCTTTGCTTAGAAACTTCCTAATGCACAGGAGTCTAAAATATGGACTAAGTAGGTTTCTACTTACTATCACAGAACACTATTGAATAAAGATGAAAAATGTCCATGATACTTTGTGTATTGTGTATGTGTCTTGTGTCCATGAAATTTTGTCTTTATTCATACTTGTAGCTGATATGTACTCCAATTAGTATTCGGGTACAGATTCTCATATATGATACTTTGATTCTGCAAACCTGAATGAATTTTTAGGTTCCTAAGGAACAAATAAAATAGAAAAGGCATGGTGACATAAAATGTTACTAAAAGGTTTTTGTTGAGTACTTTTCAGTGTCGTGCTGTTTACATGATCACTTAATGGGATCCAGAGAAACCAGCCATTAAGCATTTTTCTTAAGGTCCTGGAAGCAGGATATCTACTGGTGCACCAAAACAGAATTATGAAAATGGTACAAAATCTCATCAGAAACCTTGTGCTCATGCTTCTTCTCTTTCTTTGACTGCATATGTGGTGCTGTGAATCTAAGTAATAGTGTTACTACTTTAGCTGAGTTAAATGTGCACACATGACAATATGGATCTAAGTACAGTGTACAACTTGTATACCATTGCACAACTTGTATGCTTTTAGTCTGGCATGGTTGTGTTTTTGTGACTGTGGGTATGTGTTGTGGTTTAAGCACTACACAGCTGCTCACTCCTCCCTTTCTCCTCAACACTGAGAAGGGAGAAATAAGCAAAGATGATGCTCACTTCCTTCTTCCACCCTGCCCCACTGCAGAGTGCAGAAGGAAGGAGGTGAAAGACCCAGGAACTTGAAATAAAGACAAGGAGAGATGATCTTATCCTTTAAGGCACTGTCAAAACCCAGACTTGATAGGGAAAGGAAAAAAACCACAGATTTAATACAGACACTAACAACAACACAACATACAGAGTAGGACTATGAGAAGTATTACTGCATCTTGAAAACACCTTCTGCCATCCCTCCCTTTTTCTGGGGCTCAGCTTTGCCCCCAATACCTCTACCTCCTCTCCCCCAGTGGTGCAGGGGCCAGGGAAGGGGGGGTACTGTTAGTCCCAATGCTGCTTCTGCCTTGAGGAGGGAGGAACTTCTGGCATTCCTCCGCAGCTCCAGTGTGATCCCCCTCTCACAGAAGACAGTCCTCCACAAGCCAACTCTGACATGAGTCACTACCATGGGTGTGTGGGTCACCTATGTGTTGCAGTCCTCCCAGTGCTGAACTACAACAGCGGGACCTTCTTCAGACACAGTGACCTGTCCTGGGCCCCCCCACCCCAGGCTGCAAATCCATATCTGCTCCACCTGTGACCTCCATGGGTGGCAGCAGGGGGCGGTCTTGATGTCTCACCATGCGGTACAGGGGAGTCTCTGCTCCAGCACACCTCACCCCCTTCTCCTCCTTTCTACCACTGACTTCAGTGTTCGCACAGATGTTCTCACAACTCCATTTCCTCCTTCCAGGTTTCTCATCTTAAATATGTTATCTCAGAGGCATAGCTTATTGACCTGGCCTTGGCGCAAAGATGGGCGCAACTTGGAGCTGCGGGAGCTTTGAGAAGCTTCTCATAGGTGTCCACTGCTGTAGCTCCCTCTTCTGCTACCAAAAAACCCCTGCCACTCACTCAAACCAGGACAGCCTGTCTTTGCTATTCTTAGGAGCTCATGCCTTCCCTTATTCTCTGTCATTCTATATTTGCAGGAGAGAACTCAGAGATGCTAAATAGGTGTCATTTAGCCAGATACTTTGTGTCCTTGAACTATTGTATTGGGTAGCCACACTTTGAGCATTTAAGTATTAGGTGTGAAAACAGTCTCTCCAATTCATCAGAACTGAGCCTTGCATTATAAAGTTTTTATGTATATACAGTTTTTATTGTAAGTATGGAAATATGTGTGCAAATACTGGATATTTTGTATTCTTAAGGACATTGTGAACATGTGTAATTGTTCTGTTCCAATTACCTGTATTAGTTGTCTATCAGTTAAATTAGAACAAAAGGGCTAGACTAACCAATGATCTAGAGCTGCTAAATTAATTTTTAATGCAAACAAGATGTTCTTTTAATACAAAAAAAAATTGCATGTAAAGAAGTCATTATAAAGCCTACAAATTGATGATTGTAATGCCAGTGTCAAGTACCAAAAAAATGAAGCCTGTGAAGAGTTATCCTCTGTCACTTGCTATTTCTTTCCCTAACAGTTCTGTAAGCTTTTTTCCACATCAACAAGTGCTGAAACTCTTTTTTGACAGTTCTGTTGGGGGAGAAATGGGGGAGGAGGGTCAGAGCTCAGATGTGAGAATACTATAAAATTCCAAGGAATAACTGTGCAACAAACTTTAATTCCCCACATGTTCCTCAAACAAAGCTAAGTCCTTATGCTTTTATTCCTAGTGGTAGTGAGCACACTTCAGAAAATAGTTCCAAAGATTTAAGTAATAATTTCCAGTAATAGTGAAAGACTTTAATTTATACCTCATAATAATTGAAGAAAACATTTTAAAAAAAAACAAATCCCAAACAGCCACCTTTTTTCTTTTTCTTTTTTTGACTTGCTCATAACAGGACCCTGGTCCGAAACAATGTAGGACAGTGATTTTAAGCAATTGGATCATAAAATGTTTGGACAATTGATGGCTGATATGGTGGTTGGTTGTTTAACCTTGTGCTCAGGTTACTTAGTCCTTTGTCCGCAAACAATCTTAAACACTGGGATGCTGAAAAATCATAAATATCTTGCTGTTAGGCACTTGTTGCCTAGTATGGAATTTAGAAACTTAGCACAGGAACCTTAACGCCATATATGATGGTTTGGGCATCTCAGAACAGGTTTTACAAATGCTGGAATGGTAATTCTCAATAATGCAAAATGCTGTAAAGATATTTCTGTCTTGGTGAGATCACCTAGCTCCTAGTTTTGTGCTTCCTGCAAGTGTCCTCAATGACTTGGGTTTCAACAGCCCTGAGCTCTCTTCTGAAAATAAGTGTGCATGTATCATTTCCATAAAGACACCTTTGTCTGCCTTCCTTAGTGGTGAATATGTCTTTTATAGTGATCTGTTTCTTCAAATCAGTTCTCTCACTGAAGGACTTCAGGATGAAGATACTTGCCTTTCCAGTCTTGTTCTTAGGATTTGTTCTTTATTTTTTTACATTTTCAAGATACTGGATAAAATATGTAAGTAGTCACTATTTCTTTGGTTATTAATTGTAACGGAAGAGAGATTCATCTTACTTCCTTATCTGACTGTGTTTTTGGATTAAAAATACTACCTATACGTTGGTGCTGCAGATACTCAAAACCTACCCCTAGCATACCCTCAGGAGATAGGTGGGTAAATGAATGCCTACTTGAGGTGTTCCAAGAGGGTAAGAATGGCTGAAGACCAATCTTGGCAAACGGAAGCAGTTCTGATGTAATCAGAAATTTTGATACATACAGAGCTTAACTGAAAGATGTGGATGCCAAACACTTTGGGAATTGTGTTCCTGACCTATCATCACTTTCTGAAGAGGTCATATACAACACTGGAAATTCTCTGTGGCCTTAAGGATATTTTAATGAAGAAACCAAAAGACATTAGTCTAGGAGAGCAAGCAAGGAAAAAGGATCTGTTGTGCACGTTTGATCCTGTAAAGACTAATAGAAGTTAAATATCTCTAAGACTTGTTGGTTTCAGCATGTAGGCCAAAGAAGAGTTGTCAGAAACATTGAGGAAGGATGAAGTAAATTGAACTGGAATTTAAGATGAACTTTTGGAACTGCAATGTGAATAAGAAAAGGTTGAGTTAAATATATTCCCTGTCTTCTCTTCGAAAATAAGTACATTATATGTCTACATTTATTTTATTAAAGCTTGGAAGCTTTAGCCAATGGAAGTCTATCAAATAGTGTGCAGAAAAAGTAGTTAAAACTGTGGAATACCGTAATTTAGCAGTTAGTAATTCTGGTGACATATGTTGTTTCTCATTGTATTGCTCATAATCTGAGATGTCAATAGCTTTGTCCAGCTTTGCTGTCCTGTTTTTATGAGCTACTTAAACCCTACAGATTTAATGAATCTCTCTAGACTATGCACTAGAAAGAAGCCTTTTTAATGTGGCTGAGACTTATGCAATATGAAAGTTGAAAAATTGTTTAGATCAGTCAGATTAGAATGCAAGTCCATAAATTTAACTTTATAAAAGCAGAATATATTATTGTGTATGACTCACTTTCTAAAAGGTTAAATTTAACAAATACATGATTTTGACTTCTTACCTCAATTTCTTGCTGTTATGAATTTGCTCTGTGAAGTTTCTTTTCAGGAAAATTTCACAAAATCAGGTGAATACAGGGAGTAGAGTTAGTACAGGTATTTCAGGGAGTTAATGTTGGCTAAACGTTGTAGTAGAAAGGGAAACTACAAATGGTGATTGGAGACAAACCTGAACCACTGTAAGAGGGAGGATTGAAGACATGTAAAAGAAACTAAGTATCTTATTAGTTGATAGCATTGCTTAAAAGGATGTTGTATTTTTCAGGCTGAATAAAAAACAGTATTACATGTGAAGAGATGAATAAAACACCCACAAACACGAGTTTAAAGTATAGGTATTCCAGACTGGTATCTGAGGCAGCACTGAGGCTGCTCACAACTATGGGAACATGTGGCCCTTGAGAGTGGGATACAACAGGTGTACTATGTATGTGATGAGTAAGGAAATTGGCAGGTGATGTGAAAACCAGGAGTGCAGTGTTCCTTAAGGGTACCCACCAGCGAGGATGTAAAAGCTGCAGTGTTGTAAGCCGTATTATGCAGAAATGTAGGTGAAGTGATAAATTTAATGCTGAAACAGTTCATTGATTTTTGGGGTTGTTTTCCCCTGTGTGAAAACCTATCTCCATTATAAAGATCCTGATACAGCCTTAAATTATGGGTTAGTTTTGTGATGTGAGAGTAATGGTAGAGAGATCTGAAACTTTAAATTTATCTTTTTATCTTTGGGAAAAACAGTCTCAACTGACTAACCCAAACAGCATTGTAGCATTTGGAACTTTTTAAACAACTTGACAAAATCTATAACATTCTCTTATAACAATCATAGAAATATACCTATGTTTATGGCACTGATTTCTTCTTCTTAATCCTTGATCATTAATGATGTTTGTTTCATTTTTTCCAGAAGTTAGCTGTCTGTAGGACCGTGTGTTGAGCATCATGGAGAAAGTTGAGGTGGATTTTTTTTTTGTGAGTTCCTTATCTCCTTTAAGTGTGTTTATCACAGGTATTAAAAAATAATGAATTAGAACTAAAATATGAAGCTGGCAGAAGATTTTGTTTTACAAATTACTTTAAATGTTTATCTGCTTTTTGATTTGGGGACTAGAAACCCTGTTACGTGATAAGTCATGTATAAGTCCATGATTGGTGGAGCTTAAGCGTTTCGGAGAAAAGGACCGCAGCCAAGTATTACAATTACCATGCTGTAGTTTGGATGTGAAATGTAAATAGAATAGGATCATTTAGAAATGTAGGAATAGAGCCATAGTATATGCTTTTGTTAATCTGAAATCTGAGTGCAATGAATAAAAATGAGTTGATTTTCCAGAATAGCCAGCTGCCATTCCTGCCCACTACACCGGAGGCATACAACTCCGAGGTACGTGACCAAAATATGTCACGTGAGAGTTTCAGCTAAACCGAGTTCAATTAATAGCAGTCACTGTGTATGCTGTTCACTCCCACAATTGCGTATTGATCTGTTTGTGATTCTAATGCTCGGTAATGACTTCATGCTTCTGTCATTGCCACCTACACCCTGGCAAACTTGGTGTTGCATCTGGGCACGTAAAAAAGGCTGCTACCCAATTTCTTTATCTTGATGTGATAGGTTCAAATTAATTAACAGCTCCTAGAAGCTTAATATATTACTAGTGGTAATTACTTATTTAAGTAAAAGCTATATTCAGTTGTTCTCGTAGGGTTGTGTGTAAAACTGACATTGGGCTGTAGCTACTTCTTAGCATTTATCCATTCAGAAGTCTTCACTGTGATCTGACAATGAATAAAAGTTGAAATAGTTATTGTAATATTAATAAGGTCGTTCAAATGTCTAGTATAGTGTTAGTAATAATTTGGCAGTATTTCTGTGTCTAGCAAGGCTGAATTCTCTCCATGAACGTAATGGCAAAGCATCGAGAACATACCTGTAGTCTGGGAGCTCTGTCCCACCACCATATGTAGTAGGTGCTCTGTCTTACTGTTCATACATTGCTTATCTCAGGATCTCATGGTAACCTGTCACAACAGTTCATCTTGACTAGTGAGGTCTGGGTATGGAAACTCCATATCCCATTTCTCTTGAGCTAATGTTTTCCCTGAAGCTGCCCAGACAGCATGTGGAGGGAGCCTCTCCCTGTTATGCCTCTCCAGGTCATGGCACCAACCTGGAGGCAGATGCCATTCTTGGAGATGAAAAGTTATAGGGAAGAGGTGAAATGCCTGGTCAATGGTGTTACAACTTGGAGGCAGTGACTGTGAGTCAGGGAAATAGGAAGGAAGAGGGGAATGGATCTGGGAGTAAGTGATGGAAAGGAAGGGATTGGAGATAATAGTCTGCTGCATTTATTACACAGTTTCCTATTACTGCAGCAAATGAAGCTGGAATTCTACTGAGAGTCTCCTTCACTATATAACCCAAATTAATCCCCAGAGCATCCTGTGCACTAAATGAAGCAGGATCCTGTGGAGAAAAATAGTAGAGCCTTAAAAAAAAAAAAAAAAAACTGTTGCACTAGGGGGCTGAATTAATTTTCACTAGCGATCTCACTTTTGCTTTTCTTAACTCTAGAATATTTACCTTGGAAACAGCATTATTTTAATCTAAGTTTGGGGGAGAAGAGGGTTGTGATAAATATAGACAAATTTTATGCACAGCTGTGAAGTATGCAGGAAGCATTCAACCTGCTATATTACCATGGAAGTACAACTCTTCCTGACCTCATTGTGTCATTGATTTGAGGAGACAATTTGACTACTACTTAATGATTTTTACATTCAAAATACTATAAAAAGAGAAGACTTGCAGAAATCTAGGAAGGGGGTTTCTTAAAGAGGGACCTGTGGAAGGGAAATACTTGCAAAATAGCTATTACAGTTACCATGAAAATTATTTATAAATCCTAGCACATCTCCAATGGTTTAATCTGTGTTATGTAAATAGCTATTGCTTCCAGGTGTGTTGACCCACCTAGCAGTCTGAAAGTGAGCGCTCTTTGTGAATTATTTAGTAGTTGGATTGCAAATATTAATCATAAAAAGGATTGAAGCATTTTCTTAGAACACTTTTTGTATCTGGAGCTTTGTTTGCAGGTCTCTTAATGCAGCCTGGGACTGTAACTAATAGGTGTGCATGCAGAAAAAATTTCACTCTGCAGCCTTTTCTGCCCACGTCTTTAGGGTTGCCAGAAATTCTGTCTGTCAGCTAAAATGATGTTAAAGTTCTACACTGCTCTAATCCAAATATGACACAGAATAGGATTAGCAGAAGCTGTTCAAATGTGATAAAATAAATGAATAATTATGAGTTGAAAAGGAAAGCATGATATTAGTGGAACATGACCCAATTATATATGTAAAAATACACTCAACAAAATAGGTCAGAAATACTTGACTAGATGCTTTTACATACTGTTTTGAATGTGGAGTGTCTGTGTAGCTATAATAGTATTATATAAAATTTTGATATCTGTGTATATTTATCTATAATGACCTCCCGTACATATATGTAATTGAAGCGAGACACTGCAGTCTGACTATTTTCTAGAATATGAAACTACATAAACCAGGCCATCAGGTTCCTGCATTAATGCAGACTTTGTATTGTTTCCTCTTTCTCTTCCACAACTCTTATAACAAAATTTCAGTAGGTAATTTATATAAATTGAGAAAATAAATTTGTTGATCTTGAAAGACCTGGGGTGCAACTGAAAGAAAAATTAAGTTAATTCTTCCCATAATGAATTTCCCCAGAAACAAGCTTTAATAGTGCTCCTAGATTAATAACTCAAAGGTAGGCATAACTTCCTATACAGTCGTCAAATGTAACTCTTGACTCTCAAATTGTATTGTGATTTTTTTTTTTTACACTGAAGATATGTTAAATTAATCTGCTAATTTAAAGAGGCAACATGCACATTTTACAATGTTAAGTTGTTATCCAGTTCTCCTGGCAATATTAAGATATATTACAATCAGCTGCTTGCTTTCTCTAATGATGATAAAGGAACTATCTAAGGTGGACTGAAAAAGAGAAATGATGTTCACATCACATGTAGCTATTTTTTTTTTTTATTCCTTTATTTTGACACCATGTGAATGACCGATCTCTGTATGTTGATTAGAAAAGTCTTAATTTTTGTAATCTTAAAATATCTTTAAATATTTTTAGGTAACCGGAGCTACTACAGTTAATTGAAGAATATAGTAGATTAGAAATTTATAGGGCATTTGCTGGGATTTGTTTTAAAATCTGGGCTCAATTTCTTTGTTCTATAAATAAAAGTAATTTGAAGATCAGTGTCTTTAAAAAAAGCCATTGAACTTAAAGTCAGAATTAGTTGAATGAGCAAGTGACCTTTTAGTGTATTATGAAGCTAGTTGAAAATGGCCTTTAAATCCTGCTTTATCTTACTTTAGCTAAAGAAGGCTCACAATTAGAGGCTGGGTTAACCCTTTCCTCAAGAAAGGTGAGAGCAAACAAGACTGATGAAAACGAGAGAACAGCAGTAGGAAGAAGGAAATTCATTCTCTCAATCTGCTAAAAGCTGAGCAGCATGGGTTGCTTTTATAGATGATGACTTCTAATATAAGGATGCTTTTAAATAGTAAATTTACTAGTAAATTCCTGTTTCCTGTAGTGCAAGTTCATTTTGAAACATTCAGAAGAATGTATTTTATTGTTTTATGAATGACTGTTTAGAATAACTAGCTATACCTAAGAAACCAGACATATCTTTAAAACACGTTTTTCATAGCTTTGTTCTGACTTGGTGTCATTGGAAACACTTTACCAAGTGGTACAAATCTATAGGAACTCATTGTCTTATCCATGGGAAATCCAGATACTAATGAATGGTCTTTTTCTGATGTTAATTTAGTCAACTGTAAAGAATTATAGCAGGCAGAGGTCAAATGGTTTGATTGTTACTAGACATTACACCAAATTTACGTTTTAGATGCAACTTCCTCCAGTCATACCAGGATTGGTATGCATTTGTCCAGAAGCAGAATTTGTCTCCCCATAGGTAATAATAAACTGTACAGTACACTCTGGTTTTCTAGTGATATGGTATCTAGAAGGACACATCCCTCACCAGAGTAGAGAGGGTGCCAACCTACAGTAGTTCAGCTTGGACTGCTGTTGAACCTTCCCCTCGTCCCTTTCACCCCTGACTTTGTGGCCCTGCCCCCTCTTCTGCTATTTCTTGCTCTTGTATGACCAGATGGTAAGTCAGTTCAAGGAACTGAGCCAACAGAACGTGGATCCAGGAGAGGAAAAATAGTAATTATTTTGGCTGGCTGAGATCACTGGACTTGCTCATAACCTACTCATTTGAGCGTGAGTGCCAGTGCAAAGGAAGAGGGATGACTACATGGCCAAGGGCAGAGCAGGAGGCTGGAAGCCTTTGTTTAGATGCTGCTATGGAGCTGCACAGTAAGTAGTAATGCTCTAGATGAGTTGAGGGGCTCATATCAGGATTGATTTTCCTTGTTACGTGGTTGGGGAGGGAAGAGAGGTGATTTTTTCTCCTTGTTGCAAATCTACATCTAACTGTTTCTAATAGAGCAAAGTGTGCTGATTCTTTTATTGCTAAATTGTGTCTATTAACAGGGTAGACTTGGCACTTGTCTTGAAGTAGCTTGCATTACATTTAGGATATCATGCTTTCCTAGCTTGGCATTCCCAAATGTTCTTCCCCAGCATTACTGCATCTGTGAAGAATCTTGACTTTTTTTTTAGTAGTCGTTCTTCCCAGTGCAGTACATAAAGAGACTAATAACTTATAAATTATTACATCAGTACATTCATGCATAGAAGTAAAGTGAATCTAGTATTCCCTTCTGTAATGTACCCTGACCATGTTATTGATCCAGGCGTTAGTGTAGGGCAGGGTACTAGACAACTCAGCACTTGATGGTGCAAAATGCTAATTTCAAAGGGACCTCTGAAGTTTATGCCTTGATACAGATTCTTGTAAAACCAAATACATATTCAGAAAGATGGAGGAAAATACAAAGTTCTTGCCTGTACACTGTCAAATGTCACTTCATATAATTTCTGATTTAAGGTGACTGATGATGAGTGTGCTCACACAGTATGAATGGCCAAAGTCCCTTCTGTCCACTGGTCTTTCATTTACTTCAGTAGGTAGCAGTTGAAAACTAGGATTCTTGGTTTTGGACCAGTGCACAACAGAAGAAACAGGATGGATAAATAAATGGCTTTTTATCAACAAATTTTCAGTTTTCAGTCTTTGTTCTCAGAAGAAACGTGTGTGGGGCATCCCTTTATTTATTTTACCTTGTTGTGCAAATATTAAATGTTTACTCAGCTAGGAATAGCAACAACTTCTAGTGACCTTAGCAGAAGCTCTATTGTGTCTGTGTTTTAGTTGGACTTGAAATCTGGCTCATGAATAATTGTTAGTGGACAGGATTAAAATCAATGGGAGTTGTGTTTCTAAGGCTTTTGCATCAGAGTCTTAGAGTTCAGCAGTTAACACTTTCTTGCCATTGCATATGTGTTGCCTGTACCCCTTACCAGTATGATCAGGACTTCCTTTGCACTTGGACTTCTGTGTTTTGTGTTTTGTTTTTTTTGTTGTTGTTGGTTTTGTTTTGTTTGGTTGTTTTTTTAATTATTTAGAATGTTGGAAAAGTTGGGTTTCCCATGATTGGAATGAATGACCCCATCTTTCTTGGACTTGCCATTATAGGGGAGGAATGATAGCTGCGAGGCAGAGGGCACAGAAAGTGGACCTGAGCAGGGTTATATGGGAATGAAGAATCCTAAATTACTCTGACTGCTTTTTCTTTGGATGGGGGAATCTAGAAATTTTCTTTAAGTTTAATGTGATGATATTAAAAAGTCATTACTTTGAAACTACTGAATTGGATCATCATACCTGCTGTTGCTTCACCTGGGGAAAATTGTAATTTAGACATCTCTTGTCACAGGTATCTCAAAATAGCTGTTCATTCTTTATAATAATGCTCTGCACTTACTATTTTACATCTGAAAGCCCGACAAACACTGCTGCAACTTCAAGGTGTCATCCCTTTGCTCCATCCATGTCATGAGACGTCAACTCATACGAGAGTCAGATCCACTGGTATATCTGGTGCCATGCTCAAATGCGGTACTAGGAATCTATTGCTACTTATTTAATCCTAGTTTAGCTGGCTTTTTGAAGGCCATCTGCTGATTTCCTTGCAAGGTTGGGAACAGACTCTGCATTTGAGTTCAATTTCAAAGACTTTTCCACTTACGTCCGTGCTGAAGCATTTAACCAATACAGTGACATAAACCTCGCAAATACCTATCAGAGCAAGCAAGTACATTAGCCTTGGTTTAACAGATGGCTAATCTTAGAAAATGTGCTTGTTTCTTCTTTACTAGTGCCACAGACAGCTTAGCCAGTGTTGGGTAACTCCTGTCTGGTAAAACTGGGGATGGGGTTCACATTTTCAGCTGCTGTTCTTCTGAAACTAAAGTTTACCTAATTGTCAGATACCTTCTCCCGTGTGTTCAGCTACTGAAATTAAAGTGAGATGCTTCACTATTCAACAACATTAAAAAAAAAAAATAAAATCCCAGATTACTGAATAAAAACTACAAAAGTTTTTCTGTAGTGATTATATATATTCTTTTTTTTTTAGATCTTCTTGAAACTTTTAAAACCTGACAGACCTTAAAAAGATATCTGTGGCTTAAAATATTGTCTTCCAGTAGTTTATTAAGCTAAGCTTGTAGCTATTTCATCTAGTCCAGCACTTTGTCTTTCCTATAGTAAACTTTGATAATGTTACCTATCAGAAGCCCTGACAGAGCTACTGGCTGCCTGGCTGTGAAAGAACTAGGTCTAATTAAATGTTTCTAACAAAAATAAAAGGCAAATAGGAAAAGTACCACCTCTTCTAGGAAGAGCCATTTGAGGTATGCCATAGTCTTGCTTATTTTTGTTACCTGGTTTGTTTTCATGTTTTACTAAATCTGATCTTAGGTACTGATTTGGGTCTAAAGTGTCTGAAAGAGGGGGAAGTGGTAATGTGGGCAATGTGCCTTGAATGTGTGTGGTGTGGGCTTTTTTTGAATTTTGTTTTTCTTCTGTGTTAAACTCCACCCCTAGGTATTTTGATGCTGAATGTTTCTTCTCCATCTATGGAAGGAATGTAGAAACTTGGAGGGGTAAAAAAAAGGTAATTGGGCTCTGCAAAGCTAAAAAGCAACTGTGTGATGCATGTAGGCCAGGATGTGAGAGATGGTTGAGAACTGCTTGTGGTTTTGCTTTGTCTGCATAGCTTGTGGGTTTTTGTTGTTATTATAGTGCCTTTTATGTCCTAGACCATTTGACTGAGTGCTCACATTGAGAGTGGTTCTTAATGGAAGACTGTGAACGTTTATCTTGCTCTGTTTGGACAGTGAGTCTCAGAAAACGGATGAGAACAATATGCTGGTGGCAGTGATCAATTTAAGACTGGGGATTCTTCCTTATTTTTATTTTTGGGAAACAAAAAATGTTGACATTATTGAAGTCGTCGTCGTCGTGTCGTGTCCCCCCCCCTGCCCCGACAAGGCAGAAACAGGCATTCTAAATCCAAGCTAAAGCTTGCGTTCCGCTTGTGCAAGAACTGTTTTTCATGCAGCAGTGAAGTGACTGTGAGGTGTGGGTCAGGACAGATACCTCCTCATCAGACCAACTGACCAAGCTGATTCATCTTCACCTTGAGGGTGAAACATGCAGAGCCAGCAGAATTGTCATCCAAGTACCGCATAAATACTATTTCCAGGGACTTAGACCTTGAGCTTAATGATTTATTTAAAATACTTTTGTTTAGATTTTACTAATTTTTTAAAATTGATGATAGATTTTTAAGAACAGGTGACTGTGTAAATTATTAAAACTTTAACCTCCTTCCCTGTCTATATCCTATTATTCCTTTTATTCACTTTTGCAGCAGTACTACACTGACAGACTATACTTTAAAATTTGAAAGTATACATGGGATTTGGAAACAGCAGCTATCCTTTTTTATTCCTTTCTTCTTTTCATTATGTCATTTCTATCTTTTCATCAATATTAACAATGCTTTAACGCTACTTGTTAAAACACTTTGTTCTGCTCACATTGAGCTGAAACAGGTTGTAGGATGAGATAACTAGGAACATTTAATTACCATCGATACTTATGTTTTCTGTCACAAGGAAGATGGAGATCAAGCCAAAACATAATGATGTCTTCTCTCCCTCTGAAGTCCTAGAAGGTCTGGTTGCAAGGTTCCACTGAAGAGATGGGTGGCATTATACCTGATGTCAATTACTAGCTCTTATAACATGTAAAACTTGGCTGAAAGCTAATTTATGGACATTGATAGTTGGTTTCAGATAGTGGATTTTAGCTCAAGGAATAATAATTAAAATCTTAATAGGCCAGTAGTTTTACTGGGTTGTCCCGATAGTGACATTTACTTACAGCAACAATAACATTTTATGCTAAGTGTTGTTTAAGTGTGTGTGTACATTTTCGGTTTGAATTACAAAGAGACAGCACTGTAGCTGCTGAGGTCTTTAGCTCCACTGGAAACTTTTGGGTCTTTTTATAAATAGGGGAAATCATTCACCTTTCGATCAAAGAGAAGAGGGGCCTTTATTGTTAAAGTTAAAGAAAAACAGTTTTCTTCAGAAGCCACCTTCTCTTTGCATGAAGAAAATACTACAGAATTTCATATTGCTGTTATTGTACAAATAGTAAATGGCTGAGGCCTGGAGGAGGTACCAGAAACCATGAAACTAAAGCTTTAACAGAAGGAAAATGGTAGACAGACACTGCTTTTCAGACAGCAGTTACCTATCTCAACACAGCTGCTATTCTTTGTGGCACTGCTACTGCCTTCAATGTGAAAATCATTAAAATATGCTGACTATTGTTTGAAATATAAGATAGCTTGCAAAGAGATTATCAATACTGTATCTACTTATAAGACTGTAGTTTCAGTCTCTCAGGTTTACTGCACAGCCTTGAAGAACAAAAGAATGATTATAGTTTATTAGTTCATAAATCCTCATTTGAACTACACTTGAGACTGTTCTGTTTATTTTAAATTCATTTATTTTCATCACATTCACCTTTCATCCAAACATACTCTGACAACTTTATTTCAGTTAACACTGCATATTGTAATTGGGACTGCTGCCTTGCTGATGAATGCTTGGATTTATAAAATAATATTTTTATCCATATTTTATTTCAGTCCATTTAAAGCCTATGTCTTCACAAAAAAATCCACCACCTTTCCAATCAATAAATCTGTTACTTGAGTTTGACGTATCCTGCAGAAATCTTAGCTTTCTTTGTAGGGAAGAAAAATAAGTATATGTAGTGTGTGTATATACATAAAATATGTCTAAAATAACAATAAAAGTCCTTGCATGCCAAGAGGAAAATTTTCGTGGCACTTGAGATGGAGTTTGACTCCATCTTGAAGTCCTATGAGGCATAGCAGTTCAGAGATAAGTTTGAAGCACATTGCATATCCTGCCCATGAAAGGAAAGAGAAAGATATGTCATGACAGGGGCTCCTCTCTGGTAATCTCTGAGACGGTATTGTGAATGGTAAGAAGGGAAAGAACTATGCAACTTTATAAACAAGAACTTTTTAATTAAAATTATCAGGAAGATCTTGTTGATGATCACTCAAGCTTTGATTTAACAAAGAGCAAATTCCAAATAAAATACTTTCTAATTACATTTTAACGGAAGACTGATTTATCTGAGGAAAAGGAAAGTTTTAGTTGCAACACAGATTATCTTTTCTTACTTAAATTTGAGTTATTTAGCATGACTTAGAGGCGAATGAAATAATTGTGTAATTTACAGGTTAAGTATATCTAATTGGGAAACACAAATGTGAGCTTTGATACAAAACTTATACACTGCTATTTCTACGTTTTTACTGAAGTAATTAAAATTATCGAGTAGGAATTAATTTAGGCCATGTGTAAAATCAAAAGTATACGCTTGTTTCTTTAGAAAAAGTAACACATGGAATGTTACTTTATTTGTCAGTGTCTTCACAGAGCTTTGTGTCTTTACCCAGGATAGCTGATTTGTTTTAGGTTCATCGTCTTTTATAATTTTACTTTTCTGTATGAAATGTTGCAGTTTTTAAAAAGTTAATGATCAGAATAACTTTTTGACAATATTGATTCATCTTGGTTTTACTTTTAGGTAGGTGTTTGAAAATGACAATCAACTTGTTGAAACAAAAGAAAAAAACCCCACAGAACAAAGAAAACCCTTCAAAAGCACAGGGACCAGCAGGATATTGGTATCTGTGAATGATTAGCAACCAACTTGAAGTAACAAATGCATCACAGAGCTCATTTACAGGGGGAAAGGAAGCCCTGCAACAAAACACTCGATATGCACACCCCACAATGCTGCCCAAAATATGTTATGAGATAGAAACATCTTCTCTAATCTTTGTGCCTAAGGCTGATTTTCATTTGGAAAATGTAATAAAGAAGCAAAATAATTAAAATTTACAGACAAAAAATGAAGTAACACAGGATTCAGATTAGTTCCAGTTGTTCCAATTTCAACATCAATAACCCAAAATAGTATCTAACTGTTTTAAAGATCAAGTATACACTCTGAAAATCATAACAGAATTATTCAACCAGAAATATATTAAACTAGAGATAAATTTGGTTGCTGTCTTTCACTGGGGTTCAGAATGCTAATCCTTTGGTTTGTAACAGGATAGGTATAGTGATGCTGAGGGTGATGTTAATCTGCTTACATGTGCAGTCATGTTTTTTTCCGTGTTAGACAAAAACTTTTATTCATGTTTTTAGACTAATCAAGAAATGGATTTTAAAGCAATTATGCCATCTTCAGAATTATGAAGTGCATTAATCAACAGTTCCGATCTGTCTGATTAGTAACTTTTAATCATAAGCAAAGAAGAAAACATATATTGTAAATAAAAGTTCTGAACTCCTTACTCTGGGTTGCATTTAAATGTTTGCAAAGAGACAGTCAGTAGGGACTAGACTAGTTGATCAGAGATGTAAGAACACATTGATTTGCCCAGGTTTTAAATGAGATAGGCATATAAATATGGCTCTCAATCAGCCACCCCTCCATGGTGCTTTGTTATCGTCTAGTCTTCTACCTTGTACAGTCAGCTCTGAAATAACCTCCTATGGTGATGCCTGAATGTGTATGAACAGGTTTCTTGCTTTGGTGGGTTTATTTTTTTTTCTAACAAGCTAAAACAACCTTAAGGAAACAAAAAACCAAACAACACCCAAAACGCAAACACCCAAACCAAAAAACAAACCTTGTCTTGTCTGGTTTACACAGCCAGTTTGGGTCACCTTGGTCTGTCCTGCAGTTGGTTTCTTCCCCCTTTGTGGTAAGGCTGCCTTGTGTGACCTGGGGGCAGGGGGAAATGAGGTTTTTTTGATATGTTGGTGGAGTTGACAAATAAGCTTACAGAGAGAATAGTTTTATTTACTATTTGTTAAAATAGCTGCTCTTTGTTTTCTTCCTCACACATTCCCTTAACCGTCGCACTGGGAGGGAGCCATAAGTAAGTATGGTGTATTGGCTATTTGCTACAGTACTAGTATTTAGCTTTGTATTACATCTATTATTTTTCTTAGGAAGCCTTCAAAACCAGAATTTACCCTAATCCAATGCTTGTAATTTTTCTGACAGAGAGCGACTTGGTAATGTCATCATGTTAACAAACAGTGATCAAAAGCATTCATTAGAATTCACATATCTAATGAAGACATATTTGTTTTATTTCTCTGTTTATTTTAATGAATTTTGTGCTGCTTTCTGAACTGACAGTAAATATCTATTTGGCTATTACTAAATACTACTCCAGAAGTTAAGTGCTGTTAAGATCTAGTCGTGGCATTAATTATGAAGGTATATTTTTATCCAGAATGAGTCTTTACTACCTTTGAGATATCATTCTTCAGTTTACAGTTCTAAGATTTCCTTTGTCACAGTCTGGAAGATTATCAATGAATTTGACTTGGTGTGTGGGTGACATTAAAGAGATACCTTCTTTTTTTTCCTAAAACCCCCATAATTTTCTAATGAAAACATTGCTGTGTGTGATAAATATCTTGCTCCCAGGGATTATCAGGTGCTGTGTTATGGTATTGGTATGGTTTAACCTACTTTCACATTGCTCTCATTAGGTAAACTGCTGTTCTCAAACAGCACTCCAGTGTTTGCAAACAGTCTAAATGAAATGTTCAGCTGCTCTTGAGATCCAGCCACACAATGTGGGTAAAGAAGAATGCGTCTCTCCTCCTGACAAGTGCTTTGTGTTCACTTGCACTGTTTTTCCACAGTTGTAAAATAATATAGTGAAGGCCTCATCTAATCCCTTTTGAAGACAATGACATTCACCAAATTTCTTGACCAAAACAGGTCTCACAATGTTTATGGGTAAGAAAACATGAATATTCCTAACAAATCTAACAAATCACAATCTATCCATATGGCATGTTTTAGAATATTGAAGGGCAATTTTGGTAACTACTTCCTTGGATCATCCCCTTGACAAAGTTTAGAGAAAAGGGGAGTAGGAATGGTCAGTAGTATGAAAATGCCTCAATACCCATGTCATTTATAACTTCATAGTAGAAAATTTTAGTTATATGTTTAGTTTTCATTGGGCATAAAAATGGAAGGAAGGAAAACCGAGTAGGTTTTTTCTTAAACTGGTGCATTAATGTGTAACTTTAATCTTCTTTTCCCCTCAGTCTTTTATATAAACACCACTTCCTTAGCACTTTATGTAGTGCATTTCAGGTTCAGAGCTCTTTACACAAATTATTTTAATTAGTTTTCACATCTCCTCTGAGAGAGGTAAGTAAATATCATTATCCTCACTTTTACAGACAGGAACTCTCATCTGGAGAGGTTAAGTAACTTGCCCAAGGCCACAAGGGGGAATATTGTCATAGCTAGTCCTGGAAATTCAAGAGCTGTTATATCCTCAGTCCTTTAGTTTGTTTGATAGATGGCAACTTGAGTTGTTAGTGGTTACTCCTGTGTTACAGAAATACGTTCTGTGAATTTTACCTCTTTGGTCTCAGCAGTAGTTTAAGCAAGGGAGAAATCGGGTTTTCTGTAGTCAGATTATAGCATAGTAACAGTCTCCTTCAACAGAAATGTCAATTTACTTTCCTGCTGTGTCTATAGTTAAGTAGACAAGGTAGTAGACAATGCCCATTACAGTTGTTCCATGGGGTACTGCTTAGGCCACAGTTACTTTCTCAGTTCAGGTCATGTTATGCCTGCAGCTCTGGTTTATGGGAGGTGCAGAAGATATGGAGGTTTTTCTAAGCTGTGTATTTCTTGGACCTCAGAAAAATACAAATACTGACAGCATATGCTTCCTAAGAGAATTCTTTTCTTGCATACAGAAGATACAGAAGCAGGGACAAGTGAGCTTGTATTTATGAAATTTAAAACACCACATTGCTTTTGTTGTTGTGGCTTGGAGGCTATTGTATTGCATGTCTGCAAAGAGTCCTGTCTCTTGGTGTCATCCTCAACTAGAGGATGCTTGAGGAACTGAGTTGATTGAATTTTCTGTTTCTTGAACTTTATGAGAAGGTTAGTCACCATGTAAAGAGTTTAAGGGACTCAGAAGACTAGTCATATATTTTTAAAAGAATCATGGATGGAAAAGAATGGGAAGGAACATTGATGCTTCAGAAATGTATTGCATGTCTCTAACATCTATACCTATATTATACTATAAAAATAGAAGTGAAGCCAAGTATATATTATGGATACAATGTTGCAACAACTAGGGACCCTTACTCTCCACAGAGAGCCACTCACTGTTAGATTGTGCTAATGTTATGGCGGTGTTACAGTGCAGGATGCTGTGAGTTTCGGGTTACCAATAAACGGGGAAATGAGTGAATGCTTGCAGGCGTTCAATCAGACAAAGAAGTGATGGAGGACAAATGGGAAGGAGAAGGTCTTTTAAGGAAGCTTCTCTGAGCAGTAGTTGTAATTATTAGGACGAGAGCTCATTCCCTTTCTTGTCTGCACCAAGACAGACCTTTTCTTGGCTTATTTGAGCTTGAATTGCGGTGAGATTTTTCTGTCATCTTTTCCTTGTTTCACAAGGAGAGATGTTGAACTTGAATGATTTACTCACACAGAGGCATTTGCTTCTTTCTGAGATGTCTTGGCTGATGTGAGATTTCTCTGTGGGGCTGCCAGGTGCTACACAGGAGCCCTCAGAAAGGCACACCCCACTGCAGCACTGGGTGGGCTTCTAGGAGGTGTTCAGTGTACCCAAGGGTATGTCACATAGCACCACGTGCCTCACTGAGGCCTCTCTGATGCATTTTCTAAGTTCTGTGAAACACTTAACAGATTATAAAGCTCTTTCTTTGTTACCTTGCACAGGCATTTATACCAGAACAGAAAGATGAAAAAGTGTAAGAAGCCCAAGTAAGACAGTGACATAACACGCTTTATGAATCCAAGTGAAGGAAAATATACAGTGTTTCGCCAGACATTCTGGAAGCTATGTGCTTAGCATATGTGCAGCAAGAGAGACTTGATCAACTACTAGCAAGGTGTCAAAATTAGTCATCATTGGAAGTGTTTGGTAATTTTTCATGATTATGATTAAACTAAAGAGTGTCTTTACAGATAGTTAGTATGTAAAGCTTGAAAAATCAAATTGTCATTGGCTAGCATGCTATCCCCCCTTCCTTCCAAACATATTCCCTTTCGTATTGAGCTACAGATTATTTTGTCTGTAAATTCAAACAAAATCTGTCCAGGAAGAACCAAATCACATATAACTGTTCATAATACGTGTTATCAAAAGCATATCCTGAACAGCATCTTACTTTTTGGTTTTGAAAGATACGCATTTATTTCAATATGACTTTCATGGGTCTTATTAGCTATACTGAAAACTTTGATCCTTTTTATTTTTTCACAGCATGAATACAATTAATGAGCAAGGATTGTCTTAAACTATTTGTGGGACCCAAAAGTAAATAGTCTTTCTGTCAATGGATTTTACCAATTATGGGAATCAATTATACAAATTCATTATTAAAATTTCCCTATTTCTCAACACTGAAGTCCCCCAGCTTTCGTTGCTTCTAAAACATTATCTAGAAATTAGTAAAACTTTAATGATATACAATTAATTTCTGTAAGTATGAACTAAGGGTATCTTTCACTTTCCTTTGCTGTAGTGGCTATCATAGCTTTCTATATGAGATCACAGCAAGCAATTCAAGACTTGAATTTACTTTTTTTTTCTTTTGCAGACTCTTTATTTGGCATTATTTAGATGGTGAATATGCCTCAGTTAGCAAAAAGTTGAAGATTTGTATACTTGTGGTGAAGAGGTCAGAGTGATTTCATATTCTCTGTTCTGACCCTTTCTTCTGGCTCCATGTCGTCACTGGCAGCAGAACCAGCATTGTCAGCCTCGTTGCCCTGTAGTGATGGTATTTTAAATCCTCAAAATCTATGAAGCTGTTTTTATTTGAATTTTGAAACTTTAAATCTGGCCACCTGTGTTACTCCTATGTTTCTATAACAATATGCAGCAGAAGGACAGACACGTTTCTAGGGCTACTGAAGAGACAAAGGAGAAGGTGGAATACATACGTGATAAAGGCAAAGATGGTTTAGAAAAATATTGGAAGGAATATTTTGGAAACAATAAATGAAGTATGGCCTTATGGTCTCTTTTAAGCAGAAAAAACAATTTAGAAAAGCAGCTGAGTATTCCTGTTTGTCTCCTTGCTTTGAGCTTCTTGGAGGCAGGTAGGAAGGCCTGTTGATTAGGAAAGCCAACATCCCTCTGCCAAATTCACCATCGGGGTCAGAAAGGAATCCAGAGAGCCAGGGATCCAGAGGAAAAAAAACCACAAACTGATTATATCAAGATCAAGAGTCCTTGATAATGGAGCTGTAGGTTAAATCAGAGCAAAAAATAAGCTAAGAATGGAAGTCAGATACCTGCAGCAGGAGTAAACACTAATATCAAACAAAGGAACAAGGCAGTGAACTCATCCTGCTGCTCAGAAGTCTTCCATGTGGCTGCCTGCTGACTGCTTGGGGTAGGTCCACTTCTTGCAGAAATTGTCACAGCTGTGACACCTGATTCACCCTTAAACAGACAGTGATTTGTTATTGTCCATGTGTGCTAAGGTCATGATAGCAGAAGAAATTATTGCAGGATTGCAGAAGAAAACAATTTCCATGCAAAACCTACTTATGCACTACTGCACAAAATTCTGAACAAATGCTTAGAACCAGAAAATGTTTTTGAGTGTTGTTCTTTCTAAAGCAAATAGTAGCTTAGGACAAATAATCAGGGAGAGTAACAGAACAAAGTGGTGAACAGTAGCATTGCCATTTTCAATACTGTATTCACTTATCACTGAAGCATTTTGTTCCTGTCATGTTCAGCCCTGAAGTTTAACTAAAGACTTCTCACGAAGTCCTGTCTCTTATTTAAATCTACCATGCATACATGGTAAGTGTTTTTGTTCTTCCAGGTGACATTTTCTTGGATGTTAATACTTGAATAAAAGATAAAGCAAGCTAGCCTGACTGTAGTTACTGGAATAATCTTCCCCTTTGTTAAGGTCACTTGGTTTTAGTGCAACTGATACTCTTCAGATTAGGCGCAGGAAGACATACTCCTTCTATCACCTTACTTAAGAGGTAAAAGCATCTAAAAATCTCTTCGCATATGCAGAAATGATGGACCAGCCAGTCACTTCTTAGACCTTAAGGACCAATCCAAATATTCATGTAGATGGTTCGAATCTTTCCCTTGTTTTCAATGAGAGATGGATTAAACTTCAAATAAATAATTTCTGAGAGAAAACCAAAACAACTGAAAAATAGTCAGATATTATGAAATATATACGAAGCTTACAAAAATGAATCATGTAGCAACAAAAGTGGGAACTATGATTACTAGCTTTGGTAAGGAAACTGCTGTTGCCAGGAAGAGTCCAATTACTTTAACAGCTCTAATAGATATGCATAAATCTTCCTTCCCCCTTTTTGTAATAGGATGGGGAAGTGAGGTTTCAACTTGAAGCTAGAGCATAAGTAATCTTTTAAGTAATACCCTTCAATTTTCTCATATAAAAACTTAATTTGGTGTGCATTATGGATAAAGTCTTACCTGCTGCAGGAGTGATATCCTGTGGTAATACTGAATGGTAATTACACTGCTGATGACTTTAAAGAGTTTACCATCTGATATAGCCCTGGCTGGTAAAACTGTATCTTGTAACGTGCTAAATTAAGGTTTTATATGCATAGGGAAAAGGAGAGACAGCTTTTACAGTGCCTTGTTTTATAGCCTTTTCCTTCAACATAACAATCTTAATTTTTACATGACAGTAAATTTTTTAAAATGTGAAATACACAAGTTTAATTAAGCTTCATTTCTCTAGATAAATGGTGACAAGAAGCAATTCTGAAAACATGGTTATATGATATAACTAAGCTACAGTCAATGTTTTTTATTAAAATGAGGAATTATTTCTTTGCAAGCAAAATTTGAGGATTTTTAGCAGAAAGGGAGAACATGGAGCAGTATACCACTTTATCTGAATGTAAGTGAGAATACAGTCTTCAAACAGGTGGGCTCCAGACCTAAATTACAGTTCACCTTTTACTGTGGTGGGTAAGCCAGGTACTATTTGCGTAACAGGGATACCAGCCAATGTTGATCTTGAGTGGTTCTTCTCACAATTTAGCATGTATATACAGGGTAAAATTAGAGAGAAGATTAATGTTAAAGCTGTGAAGTCAAGCGCTAAAACCTAGGCAGTGCTGACTATAATGTTGCCCAGGCAACTTTATTTCCATTGTGTTCATATGTTAGGGTAGGATTGTTTCCCCATGATCATACACTGATCAAGAAACACGAATTTGTTTCTTCTATTCCTGTATTTCCAAATTCTCAGTCCTCTTGAAGTCCTCAGTGTTGTTTACTGCCCATCTCATTGTCCAGCTGAGATGGAGGACTGAAAGCTGCTTATATAATTAAAGACCCACAAGAAGGCTAGATTAAAGTTCTACTTGCTCTATATGCTACCAGTAAAATGCAAAACTATTGATATGCGTATCAGAGGAAATGGATGTAGAGTTCATGTTGTCATTGGTTTTATGCCAGCTTTATCTAGCGAGAATAACAGGTCAGATTTAGGATCAGCCACAGCTAGCAATTTTTAATAGCTTCAGCCTGGCCAAATTTGCATGTATTTTCATGGGTCAGAGCTTTTGACTCCTTCCCTATATCCCCTCCTATTTTAAACAAAACAAGTGGACTGGAAAGAGTGCAAGAAAGGTGGAGGAGGGAGGCAAGAGAATGCTAGCACTTACAAAATTGCGTATTTATTCCTCAAATCAGTTTTTGAAAATCAGTCTTTCAATATAAAAGCTTGTCATGCCTGTCCCGCCCCCTCCCTAAAGACTGTCAGAGTAGGAGATGAAGCATAGATTATTTTAGCCCCATTGTTCAGTCTGCCAAAGCTATAAACAAGTAAACAATGACTGTCTAATTAAAAAACATTAGCTAAATATAATGTGGGTGTTATGAGCTTAGTATTATCGATGATAAAATAAGATTAACTATATTTTAATATGATTAATCAGCTAGATACCGGCAAAACTGGGTACCAGTTGAAGAACCTGTTTCTTCTAAGAATGAATGTCAAAAGGAGGAGAAGAGCATAGATTGATTTAAGTCAATCCTAAAATAATATCGCTTAAGGAGAAAAGGGAAATTAAATGCTGGGTATGATTATTTTGGAAGTCATGGAAAATTGTTTATGTGACCTTACAAGCCATTTAATAATCAATGAGACTAGAGAACAGTAAATGTGTTTATTGATCAAACATTAATAATTTAGTTTCAACACACAGCGTTTATGGTCTGATTTATGGCACACTAAAGTGGAAACTTTCAATAACATGTATGGAACTATCTGTAATAGTTGAGGAATACTTAATTTTGGTGTGGCCACTGCGGTGTTATTTCTTAAAGAAATAGATTAATTCCATGATGTATCTTGTTCAGATTCAAAAGGGAAGAATGGTTCTTAGATGCAAAATGCAGCTGAACCACGCAGAAAATGTTGGGTGGGGAAGCAATGCAGGTAGTCCAACCATTGTGGTAAACTCCTACAGTCCAAGGAGCTTGGACCAGCCTTTAAATTATTATGTCCAGCAGGCAAAATTAAGCTAACTTAATTGAATTCAGACCATAACCTCTAATCGCAAGGTATGTGAACTTTGGAAAAGCTGGTCACCAGGTAAGAAATTCAGACCTTTGTACTTCTCAGTGACATATAGAGCAGATGAAATTGGTTACAGTATGTATGTAGCTGGTACTTCAAAGAGCTATTCTGAAAAACTATTTCTAGACAACATAATCCACCTGACTATGAAACACAATAGCAGCTGTGATTTCTAATAATAATACTTTTTTTCTGTACACCAGAACACATTTGTGTTGACATTTAAGTATTGCTCAGCTAAGATGTTTCACAGCTTGAGGGTGAGGAAAATTTTCCTCAACACATCATGATTCTTTTTTCTGAGTGACTAACTTTGACAATAGGGAAGGGGAAGGGACTGAGCAGCAGCAGCAGAAGGGTCACTGAAATATGACCGTTCCAGTATAGCCTTTCCCCCTGGTGTGCCATTTTCTGTTTGGGTTCTGTGTCTGCTCTGTTTTTACTTTCTTACTAATTGTCCCCAGTGCCTCATCAGGATCCCTCTCTGTGATAACTCTTCCCACTGTCCCATGACGTCATTTGAAAGGCTGGTGCCAGCAGTCAGAGCACTTTATCCAAATACTGGATGCCATTGCCAAGAGAGGCTGGTGACTCCAGGCGAGGAGAGAAAATGATGTAAGACCTCAGTAAATCTGACCACTATAGCACTGCTGGCCATCTCTGTCTGGCACAGTGTTCCATCATATCTCCAGGCTCCAGAAGGTATTTTGGAAGGCCCAAAGAGTGGCTTTTTGCACTTGTGACCTCACAGAAATACTTCATTCAGAAATACCAAGAAAATCTGTTAAGTTTTTCCTCCATCTCTTGTGTTTATGGACAATATTTGCAACAAAATTTTGACTCTATAATTGATAGTGTTTGCCAGTATTTGATTTCCTCAACATACTCAATGGAATAGAGTGCTTTTATGTCCTTTGATAGAGATTTTTAACCAGGGCATAATATACTTCACTTGGAGAATGCAACATTAAAATAACCTCGCTTATTATCTGGGGCATTTTAGGCTGACATCAAATATCATCACTAAGCTGTAGACACTGGAAGGATAATCCCTCTCTGAACTGTTCCTCAAGGAAAGAAGAGTAGCAAAATGACTTAATGTCATTTCTCTTACAGCTCAGAGTGAGTTACATAGACTGATCATTACTGTGAGTTACTGCATTTATAAGCCCTTCTTAAAGTTGAGGTAACAGGTCACAGTGGCATCTGCAACTCCTCTTGATTTCCTCAGTATAGTTATATGAACTCTTTTAGAGATTAACGTGCAGCACCGTTCTGTTATGTACATTGAACTTGATCTGTTTGTTTTGTTTTTGTTTTTTTCTAAGATAACAGTTACACAGTGTTGTGGGAACATCCCCAAAGCAGTGTCTGTTGGAGTTACTAGTAAAATTATATCATTAATTATTTATTTTTAACCGAGAGCATGTTTTTCAAATCTATAGCAAACAAGAGGGATAAGGAATACTTGTTTAGTTGTACTTATGCGTGTGGCTGGAAAGTTTCTGTCTCCTTGTGACAAAAGCTTCACAAAAGCTGATAAAAGAAATTGATAGCACTGAGGCCTCACTCACCTGAAATAACAGTAGTCTGAGGTCTGATTAACTTGCACAGAGTTTTCAGTGATGTTGGCATAATTTACACCAAGGCTACTTTCTGGAGAGCCATCAGCAACTGTGTTTTCAAACATACAGAGTAAATAACTGGGTGTTTTTTATGCTGCATTAATTGGTTTTGCATGTGTCCGGTGGACTCTTACACAGTGTAATATAAACTGGGACACAAATCTCAATCTGTCAGTAAGAGATTCAGTTAATCCAGACCTGCCTCCCCTCACTGCAGCAGAGCTATGGTTTTGTGCATTCCCAGATGAATGGCAGAGATTTTTCTAAGCCCAGAAGAGCATTCTGCAATATGGGCCACAGCTGTAACCCGTGGCTTCTGGTGTGTCACACAGTGAAGGCATCCTATGTCCGCTCAGACCGCTTCCCCCCCTTCCTCCCCTGAGACAGGTGAGCCTTTTAGCAGAGTCTTGCATCACTGTGTAGGAGAGGGGAGGGTTCATGAAACGATGCACATGCTTTTCCATGAGTGATTTCTGGAAAAAGTGGCTACGGTAGAGTTAGTGCATGAAAGCCAGATTGACTTTTTTGTTTAAATACCCACTTTTATTTCAAGTATTTTCATTGTCTTGCAACTCCTTAACCTCCTAGCACTCACTGAAAGTAACAAATAACAGTTGTCAGCCTATTAATTTTCAAATATGTTCTAGTAAAATTTATAGGTCTGAATTAAGATGTAAAGCTTTGAGGTTTTCACAATTTAATGTTGAGAGGAATAAGTAGACAGACACAGGAAACTTGAGTGGTTTCTGGAACACAGCAGCTCTGCTGTTCTTACAGACGGATTCACCAAAGCTATTTAGTAAAATGATGCTCAATTTTGAGCAACAACATGGTAAGATGCATGGATGAGATCTGGATTTCTAGTCTGCCATGTTATCTCATTTGGAAGAAGCCATGAAATTTTTTTTTTTTACTGTTTGAAAGTGTGGAATTAACAGGTGAAGCCTAACAGTATGATAGTCTTTATTAGATCCCTATTTTTTTTTGCTAATCTCTGTGATTTTATAATAATTTTTAACTCATTTTTTTCATAATTTATAATTTTATAGTCCCCTTTCCTTTAGAGACCTACATCAATAGTTTACCCTAGGAAAAAAAAATAATTAAAGCATTTAAAAATTCTTAAGCGATGTATACACTCTTAATGTATGGGGAGGTCATTTTTTAAATGCTGAATTTGCAAACATCCTTTATTCGGTTAGCAAAATGAAACCTAGAATGGTAAGAGCTTCAGGGGAAAAAAACCCCAACTATTTCTTACCATGAGCAGGAAAGATAAACATAATAATTTTCTAATTAAAACCCATTTTGTGTAAAATTGGGCAAAATTGAGCCTCTGCTACTTTTGCAAAGCAAACCTCTTTACTATATTTTTCTTTCTCTGTGCTGCTAATGTTTTCTCATCTGTGGTTGTCAACATCATCTGTATGATGATTTTAAAACTTTACCAAAGTTTTAAATATACCAAGATGTGACTTGTTCAGACTTTATATCCAGTATGTTGTTCATGAGAAAACTGTAGGAGATTGAGTCCAGGCTTAAGGAGATAAACTTTCTTGTGAGCCTTGTTTACAGCTGGAACAAGCAAAGGCCTCGTGATGCATAGGTAGGAGGTCTAAGTGACTTATACCATACTTCATAAGTATGTTGCGGGGCAGAAAATCCTAGGAATCTTGCTTGGAAATCTTGAATTTCCAAGCTGTGATGGAATAGACTTGAACTCCTCTTTCTAGTCCACATTGCACTGTGATAAGAACCAGGAGGAGTAAAAGGATAAAAAGGGCCACAACTTAAAGATTGTTTCTAGGTAGCTGGCATGAGCTTTGTAGGAGTTAAACAGGGAGGTAAGGCTACTGTGTGTTCATAACACGCCCTGTTGTGTCTAGGTAATACAGCACATATGGCCTTCTCTCAGGAGCTAGGGGAACAGTGGGAGAGCGTAGGTGCCATATGTTCTGCTATACCTAGTCACTTATAGGAAGTTAAGGATGTTGTGGCAGCTTTAACTTATAATTCCCTTTTACTAGTGTGTGTCTCAACTTTAATGTCCTCATTTGCATAAGTTTAAATAACTGTGTAAATTATAGCTTTGAAACTGACATACGGTATTTTATGTGCACATCTATCCTCTAATGTATGCTTAAGGAGTACAACACTTTGACTAATAGAGCCCAAATGCTGCACTAGAGACATGTTGCCTGCTTTTAGCGTTCCTACATTTTCTGCATTTTATACATTCTTATGAAGGAAAGAAAAAAAAGTCCTTTTATTCCAGGACAGGTATATTATCTAGGAGGCTGTTGAGTCTGTCTGGAATTCAAAGTGAGCACAATTATAACATAAACAATATGTCACTCCAGAGACTATTGATTTTAAGAAGTCCAAGGCCAGCAGGAACAGGGGGGTGATCTTGCCCCTGTACTCAGCACTGGTGAGGCCGCACCTCGATTCCTGTGTTCAGTTTTGGGCCCCTCACTACAAAAAGGACATTGAATGACTCGAGCGTGTCCAGAGAAGGGCAACAAAGCTGGTGCAGGGTCTGGAGCACAGGTTGTACGGGGAGCGGCTGAGGGAACTGGGGGTGTTTAGTCTGGAGAAGAGGAGGCTGAGGGGAGACCTCATCGCCCTCTACAGCTCCCTGAAAGGAGGTTGCAGAGAGCTGGGGATGAGTCTCTTTAGCCAAGTAACAAGCGATAGACCAAGAGGGAATGGCCTCAAGTTGCACCGGGGAAGGTTTAGGCTAGATATTAGGAAGTATTTCTTTACAGAAGGAATTGTTAGGCATTGGAATGGGCTGCCCAGGGCAGTGGTGGAGTCCCCATCCCTGGAGGTGTTTAAGAGTTGGGTTGACTTAGCACTGAGGGATATGGTGTAGTTGGGAACAATCAGTGTTAGGTTTTCCAGCCTAAATGATTTTGTGATTATTTAGATTTTTCAAAGCCCAGGTGAAAGTAAAATGTCCAATGCCTGAACTTTTGAGGAGGTTATTAATGTAAAATAATTATTTGGGTGCTCTTGGCAAATCCTTAGTTAATCATCTCTTTTTCACACTTGCAAAACTACAGTAGGAAACAGTACTACTTCCTGCGATGATGCTGCATACAATTTTTACTGTGCAAAGACAAATTGTAGTAAGGTGGATTCCATGATACTTAGTTGATGTAACAGCCTTTATTCTTTTTACAATGGCAACTTACTATATTTAGGGTCCACAAGGCCATTTGTGCTCATTGAACAGGATGCATTACACCATCCAGTTGTCTTATTTTTGTTACATGCAACCAATACCATGGATAGCTTACAAATAGGAAGCAAGTACATAAACCAGTTAGATTTTATATTCTGCTGTTAATAATATTTAATTCTTCTGCACATTATTATGCTATTATTCAGTTTGCTATTTCATCTCCTAACAACACAGATGCTAAGTAACTTCTTATGCAATCAGAAGAATGATGCAGAAGAATTCTACTACTGATACTGTTGCTGGGGTCATAGTTCACAAAGTCTTGGTCTGTGTCCCTACTGCTGGTCCTGTGTAGGCTGTGAGACTTTTCAAGATGCATCCCTTTAATGTACTATACAGTCACTTGCAAAGCCATAAAAGGCTTTTGGTGGGACCCTGCAGGACATAGACAAGTTAGATGGTATGTGGAAAATTCCCTTGTGACCTTCACAGGTTTGGTGAACTGCATGCCAGGGAGCCTTGCAGTTTATCACAGTTCTTCTGGAGAAGTTGGATACCATTTCTCTGCATATCCTTTGCAGCATGTACATGGGCACCCGCCTTTATCCTCTGACTACTTGGAGAATAGGAAGTAGAAGTCTGGGTGTGAAATGCTTATAAGATGTCTGTAAATATTTATAAAAGATAAGAAAGAAGAAATGAAACGTAGGTGATGTTAGGTCTCTTTGTTACTAAAATTATATTAGATAGGTCTCTCTTCTCCTCCTCCCTTCTCCTCCTTCCCCCTTCATCCAGCAGGCTTGCTGTGTACTTCTGAGGTTCTCTGCTGGCCCGGAATTCTGTATTTCTGTAACCCCTGACTGCATCCATCTTCCTGATTAATTTCCTTCTTGAAATCCTTCAGAAGATCAATGCAGATTGATATCTTCTCCTAAAACTTGTCTTTTTCTTTAATCAGCATATTTCTTACCTACAGTAAAGAGGTTGCTTCAGAGACATAAATGTCTGTTTTTCAGACACAACATTACTTTCTGTATTGATTAAACAGCTAACAATTCATCAACTGGATGAGGGATAATAGTCTCCCTGTATCTCCTCTTTGAGAATTAGGACAGGATTCCAAACAATTCATTGCAAGCAATAGGGGACTTTTCTACTTGTCTGCTTTCTCTTTCTTCCCCATTCCCAGTGCTTAACTTAGAATGGGTATAATACTGACCAAGAACTGGTTCAGCCCGCTTACCAAGTTTACTTAATGCGGTAATAAATGCACGTAGTTTCTCACTGAGAGAGGGTGTGATGATAATTAACTGCTTTGGGGTGATACTGCGTTTAGAATGACTGACACCCTTCCTACATCTTAATTTGCAGGATACTATGGCACTGGGATAAAGGCAAAGAAAGGAGCAAGTGAAATACCTTGTATTCTTCCTTAGATATAATGTTGTTTGCTAAGCAGATCTAGAACTTGCTGCTTAAAAAAATCTAGAGTGGAAGAAATGCCTACTTGTGACTTCTGCTATGAATGAAAAGTGGCTGATGTGCTCTTCAATTCCATCACAATCCCAGTAACAGGGAGGGATATGCAAGAATCAGTAAGTCAGAGAAAGGCCATATTAAACATTACACTTAATCTGCTTGTGGGATAAGAATTTTGTTTCAGGTAACTATGGTTATTTACATCAGTAAATGTAGCTTTATTTGTGTTTATCTATATAAAAAGCTTTAAATATACTTTTAATTTCTCAGAATATGGGTGGCAATATGGTATTTATGTGTACTATTTAATCTGACCTGTATTTGTTGTAGTAGACTGCCCACTTCCTATAATATGCTTTGATTGTCTTGTAAGAAGGAGAGTATGAAAAGGAGATGGATGATAACTTTTACAAGAAGAGTATTGACATGTTGCTTCATGTCAGCAAAGCAACTTGTGAGCATAAACATCGAGCATCACAACAGTAGCATTTTCTTCAAATTCATACTATTGTAGCTGAAAATAGAGACTGAAAAATAGAACAAGGCTGGGTCAAAGTCTGTCAAGTAATAACATTAATATATTTGTTGAAAAAATGAACACGAATTCATGTAGTCCCCAAGGATCTTCAGTTGGGGTTTTTGTTTTGTTTTGGGGTTTTGAGATTTTTTTTTTTAAAGGATGGTGGCAGCCTAGTATTTTTAATTTAAGTAGAAGCAAGATATCTTAGCTGATCTGAGAACTTCAATACCCCAAAATAGCAATAAACTAGAATTTTTCCTAAAGACTGTTCTATGAATTTGTTTTAAATAAGAATCCATATTTAAGTGTCTAAAATCCAGATTATTATAGCAGTAATGAGTCAATAATAAATGGTTGTTGTTCTTTTACATCTTTAGGTATTGTAACATGTTTCATTGTGTATATTCAATGTGTATATAACTTTCAGATGTTACATGATAAAAGAAAACCCTTGGTGCTTGTTTTGATCTAGCTTTATGATCTCTTAGTGTACAAGACTGGTACTCAGGAGATTTGAGTTATAGTCTCAGCTCTATCAATGGCCTGTACTGACCTCGGGCAAATTATTCACGATCTCCATGTGGGCTGTTGAGAAAGTGGTGCTGCTCTCCTTAGTAAAATGCTTTGAGGTTGACTGATAAGTGCTTCTGGTGGGTGAGCTGCTGCTGCTTATGAGTCAACACACATGCTCCCACCTTTTAGGATTAGGTAGTAGGGAGCAAATTTACCTGTCTGGTTTTTTCTGCTATATTGACTTCAATTGCATTGGAGTAAACCGTTACAGAGTAAGTGACATGATACTGGCACTACGATGGACAAATAAAGATTGGTATGTTAAGTTTGTGCTCATTAAATTATGATCACAGTGGTGCATTGCTGTGTTACGCATCATCTAGTTAATTCCTTCTCTCTTCTTGCCCACCATCATTACATGAGCATTTATTTTGCTTATAGCATTAGTAAGAGGGAGGGAGCAAAAAGGCTCGGATTTGCTTTCATTCACAATAACAACATTCCTTTCATGAGGACTGAAATGATCCCTAGCCAGTTAGATAAGGAAACACAGAAGTTTCCCCACCCTGCTTTGATGGGCACAGTCTATTGTACTGTGATTGCCTATGGGCAGGAATGCCAGCTGCCATAGGTAAATGTATGAGTAGTACAGAAATACAGATTCACACATTCCTCCACGTCCCTGACCTACTTAAGCAACCTTTCTGGAAGGTAAGTAGCTGGGCTGTTGATGAGCACATGTTTTTTGATCCTTCTGATGCAGTGGATATCCACATTGGTTCACTTGCATGGTATGTGATGTATCTGGGCAGATTTTACCTAGGCTGTAGGTACTACACTGCAGAGTAGCCCGTTCTTTATTAATTTCAGTATTTTTTTAGTTAGGTTTAAAATGAGCAGAACACACTTTGATTAGGAAAAAGCTTGATTAGCTCTGCCCATTATGAAGCAATCAAATGCTTTTAATTACTTCCATGACTATATATTTGTTTGATAATATTCTTTCAAACTGAGGCTTTTAATTGCTTCTTTAGTGGTTAATTTATCTAGAAATGTCAGTTGTATGAATCCCTCCACCTCCCAATCTTCTTGTGCTTGTATATAAATTTCTGAAGTGTGACTTCATTATGACTTGTATGTATGTCTAAGTCAATATTCTTTTTAATAGCACCAGCTTCTATTATCTTTCCTTGACAATGATTATAGAGGTACGCACTGTAAAAACCATCTGCGAGACTGCAGCTAGCTTCTTTGTATCAGCTGTCCATTGAAGGTCCCTTGTCTAGCATATGCTGCTGCCAAAGTTCTATCTCATGTTTTTCTTTCTGTCCTCCAGGGAAAATGCCCCTATGGAGCAACCGTTCTTTCTACTTTGGAAGCCAATGACTTGCTTGTAAACATTACAGCCCTTACAAGTATCAGTAGGAAAAACCCCACCAAACAACATCTGCCAAAAAGCCCTGCAGTTTATCAGATGGTGTGAGACTGTGACCTGAGCCTCCTATTATTCCAGCCTTGGAGGCAACACAAAAGGTGCCACCAGGAGATGAGAACCTGACTGGCCATTTCCCACTGTTTTTTCACAGTGCTTAGTAAAGATCACTTATCATGTCACCATTTTGAAGGG
This sequence comes from Athene noctua, assembly GCF_965140245.1. Lineage (NCBI taxonomy): Eukaryota > Metazoa > Chordata > Aves > Strigiformes > Strigidae > Athene > Athene noctua. The sequence goes on along the minus strand of NC_134039.1, from coordinate 43,922,729 downwards.
ACCAAGAAAACAAATTCACTCAACTGAGAACTGTACAAACCCAATCTAACTTCTTTGGTCTTTTGAGTAGTCTTTCAATAAGACAAATGTGCAGTGATGCAAAATTTTTCCAACTCTTAGATACCTCAGAAAGGGAAATTTGAATCACTCTGGGGTAGCTGTATCTTGAATGCTCAATCAGTAGCAAAAATATGTGCTTATTTTTTTTCAGGTTATATTATTTTTTCACACAATGGTCTAGTCTACTTGGGATAGACTCCCATTTTTAACATGGGTACATTCTACCCTGTACATAGGCATGAATTGCTTTTTCCTTATTCCCATGCATTTAAATAGCTGGGCATGAGCTGGGTTGTTATCTAAGTCCATTGTGGGTGCACTGTTGATGTTCACCTTTCTGAGAAGAGGTCTGAGATCTGCTATATCCATACTGTGTATTTGAGCATGACCAGTGAGATGCAGCCATATTCTGTTCCTCCCAGTAACAGCAGAGAGGTATTTCCATTCTCTCATTTCCCTGCAGTGCACCTGTACAAAAATTCCACTTAAGACCATGTTTTACTCTGTTTTTTGTTTTTTGTGGGTTTTTTTAAGCAATAAAATATGGGGGGTTTTTTGCTTGTAGATACGTGACTAACAACTTAAATGAAAGGTAAAAATACCTATTTACAAGATCTCAAATATTAGTGCAAAGTTTTTCAGACTTCACCTTGCTCCCCTTTCATATTTGACCTGTCAAATTTTAATGTGTTCCAAATTACTTCATCCCATCTGCAGTTTCCATTATTCTCTACAGATGCAGACAGTTCTACTGGAATACTCTTCATACTTGTTTTAGTCTACTGATGGAGTGACAAGTAATACTTAATTTTGGGACTGTAACTACCAGTGTTTGCTTAAAATGGGTCCAGATTAGTTGTTAGAGTTTATTTTGAGTCATTCAGTCTCATCTGGGGCTGATTCTGACCGTGATACAGGAAAACTTCTGCTGTCAGTTGATTGCAGACTGATCCCATTTTGGATGTAACAGTGCAAATGCCAGGAGAAGGACCATTAAGTTTTCCTTCTGCCACCATCAGGCACATACAGAAAACCAACCATAGCTAATGTTAAGGGGGCAGGGGGAAATGAATGCTTCATTCTTAGTGATATGCACCATATAAAAATTTGGAATAGAAAGATACAGGCAAAAGCTACAAAATTCAATTAATACAAGTGTTAAAAGGAAATCTGAGGTAGCTAACACATTTGTTTTCTACTTTTGTTGCAAAGGCACACAAACTATTTTAAAAACTGAAGAGTTTGAGGAGCCGGATTGAATTATAGAAGTCTAAAGTACAAAAAAAAAAAAATCTTGGCAGTACCTCTTTCCCTTGCAAGGCATAACACCAGTATAGGTTAGTAATTCAATGAAAAAAATCATAGTTGCGTGGTTTAGGTGTCCAGCCTCAGTCAGAAAATACATCTGTGATTTGTGTATAATTTATGGGGTGTCATCATACTGTTGTGCTTTATTGAATTCCCCAAAAAGTGTGATTAGTTCCACAATACTTCAGATGTTTTTTTATTGTCATTTTTTACCAAGAGTTCAGTCAGCTGTAACAGTGTATTAGCATCAGAAATACGTGTAGACATGATGTCAAACATGAGCACTGGAAAAAAGGAGTAAAAATAAAGCAGCAAGAAACCTCCCTGTGTGTTGAAAGGCTGGAAGGAGGGAGAGAACAAGGGCAGTTAAGGGAGACAGGTGGCATACTGTTGGAGGATTAAGATGCTCTTAAAGCAAAAGAGAGCAGTCAATTTCTTCTAGACTGGACAAAAATGCAATGCAAAATTGCCCTGAAAAACACTAATAAGCAGACACTGAAGCTTTTTTTTTTGTGGGAGAACACTGCTTTTTACAAATTTCTAAGATAAAATAGAAATTTTTTGGAACTTGCAGAACTTTTCTGCTTTGATTTTTCCAGTTAGACATGACATTTTGTTCTGATAGAGTGTAAGAATAGTGTATGTATTTGGTTTATGAAAATTTATTGACGCAGAGGAAATAAAGACAAAATAGTGCCTCTTGTGGCCATAAGTAAGGACTTTCAGTGCTCTTGGAGATAATTTAATGTAAGCTCACTGATGCAAGGAAATTTGATGGCTTCCTTGAGACTGAGAGACATGGAGAGAGTATTAATGGTGGATAAGCATTCTCTTATCTGTGCCTTGCCTTGGCTGTGTCAGTGATGGGGTTGGGGGGGGGGGGGGGGGGGGGGAGTGTGGAAAGGCAGGTAAAATGCTGGCAGCAGCAAAACTGGCAATGAACACAAGGTATTAAATCATTACTGAGACTTGGAATATGATTAGGGAGAGTTAATGTAAAACTAAGCCACTGTGCCAAATAACTGTTGCTGGGTTAAAGGAGGCTAATTTGCAACACTGCAATGAAATTAGGCATGCTGCCTTTGTTTCTGACACTGAACAGTGGTGGTGGTGGAAGTTGCACGTGTTGTGCATTTGTGGGCACAGAACTTCTCTTCCGGATTTGAAAGCCGGAATGGTGCTGCCAAGCTTGAGTAACAGTGATTTCTCGTTGGCTTTCGAAAGTAACTGGTGATAAAGTGTGTAAGATGGACAATGAACCCATCAGTCAAGGACCACTCTTAAAGTGGAGGCATTATAAAGAGGAAACAATTTCCAAGAATATCAGATTTTTTATCAAAATTCAGAGGGGTGGATATTTCACAGCCTTTTTACGGAGTCTATTTAGACTTAGACAGCAGTTAGCTGACCATTAGAAAGTTTGTCATAGTGGAAGGTTTAACTCTGCATGGATGCGATTTAACCCCACTGCTGGATGTTCTGTCCTGAGTGAACAGGGAAGACATTTTCTCTCTCCTTTTTGGAGGAAATGCTTAATCTTATTGTGTCTGTGTCTTGCTCTTTAAACTAAATAAGTGCTCCTTATCAATAATATTTGTTTAAATTTCTTGGGGACAGAGGGAGTGTTGTGTTTTGGTGTGGGGTTTTTGCTTTCAACATGGGTACTAGACTGTCAAGAATTTAGTATTAATACATAATATACTTTGTTGAAATACGGTGAAAATACAATCAGTATTTTAATTCATCATATGTATGTGTATCTGTTAAGGCTTGTTGTAACTACAATTAGGTAATGGTCAGGGTAAATCATTGAGCTTGACCTAGTATATAATTTTCCTCAGATGTAAAACTGTTGTTCTTAACCATAATTCCCCATCTTAAATAATAATGAAAGGCCTAAATGTTTTAAACAGTGTAAATATTTTATTAAACTTGAGTGATTATTTTAGAGGAGTAACAGAGGTTGAAGTAGACTAACTTTTGCAACTTCTCAAAAAGGCCAATCACTTGACCCAAGGCACAGTTTCTCTAACAAGCCAGTAATGTTTGTTTAAAACATTTCATCTTGTTAGTGTATACGTGTACGTTTCATCTTGTTAGCATGTGTGGATGCTCCTGATTTGTGCTGTGTCAGATGAGTTGTTTGCCTGCTGAGTTATACAGTGTATGAGTGAAGGTCTCTTCAGAGACGGATTCAAGCTAAGCAGATCTTGGGATGAGAGTTATATATGAGGGCTGAAGAGAATATTTCAGCTAATGTTTGGTAATTGTTGTATTTTTCATTAATAAACCCCAGAAAGCGGGCATGAGTTTTGCATGGCAAATAACTGTGGCTTTCAGAGAAATGTGGGTGAGATTTATGCATATGCATGGTACGAGATGTGGAGAACATGCTGCTGTTTTTTAAGTCTCCAGGCAAAATGGGTATCGGAGCAAGAATGACAGTTATACCAGATTATAGCTCAAAAGGAACAGTGGTGGAAACTCAGTAAACTTTATGCAACTCTGTAATTTATCATACATTTTTTGCCTTTTCCAGGGAGGCTTTTTAGTTCTGTGTCCTTACCCTATAGGCTATTGCATAGGTGACATTCTCACCCAGAAATTACCACCAAAAAATTACTTTGTGTCATGAGCATATCCTTTGCATAATTTTATTTATATTCCCACTCCAGTATTAAGTATTTTAGATTTCATGTAAATCCCTCACACTGAAGGTGGCATAGTATCATTTGCTTTAGGGGACTGATTCTCTCTTTCATTATATCACCTAGCATAAATGGAAAAAATTGTGATTTTAGTCTCATACAGAGAGCCACTCAAGGCTTTCTAGTACATAGATAAAAAAGGTATTTCATGCTTAAAGATGAAGGGCCTGTGCCCTTGTGTTGATAAGGGAGGGAAAGGAGGGTGGGGAGGAGGGAGCAGAGCCATGAACATCTGGTGGGAGTCCCTTCCTTCTGCCGGGGGGGTGGGAAGCAAAGGCCTCCTGGCAGTTGCTCCAGCTGCCCCATGCTTCTGCTCAGTGTGTCACCTGAGGCCTCCCGGGGGAGGCAGGACAGCTTTCCAGGCAGAGGAGGCATTTTCCAGCCGGGGCCAGCTCTAGTTGTGTTGCTCAGACCACTGGCGTGGTGAGTTGCCTTAAGGGTGGCCCTACCAGTACAAGGAGCGGGGCTGCACACCTTTCAGGGCAGTGCTTGGCTGAGCAGTGCTGTCCCGGCTCTACCTAAGGATGCCGGAGTAGACTGTCACCTGGGACATCGGCCACGTCATGCTAGACGTGTACAATTACAGCCTTTTCATATGTAAATTACCCTAGAAATAGATATTTAAGTACAGGTTTGCTATACATAACACTAAATACTAGCAATTAGCATAACTGCTTTCTGTTTGTCATATCTGGAGATATAGAATTGTATAGATGAATGATTTTTTTTTTTCTAGGTAGAAAATAATCCTTTTACTAGTCTCAAGTCTGTCTTATTGAAATGGGTTATTTTAATTTATAATTCACTGCAATTATCAAAAACAGCAGTTCTGTAGGTAACAACAGTAAGTTTACTTCATTAAATTCAAAATGCATGTGGATTCAAGTCCTACAGTGCATTTTCATTGTGATTTAACTTGACTTTTCACACATTTAACTATTCAAAATCTTTCTTTCTACTTATGTATATTTAATATATATAACTTTGATCTACTGCTATCAAATAAACTGAATTACGAAAAGGCTACATACTTTTCAAATAATTTTTCCTTGATGACTAGGTTAAAACCTGCAGAAAATGCAGTGGCAATGCTTAAATTCTCATTAAAATCTGTTTAATTTCTGGTTTTCTCGTTGTTTTGCACATTAGTTCGAACTACAGCCATTATTAGATAATTTCTTGAACAGTTTTCAGTGGCAACGTGGTTATCTATCTTTTATGCTGGAGGTACTTCACTGTAAAACATACTCAAGTAAAAGCTCCTTTATAAATAAAACCAGAAGTATTAATTTTAAGCCCATCTGAAATTCTAAGCAAAGAAATCAGAAGGTATCCAGGTAAATAGTATCTCTTCGGTAAAAAATGCTATTTACATGAACACTGTTCTCATCTTCCACATTAGCTTTTTAAAATGGAGGATCCTATGTCTTCCTTGGGAATTGAATAGCTGTATGAATGTTTCATTTCTTGAGTAGTAGAGGTTTGGATCAAGATAACTTGAATTAATCCATATGGCCATATCTCTGGGTCTGTCATGGAGCTCTGCCGACAAGAGGGGTCTTCACTGGAGCAAAGCACAAAAAGGCAGGTTTCTTTCTTGAGAAGGAGTAAGCTGTTTTATTTGAAAAACCTTGGAAATACTTCTTAAAGTATTGGAACTGTCTTTGAAGTCTTATAGGATCTTGTATTTTAGCATGCTTAACTGGTGGCAGCACACCAGCAGCCTCCATTTAGAAACTGCATTTATATCCATATATGTTTGAGTACTTTCTCCCCTTCCCCCCCTTTTTTTAAACAAAATTTAGAATATTGAGCAAATCGGTTTTAATAGATAATGCTTATTTAAAAACTGTTGAAGTGTTACAAGGTATAATGAGATGGAGTATCAGCCTAGATGTTCCGTTTTAATTTTGAATTATCCTGCTAGTGTCCATTCTTTAACATGCCTTGTACCTTTGACCTGTGGTTTAGAAAACACTCTATTTTTGCTTACCTTGGTGGATATATCTACCTTAGGTATTACATGTCATTTTGTTAATTACATTCTGTTACCAAATGTTTTGGTGCTTATAATAGCATGAAAATCCCTGAATAGTAAAGTAACCTCTGTTGCAAAATATGTAACTATTTTAAAAAATAAATGTAATATGTATTTTTAAAGCAAACTTTGTGTCTTTAGATTATACTCTCATTAAGATAGCATCTTTAGAAAGTATTTTGTCTTAACACCTATATTAAACAAAATGCTGATAGGAATTTAGTTGCTCATGCCATAGGGTGAGAGTTATCCTAGAGGAGAAGCTTTTAGTTTGAGGTGTAGGGAGCCCTTAGTGTGCATTAGCAGCCACTTCTGAGTAGTGCCTCTAACAGCATTTGCCCAGGGAGCTGAACGTTTTCAACAGCAAGGGAACAGCTGCTCTCTTTGTGTGCTTTTGCAGCTCCCTTAACAAATGGCTGATTGGAAATTGAGCAAAAAACAGTATTCAGCACAAAACAGGAAGGTGTCTTGTGCATCTGAAGTGTGCATGTGACATGGTAAGAGGAAAAGGGGATGGAATAGGAAGAAACATTGTCTCCCTAAAGAGATTAGGCTTTCAGAGCCACAGAAAATCAGTCTTGCTTGTATCATGGAAAGTGAGGTACTGTGATCCATCAGCAGCCTTTTTTTTTTTTTTTTTTTTTTTGGGGGGGGGGCGTGGGGCGTGGGGGGAGGAAAAAAAAAATCAAGATCTTTAATTGCATGGCTGAGACAATGTTTTAGAGCCTGCTGCTGTGAATAGCTATAATTAATATAAGAATTCTTGGAAACATTCAGTTTCTTCTGTTATGTGAAGATACTCTTTGAGTAAGCACCTGAAGTTTAACTTCAAGATTTCTTGTGAGTTCTGGTGTGAACAATGCACATCAAATTGATTACTAAAGAGCTGACCTTGATCTTGTGGGTTGTTTCCAAACATTGTCCTAGGTACTCATCGGTTCCAGCTAAATTTCAGGGAAGCCGTGGTGGCCACAACCAATTTGCATTTACAGGGAATAGGAGAGGATGGGGTCAATGAAACAGCTGCTTTGGCATAACACTTCTCCCCATTAATCCACCCAGGCAACTGATAATGCCTTTTGGCAAGAGAAATAGGGGAAGGTACATCCTGGCTGAACAGAGAGGTGTGAAGAAAAGCACTGTTACTTTTAAGTACTAGGGATTGCTGTCATACATTATCTGGTCATCTTGTACCATCACCTTTTCCTGTCAATCTGCTGTGGAAATAGCAACAATATTTGCCTTTATCATAGAGATGATGTGATGACTACATTAAAAAGACAATTTAGATTTGTTTAGAAATCTTCAGTGACCCTCAGGCCACAGGCCTGCAATTAGTTGAAGAGATTTTTGTATTTGAAAACTGTTTTAATTATTGGGACTTGTGCTGTCATGCATAATCAATGGAGCCCCATTTGTGTTTCAGCTGGAGCTGCCTCTTGATGGGCATGTAAACAGCACTTTTTTTAATATGGAATAAATTGTTGGCACCCAAGGCTAATTCAGAATTAGCATTATTTAAAAAAACCCATTGCTGTAATTCTGACTTGACTGCTCAGACTACTTTTGTCGCACAAAAGCTTTTGTAGAAAGTAGGGCAAGTGTGGAGAATGGTTCTGCAGCCCCTTTCTCCTGCTACCCCCTTCAGCATACAAGAAGCCTTTCCTCAACAGCCAGACCTCAGTGTGAACAGAGTCCAGGCTGTTTACAATAAGGGAACACCTCAATTCAAACAGCTGTCAGGGAGCAGGTATTAATCATGCCAATATTCAGCAAGCCATGTCCGAGAGCTTTCTTGTTCCTTTGAGCTTAATATGGATAAAGCCAGTAGAGAAAGAGAAATTGGAAAAGGTGGCTTCACTGATAAGAAAACCTACTATAAACTTTGAATTAGCAACAGTGTATACCAGATTTGCCTCTGGAGTGTTTCATTAGTATTGTGTACTGCCTCTACTGCATGTTAGCTTTCTGCTGACATGTCACCTGAGATAACAACATCATCTATTTAACCGGCCTAGGAAAGAAACAAATTAGTTTCCCACCTTCCTAAGAAAAATGTGAATACTCAACACACAGTGTTTCCACACTCAATGGAAATTGTTCTATGTTTGATTTACACATTTTTCTTAGTAAATGAATTTTTTTTTTTTGAAAGTCATATGACAGATTGGATCAGGGAGATAAATCTTATTCAGGAGGTGGTACAATAACATTATGGGACCAGCTCCTCGCTTTTTATAGTTTGTTATATAGACTGGTTTTGCAGAGCCCGACAAGGCCAAAACAAATTAGCTGATTAGAAAGTGCCAGAAATAAGAGAGAACACTTAAGTGACAACAGAAGTAAATGCAGTTCTCCAGTCATTTTGCTTAGCAATACTGTTCTAAAGATTTTTAGAAAAACCACTGAACAGTGTATTGTGCCTAAAATTATATTTATCCAACACCTTTTTTTTTAAAGCTTATTTAAGAGATCTTGATGAAACTGCAGTACTAAACAAGTACAAAATCTGCAGATGAAATGACAGATTTTAATAAATGGAACAGCTGAGCACTGATCAAAGTCAATACTTGAGCTACATAAAAGAAGGCAAGCTCTAAAACTGAACAATTCAGTCATTTTAGAGCAACATGAGATAGTTCTTGCTTTCAAGTAATATCTCGTTTAAATCTAAATTTGGGGTTCAGTCATCAAAGTGATTTTTTTTTTTTTTTTTTTTAATCATTCTACATTTCTAGGGATCTAGGATCAAAGTCATATATTGCACTTGCAAGCCAGCTATTCAAGATGGCCAGTGATGAGATGTGAATTACCTTGAAGGTAGCATTCAGAGCAAATACTAAAAAAAATGAATGAATAGAAAGTGAGTTCTGGAGGGCTTCATGTTTTTAAAATAATATCTCTACTTTTCAGCTCTCAAATGAACTCATGAAAACTATATAATTTATCAGATTCTGTCTAAGCTGGAGCAGGAAAGCTCAAGGGTGGGAGAGAATTGGGAATGATGGTAGGTTTTGTACTGAGATGCTGCAAAAGCACAGCAGCACATCCCATGCCACCACTTATGTGAATGAGCACGGAGCAAACCATATCTTAGGTAGGAGAAATAAAGCCAGCTGAGTGTAAACAGCAGCATTTATAGCTCTCCCTTTGCAGGCAGCGTGGTGACTGTACCATAGCTGTTAATACATATCTTTGAACCTTGCCAGAGCAGAATTTCTTTCATTAAACTTTGTGCACACATTGTAGACCTACATGAAGCTCTCTAGGATGGATGTCTCTGTAAGCGAAGTCCAAATGGTTTTTGAAAGTTTTGTGATAAAAGAGGGTGAACAACTTTTTATTCAGAACAGGTTGAGTTGAAGGCACTGAGCTGTATTCTTTCATTTAACACGTATAAATCCTGTGTAGCTTCACTGCAGTCAGAAAGTATTAGAAAATAACTGTCATACTAATAATAGAGGCACGAGTTTGAATACCTGTTTGTTGCAGGGCAGTATGGGAGACAGTATACTTGTGTATAGTCAACCAGATAATTGTTTTCTGAATGAAGTTGTTTTTACATAATTGTTTATTCTTTCTTTTGTATTTGTATACAAATAGTGGATCTCTGATGTTGCTATCAAAGTTGCCAGGGTTGAAACAAGCTCTAACTATCACTACCGGTAATGGTATATTTTCTCACCTTCTATTTGGTTTTCTATAGGTGGTTTATTTAAAATAAAGTTTAAATAACTTATAAATAAAAAGAAGCATTTATTTCAATGGGCAACTGAATCTAAGGCATGGGCTTGTTACGGAAAGTGTACACGACTTGAAAGAATGATATCTAATGATAGTATACGAATCTGCAACTAATTTTGGGAACGGTTTACAGCTGTTTCATTCAGGTGCCTGGAACTGTGAGCAGCACGAGCTGGTAAACACTCCAGCAATATGGCAATGCAAAGCATACAGTGTGGGAAATCGTACTGCTGTAACAGCCCAGATGCTAAGCCAGGCACAACTATCCAGGATGCTGATCAGTCACCACCTGTATTACTAATTTAGCTTTGAAAATTCCTTATCAAGCATCTCCTACGATAGCTTTCCCAGCCAGCTCTTGGCTTTTCATTTGGTCCAATAAAGAGTCCTGACCTTATTATAAAAGAAAAGACTGCCAGGGTCTTGCTGACACTTATTTCTCCTTGCTCCTCAGTCATTTCTATTCAGACAAATGAAAAGGTTACTGCTCTTTAAATATCCCTTCACAAGGGTCTATGATAATTGAACTGTCTAAATTCATGTATCTAGTTAGATTAGACTCTTTCTTTACAAAAAATAAATACTTGACTTTTGTCAGTTCTTACTTCTTAGGAATAAATCACACATGTGAGCCTGTTCTGAAAAGTGGCTGTTAATGAAAGATAGGCAGTGGCATTACAAAAGCTCTTTTTTTCCTCCATTCAGACTGCATCAACTAAGTGTATCTTTTATACTATGTCTGAATAGTTATGTAAAAAGCAGAGCAAAATTTTCATGCCTGCAAAATTATTATGTTTTTAAACAAGTAGGAATGTATATATATATATATATATTAAGATGGGGATAAGTTATAGATCTGTAGTCTAAGAAATTGAATTCTTCATGGATGGTCTTTTTCCTATGTATTTTGCTTTATTTGAGGTAGAGTTGATATTCAAGTATTTTCATATAACATTTTCATTTCACTTAACAGTTAAGTAATAAAATGTAGTTGAAGTGGAAAGATCGCAAATGTCTCGGGGGCATGCAGTGGTGAATTCCTGAAAAAGTTAAATAGATTGTTTTAATTAGCATGTTTAGTTTTTGGAAAAACAGTGTATGGTTCTGTAAACAGATATAACTACTCCTGAAAAATGCTAGTTACTGTTTAAGAAATTTTGGAAATGTAAGATGGGTAGGGATCTTTTTGGTTACCAGCTCTAGCTCCTTACTCTTTCAAGTAGCACATTATACTGGTCCACTTTATGAGCTTGTAAAGCATGGTGCAGCTAGCTGTTAGTCTGGGGAGGCGATGGGAGCTGCAGCCGTTTCCTCTATTCCAAGGCTGTTCCAGATTCTCATTGTTCTAATGTTTACACTTTTTTATTTTTTAATTTACAGCCTAACATTATTCATGGCCATCTTATATTCATTCTTTCTTGTGCCAGCTGTGGCCCCTAGACTGATTTTTTTTTTTTAATTTTTTTTTTTTTTTCTCCTTCAATGTTCAGTTCCCTGGCATATTTTCTCTCAGCTTTCATTTCACCAGACCAGATATGCTTAAGCACTTTTAGTCTCTTTTTGTCAGATAGATTTTCCATTTCTCTGAGCATGTTGGCACCTCTTTTCTGCACCTCTTCCAATTTAAGCTTATCATTCTTTAACATGAGTGAACAGGATGCTGTAGCATTAGAGATACCCTTGATTAGATTCCCTCCACATCTTGTACAATAGCATCAGTATTTCCTTCTCTCCTGAAAAATCTTGTTTGAGTTGCATTGTCCATATAACACTAAGAACTCATACTTAAATCCTATGACTGATCCTTTTCTACCTCAGTCATTTTCAAGTGATGAACTTCTGGCTTATGGAAATGTTTTTATTAGTCCTTTGGGGCCTTGCCATATGTATGATAGATTTTTATTTCATTTAAATTAGTCATGTTCTTAAGGTCATCAAGTTATTTGCATGTGGATATCCTAATGCTCCTCAGTATTGATTATATCCCAAAAAATGAATTATCATAAGATGTCAACAGTATAGTCCTGATACTTTTGCCAAGGTCATGATTAAAATAAGATTTCTCCCAAGACTGATCACTGAGGAACTCTCTTAATAGCTTCTCTCTAGCCTGAAACTTTTCAACACTAAGCACTTTCATTTTCCCTTCAGTTAGTTTCTTATTGACCTAATATTTCTGATATTAATCCTAATTTTCTGTAGACTGAATAATGATTTCCCATGTGGCACCATATGAAAAATGCTTTTCTGAACTTCAGATATGTGACGTCTCTGACATTCCTAATGTTTTATAAAATCCAGAACCTCAAAGAAAGCTATTGAATTAATGTAGTGTGATTTACCTTCTCATCCTCCCTTGACCTTGTGTCTTTATACTTTCTCTTTCTCATACACATTATTGTAAAGTATTAGAAGATATTGAAATCAGGCTTACTGACCATCTATTGCTCACATTGCCTTCTCTCCTACATTGCTGCTCTATGCTATTCTACTCTCACCTGTGCCTACAGGACAACATAGCAATCTTGCTACTGAAGTATCCTGTTCTTGTTCTTTCAGAATTTGAGCTGGAGGCTGTACTGTCACACTCAGCTTAATGTGTTTGAGATTTTTGAGTTATATAATTAACATAACTGATAACGTCTAATTTTTATTCCTGCTATCCATCTTCATCCCTGTATTCAATATTTTCAGTGTAATCCTAAATTCTGTACTATCTTTACTCCACTGTGATCCCTTTCTCATTTTTCTTGTTTGTATTTTATTCATATAGGTGAAAATTTACTATTTGTACTTAAGTGCACAGTTTTTATCTTCACTTTTTATCATCATCTACTTCAGCCACCATGGGAACAAGACTAGTGTATTTATTGCCAATTCCACCTGGTGTATGTGTATACAAAGAACAAATATTTTTGGGTAATAAAATATATTTAAATCAAACAGCAGGACCCTCTAGGTTTTTGTCATATCCATACACAAAACTCTGAAGTAACTTCTTACTTATAATACACTCCATATACATAGGGTTAGGCAGATATTCAAAGGAGCAGCATAATTTACTTGCTCAGGTTTTAACATAGACTAACCTGTGCAAATAAAATGAAAGAATAGATTTAAACTATCATATGACAATCTATGTTAAAAGAACGCATCGGCTTCTCTTTTTGTGCGTTAAGTCAAGTGGGGTTTAGGAAGACTGAAATGAGGAAATGGAAAATGCCAGTCAGATGGTTGTTGGGAGACTGTTCCCCAAAGGCAAGTTGAATGTGTGAAATCAATAAGGAACTCCAGAATGAAAACTTTTAAGTTGAACACAGAGAGCAGAAATCAATGTAAGAGGAGAAGGAAGGAGAAGAAAAAGGCGACGAGGAAGGCCGTCACTAGGCAGGCACAGACAGTACCGAGGAAGTGAGAGACGTAACACTTTAGGTATTTCAGTGGGGTAGAGCTGAGTTCTCTATGAAAAGAGGGGTGAATGAAATTTCCCACTTAAATCAATGTGAAAAGGTAAGGTGAGAGACGGAAGAGGATTTTGAGCCTGGAGGAGAAAGATGTATGTTTACTGGAGGCAACCACAGCTTCAATGATACAGTGAAATAGAAGACTAATACAAAGTAATACTGTGTACTATTACATTGTAATAGTTTGTCTAGCTGAGACCAGAAAGTGGCAGTGTGTGATTCTAGCCATGTTTGTTGAAAGGAAAAAAAAAAAAAAAAAGTAAGAGGTTGAAGTTTAATTTTTATTTAGTTTTTTATTTGTTTACCCACCAGAAATATAGGGTAACTTCTGCTAACTTTCTTAACCTCCTTTGTCTGTATGATATATTAATGGGAGTCTTTTTTTTTTTTTTCCTTTTGGAATTAGTACAGTATTTTTCAAGTTTATGAATAATTCAGGTACTCCATAATGTGCTGCATTACTTGCCAGATGCTGGGTCACTAACATAATTCAGCTTGCTGTTTAAAAAACCCCAACTAGTTTAATTGCTGATAGAATTCAGTACTAAGAAAAATTACGGCTTCTTTTGCATGGATTCTGATAATAGATGCTGTAATCATAGTGTTAGTACTCTTCAGTATATTAATTTAGTAATACAGAGCAATGACCAGAACTGCTTATCTCAAGAGATCATAGGCTTTCTTTTGAGGTTTCCTTTTTTTTTTTAATGACTTATTTTCTATTAATTATTTAATAGTGTCTAAAGCAACATGGTCTTAATTTATTTGCAACTTGGTGTCTGAACGAAGGTTTTGGTGATGCTACTAACAGCATACCAAATTCTGGGGAACAGTGTTGTTTAATTACATCTGCATGGCCAAGAAAGGGATCATGAAAGTGTCATGGGTCGTTTGGGTAGCTGAGGGCTTCTGTTCATGAGTGTGTGTGCATGCATTTGCCAAATTTCTCTTGCATAACATTTACTACAAGAGGGCAGGATATAGGCATATGTTTTAGAACAGAGGTGGCCAAGCTTTCACAAAGCTCTGCTGATGTCTTATTGTAGCTGGAAATCTGGTGTAACTTGGAACAGTTCTTAACTTCCTCAGGACTGCATACAGTAACAGTCCATCTCATGGTACTTCTTCATCCCCTTTGAAGTACCAGCTCATTCCTCCAAGCAAAAGTGAAGGAGCTGTGATAGACGCATAGCTAATGGGCAGTTACAGAGGTGAGACACTTCCGTGTCGTCTTGAGTGGTAGAAAACAGTTCAGTAAGTTTTAATGTAAAGACAGTGCCAAACCCTGCATTTTAGGAAATAAGTGAGTAAAAACTTTAAAACAGAAGCCTAACTCTTCTGCTTGTTGGAGCTCCCACCAACTAGTTCTGCTATGGGACTGCTCTGACACCTAGTCAAGAAATGTAGATGCATCATATAGGGTGTTCAGTGTATGAAATGACAAAGACACCACTGGCATAGGAGTCCAGTTTAAGACAAGAGACAGCAGATGGATGTGACAGTGAAAGGGGATACAAGTCCTAGAAAATCGATTTTAAAGCATAACTAGTAAATATTTGGTCAGATTTGATCACAGCCAGAGTTAAACCAACTCATTTCTGTGGTCTTTGTGCTTAACAGAGTTTAGCCAGGTTAGTAGTACTATTGACTGCTTTAATAAGTACTGTTGTTTGCAGACACTATGGGTTGAGGCTCTAAAAATTAGAGAAAGGAACCACTGTTTTGCTTTTTGAAATTTTAGTGACCTCTGCACCATTGGGAGGACTCAGGAAATGTGTTTCCATCCCTTGTAAACTTTGGTTTTCTTCCTCAGAAGTTTCATTTGTAACAAAAAATAACTAAGGCTGTGAAATATGGTTTCACAGCTTCTGTTATTAGTGAACTTTTAATATTTTTATTGGGAGAATGTATTTTCTGTAAGGGATTCGTTGCTCTCATGATTTGAAGTATTTAAAGAATCCTTCTAAGGATTAGTTAAGGGATATAGGGGGAAAAAACCACCACAAATAAGTTCCCAAGGTTTATATTTATATGGGTCTATATGGGACACTTACACAAATCTGTTCTCTTGTAAATCAATGCTGATATTAGATTTAGGTAAAAGGGATAAAGATGCTCAGCTGACTAGATTTTCAGTCAGCTCAGTAGTTAAATTAGTGCTAAGAAATTATATAGATGTTTAAGTGATTTAAAGGAACAGGATAAAAATATTCTTTTATCTCAGTGACATGCTAGTTTAATGAGTAATATTGAGAATTGTAAAGAAACAGTGTCTGATGAAATAAATTGTACAGCTTTAACAATGTAATTAAAACAATGCTATTTATGGAAAAAACTTGTTAAAAAGCAGTTGCGGTAGCTTGTTTTATTATGTTCTTTCCTTGAAAGACCATAAAGACTGGTATTCAATTTTCCAATTTTCAACTAAAATGCCATTGAATTTTTGTACGAGGTCATTTTGCACTTTTTCTCCTCCCATCTATATATTTCAGCTTTAAATTAAAAGATGGTGTTTTTTTTTTTCTTGTTCCAGAAATAAGTGGGTCATTTTTAATTATTGTCAGCAATTTGTTAGTCAAAGTAAAGCTTACTCTAGTTTCAGTTACAGTTTTATGAAAGCTTTCAGTATTACTTGCTGCAAGAAGCTTTTGTGGCAGCACACTGCCCTTTTCTCCAGCACAGCCCCTTGGACATCTGTGTTCTCTGCCACATAAATGAAGGTAGAACATCCCACCCCGAGATGTTCAATTTTCATAATATTAGATTTGTTCTGAGCATGGGTTTCAAAGAATACACAAACCCATGGAGAAATAATGACAGATATAAGTATATCCAAGACAGCAGATGGATCTTAAGTTATAAATACTTAATTTTCATGAGTTGAATGGCATATATTAGAATAGACATAGCAGAAAGGTTCAATATTTTCAAATGGATACATTTAAAAATAAGCTCTACACAAACATGACATTCTGACTAGATAATATGTCACTGCTACACTGTTTTGTTTGTTTTTTTGCTGCCTCAGTAATTATTGTGGTGAGATGATCTCCTTATTTACTGGCATTCTGTAGGCTCATACCAGTAATTCCCCTGAAACGACTGTCTGCAGTCTTACAGGGTCTTACTGCTGAGGTAGTTTGAATGCTAATGTAGATCATAATTAATCAATAGTGATTGTGTAAAACATAAAGCATTTATATGGTCTTCATAACTGACACCTAAATTCTCCGCAAAAGATAACCTGAAATAGTAGCAGAATTTGGCCTTGTATCTCTTTGTTCTAGGCTCATCCCATTTGATGTGCTAGCATGCATGGCTTAAAATAGCCTCCGAGGGGAGTTGTTCAGATGTGTCGTTTGAACTGAAGATAGTTTTGCATGCTCCTGTAGTATATAAAAGAACAGAATACCAAAAGCAATATTAAGTAGCATACAGCAAAAAATGAAATATTATTCTTTTCTGCTAATCTTCCAGAAAGAGAATTTTAACGTGAGAATGAATATTATCTCTGAAATACCATTTTGAGGAGTTATTTAAGAAAAGGCTATATGTGCTTATTGAAAAACTCATGTTTTGCTTCCTTTCCGTGCATAAAATAGTGTCTTAAGCTTTTTCCAGTGTTAATGAGTGCATTTTTTTCTCTGCTGCTCTTTGTTTTGTCTTTGCACCTTCCATCGGATGAGAGTTTATAGTTTACATTCTCTTTTCTAATATTCTGATTGAACTGTCTCTGCTTGATAGTAATTATAATAGATTTTCCTACAGAAATGGGATTTCTATGTGGGATTATATGTGTAACAATTTCTGAAAGTAACCGGGTACTATGTCCTGACTCTTCAATGACAATATGTCAGTAGCGTGTTTAAACTCTTTGGTTTATTGCCATGTTTTTCTTTCTTTTGAATGCATATTTGCACAGTTCCCAGCGTACTGAAACTCTGATCTTAACTGAATCTCAGGATTCAGCTGAGAAAGGAATATGTATTAATTACCTATTAATTACCTGAGAAAAATGTGGCAGAAAAGGATCTGGGATCCCATAAGTACACATAAATAACCAATTCCCTCCTCACTCTGTTCCTCCTCCCCAAAAATCAATGCACCAGCAATTGGAGGACCGGTTAAAACAGATTCGTCTAGGTCCTTATTTCCTTAAATAAACATGTGAAACAAGTCATTAGCAAGTTCATTAGTGTTGTTTTATGTTAGCAATGACATAAATCTACAAAACTATCTACTATGACTACAAAAAAATTATCTTCTATGTGGTTCATTGGTAACTCTTAAGAGATAGCCAAAAACTTAAATCACATGAGGATAAGGGAAAACCTTGGTATATCAAAACCATTACATAGTAATTATATAAAGGTAGTATTCTAAAACTGTATATACACCAGTAAGAACAACCTTGCAATTGCAGAACCTGGAGATGAAGCGGATTCTGTTACCAAAGATGTTACTTTTGTCAAAAGATAGAGCTAATAATTTTTTTATAACTTGATTTAAGGTTTGCTATATTGCTTTGAATGTTAGATTTTGATGGTTACCTTTTGTAAAAAAGAGATTTCTGATTTACATTATTAAGGATATTGTTAAGAAATATCTGGAGGTGACCAAAGTTAAAGGGAAACATATATTAGGTTTTACTGAAGTGACTAAGCATAATAGGTGCCTGACTCCCATGAAAGTCCATAGAAATAAGGTCCTTACTAATTTTGATGTTTTTATGAACTCCATTAGGTGCTTTTGTGCAACTTTAGACATCTAGATACGTCATCCACTGTTTTAAACAAAGAAGTGCATGCTCTGGCAACATTTACAATGATGGAAGTCAGGTGTGCTTTGACTCAAATGAATGGCCTCTGTTCATTTATGCCTCTGTCTGAAAATATTCTATCTGTAATCTGTTTGGTTGCCAGCTGACAAAAAAAAAAAAAAAAATTCAACTGAAAAATTACATTTCAAGAGGACGAATAAATGTATTTTGAAGATAGGGAGACAAAAAGTAGAATTACTTCCATATGACACCAAGCTATTAGAGTTCTGATAAATCTGGATTAGTTTCATCTATAACAATGGCTGATATTAAGTCCTTGGCCAGAAAATAGATAATTGGAATCACACAATACACAGCTCTTCAGTTTGGCATCAATTTCATAATACAATAAAACTTATCATTTGTAAGCTTGTCTGGTTTACAGAAAAAGACTGAGAACAATTTGATCTGTCCTGGTACATCAGACAATATGGTGCAGGTGGTTTAAAAACAAAACAGTTAATCAAGCAAAATTTTACTTAAACTACCTGATGATTCATCATCCAGACTATTCACACTGTCAATTGTGCCTTTCTGAGGAATTATTCAGAGATATTTAAATAGACTGGACAGCATGTGCAACTGCTGAGAATGCT
Organism: Athene noctua; assembly: GCF_965140245.1. Classification (NCBI taxonomy): domain Eukaryota; kingdom Metazoa; phylum Chordata; class Aves; order Strigiformes; family Strigidae; genus Athene; species Athene noctua. The sequence goes on along the minus strand of NC_134039.1, from coordinate 43,903,992 downwards.
ATTGTATTATGAATTACTTCTTCAATTTGTTTAAGTTCAATAGAGACTGACAACACTGCAGTGAGTCAACCTTCTGTTTTCTTGAATGCAGTCAATATACCATTTATACTGAAAATTAAGTGTTGCCTCAGGTATTATTTTGGCCATGATATAAAATTCCTGAAGTAAACTTTGAAATGGTATGAAAATCAGAATTACTTATTTAATTATATTTCCACTTATTTTTACATATGTATCATCACAGACTTTGGAAGTTGTGTTTATATCGGTAACAGCTATTGTTAAGCTCTTACCTGCATGACTCCCATTCAAGCACAAAATTGCATGGAAACACCAACAGATAATATGACAGAATAGTTCCTTAGTGGGCTGGGTGGTAGTTGGATCTCTTAAAGAAATTGAAGAAAAGTATAGAGTAGAAGGAAGCTGAGAGATGTTAAATACACCAAGAATGAGATCGTTAAGAACTTGACAAACTTTGATGGGCTGTAAATGAAGGGAAAGAAATTGGAGAAAGTAGACAAAAAATAAAGAGAAGAGTGGTGATGATACAGTCATGGACATGAGGTGTTAATAGAGTTTATAGCATACCACCTGGAGCAGAGACAGTTAAGTAATTTTTCTTGTGCTGTAATTTGGAGAGTGGAATGTCAAGGGGATGGAAATGAGACTGGTGTCAGCAGGGGTGACATATAGTTTGAGGACTGTGACCTCAATAGCTATATGTAGACTGCATGGCTAGTGCTTTCAGGGATCCTGGTTGCCTGTTCATCAGTGTGCCTGGAAACCAGGGTAGAAATGATAGGAGAAATAAAATATGGAGAGATCATATGGGCAGTTAGCTCACATCCTGGCAAATTGAGATGGGAACTGTGATGTGTATCTGTATTGGGTCTTGCTGGGATGGAGCTAACTTTCCTCATCGCAACTCGTATGGTGCTTGTTTAGATTAATAACTAAAACAGTGGTGATAACACACCAGTGGTTCAGCTGTTGCTGAACTTCTCTTACTCAGTCCCTAGCAATTAGGCTGGGAGGGAACACAGCCAGAACAGCTGACCCAAATCGGCCAGAGGATTATTCTGTACCTTATAAAGTCATGCTCAACAGCAAAAGCAGGGATAGTCTTTCCAAAGCAGTTGTCACTTGGAGGCTGTGTGAGCACTGGGCTGCTGGTGGATGGTAGGGAGAGATTGCCTTTGCTTCACTTGTACATTCTTTCTCCCTCTTTTTCTCCTTCACTTATTAAATTGCCTTTATCTTGATTCACAAGGTTTTTTTGCTTTTGTGCTTGAAATTCTCCCCTCCATGCAGGGAAGCAGAGTGAGTGGCTGGCAGATGCTTATTTTTTTGGTCTGGGTCAATCCACCACAATATCTGAAACTTGACTATCTGTCTGAATCCCGCTGTTTAGAGATAGCCAAAAATCTGCCAACTAGAAATGAAGTGGTAGTGTTGGTTTATCTGTGGTTAAAATAAAAATACATGATTGAAAATTTGAAAACAAAAGAGAAAAGTATGCAAGTTTTCTAATAAACTGATTATGTCAGTGGCCATTTGGGTGTTTTTGAAGTTTCTGTGGCATTGTGTTATTACTTCTCTGAGAAGATAATCTGTATCGCTTAATACTTGGAGGTTCTCAAAAACGCTTGCTTTTATGACACATTACTTCACACCTTTTAAGCCTGATCACCTAATATTGGCAAACTGAGGAAGTCCTTGTGAAAAGTCTATTTAGTTTTCAGTGTTTTTAATGAAATTTTTCTGAGTGATATTTTTGAAGTAATACCTTGAAGGCTTATGGAGCCTTTGGTCATGACATTTTGCTTATTATATGGGGACTATATCAATGAGTATGAACTTACTTTTGGTACTCAAGTAATCAAGCAATAGTAAATTTGTATCTGGTTATTTTCTTTGCTTTCTATTTGAAGAGAAATAAAAGTACAATAAGGTCATGTTGTCTTTCGTAAGGTCTAGTTAAGGTGAAAACTAAAAAAAACCTATAAAACTACATTTCTGGTACACCTGCGTAGAGGCAATATGGAGTATTTCCTCTCGTATCAGATGTTTTGTAGGCATTTCCTTATATTTAAGAAAATAGTACTTCAAAGACAAATGAAAATAGTTAAAAATGGTATCTTTACCACATTCTGGCTAGCCTGGAATTATGGATTGGATATTAGTACATCAGTGTTCATTAATCTATATGCATATAATATATATCAAAGTTAAAAATAGAAGATGCAGATTGAAAAAATATTTAGGCCTTGCAGTCTTTCCTCTGGCAAGGCATAATTAACTGTGCTGTGTGTTTGTTTGTCTGAACTAATTTTAGAACGTCACGTGTGTTGAAATTTATATAATGCCTGTTGAAAACCTGGTTTCACTGTTGTGAGTTGACTGTGATGTTCCTATGTTTTTCTTGTTTCCAAATAAGTGCAAGTGTAAAAACTAGTTATCGAAACTGTATTGCCCAGTGGGGCAATAGGAACTCCAAGCTTAAAATACAAAGCATTCCCACTCTTAAATGACTCCTTCTTGTAACTTACCGTGACCTGACTGCTTTATGTGTACACCTCTTCATTGCTCAAGTTTTAATGTATGTTCTGACAAGGAAGTTTCCTGGATAGTGGATGAAAAAGAAGTGATGATGAACTTTTCATTCATTCTAAATGTGAACACCAAATTTCAAGGGAGCTAATTAAAATCTTTATCTGATGCCTAGCCGTGAGAGAGCTCTGCCTGAATGCATGTGGTAAGTTCATGCCTTTTGAGATTTCTAATTTGATTGTATGCTTTTTTTCCTGGTTTTATGGCTACAGCATTTTTTTATGTTCATAGGTCTTTGCCAGAGGAAATGGCAACCTTCCCTTTAAATGTTGCAGTTGGGAAACAATGCTTTGCAAGTGGATTTTTTTTTTTTTCCTTTGTGCACGTGAGAAGAATGGTAACTCAACTCGTTGAAGCTGTAGGGGAAAATGCCTCTTTCCAACCTAATTGGCTAATAAGCGATTGTTTTGAAGACGGTCCAACCTGAGATAATGTGCAGGACCTCAGTAAAGTGTGAGCTCCTATTGCCAAAGCTCAGTGAAGATTTTGTCATCTTAAAAATGACATGCTGAGTTTTCTAGGTACAGAAGGGCACATTGTACATCAGCTGGATGTTGACAAAGAACATTAAACTCTTAATTTGGCATTACAGGTTGTCAGCTGATCACATCAGTTGACTTTAATAATTGTGCATTGAGCAGATGCACAGATCTGGAAGACAGAACCTCAAAACTTTACCCTTTCACTGTCAGCTTGTTAGTTTTGTGTGTTTGGGTTATTTTCACTTACAGCCTGAAAAAAAAAAAAAGTTTAGTTTCCTTCTGCAGCAAGTTCTATACCATCAGTTTGATGTTCTGTTTGATGTCTTTCATTGATGGTTTCCCTCATAGTTTAAGCTTGAGATTGTTCCTTGGTAGCAAGTAAATGAGTTGATCAGTATGGAGTTGGGTTGGTAAGAGAGGTCAAAATGAGAGTTTGAGGATAGGACTAGGAACAGTATAAGGAAATCATACAAAACTGATGTGTTCACTCTGTAGTGAACTATTGATTCTTTTTGTTGCATGGTTCAACATTCACATGGAGGAAGAAAGTGTAGAGCAAAGCAAGATGTCTGTCAGTCTGCTTTTGCTATAGTAGGTGAGTTAATATTAATGATCTGAGATGTAGCTAAAGCAAAAGAATGTTGCTAAGTAACTCTTCACCTAATTGAAGTGGAAGTAGCAGGGTAATATAGATATATTTTTTTCACAAAGACCAGTAAGATAGGGTGGTACTAGAAATACTTTTTTTGGCTTCTGTCCATTAAGTGACAAGATCAAGAGTGATAACTTTTGCTAGTGCAAAGTGAAGTGTGTATTTGCATGTATTTATTGCTTGCTGCTTTTGATTAGGAAGCAGAGAAAGGGACCAGAATTTCCTTCTTTAAATGTATATAACTTCAATAGATTAACAGGAAATTCAGTTCAAATTCTCCTGGGGAAAAATATCTCCAACAGGAAAGTAAAAAAATATCCTGCTGAGACCAGAGAGACTAGAAAATACGTATGAGCTTGAATAGTGACATGTGAGGACAGGCACATTCTCTTGAAGGGTGACAGTGCAAAGATATTGGCCATATGTCACCAAGGTCAGTTTTTTATAAATATTTATCTACTAGCTATGTGCTACCATATGGGCACCTGAATCAGTATACAGGGAAAGAACAAATTTCAAATTTGCAATTACCAGTTCAAACAGTTATAAGTCTTAGTGTTCACATGACTCTGAACTGTAGTCACTTTCACCTGCAGAATATAAAGTAAGATCAAGTGTAATTTCTCCTAGTTTTTAGACCATTCTGTTGGAGTCTGTGTTTACGCTTGTCTGCCTTGTACTAGCATATGCTCTGTAAGGATAGAAAAGTGATCAAAAATGTGTTGTTGTTGTTGTTATTATTATTATTATTATTATTGTTGTTGTTGTTGTTATTACCTTTTTCCTTCACCATACTGAGTAACAAGAAAGGCTGACATGTTGAAATGATCTTCTTGCAGACTTTAATCCCAAAGTATTTACAGAATAACTGTTTGGAAGGTTCGGATACATTTCACTTGTAGTATAGTGTGAAACTTTCTCATACATGTTTTTTGAATCGTCTATTTTTCTAGATGACTAAGTACTTGTACTCTAGGTGCAGTTGCGCTACTACTAATGGAACGATGATCACAGACGCACCATGTTTAAGCTGTACAAATTTGTTCAGTAGAAATGGATTCACATGCAATACTAAAGATCAGTGGGTGATGCACATGTGTCCTGCAGTGTTTTTGACTAATCCCTGGAATATGAAGGCATCTGTTTTCTTGCCTTCGCTTAGACAAAAGTATAGGTCAAATTCAGAGCATTTCTCATTATAATGGAAGAATAGTCCCAAGAATTCAGACCAGGGATTCTTATAACCTGGGATCTACAGATCATTCAGCATCCTGTCTCCAGCAAGTCATAGCAGATTTCCAAAGAGAGGAATTGAATGAGACTATATCACATATTTCTCAAAAAATCCTAGCTTCCCAAGGGATTTCCCAAACTTGGTGTAGTTTCTCTCTCAGTGAATCTCTCTTGCAAGTTCTTGCTGTTTCCCCTTTCCCCATGCAACTTTAAAAAAATCTTCTTGTACCCCCTAATTTCTTGTATCCTTCTGAGAGTTTTATAGATCTTCCAGCAGTTGGACAAAGAACCACTTTCTTTTGTTTGTTTTGCACTTTGTTCCTATGAGTATCCTGTATGGATGCTATTTTTTTTTCTATGTAAAACAATATACCAAACCTAAATCGATATAAAAGTACAGTTTGAGCTCACTGTTCTGATACAAATTATTGCAGAAGTTCACAGAAACTCAGCTTTACAACTGAATTTGTTTACAGACAGCTTTACAGAAGGAGAATATAATTTTTAAAGCATTGACAAGATAGAAATTGTCTGTTGATACCTTTCCTCACAAAACCCTGTTGCATACCTGGTCTGTATGGACACTGGATGATAAAAGGCACTGAGATCAATAACCCCATGTTTTTATTAGTACTGTGATAGGTACTCGTATTTAACACTTTATGTTAGAAAGCTACAAAGATAGCGATAGAAACTGGATTTTGCTGATAGTTTGAATAGCAGCCAAGGTTTAAAATGGAAGGTCAGAGGGAGAACTGATACAAGTTATATAGGCTGGAATAACGTCTATGTATTGCAGTTCTCATTTAAGGTGTTATTTATCATGTAACAAACGCTTTGTAACATTTGTGGAGTTGAAACTTTAAAATTTTGCTTCACTGTAATTAAGAATCATTTGCATTAAAATAAAGAGATTATCCAAATCTTTACATAAGTCGTCTGATAAGTTTCAGTTGAGGCTGACTGAAAGATCTTGCTGAAGTTCATGTTGGGTTTTCAGAGACTCCTGTGGTTGTTGCAGATTAGAGATAACTTTAATGTGTTCCAGACTGAAATAAATGGTTTTTATTTAGTACAGGAGATAAAAATATAGTCAGAAGTCAGTGGAAAAAATAGTGAAGAAATATCTTGGTCTTCCAGAACTAAAGAAGTTATGTGTTTTGTGGGTTTTGGTTCTTTGTTGTGCTGAATAGTGATGCTCCATGAAATTATTCAGTATCTTTCTATGATTCTAAAAATTCTGAACTTTAAAAAAAGGAAACCAATACCCACAGAGATACATTTTGAAAACTAGCTGAAGGGATTAAACAGTGTCTGAATCTTGGACCTCTGTAGTTTGTGTCAGTAACAAAAACATACTGCACTACTAAATTGCACTGGAAGCGCTAAATAGCAGCAGTATGTAATAGTCAAAGGTGTGGTAGGTGGTCTACAGCTGTAGCATTAGCATCAACAGTGGAATGGACTATTAGACTTACCATTAGGTGCGGATTAATTACATAGTCTTCTGAACATTGGTTAAAATTACTTTGTTGACAAGATGTCCTTATATTGTGACCACAGGTAGTGACTCTGCTTTCTTTCAAGAACATCAAATAGCTTTCTAGTGCAAAAAAATCCTCAGCTGTCAGAACATACACATCCAAAGGCATTTTATCCCAATCATTTGTGGAAGAAGAGGCAGCGGGATGACCTAAAGTTGCTCAGATTTATACTTCTTTCTGAATCTGCTTGTTCTTTATAACATAACTATGGACAATCCCATAAGTTTGCAGATGTAAATAACCAGTGTCAGTGTGTGTTGCATGCAGAGCAGAGTTATACCTTCAGCCAAGAAATACCTCTCCAGGAGAAGCTAGCTACCTGGTAACACTTACTTTAGCTCAGATTACAGAAATGAACAGTTAACTTTTTCTATGGACAGATTTATTTTTTTTTTCTTCCCAGAAGGCAATGAGAGCAAACTGATTTTATCTTCATCTTCCTGTGTTTCTGGTAGCATCCTTCATAAGTTGGCTATTGACCTTTCTTGATAAGAAAGCCTTTTCCTATCATCTTTTAATACTTGCTACCTTCTTTCCCTCTTTCTTTCTGTGTTTTTTCCCCAAATGTTCGTACTGCTGGGAGGTTTCTGAGAACCAGGTTCTTGGTGGAGAAAAACTAGTTCATTACAGATATATCAGTAGTTTAAGTATCTTTTTATGAAACTAAAAAAGCAAGACACAAAATGCAAAATGAAGCTCTTCCTCCCCCCTATTTTGTTTGCATTTTGCATCTCTATGGAGGACACATAAAGGTCTTCCACAGAAACTATTAGTATTCTGGGAAGCTCTCACTTGTGATCCGTAGACCATCAAAGTGCTGACAGATGCAGGATTATACAGAAATGCAAAGATTATATTTGTGTTTCTTTATGTAACTTGCAAAAACCGCAAAACATTCAGATCTCTCCTCGCTACTCTGTTCCAGCATGCTCAAGCCATCTGCTTGGTTTTCCTGCTGCATTTGGTCTCATTAGTCATGTTCACATGTATTTCAGGCTGCTTAATTTCATTACGCAAAGTATTATGCATTGTTCATCCAATAAGTGAGAGAGGTTCATTTTGCTTCCCAAGGGGCTTGTAAAAAGAAGTTCTAAATCTCTAAGAAAACCTGAAAATTCTTGTTGAAACATGGATCACGTTTCACTGTTACTTTTATGAACATACTAAAACTTACTTTATTGATTGAGTTATCCGTCTTTTCCTGACTCCCAAAGGCTAACTGCTATCTCCTTAGAAATATATGCTTCTAACTAGGATTTTTTAACACAGTTAAGTTCTCAACACAAAACTGTCATAATTGAAAGTTTCCTTTTTGGTGGAGTTAGTTTTTCTGCCTAGTAGTGAACTTGCCAGTTCTGAACTGAATGTGCTTGTTGCCATCCCTCGAAATATCCACCAGAATTAGCAAAATTATAAGCCTTTTTAAAATCATCGGAATTCACAGAGGAAAGAGGGATCTGTTAATGCCAAAGATGTAAAATCTGCCTTTGTAGTCACTGATGACTGTGCTCAAGCTTCTCAAAACTCCTAAGGCTAGCTATGATAAAGTCATAGCATTCCCATGGAGTGACTTAATATACTTGTCTTGCAAGACGAAAACAATGGAAAAGAGTTTCTTGTAATGTCTCTTGATAACTCCTCTGTGTGATGGGAAGGAACCAGCCCCAGCAACGAGAGCTGGGACACTGCTGGGACCCCAGTGGACAGAAGAGTACCAGTATGGGAGAAAAATGATCAGCGCTGGGTTGAGGAGGGAGTGACTGAGGCTTGATGGGCAGAGGGAATGGATTAACAGTCAACCTGAAGAATGGGAAGAATTGGACATGGAGTGGGAAATTGAGACTGACCAGCCAAAAAGAATGAGAATTCATTTTGGGAATGAGAGCTCTAGAGAAGACAGATTTGATTGGATATCCAGACAGCAGATGTAGAGCTGCCAACATATCTGCCATTATCATCAGCCGGTAATCCTGGGTGAAGAGAACTGGGAATGGTTGAGAAATGAACCAGGAAGGCAAGAAAACGGAATTCAGTAGGAACTGTGCTTGGGTATATAGGAACATACAGTATATACTATGTACTTCAAAGAAAAAAAAGAAAAAGAGATGGGAAAAATGAGGATCCACTATTGGGTGTAAAAAAAAAAAAAAAAAAAAGTGGATTTTTTTATCCTGAAAAAATTTCACCATGAAAATCATAATTTTGTTTTAAGAATGTACTTTGTATGGTATACAAATTATAGAGCATTCACAGAATGAAAGGGGTGTAGATCCTTATAATTCCTTAAAAAAACCCCAGCACAGGTACTGGATAAACATGGCTCCCCATAAAAAATATGTGACTCAGAGACTGTCACTAAACCTTGAAATGAGGTTGAATGAAACTGTGAGTGCTTGACATTGCAGCAATGTTATTAATGTTGTGGCTTGCATCTAATGACTTTAATTTTACTTTGGTTTTTTTGATAAATAAATATATTATATTCAGACAGCCACAAGGTACAAAATAATTGTTGACTCTGAAAGCCAGAACATTTTTAACCAGTTTTTCCTGATATTTATTTCATGAAAACCTTAGATCCTGGAGTCATTTGAAGGATGTAGCCTTTATTTTCTTTTCTGATGGAAAAGCACATTGTGTGATGGTGTAAATTCTTGTTGCCCCATGACGTTGGTAACTGTAAATTCAGTGCAGTGCACCTTGCTGATATGGGCTTTATTTCCCTAAAAAATCAGAAGGCAAATTATAGGTATGCACATTTATGGAAAATGCATTGTTTTTACTGTTGTGCTAAACAATATTGATTTCTTACTACTTAAGTAGTGAAAAATTAGATCTTCCAAACTATTTTAAATACTTTTAATGAACTTCTGAATTATGCAATGCTTTTGTTCAAATAAAATCTTTATTTCTAAGAATTTTTGCTGTTTTAAATATTGCCAAGACCAGCAAAACAAAATAATGATGATATTTCTTATTAAGGAAAATAATCAGAAGTGCTACATGTAAGATGTGGAGACTGAGAATGCTTTTGTGGTGTATCATTAAGGCATTGGGCAAGGATTCAAGACATTTAAGGCTGAGAAGGTTCCTTAAACCAGACTCCTTGTGTGACATTCAGCATATTGTTTAATTTTGTGTACCTCAGCTTCCATCTGTAGAATAAATATGTTGACACAGCTTTACTCCTATCCTTTGCCTGTTTCAGGGATTTGATTTATAAAAGTCTTAAAGATTTCTAACAGTCTTGTTCAAACAACTTCCAGCACAGTAAGCACTCAGTCTTCACTGGAGCTTCTAGTGATAGCTTTGGGGAAAAAGTGATGTGAATTCTCTTATTACCAGAACAGGAGACTCTATAAAAGGAAAATAGAAGAGCTGAGAAGGGCGGGGGGAGTGGGAATCTATAGTATAATCTGAATAGTGTTATGAATTCTTTGAAGATTGAATTGACTTATATCACTTTTGCCCCTTAATGCACACTGCTTTGAAATTGTCTGGTTGTATATACAAGTTAAAGAATCTGCAAGTATAAATCCATGTCTTTTTGGCTTCAGAGGAATTCACTGAGCATGTTAAGTTAAGGAACCTTGTGGGATACAGCAGTAGGAAATTAAAATGTGTGCAAGATCGCTACAGTTCACTGTACTTGACTCACTGATAAAATCTACAGAAATATATAATATTGGAGCACACTAAGAAAACAGTCCAAATGAGTCCATGATGAAGAAAACTTGTACATATATTTTTTTTTTTTTCTGTGTATTTTAACAATCTCATTAATTGTTATGGTAATCTACTTCTGGCAATCAGCATGTGAAGGGCACTGAACAAACCAAGTATAATTAAAGGAGTTTTTAAGCAGCAATTGTTTGTGGGCAAAGGTAGAACATACAGCTGCATAGGTACTGGCAAGTGTTTACATGGAATGTCTTTCTCTTAAAGGGAGAAAAGGGATTTTTTTTCTGAGCTGTGAAGAAACTAGAAACTGACTGATAGAGCCTTCATTCAAGATTTCCCTGTGAAAACTGCGTTGATGCCAGTCATATAAGGTATTTTATAAAACATGGATTCTGTTATCTTCCATACTCTGTTAAACGCTTTAATGCATGGTGCTTTCCAATAAATAAAATGAAGGTAGCAAATAATTTAAAGAAATAGCTTTTTCTGATGTAAAGTCTGTTAGATTAATGAACGTATACTTTTGTGGTAATACTGATACTAAAGATAAAAAAACCAGTTTATATGCATTTGTTGGCTATTCAGGTATTCTTTGCCTTCTCTCACTATCAACTTGTGTTTTATCAGATTCCAAGCTGTCATGGTTCATTATGTATCCATAGATGATCTTGAGCAGCCTTGTATCATAAAAAAATATGCTGTGGCATCTGCCATTGTGCACCACTATACATAGCACTTCTGAGTAAGGTTTGTCTTTTATTTTTACATTCAGTAGTATGTGCCCTTATGTTTTTGCCTGTGAATACCTTAAGCAATGGAAGTTGCATATACCATGTTACTGTAATTTTTCAGGTTATATACATATATATCTTCTGTGCCTTTTTAGCTAATGAGTTCCATTTGAGTTAATGCTTGTAAACCTCAATCTCCACCAGGCAGTCACATCTCTTCAGTAGTCATTTCATAAGCTCCTGTACCAGTGATGTAGACAGCACAGTGAAATTAGGAGATGGTTTTATATCAGTCTTGTGTTCTAGATCCTATATTTTGACCTTTCCGATTTTAGGAGCCAGAAATTAAATTTATGTCACAATTGTATTAATAGAGAGCAATAATGTCCAGATATTTTTCATTTATTGTGTTTTTTAGGGATTTCCTAAGGTTATTTCACTGATATTCTGGTTTGGTGATACAACTTTTGAAAATTAATTTGAAGTCACAGAATCATTTAGGTTGAAAAAGACTGCTAAGATCATTATGTCCAACCGTTAACCTAACACTGCCAAGTCCACCACTAAACCATGTCCCTAAGTGCCACATGTACAAGTCTTTTAAATACCTCCAAGGATGGTGACTCAACCACTTCACTGAGCAGCCTGTTCCCATGCTTGACAAACTTATCGGTGAAGAAATTTTGGCTAATATTCAATCTAAACCTCCCCTGGTGCAACTTAAGGCCATTTTCTCTAGTCCTATTGCTTGGGAGCAGAGTCTGATGCCCACCTCACTACAACCTCCTTTCAGGCAGTTGTAGAGAGCAATGAGGTCTCCCCTTAGGCTCCTCTTCTTCAGGCTGAACAACCTCAGCTCCCTCAGCTGCTTTTCATAAGACTTGTTCTCTAGACCCATCACCCGCTTTGTTGCCCTTCTCTGAAAGTGCTCCAGCACCTCAATGTCTGTCTTGTAGTGAGGGGTCCAAAACTGAACACAGTGTTTGAGGTGCAGCCTCACCAGTGCCGAGTACAGGGGGATGGTCACTTCCCTGTCCCTGCTGGCCACGCTATTGCTGATATAAGCTAGAATGCTGTTAGCCACCTTGGCCACCTGGGCACACTGCCTGTTCATATTCAGCTGGCTGCCAACAAACACCCCCAGGTTCTTTTTCTGCAGGGCAGCTTTCCAGCCACTCTTCCCCAAGCCTATTGTATTGCAGGGGGTTGTTGTGTCCCAAGTGCAGGACCTGGCATTCAACCTTGTTGAACATCATGCAAGTGGCCATAGCCCATCACTCCAGCCTGTCCAGATGCCTCTGTAGAACCTTCTTACCCTCAAGCAGATCAATCCTCCCTCCCAACTTGGTGTCATCTGCAAAATTCCTGAGGGTGCACTCAATCACCTTGTCCAGATCTTTGATAAAGATATTGAAAATAACTGGCCCTAGTACTGAGCCCTGGGAAACACCACTTGTGACCAGCTGCCAGTTGGATTTACCTCCACTCACCACCACTCTCTGAGCTCGGCCATCCAGGCAGATTTTTACCCAGTTGTTGTTTAACCCCAGCCAGCAACTAAGCACCATACAGCTGTTCACTCGCCTCCCCCTGGTGGGATGGGGAAAAGAAGCATAAAAGTGAGAGAATTTGTAGGTTGAGATAAATAGAGCTCAACCTGGCTACAGCTGTTAAAAATAATAAAAAATGTTTCTATAAATTCATTAACAACAAAAGGAGGATTACAGAAAATCTCCCTCATTTACTGGATGCAGAGGTAAACATAGTAACAAAGGATGAGGAAAAGGCTGAGGTGCTCAATGCCAACTTTGCCACAGTCTTTAGCAGTGGAACTGGCTGTTCCCTGGACACCCAGCCTCACGAGCTGGGAGATGGGGAGGGGAAGCAGATTGAGGTCAGCACAATTAAAGAGGAGGTGGTCAGAGACCTGCTACACCACTTGGATGCACACAAGTCTGTGGGACTGGATGTGTTACACCCAGAGGTGCTGAAAGAGTTGGCAGATGTGCTCACCAAGCTGCTGTCCATGATTCACCTGAAGTCATGGCTAACTGGGGAGGTCCCATTGGACTGGAGGGTGGCAAATGTGACACCCATCTACAAGACAGGCAGAAAGGAGGATCCAGGAAACTACAGACCTGTCAGTCTGACCTCGGTGCCAGGGAAGGTCATGGAGCAAGTCATCTTGAGTGCCATTAAAAGTCATATAATGGACAACCAGGGGATCAAGCCTAGTCAGCATGGGTCCTGCTGCCTTATGAAAGGCAGGTCTTGCCTGACCAACATGATCTCCTTCTATGACAAGATGACCTGACTACTGGACAAGGAAGAGCTGTGGATATTGTCTGTCTGGATGTTTGAAAAGCATTCAACACAGTTCCCCATAGAATTCCCATAGAAAAACTGGCTGCTCATGGCCTGGATGAGCGTACGGTCTGCTGGGTCAAGCACTGGCTGGATGGACGGTCCCAGAGAGTGGTGGTCAGTGGGGTTAAATCCAGCTTGTGGCTGGTCACAAGTGGTGTTCCTCAGGGCTCAGTGTTGGGACCATTTCTGTTCAACATCTTTATTGATGATAAGGACATAGAGTGTATCATCAGTAAGTTCACAGATGACGCCAAGTTAAGCAGGAGTGTCGATCTGCATGAAGATAAGGAGGCTCTACAGAGAGACTTGGATAGGTTGCTTGGATAGGTTGGATCCATGGGCCAACATTAACAGGATGAGCTTCAAGAAGGCCCAGTGCCAGGTCCTGCCCTTGGGCCACAACATCCCCCTGCATGGCTACAGGCTTTGGGAGGTGTGGCTGGAGAGCTGTCTCGGAGAGAAGGATCTGGGGGTTCTAATTAACAAGCAGCTGAACATGAGCCAGCAGTGTGCCCGGGTGGCCAAGAAAGCCAACGGCATCCTGGCTTGTATTAGAAATAGTGTGACCAGCAGAAGTAGGGAGGTGATAGTGCCCCTGTACTCGGCACTGGTGAGGCCACACCTGGAGTATTGTGTCCAGTTTTGGGCACCTCAATATGAGAGAGATATCGAGGTGCTGGAGCGAGTGCAGAGGAGGGCAATGAAGCTGGTGAAGGGCCTGGAGAGTAAATCCTATGAGGAGCGATTGAAGGAGCTGGGACTGTTTAGATTGAGGAAGAGAAGGCTGAGGGGAGACCTCATCACTCTCTACAACTACCTGAAAGGACATTGTAGAGAGGTTGGTGCCGGTCTCTTCTCACAGATGATTAGTGATAGAACAAGAGGGAATGGCTTCAAACTGCAACAGCGGAAGTTCAGACTGGATATTAGGTAAAAATTTTTCAGAGTGGTCAGGCAGTGGAATAGGCTACCTAAGGAGGTGGTGGGGTCACCATCCCTGGATGTGTTTAAGGGTCATTTAGATGAGATGTTGGGCAATAGGATGTAGGGGAGAACTTTGTAGAGTAGGGCTGATGGCTGGACTCTGTAATCCCAAGGGTCTTTTCCAACCTGAATGATTCTGTGATTCTGTAAATACAGTTTAACAGATAAAGCAAAAACTGCATGTACAAGCAAAGCAAAACAAGGAATTCATTCACCACTTGCCATCAGCAGGCAGGTGTTCAGCCATCTCCAGGAAAGCAAGGCTTCATCACGCATAACTATTACTTGGGAAGACAAACACCATCACTCGGACCTCTCCCCCTTCCTCCTCCTTCCCTCAGCTTTATACGCAGAGCATGATGTCATATGGTCTGGCATATCCCTTTGGTCAGCTGTCCCAGCTGTGTTCCCTCCCAACTTGTTGTGCACCCTCAGCATGCTCGCTGGTGGGGTGAGGTGAGAAGCAGAAAAGGCTTTGGCTCTGTGTGAACACTGCTCAACGATAACAAAAACATCCCTGTATTGCCAACACTGTTTCCAGTACAAAACTGAAACATAGCCCCATACAAGCTACTATGAAGATAATTAACTGTATCCCAGCCAAAACTAGCACAACAGCAAAGAGTACATCCGACCAAGCCATGAACAGCCAGTTTCTCCAGGAGAATCGTGTGGGATATGGTGTCAAAGGCTTTACTAAAGTCAAGGTAGACAACATCCACAGCCTTTCCCTCATCCAGTAAGCGGGTCACCTTGTCATAGAAGGAGATCAGGTTTGTCAGGCAGGACCTGCCTTTCATAAGCCCATGCTGACTGGGCCTGAGCATCTGGTTGTCCAGTACACGCCACGTGATGGCACTCAAGATGGTCTGCTTCATATTTATTTATTACGCTGCCACTGTTAGTGCTTCATCTAAAAATACTTGTTTCAGCAGTCAACAGTGAAGATTTATTACTACCCATTTTAGCTTTGTTTCAGTACTTCTTGACTTGCTAACTATTTGGAATTAGTCAAAGAATCTGGTTTTAGGAAATTGCATGGATACTTTTTTGAGTATGTTAAATCTAAGTAGCATTGCTTACTGTAGCCTAGATAGTCTACCTTCACCCAGTCACTTTCATGTTTTCTCCAGGGATGATCAGAGTAAGAGAAACAATCATGTTCTGTTAAGATTCTAGTTTCCAGGCTTGATGCAATTGCAGTTAAACATCATGCTAAAACCACTCCTTGTAATAGAGGAAAAGAGTTTCTGTATGGTATGAAGATATTTACAGGACTTACGTTTGCATGTCACAGTTCCTGTGCCAATTATTTGTTTATACTTTCAAGGGCTTCAAGGCTTCATTTGAGTTAGTTTTTTATGCTTTTTTTGTTTGTGCAGATATTTCACAGGGAGCTTGTAGAGATCATTCACAGGTCAAATGAAAAGCAGCAATATATAAAGATAATGAAATGTTAGGGCACTTCTCAATGAAAGTTCACAAAACAGATGAAAACACACATGAAAATGCAAAGCAGTATGTCCTCAAAGTAGATTGTCCCCCCAAAAAATAACTGACTTGGAAAGAATAATACTATCCGTTTGTGTTGTTGAACAGATTGTTGTAAGACTAAATTTTAATGTGTGACTTTAGCAGTGGCTGTCATTCTGCCCAAAGCCTACCTTTTATTTTCAGTAATAAAACACGGTATAACTGTCCTGAATGTGGAAAAAGGAGGGAACAAGTCAGAGAGATTGAAAAAATATTTTATTTTCTAGTTCCCCTGCATCTGTTCCTGTTTCACCAAAACTTGCAAATGAATTTTAATTGTAGTAGTAGAGTGTTCATCACAAGATTAATTTCCATCTCTGTTCACTATCATGTGTGTCTCAGAGACAGTTTCTTCTGACAATATGAAGCAGTTATCTGGGAGTAAGTCACCAATGTTATAACTCAAACTAATTTAAATGAAAGCAAATGTTTTGGGATCTAAAAGTTGAATTTTCATTTGAACAATAGCTTCAAGGACTTGCGTGCATATTTGACTGTCTCGTGCCCTGAGGTCAGTTGCTACTAAAGAGATTATCCATGTACACCCATGAGCTACCATAAGGTTCACAGGAATGTGAAACAGAATGAAGATGTCTGTAAGGTAAATATGGAGTGGAAAAGCAAATTAAAACGAAAATGGAATAAGAATGAATCCAGGAGAATTTAAAAAAAACCTATACCAGAAACTTGATGATGCAACAGAACCTGAAAATCTAATGCACAAATCTGGACTAGAAATGCTTCTTAATCTGTCACTCAATCACAGAATTTGTTTGGTCAGTCTCTCAGTGTTCTTGATGTCTTTGTGTTACAAATTGTGTTAAAAGGGATACTGTAATAACGAGTCGGTAAGAACTATCTTCTGAGACTTTCTATTAGGAAGTGCTTACAGAAACACAAAATAATTGCAGCTGGTTAAGTGTTACAAGGAGTCTTCCCATTTAAAAAAATCCATTAAATCGGTAAAAATATTCCTTTAAGTATTCTAGATGAATTTTATCTTTAATACTACTTTCCATTTAGGAATATTTATGGTGTGTTGATTTTGGTATTATTTTTTGCTTGTATTTGATGATAGTAGCAAGGATGAAAGCAGTTCTCCTATTACAGGAACTATTACTTCCACTGTAGTTTCTTTGGACGTTCTAGAAATGCAGAGTGGTACTCAGGTCAGCACTGAGGGAATCTCCACAGAGCAGAGAGGAAGGCTGTAAATAGTACAGGTCCAGAATCAGGAGGCCCCAGACCAACCAGTCCTAATGGTCTGACCCCATTTAATTCAAGAAACTGTGCTAGTTGATAGCAAAACTCTCACAAGTTCTTTCCCCTTTTTCTTGCCTTAGCAGTATTTTGTTTCTAGCCCATTTATGAAAACAAGAAATCCTGGAATCCCTGTTTCATTCTCAGGCCTGTAAAACTCCATTAACCATGATGGAGCATGTAGGACCACAAATAAAATTCCATTTCATTCAGTGAGTCTGGCTGATGGAGAAAACTGGTGATGGATTTTAGGGCTTATACTCAGCATACCTCAGTAAAAGAAAATACTTATTAAACCAATGTTAAATATCTCCCCACAAGATAGAGGATGTTATCTGTGTGTTCTTTTAATTGGTTGAGAAGTTATGCTTTCCCAATTTATTCCAGGGGTTTTTTTGTCTTTTAAATAATTTTAGTATGTTCTTATATTTTCTGGTCAGCAAAGTCCTATCGACTGGGAAGATGTTCACATATTATCATGGGACTGTTCAACAGTCAAGGGCTAAGGCATTGTTGCAATGAACACCAAAATTACAAGTGAGCAGTGTTGCCACAGTTTGAAGAGTTGTCTCAGAGCAAAGGTTAATAGACTGTAAACCTGTCTCTGAAAGTATAAATATTTGCATGACTTCTTTTTCTTTTTCCTATATTTTTGACCTCATTTTTCTGAACTAACCCTTCATTCCTCTTTTGGGAACCAACATTCCACTGATAAATTAAAATCCCTAGGCTGTAGGTGGATACATCTTGCCTCCTTTAATCATTTCCATCTTAAAGGTAAACCATCATTCAACAGTGAAAATTGAATTTTATATAGGTCTGTGTTGTATGCATCCATTAAAAATGGGGAGAAAAATAAATGCAAAAATTACTTGAAATTTATTAAACTGTGTATAACCTCCTTAGCTGAAAGTAGCTGTTTTATACTGGCAACATAAGCTGCAATGATATTTCTGAGTTTTGGTGATGAAGGACGAATCAGACATAACAAAGGCTTTTTTGGGGAAAATAAAATTTCACAAAGTAATACAGTCAAATTCAGGTCTTACTCTCCCTATAAGAGAGAGAACAAAATTGCTGGTGCGAAGAAAGGCTTCTTTCTTCTCACAGTGCTGCATTTATTGTGTTACAGTCTAAACAGCAGGAATTATACATAAGCTGTTAAAATGAGAACAATCAAACAGTCGGCTCACTGAGCCATAGGTGGTACTTGGAGTCCTTGCTGTTTTTCCCCGTCAATCTCAGCATCAGTGACGGTCAGAAAATAGATGCTCATTCTCCTGCATATGTTTGTGGTGGGGGGGACATAATTTTTCTTTCCTTTTTGGCAGGCAAAAAAAGAAACTAAAACCACTTGGGGAAAAAACTAGATTTACAGGGAAAGTATGCACCTACAAGTGCACACCATACCTGGGAAGAGTATTGTGGGTTATTTAACTGGATGAGTAAAAGGCCTACCAGATAACTACAGGATGAAGCCAAGAAGCTGGAAAAATGCAAACAGTTCTTAATTTTAATGGCAGTGAGAATTGTAACCGTAAATTCTTACAAGATTTTATGGGGAAGAAAACAAAACACATATAGAGCAGAATAAGTGGGTAGGATATCCTTCCATGGAATGATTTACATTCTGGGTAACTAATGCAGGAGGTCATGCACATTTTTTAAAAAATAATTGATGTTGTCATTTGTCAGAAAGGATACAAGATTAGGTAGACCATAAATTTAGTTTGGTTCAGAAAGTCCTCTGATCCTATCACAGGTTTGGTCAAGTGTAGAAAAATGTAGAAAAACATTTTGTGACAAATTGGCCTAAAAAAAGGTGACAGAATATTTCTGACCATCTTTATATCTGAATAAATTAGGATGAGCATTTTAATAAACTCCAGTGTAAAATTAGGGAAAGATCTGTGCTAATAAGGATAGTTATTTTCTGAGGTACATTGGAATCATCAACCTTGAAACAGTCCAAGGGTGTAGTTTCATGATAACATAAATTCACATTTTTGCTGGAAGTGATGCTCTTTTTTGTTTCATCACTAAAAGTTAACAGAGTAGTTTTCAGCCAGAAAAGTCTTATTGCTGCCACACTAGGAATAGTGCAGTGATGTGCATGTGGGAAGTAGGGCAGGATCTCTTCTGGCAGCAGAAAAGTCTTAAATCAGTTTAAGCAGCCTCTGAAGCCACTCCAGAACTTTGAGCCTGCACAGAATGTGGCTGGGGGCAGTGGGTGCTGACACCACCTTTTACGCAAGTACTGCTAAACTCACTATTAGGAAGCATGCTTAGCATTGTAATTAAGAATGAACTTCAGTCACATTTGTACAATTGGACTACCCAAGTTAGTAAAAATCAGCTCCCACATTTGATTCCCAAGCATGTGGGTTGACTTTGGCTGGCTGCCAGGCCCCCACTCAGCTGCTCTTTCACTCCTCAACAGGATAGGGGGAGTATGTAAGATGGAAAAGTTCATGTGTCAAGATGAGTCAGGGAGATGGCTTACCAATTCCTGTTATGGGCAAAACAGACTAACAGACTCAATCTGAGGATGGTTAATTTAATTTATTGTCAATTAAAATAGTTTTGCATGGTGAAGAACAATGAAAAAACCTAGAACGCTCTCTTCCATTGTTCCTAAGCTCAACTTGACTCCTTCATTCCCAACTCTCCTGCCTCACACACTGAGCAGTGCAGGGGAGTGGAGAGTGAGGCCTGAGGTCAGTTTGTAACAGCTGGTCTCTGCCACTCCTTCCTCCTCACACTTTTCCCCTTCTCCAGCATGGGGTCCTCCATGGGCTGCAGCTCCTTCAGGGCATAGCCACCTGCAGTGACACGGAGTTCTTGACAGGCTGCAGCGGACAACTGTGTCACCATGGTCTCCTCCATGGGCTGCAGGGAAATCTCTGCGCCAGCTCCCCGAGCACCTTCTCCCCCTCCTTTTTCCCTCACCTTGGTGCTTACAGGGCTGTTTCTCACACTTTTTGCCTTCCTCCTTGCTGCCAGGCACTTTCCCAGAGGTGCCACCATCTTGTCTGAGGGCCTCAGCTGTGCCCTGCGGGGGTTTGGTTGAAGCCAGCTGGAGCCGGCTGGGTCCGGCACAGGGCAGCCCCAGCCTCCCCTCGCAGCCCCCGTTGCCAGCGCCTGGGCACCTGCGCTCCATACACCAGGTTGCCTCTCAAACAGTTTAAGGAGCTAGTGAAAGCAAACGGCATTTTCTCAAGCTGGTCAAAAACTTGAGGGATTTTTTCCTAACCTGATCACACAGGCACCTGTTTTCCAGTAGTAGACCAATACTGATTGTATGGGACCTCTTCTTTATAAATGCCTTTGTAAGTAAGAATAAATCCCATTATGTATTTAAAGGATTTTTTTTTTTCTTTTCAGCACACCTGTGCTTATGGTAGATACAAAGTTATTTTCTATGTTATGTTTTTGATTCTGATATTAAGTATGGCTGAAAATTTGTGCTACAAACACAAAGAAGTAGTTTGGTGGGTTTTTTTGTCACGCTACAATTTGGAGCCCATCTGTCATGCAATGCAGCAAGTTCATTGCGCAGATCATGGTGTGACAGAATTTTGCCTGTACGCTTTCATATATGGCATTGAAAAGAGAGAAAAAAGTATTTTCCTTCCTCTAAACTATGCACAAATATTTGCCTTCTGTATCACTTTGAATCCAAAATTTATATGTCCCAGATGCGTACAACCTGGAAGAGAGAGAAATGGGTGCCAGAGAGCAGGCAAACCCCAGATTCTGTCAGGTTGGAGGTGGACAGCCAGGTCTCCAGTTTGAATCAGGCAGATCTGGTGCCCACCTCTTTTTGGGGCTGCCTGTTTTCTGGACCATTGGTTAGGATACTGTCCTGAAATTCATGATCCGCTGTTCTCATGCTATTTCTTTGGTAAACTGGTTGAATACCAATTCCTCCTTTATTATTTGTATCTTCTGTCTCTCGGTGTCAGAAAGTTAGTGGCCCAATCGGAGTGATACATTGTCCTTTACAGTATGACAAACTGACTGGAACTGTTGGCACAAACAACTGGTTTATTTTGTTCTGTCATTAAAAAAAGATACGATATGAAACCTTGTATATTTTAAAAAGACAAATTCTTATCTGTGTGACAGATCTTATCACTATGAGAGGTCCAAAATTTATGGTTCTTTCTAAAATTTAATTATCTGGCACTTTCCAACAGCAGCTTGTGTACTGCTGACATGTAGAATTTCATTTTGTTCAAACATCTTTTGTGTGTATGTCTCCTTGATATTGATAACAGTAGCTCATGATAATGCTTATCTCCTTTTGATTCTGAAAATGTAATAAAGAAAGAAAATACAAAGTAATAGCTACATGCATTAGTTAGGCAGACATCCATCAAGTCTTTGCATCAAACTTAGCTTTTCAGATATCTCAAGAAACAGCATTGATAAAAGCAGCTTTAGCATGGCAAACATGCCCACAAAACTGAATAAATCATCGTGCAAACAAGGAATGAACCAAGACAGGTTTTTCTTGTTCACTTGTGAGTTTCTTTGTTCCCCTTTCCAGAGAGTTTTCTGAACAATTTGTTAATTACTAATTGCCATGGTTATCTCTCTTCATAGCTGCCATAATTGGACTATTCAGGGTCTGGGGGATGTGATGGGGATAGGAAGTCAATACAAAGAGGGAAATAATAATCTGTTGTCTACAGATAAGGATAGTCAGCTGGAAGAAAGTGTAGAATTGCAAACAAGTAGAACTTTATCTCATCTGTAAAAGAAATCTGTCATTAAAGAACTAGGGATACGAATACAAGCAACTGTAGGCATAACTCTTGCTTTGTAGTTTCCAGTTTAAATGACTGAAAATACTGAATATTTGTATGTAGAACATGTTTTACATAAATTACTTAGGTCTGTACTTGTGGATAATTAAATTGGACAATAAATACATCCTGGTGTACTTGCATATATATGTTGGGAGTATTTGGGGTAAGACCTAGATATATCATAGAAAAATAGGAAAGTTCTAATGTTCCAGTGTATGCAGAGTCTTATTTGTACAATGTTTGTTTGCAAGACACTCTTTTTAAAAAAACCCTTATATTCATTGGTTGTACAGTGCTGTATGTGCACAGTGATCCTGTTATGGGGCTTTGACTTTCTAACTCTCGGTCTGAGCAGCCAGATTCAGTGTTGACTGGAGATTACGTAAACTATATGTTTTATTGACAGGTTATCTGATTTGATCAGAAGAACAGTGGCAATCTGTGCAATCTGTGGCACTGTGTTTATATTGTGGGAAAACTGAAAGTATTTTTGGCTTACTGATAGGATGTCAAATAGTCTTTGATAGAAGCAGTAAACAAGTTTAAGTTATGCTGTGTAGCCCAGAAGAGTCTTCATGATGTGGCCTGCTTCTCAGGAGAAGCAGAGATAGAAACCAGGATTTCCTGAGCATATCATATTTAAAAGTTTGTGTGAAAGAAAAAGCAAAGTGGGTACAGCTGTGTGAAAACCATATCCCTGATGATCGGAGCACAGGTCAGGAAGATGCGTATCCACTGATCAGGGTTTATATATTTCCCTAGGCAGAGGAAGCTCATACTGAGTAGCTAAGGTTTCATTTCCCATACCAGGTCCTGCTTGTATGGTGGCTTCCAAGTCAGTTGTTATGATACTGTCAACGGGGAACCTCCTGACCAAAGCACATGAGGCTGTGCAGCTAGAACTAAAATAAAAAGCTCTGAAACAAACATGTGTCACATACACTGGACAGTGTCCAAGAGAGGACACGTCACACTGCCCAGTGCCTTTTTTATGTGTGTGTGTGTAAGAGAAAATGGACAGGAGAATCAGTTCTAGTGAGTGTCGGCACAGCCAGCAGGTGGGACAATCGAGGGCATCTGGTATAGTGGCTTTTGTAAATAAGATTTAAAGTGTACTGGAATAGTACTAAAAGAAGTTACAGGGGGAAGCAAGTGGAGACAAGAGAGAGAGCTTCCATCTTGTCACACCATTCCATCTCCATGTTACGAACAGATGGTGGCAGTGAAATGGGATTGCTTTCCATTCTGTAACCCTGAATGCCTTTTTTTTTTTTTTTTTTTTTAAATGTGGTTTGTTGGAGAAATTACCTACATAGAGGGAGAGAATGCAGCTCTACTTTTCAGGGACAGAACAAGAGATACACAACAGCACGTGGACATCCTTAGAATATGTGGTTAATTTGGCAGAGAAGATGCAAGCTAGCTTTAGTGTATTTTGTGAAAGACAGATGTTACTACTTTTATTTGATAGCAGAAGTCTAACCTGCATCAATTGGAATTTCCTTGTACTGAAGCAAATAGTGACAGTTAAATAAGACTAGCAAATTGTTTCAGCACAAACTAGTTACATGTGAAGGGTGTTGGCTGCAAAATTTCATTCTGCTGCTGCAAAACTGTATGTAATTCATATAGGAGGGTAGGCCTGACATATTTGTAAGCTCAAACTCATTTTGTAATAAATGTTTTTTTGCAACTCATTAATGTACAGGTTTAAAAATAAATCTTTCCAATCTCTCTCTCTACTGCTGTGTGTTACTTTTCTTCTTTTTCCTCTAGCAACCACGTGGTTATTTCTAGATTAATACGTTCCCTGTATTTGCTACTGAAAGAGAAAGATTCAGATCATGCTAAAGTGAACATTGTTTTAAAATGTGCATTTTATTGTTCTTCATAAACAGCGAGGAAGGCAATCAATCTTGCAAGGCTCTGTCTTGTGTTCTTTTGTGAAGAATATTATATAATGTGAGAAACATATTCATGTGTATGTGTATAATGCAGATTCGTGCTCATGGTTGCTCAGGCATGTTTGTTCTTCAGCAGCATGAGGAAGTTGGATAGATAATGCTAACCTGCCGGTTATTCAGTCAGTTTGGTGTTTATGAGTCAGCTGCTTCCATTAAAAATCAATACATGCTTTGTAAATAGGAAAGACATTATTTTGAATTGGGTAATTTTTACATTAACTTTCCCATCCGGTTCTTCTGCTTGTCTGTGTAAGACTTCACTTACTCTTGTGTATTAGCAATCTGCAATTTGACAACACCGTTTGAAAACCTCTTTTCACTCTGTTTTGTTGACAATGACATAGGATATGCTATTAATCCAGCTTTTGGGAAAAAAAATAATTTGCTGAGATCAAAAGTTAACAGTGGCACTGTGGATAAACTGTTCTGAATAAAATGAAAGCTGATTCAAACTCTTTGTCCATGGAAAATTTGAAAAGTTATAATGTTCAAGCATACAGATATGTTTGTGATAAGGCCACGTTCTGCCATTTCTCAAAGATCTCTTCCTCCCAATTGAGTGGTGGCAGCAGAACTCAGCAGCCCTTCCTGGCCTTTCATACCACATTGAGAGATACAGATGCTTGGCGGGGGATCTTCTACATAACTTGTGTCGGGGGGTATTCTTTTGAATCTCTAAATTCCCTGATTGGGTATTTCTTGGATTACAAACTCTTTACAGGGAGGCATGATGTTTTACTCATATGTGAGTAATTTCCAGTGAAATCCAGGAGTTCCTTTCTCTTTTCAAATACAGGTTAGCAGTGATTGAGTTGTGTTTCACATAGGCACCACAGCCAGTCCTTCTGATCTACCCTGAGGTTTACAGACAAGGGTATGTGTCTAGAAATTAGTATCGTAAGAGCATCCAAAATAAGTTTTCTGTATTGAATTCAAGTCTTGTATACAGATCTTGTGAAAGGATGACATCTTGAAATACACATTGTATCCCACCTGATAATTGTTGTGTCAACTTTTGCATGTTTGGTTACACTGATTTTAGTGGAACCATTTGTGGGTTAAGATGCTAGCCAAACACACTAGTCACTGTCAGCAACTAATGAACTCAGAGCTTGGCTCAGACTGGAGATAAATCTGAATCTAGTTAAAATTACAACATGATGTTTGTTAGCTTCAGCAAGGGTAATATCTGAGATAAAGTGTTGCTGTTGCCCAATGTGTTAAATAAGCAGTTGGACTAAGCAGGTGGTGGGCAGAGATCAATGACTTTCCATTAAACAATAGGTAATTTCTCAGTAGGGAATTCCTCACATTCCCAAAAAGGGTTGCATACCAAATTTCTCATGCCAGTTTATAGTTGTAGCAAATCTGCTGGTCAAGTATGTGTGCTCTAAAAACATGAAGAGGCAGAAAACCTTACAGACATTTTGAAGGTTGATCTTATTCTGATATACCTCAAGGCTTTATTGTGATTGGCACTGCATGTGCATAAAGTCTCAGCTTTATACTGAAGTTCACCACTAACTTACTCATCTAATGAGAGTTTCCCAATACTACAGCAAAATTATGCTGTTCTAAAATCCCACCTTTACATATGATCTTTTCTATAGAAGAATGACTTATTCATATACTTACATCTGCTTACATAGAATTTTTGGGGAAAAACATGTAATGGATAAAAGATGCAGATATGGACACATTACTCAGCATTTTTGATTAAATCTTGTATAAAACACTGTATAATTTCAGGAAAAAATCCATTATCTTTGCTTTTCATTTAGCCATATCGTGGCCTATTTCCGATTGAAAGAAGTGTCAATGTTGCGAGTTTTTTTCCCAGTGTTTCCAATTTAGTTGTTTCAAGTTTTACATGCTGTATTTTTTTAATGTATGCTTAATTCAGCAGATTCTGAAGTGTTCTTCCATTAATACATCATCTAACAGTTGATTGAAGTGAGGTGATTTGAGGAGGGATGGGTTTGTGTCTTGAACCTTCTGATAGACTGTGTCTTCCTTGAGAACGTCATGTCCAACCTGTTCATTTGCTTTAGCCTGTCTTTAGTTTCCCACAATGAATTGATGTTAAAAACTGGTCAGCATTTCAGGAGCTGGCTGATGAGCACATCTGTTGTCCTTGCCTGAAGGGTAGGAGAAACTATCAGAAGAGCAGGGTGGAGGCCTAGAGGTGAGTATAATTTCTGCCATTCAATTTTTTTATGTAGCCATCACAAGTAAGTGAAACTGGGTAAGACTCCCTGATTTTTTCAATAGGAATGATTGTTTATGCCTGTAGACATCCCTGTCTTGATTTGATAGTATTTTGCACCTACCCAACATGTTAATTTACAAGAGATAGCAAAGACAATCTGAAATAATGAGATATTAAGGAAAGATAAGAAGTAGATAATTATAATAGATAATTGTAATAGATGATTATTCTTTCTTGAGGTTTTTATACATATATATGATAGATACAGATGAGTCTAGGCAGTGCTTCTACATGTTGACTGCTTTCTGTCAACCAGTTTCTGTCTGCTTCACATGTAGATACTAATGAAAAAAGCAATGCAGTTGTAAATTGCTGTGGGAGTGTTTTTTGATATTAAAAAGGAAACAGTTTTTAACCATGTTAATAGACAATATAAATTTTTTCTTTCATGATGTGAAGCTTACCATATCAATATTTTTTTGGTGTGTTTTGTTTCATTATTTTTAACCGAACTGGGGGGGGGGAGACTTTTATTCCATTTTTAAAATACAGGAATGTTTCATTTGCATGGATGAAGATGAATGATAGGGCTAACCAACAGGTTTGCTTTAGAAAATGTCAAGGTTTTGAAATTTTTAAGTAAATCTTCTCCTTTAATGATCTACATAATACAAGAATTAACATTTTTAGGATGCAGGGCACATCAGAAAATTTCCAAGTTATTATTTTATAAATCTAGTAGACATGGTATCTGCTATGCCACAAAAATGCTTAATTAAAACCACTTCAAAATAGTTTCACTCTAGATGTAAATTTTGGAAGAAACTGTATGGAAAGAATCAGTTTCATAAGGTAATAAAACATGTTGTAGCAGTGTCCCAGTAGGTTAGTTGGAGTAGTAAATTAAAACTCATCATGCCATATACCTTCTACTAATTCTTCAGAATTTACTTTTATGAATAACTGTCTTGTAGGTATGGTTTTGGAGAAGGAATAGCAATATATTTCTAGCTTCAAGATGAAGAACTGATTATGCTGCATCATACCCTCAAAGACTGATTTCTGTCTATGCCTATTTTTGAAAGTATGCTTACAATAATTTTTTTATTGTTAGCTGATCTTGAAACTATGTGGCTCTTGAGCATCAACTTCAAAATTTAGGTGATTATACTGTAAAGAATCTGATTCTTTATTTATTGAGTTGCCCTGAACTCTTGCCTCCAGTTGATTAAATTTATATTCCATGTCAGCATTAGCTGTGCATGTAGTATAGCCTTGGTAAACACATTTATTTGATGATTACATTGTCTTTGCTTCTAAATTCTTATAGGAGACTTGGTCTTGTCCTTTGCCCATCCTGAGGAAAGGAGTAACAGTAATTAAAGTTATTTCGAAATCATTACTTTGTTCATTAAAATTGTATTCCCATTTCTGTGTGTATATATATTGGATACTTCTAGAGTTGCATTTTTTTTCTATATTTTCAGCAAAGAGGTGTGTGTCTATATATATACACACACACAGATGTTTCCATTCGTTCATGTACCTGTGTGTATACATACGTATAGGTGTGTGTCGGCATTTAGCAGTCTGATGATTATATAGGGATAAATTTGGTTTACAAGATTGCAGAGGTCACTCCTGAGATTCGTTTTCTATATTGCAACCACAGCCATAATGTATCTCATGCTGTATTTATAGAGTCAATAATAAAGAAAACAGTTCTTAAGTTTTGTGGTATATTTCAAAACAAGTTCAGCAATGGGAGTATCTACTTCAAATATGTGTGAAGTAAAAGTACATAATTTTATAGGAGCTCACTTTTCTCTTGGATAGGCTTCATAACATTAGATAGTGGTAGGATGTCTAACATGGTGCTAGCATTTGATGCACATTGAATTTTAGACTGTATAAACATTAAACTTACCTTTCAAAGTTAGAAGTGAAGAGGTTCCTACATCCAGTCTAGCTATTAAGTAGCAACTCAATTTACAATTGACAAAAAAATAAACATGAAATATGAATCCAATAACAGGTAGCTAATTAAGATGTCTATAAAGTAAAAAATATTTAACTTTTTTTTCTTTTTTAACGTGGTCACTTTATGGTGAAATGATAACTGTTCCACGTTTATGAGCAGAAGGCTCAGCAATATTTTCAGTGAATGGATAGCAGGAAAGAGCCAATATTGTCTTGTATCTATTGAGAGTTCCAGCCCCTAAAAATATTTTACAGGTAGGGATAACTTTCTGTATACTTCTTGGAGCTATTCATAATGTTTTGTCAGAAGACTACAACGTAGTATAAAATAAGAATAGCAGACAAAATATATGAAAAAGTTTGTGGATACAGAAGTATTAGAAAGTGTTAACTAATGTACAAATAACAAGATATCCTTAGTGTTATCAACTGTCACAGCTGTACATCCCTCTCTTTTAGAAGCATTTTTTCTTCATTTCTTTCCCCAGCAGATATTTCTTACTAGCAGTGCTTCTCATAGGAATGTATTTCTAATCTGATTTAGTTTTTCGTTCTCATTTATATTAATAATCTTACTCAATGATCTGAACTTAAAACTGAGTTTTTCTTTACTCTTCCTCTTGTGTGTTCTTTCCTGTGACTTTAACTGATTGTAGTTAATTTTTAATTTGAGGTGCCAACAGCTCTGTCTTTGTTAATGTCCAGCAGCTGTTGTTGTGAGTGTTATTAAAGATAAGACTGTGTCTGAAGAGAAAGCTTTTCAAATCCCTTACAGGCTTTTTCACTGTAGAGACAAAACTTCTGTCTGGCTTTTCCCTTTGTATGGTAAACTCTTAACTCACCTTCCTTACCTCTGAGTATTTGTGAAGTATCAAGTACACTCCAAAACAAGCAAACCTAAAAATGTCCATGAGTTAATTCAGGCTAGTGTTAGAAGGTTGCCTGCTATTAGTACAATTGTCATAGTCTTCTAAAACAAGCAAAAAGGCTTATGTTGGAGCATCATTAGTCCATAAAATGGTTTTTTAGAAATTATATGAATATGGTTATTTGGGGACACATAAAGTTCACATTGTTTGGGAGCAGCTTGAAAGAAGTTACAAAATGAGGCACAGAAAGAGAAATCTTAATTTTGGTAAGACTGTTTGAATGTGTAAGAAACAAGATCTGAGGAGTAGATCAGTAGAGGCTTATGACAGGTGAGCAAGAGTTGAGGAGAAAGCAAGGAGATTGTGATTACCAGGAAAGAAGTTAGACTGTGTACAGTGTTTTTCACTTTGATGAGAAAAAGCGCTGTTTCTTTGTTTGATTTTTGTAAAGAAGGAGGAATTTAAGTGAAAGGCAAGAGTTAATAAATGTCATAAGCCACAGCAAAAATTTTCCTCTTAATGAAGCTAAGCACTGAAGAAGAGATGAGCCAGAATATGGGTGAAGGATTTAGAGAAGTCAATTTTTTTCTGGACTAGCCATAGTAAGTTTGAGCTGCTGACAGGCCTTTTTGAGTAAAGGAACGCAAGTCAAACATATGGAACAGGGAACTGTCTGGTTGTGAAAAAGAGATGAGTCATTGACTCACAAATTGTACCTGAATCCACATAATATTCACCAGATAAAAGATTAAAAGGTAGGAGAGTACAGTACAATAGAGAAAAGAAACTGTAAGGCAAAAGCTGGATGAGTGAAAACTGAACTACAGGACCACAGAGTCTGAAATAGATGTTAAGAAAAGAAGGGTATACAGTAATACAAAAGGTTGTAGAGGTGTTAGGATGACAGGACTTAAGACTTGGCTAAGAATTGATCAGTGTAGTAGAAGACACGGTAAGGAAAGAGCAGGACACAAATTCTACAAGGAGGCTCTAAAACTCAGCTTAAAAATGCTTCAGAAAGGTAAGGGGTGAAGATAGGGCTTGTGCGATGAACAGTAAAATGGCAGGTGGAATTGAGGATCCTTTAGTTTAGAATGCATGTGGACCACTAAGAAGAATCAGAGCTTACTGATAAACTGGATGGAGTAGGAACAGTGGATGGAATCAGATGGTGTAAATATGGTAGTGTGATGAGCGACAAGAAGTAGGGCAAGAGGAGGATACTTTAGTCAGTAAATGCAAAAAGAAATGAAAGAAAAAACAAATGAGAGAAGAAATAAATCAAAGCCTGTTGATCTTCTTTCCGTCGAAAGCCTGAGAACCTGAACAGGTTACAAGAAGACATCGTATGTCCTTCTTTTCAGTGTTCAGCCATGAAGAAAAGTTTTGAAATGCCAAACAATGTTGTGTGGTTAAACATTCAGGCATGTAATATTCTGCTCAGACAACCAACCCCAATTGCTGACTGGTTTAGCACAGGTGAATGTTAAGGAACAATGCAGATCCACCAACTTTATCCAGTTGCCTTTGGACAGATGCAGCCAGTTTACCAGCTGGCAAATTGTGATACTGAACATTTAAGCATCTGTGAATGGCAGTCTTTTCATTATCTTAGTGTATTCCATTGCTTCTTGTGCAGCATAGAGAAGTATCATCTCCCTTTCCTCTGGTATGTTAGTTCATTGTCCACCTTCCTATCCTAGTTTTTCATTCTGATGCATTTATAATACTGCTATACTTATAATAGCAGTACTATTTTAAGTTCACTGGTACCTCCTATGATCATTTTATTCCTTTTTCAAATACTGAACATACTCAGAACTCTTGAAGCCTTTCATCATAAAACAGCCTTTTAATCTTCAGATGAGATCTCCAGGTCCTCCCTGTTAAAGCATTTGAATGTCCTTGGCTTTAGCATCCTGAACTGCTAATGACATTTCAGGACTAGTGTATAAGATATGTCTATAGCTTGCATTTTGGAGTTGTTTAGCCCTTTTTTAAAAATTACCAACTCTGCTCTAAAAATACGAGTTCCACTGTCTGATTTTAGATACTGGTAACCAGCTATTTCTATTTTCTTTGCTTCAACAGCAGTGTTTTCTGAGTAACTCAGGTAGCAAAATCAACTCCTAGGCAGTTACCCATTTCTACAAATGGGTAGAACATTCTGGCAGCTAACAGGGCAAAAGCTACCAAAAACTAACTAGGTCATGTGTATAGCATGAATTACTAAAAATTTTCATACGTGAATTTATTACCTGCTAAATGAATATGCCTTCTGGAAAGGTTTGTCTTCAGAGAAATAAATGTTGTGAACAGGGAGAAGAGTAGCTTGTATGTCAGAGGCTAAACAGTTCAATCTGTCAAAAGATGTTTCCTTTGCAGTATGTGTATTTAATTTTTGGAAGGATATTGGCTCATAACTTACTGACATAAATTTTGGTTGTGAGTTCATCAGATTTCCCTTTAATAAATTCTGCTGTATCTTCAACTCTTGCAATTATTTCAACTCGCATATTCCTCCTCCTTGCAGAATAAGCAAGTTTCCTCCTAAGTTTGATCATTTCTTAAATCTTGTTGATTAGAAGATTGCATTGGTCATGGGTTTTTTTCCCATTAAAAAGGTAAATAGCTAAGTCATTTTTATCTGCTTTGTGTTAAGGAAAGCTCAAGCTCAGAGACAAAGCCTTTAAAATCATATATACAGGTATTGCAAAGATTAAAACCTAGTGAAGTTAGATATAGCTTCTGACACGAGGATTTTGTTTAATGGAGCCATTATTTCTCTTGATTTATAAATAATCCCCTTGCTTATGCACCCTAAGACCATAGGAGCCTTTTCAAACAACTGTTAAGCATGACTCTGTACAGATGACCACTGATGCTTTTTGCTATGCTACATGAAATGTGATATACAGGTCTATGTTGGTCTTGCTTTACTTTCAGCAAATGTGCAACACTTTCTATGTGAAATCTCATGCTAGTATCATCTCTCCATATTCCTATTTTGCTTAGTCTAACACTCTGTCAATATTTTTTTATTACATTCTTTATATTTACAATTTTTATTCACAGTTTATTTAATTAATTTTTGTCAATTTTTAATGTATTAATATGAATTATAAAAATGTTACATTAGAGTATTATAAACCTAAGGATGGGGTTTTATCAGCTGATAACTTTATGTGGTTTATGGGAAACTAATTTGAACAGGAGGAATAGCAGCGTTTTAAATATCTTTTATTTTTGCATTTTTTAATACTTGAGCTATTTTATTCAAAACACATAAATAAAATCAGGAAATATTAAGTTCTTCCTTCAGCATGTTAGCTACTCATCTAAGTATTATTGGTACTGCACAAGTGTGACTGATGGCAGTGTCCAACACATTTAGTGCATATCATCAAGCACCTCTGTACAACCTCTGTGCTAATATATCTGTGATGATAACCCTATACATATACTAAGGGAGACTTGTAACTGGATTTAGAAATGTGGTGTTGGGCTTTGGGTTTAGATTTGTTTGTTTTGTGGTGGGTTTTTTTTTCCACAAAACATACTTCTGTCCTTTAAATAGTATTGTCCACATTTAAACAGCTGTGATTTTTAGCTGAATATCTTTTGCACTGTTTATAATTACAATGCTGTGCAAAATGGCTGTTCTATTTAATATAATTTGTGATATATGAAGGCAACTTTTAAAGTAAATAGACAGGTTTTTCTAAGTCAGAATCAATTTAAATATTAGCCAACAACAGTAGCGACAGAAACTTGGGCCTGTGACTGAGTCATATATATAAAGTGAAAAATACTTTCCTGAAATTAATCAATATATGAGCAGATGCATTAGTCTTTGCTTGTGTGACAAGATTTTCAATTGGAAATATTGCTTACTGGAAAAAAAAGGAAATGTAAAATCTTGTATTTTGCTTATTCTGAGATACTTTCCTTTATGATAATTTTTGCAATGATTCTCAGGTTTTATATTTAGCCATGTGCTTGGTGTTTTGAAGGCAATAGTCACAAGTGAAATCTGCTACCTCTCTAAGGATACGTAATCAATAGCTGCAAAATTTGTTGGCTAATAGCTTTCTTTTACTTTTTTACTTATTCCACTGAGGAAAACCAAAGTCATGGAATGACTGTCTTTCTCAGAAATATAAAATGTAAAAGAATTCCTATGCAACCTCTCCCTTACTCTGTTCAGAAAATTTCCTTCCTTTTTGTAATGTGTCTTTACCTTTTCACTTGTCTCTGCGCTCCTTTTAAAATTTAGTGTCATGTTTCTGTTAAATTCTAAATTCTTGAGCTAAACTGTTTCTTTCTGCCACCCAGATAGCTTTCAATTGTTCCTTTGCGTTTCAGGTTTTAGTACTTCTGCTCATGAACTAATCTTAAGGTGCTAGAGAAGAACTTATTTTGTCCTTTGAAATGCTCCTGAAGTTTGATTGAAATACAGTCTATTAAAATTACCACTTTGCTCCTTCCTTCTCATGAAAGAATTGGAAGCTCACCAAACTCACTCAGTATTCCCAGCAAAAGTTTTACTACACTGTGATTGCAGTGTCCTAATATGTACAGCAGTTTAAAGTGTTTAATGAATGTTAGTTCTATATAAAATCGGATTTAATGCCAAAGACACACTTTTTCTCAGTGTCCTGTTTTTTTAAGTACTGGTTAAAAAAAAGACCCAGCACAGGCAGAATGCTCTGGTTGAAGTAAAAGTAAAATTATTTGAATTTGAACTTTATTCTGGTTCATTCAGGTATTTGTGATATTAATGAAATTATTGGAATTGATTTGGTAGAATGAAACCATTCAAATTTACTTTAAAAATAAGATCTGATGTGGAGCTTGTAACATCTGGAAAGCAAAATTTAGAATTTTCTGTTTGCTTAGAGTGCCACAACATATATTTATTTTTTTAAAAAAAAGTTTTGTGTATCCAAAATAAAAATGTTTCTTTTGTAGCTCAAGCTAAATTGAATTTCCATTCCTTCCATTTTGAAATATATATTTCTTTCAGGTTTGCCAGAAATTTCCATGGTGTTCATATCCTTTCTGAGAACTTCTATGGTAGGCTTTTGTGATTTGAAACATCCACTCTGAAACAGAAGAGCTGCCTAGAAATACAGAAAGAATACATTGAGGCTTCCCAGGAGCTGCTGAAACAGTCCAGTCAAGTGGATTCCCCATGGGGTTTTTTTGCTTGGTGTCCACTGCATGACTTCTGTAAAGCTTTTCTTCTCCTCTCTCCCATCATCTAGTGTATCTTCCAGGTGGACACGGAATTCTGCCCAGGTTCCTCTGCTGGAATACCAGCTTTTATCTCTCTGCTGGGTAACTACAGGTCACAGCAGCAGTTCAAGTATATAGGAGAAAAAAATCTCCCTGCAGGTTTTGAATGGTTCAAACTTTTCTTGTAATAGATATTTATTTGCCTTCTTTAAAAAAGAAATGAGAATGGCTTTTTATGAACTGCTTTAACCACTCAAACATATCCTCCAAAATACTCACGTTCTTCATTATGGATATGACATTCTGATGCCATATTAATAATTTAGTGTCACAGATGAATTAACTAGGGGGCAAAACATTTCTAAGGGCTTAATTAGAGGGTACAACATTTCTCAACTTTCAGCTGCTTGACTTTGCGGATTTGACAAAACCATTGCTGAATATTTGTTTAATCTGTACTTGTGTGGTGGGTTGACCCTCTCCGGATGCCACATGCCCACCAAAGCTGCTCTATTACTGCTCCTCTTCAACTGGACAGGAGAGAGAAAATACAAATAAAGGCTTGTGTGTTGACATAAGGACAGGGAGACAACACTCACCAATTACCATCATGGGCAAAATGGACTCGATTTGGTGAAATTATTTTAATTTATTACCAATCAAATCAGAGTAGGGTAATAAGATAAAAAAGCAAATCTTAAAACACCTTCCCCACATACCTCCCTTCTTCCCAGGCTCGACTTCATTCTGATTCCTTTACCTCCTTCCCCTGCAGCAGCGTGGGGCAACAGGGAATGGTGCTTGTGGTCAGTTCATCACATGTGGTCTGCAGCTCATTCCTCCTCAGGGGAAGCACTCCTCACACTCTTCCCTGCTCCAGCACAGGGTCCCTCCCGCAGGAGACAGTCCTTTATGAACTTCTCCAGCATGCATCTTTCCATGGGAAAGTTCTTCATGAACTGCTCCAGCGTGGGTCCCTCCCATGGAGTGCAGTCCTTCAGGCACAGACTGCTCCAGCATGGGTCCCCCATGAGGTCACAAGTCCTCTCAGCAACCCTGCTTCAGCGTGTGCGCCTCTCTCCACAGGTCCGGGTCCTGCCAGGACCCTGCTCCAGTGTGGGCTTCCCACAGGGTCACAGCCTCCTTCAGGCACCTACCTGCTCCATCGTGGAGATCTCCCCGGGCTGCAGGTGGATCTCTGACCTCTGTGAGCTGCAGGGGCACAGCCTACCTCACAAGGGTCATCAACACAGGCCGCAGGGGAATCTCTGCTCTGGCACCTGGAGCACCTCCTGCCCCTCCTTCTTCACTGACCTTGGTGTCTGCAGAGTTGTTGCTCTCACATGTTTTCACTCCTCTCTCTGGCTGCAGTTGCTGTTGCGCAGCTGCTTTTCTGCCTTCTTAAATATGTTGTCACGGATGTGATACCACTGTCGCTGATGGGCTCAGCCTTAGCCAGCAGTGGGTCCGTCTTGGAGCCTGCCAGCATTGGCTCTGTCGGAGATAGGGGAAGCTTCTAGCAGCTTCTCACAGAAGTCCCCCCTGTAGATCCCCTGCTACAAAAACCTTGACATGCAAACCCAATCCAACATGTGAGTCTGTAAACAGTCTGCATGTTACTGAGTAACCTATATGTTAGACTAAGAGCTTCCTATTGCTTCTTTATAAAATATAATCTCCTTAAGGAAACTAATAAATGACTGTAGTTGAACAAGTAGCTAACTTAAGTCCAGTAGTTCATTAGATGGATAGGTAAAAGAGCAACTGAAGCCTGCAGTAATGTTTATGCTCATCAGCATAAACATTACAAATCAAAGTATGTCATGAGTGTCTGACAGAAGAGCTGTATCTGCATTAAAAAACCCGATGAATACTTCTAGAATGCTTAGTGCTGTCTCCAAGTCTACCCTAACAGCACTCCTTAAGCAACTTTTTCCGTTCACTGCAGCAGACACAGAATGTGGGAAAGAATACAGAAATGTTTTCTGAGTCTCTTTATTTGTATAAAATATTTTCCTTTTTTATAGCTCATTTTGCTAGCAGCTGTTCCACACTGGCATAAATAGAATAATCTTTTCTACCAATAACCTTACAAATTGCTTTAGAATGCCACACTTCACTTGTAGTGACATTTGCACTCTGAGCTGCTGCAAAACCTCATTTTGTGAAACAAAACCCATGTCATTTTACATGGCAAGAGAGTGAATTCTACATTTATAGCTCATATAGAATCTGATGGTTCAAAACTAAAATTATTTGGAAGGTCAACTCTCTTCTTCATTGACCTTGATATTAACGATGTTTGTGCCCTGGAATGTAAATGAAACACATTACCAAGGTCTTTATCAAAATAAATTAACAGCTTTTTAATTTACCTATGAACTCTGGTTATTTTCAGACATGTTAATTTCAACCTACCTAAATTAATTTAACCAGGGACAAGGCTAGGATGTGACTCATTTGCTTCATGCCCGTGGTGTTACGGAGTCTCTCAAATAAACCGCCAAAAATCAAAAATTTATTATTAACACAATTAACCAGCTCTCTGTAAATTACAGGTTCGAATATCTGTGAGAGGAGAACAGAACAACTTTCTAGGGTTTAATGGCAACCCAAAACACAGAACAGAGCCCCACTCCCTGGAACTTAATGGCAACCCAAAGCACTGTATCACTCACCTGACAAGCGAGGGCTCTCAACCTCGCGGACCCGCTCCGGGCAGCGTCCCGACCCAAGGCCCCTCGAGGAGTTTCCTTGGGCAGCGTCCTGACCCAAGGGGAGAGTCCTCACCGCAGCTGCTGCTCCAGGGGCCGAGCTCAGAATGGCCCCAGGGACTCCACTGATGCCCAGGCCCGATCTGACCTGTGGTCAACGGCGGCTCCCACTGACCAAAGGCCCCAACTACCGCGAGGCCCCGAGAGCAAAGGCAGCCCCGAGCTGCCGCACCTCAGCAGCCAGGAACCTCTGCTCCCATTGCGCGGGTGCACCTGCTACAAGTGGGTAATATTATGCTGCTATAGGAAGAAGTTCTGACAGATTTCTGTGCTTGAGAACCTTCTTGGCTCTTTCCAGTTGACAGAATTTCTACAGCAGCTAATGTCCAAGCGTGGGATCCAGTGTGTGATAAGGATCTAATCTAAGGAGAATGTACACATTATTCATGCTCAAAGCTCTTGGGACAATTCCTTCCAATAATTCTTCCTTTAACTCCAAGAGATTCTTTATTTCTCATGTAGCTCTACTTTGTAGCAACAAGAAGAACTCAAATTATGAGATGTAGGTAGCTGTAGAAATAAAATATAATATAAATAACTGTTCCTCAACTGCCAACAGATTAAGAAATGCAGTTACATGAAGTCAGTACAGAGTCAAACTACAATATCTGTTCTCACTGCTTAGCTTGACAGAGAGCAAGTTGAACAGCATTCAGTAATTCTAAGATGGAAGGCAGTCAGCACTTTTTGTAAAGAGCTTTCAGGCTTTCAATTATGAAAATAATTATTGTCTTTACCTCATTCTGTCCCTTCTTTCATGGTGATGAGTTGAAATCCTAGCCTGAAAAACATTACAGTTTCTGTGTTTGGCATCATAACTCGAGTTTTCTTTATGTACACCACAGTATATAGATAGCAGCAAAGTATTAGCTAGGGCTAGAGTATAACTACACTATAAGATGCAGAAATGCTTAGCAAAAAATTGCTTTTATAGTTTTGTAATCCAGTGTTGACAGAATCGGAGGTTATATATTACAAGATCTGTGTTGTTAACTGTGTGCTAAAATGAACCATTTCTTCCTGTGTCAACTAGTTTTTCAATAAAGCATTCATAACTTTTTACAAGCTTTGAAGTAGAAATCCATATGATCATATCTGAAAAGATAAGCTAGAATATTAGGAAAACCTATTTTGTTTATGTGTTTTGAATAAATTTTTGATTCATGTCCTTCTTTGTTAAGCAAATTCTTCAGAAAGGATACTCTTAAGACTCCTAGATGGGAAGCAAGAACAAATATAAATGCAAGTGCTCTTGAACTCAAGCAAAGAAAATTAAGTGATACTTTGGGATTGCTTGAGACTAACGAATATGAATTGCACTTGATTTTAAGACATGTGATCCCACCATAGCCCTCAATGAAAGATGGATTAATGTGGAGCCTGGGTTGGGTTGTTCACTTTTCATTTTGAAGGTCCAGAGGCAAAAAGTAATCCTATTTCTTGATGGGTTTGATACTACTTCCTGCCACATATTACATCTTACCAAAAAAAAAAAAAAAGAGAAATATTTGTATTGTCACTGTTACACAGCATCGGTTTAATGTGAACATGACCTCTAACTTGAGAAGTATGTTCGCAGAATTAAACATACTCCATACTGTTAGTTTTCCCTCCGACATTCTCTTGTAGTATACCTCTACAGCCTGTTGGCCTGCTCTGATCACTAAAAATTGCAGGTTGGTTATAATCTTTACTTCCAAGATAGATAGTAGTTACATGGTGCTAACAATAGCAGTCTCAAAGTGCCATGTCTGCTAAAGGAATTGCATGCTTTCAGATAGTTGTGCTACCAGGATGATAAATACTTGTTACTCTTATAAAAATCTATTACTTCATTAAAAATAAAAATAAATCCATACATGATTTTGAACTGTGATTTTCAAAACGTCTGGTGGTTCAGGATGATTGTCTTTTCCATATCCAAATATAAACCAGCATTTTTTTCTGTAGGTGAAGCATTCTTAATATTCTGAAGTCAGGCATTTTAAAATAATTTCAGAATAGAAAACCAAAGTGTGAGAAATGCAAAATCATTTGTTGTCATTTGTGGTTACTGTATGGAGAACTAAATCACTTGCAGGGATAACAGTAAGTATGAAGTACAACATTTCTGGTTGTGTAGATTGACGTCATTGATGTGAAGTCTCAGTTATGAGCTGGGATGTTGAAACATCCACACTTACACTGCAGTAACTGAGACATATTTTCAGTAGTATAATCATAGGAAAAAAGTACTGGAACTAGAAATTGCCTCATTCTTGCTTAGTATTTGAAAACAATGAGTCAAAAAACCAGAAGAGATCAGGAGGTCAAAGAACAGGGGGGAAAATAACAGGAGAATTAAGCTGAAGGAAATAATTGGACGAGGGGTCGGAAACTGGACAAAAAAAGTCAAAAAGGACAACTGCATTTTTGCAGCATTGTCAGAGGATGAAAACTAGAGATAAAATGATACGGAGTAGATTAAGGAGTAAGAGTTTCAGTAGTATTTCACTTGGGAGCTGGAGAAAGGAAGGCAAATGGAAGAAAAAAAGTCAAGGGAAGGTAGGAAGGAGATAGAAAAGACCCAAGGGGAAGGATGACTCCTGTTGAGCTGATTGAAGAAATAGATATATCACATGACAGCAGAAGAGTTGGAGGTGAAGTGAAAACTATATATAAGTAGAAGGTATGATATTCATTAGGCCTGGAAAATAATTGCTTCTCAGCCAGGACAGGAACTGCGCTGAAAGAGAACAGAACAGATTTGTAGTGAAAAAAATTGATTTGGTCCCAGCTTTTCACCCAAGGGCATTCAGACTGAACAGAAACAGGAAATGGAATTTGGAAGCCATAGGTCAGAAGAAGAATGGAAGAGGAGGAGGGGTTGCAAAATATATGTTCATTGAGCTGAAAATAGCTCTATGTTGTTTTAAAAGAAATCTCATATTTCATGAAATCCATCAGCTTTGTCCTGACCTCGAAACATAAATCTCTCATAAAAACTGACCTAGCAGAGAACTAACGGGTGATTTACTTTTTGCAGAGTACAAGATGTCCTTTCAGTTCCTGAGCAGTGTTGTCAGTGCTATCAACACATTCATCTAAAAGCTTTTATTTTCAACAAAATCAAAATAGGAATCACCTTCCAAGCTTCCTTTAAAAAAACTCAACCAAATTATCTAAATAAAACCAAAGCAGTAACTTCTTCTATCACAATGTATACAGAGTGCTGTTTCTTAAAAATCAAGGAAATGAACAGCTAAAGAGAGCATAGATCTTTCATTTTTCTGTCATGAAACTGTACAATGTGTAAGGCTAAGTATCCAAGAAAATGGAAGGTCTCTGGGCAATTGATAGCAATGAGGAGGATGATTATTATCTTGCAGAACGTATTCCTGCTGTGGCAGTGACTAAGACTCTGTATTATGAACCAACCTTGTTTGTACAAGGGGAGTGTACAAACCCAAACCAAAAGGATGATCCTTACTTTCAACAGCTCTTCAGGTAATAGATTAAATGCAAAGCATTCCTGAGGCTTTAAGATTTACAGTACTTGTGATATAGCAGGTAGCTAGAGAAAGAAAGCTTACATGATTGTCTAAAGTGATGTCTGTTTTCAAATAACAATACATTTTATAAACCTTCAGTTAAAAAAAATTCACACAGAATCAGTGTCAGTATTACAAATGTACTTTCATGGTATAGGAAAAGGAATGCTGGAAGAACTAGCTGAAGGAACCATTTTATAGTAAATACATATTTTTTTTTTTCCTTAAACTTAATAAATGTTCTAGCTCTCCATGGAACAATTTTTACATCATTAAAGATTACTTTTTTTCAGTATCAGTTTCCACAGCTTACCAAAAGACCTATTTGGATATCAGAATTAGTTATTTGAAATATTTTCCACGTGTTTGAATATTTACACTTTTCATTCCAGAATGTCTTTTTCTACTTAGAAAGGAATAAAAAAATTACCTGATAGCAAAGCTAGCCTAATTTCTTTTGTCTTAAAACAACTGATTTGCCAAATCTGATCCTGCTAAGAATGAAGTGTGGTTTTTGATGAATTTTAATATTCTTATTGGCAAATCTCTAAAGTAATCTAAAGGCACGTCTTTTTATCTATATAATTATTAGAGACCCAAGGCAAGACATATTGTTTAATTGGAGATATCAAGGAGTATAGCCAAAAGTTAACAATGAAACTATATGGTAAGCCTAAGAGGTACATAACCCATACTAACAAGGTGAACAGTAGGGTGTTCATAGTTTCAGTAAGGAAGATCCAGGAGATGATCTGGCCTTTGTTGCATGCTAGTATTATGGGAATTCTAACATTTGTTTGTTTCCATTTTACTGACACTGGGAATGGAATTAATTTCAAGATGAGTCAAGAAGCATGCAGAAAGTAATATGTTCATCTCATGTGAAAACTATGTCTGATGGTGTAGGATAATAACACTTGAGACAGATTACCTGTTTCGGGGCATGCTTGGTCCACGTACTGAATTAAATTAACATGCAGCCATCAAAAATCAGAACTGTAAGCATCCCTGAGTAGAACAACGCAGCGTAATTAAAATGCTGTGATTTTATGGTTGATTTATTTTCAGAAAGCATCCAGGCCTTTTCCACCAAATTTTACCATTATGTCTCTCTTCTAGCCTGAGTGTGAGTACTATTCATTGTTTCAGTTATACAAGCTTGTGTTTAAGTATAGAAGTAGTCTCAGAGGTTTTCAGACTACTAAAAGTAGTTGAGTATGTATTTAAGCATCTTGCTGAGTGTCCTCTCCACAAGCTATAGCTATTGTTTAGGGAATTTGGTATCTCTCAGGAAAATGCCTTCTGATCACATTAAACTGACTAAATATAAAGCAAATAGCTGTTTCTTGATCAGGATGGGTGTAGCATATCTGTTTAGAACTGAGCAGTGAATGAAGTTAACCTGCCAAACATAAAACCAACAAACCAAACATTTATTTAGTTTACTAAGTCCTTAAAAAATGAGGATGATTATTACCAAGGAAAAGGAACAGAGTCAGCGTGAATCACAAAGGAAGCTTTGGGATGCAGTGTTATGCCATATGAAAACTGCACAGACCAGTCTCACTCACTCATGCTACAATCTGATGAAGAGGCCCTGTAATTTCCACTGAGTTGAAAAAAAACCTCTCAAAAGCTACATGATCACTGTAGAAGGACGAAACTAATACAAACAGGTCCATTTTCCCTTCCACCCCACAAACAAGGTTGAAATCCTTCCTTCACGGTTCTTGACCCAGTTGAACTAAACTTCGTTTTGTCTTGCCTTTTTAATCTTAAAATGGTACTTGCTCTTGGCCACCCTCCTTCAAGGGGAAAGCCCAACAGGTTTGGGGATCCCAGTCCTTGACAGGTTTAGCAAGACTGCCATCTCCAGTGCAGAGCTACCTATTACCTTCAAGCAGAGAATGATGCCCAAGTTTGACTAGATCTAATTTGGGTTTCTATGCATAGTATTGCTCATGGATATACTCTTCATGGACTGGCAATAACTGACAGCTGATAATTTAATTTGTTTCTGTCTCCTTCCATATTTTAAATGAATTAACCGCTTCTTTCTGGGACCTGTAATGGAAAAAAATAGGAAGCTATTATTTGTATTTATTATGTTAAATCAAAAAATTCAGACAAGTTTTCTGTTGATGTATGGAAGACTAGTGCAAGTCAAGTGCTGGTTTTAATAAACAGGCTTGTGGTGCAGAATATGCCAAATCAATATAATTAGTGGATTTCCAAAAGAGATGTCCCCGTACTCCTGCAGAACTGCCTTCTGCCAAGGTAGTTATCATTATCAATGATAATCTCTTTCAATTTCTCTTTTAGTTACATTGCTTAAGACTTCAGAAGGCATCCAGGCAGACTAAAGACCTAGAATCCTGTTAAAGAATTTCTCTCACTCAGTCTTGGTGTGCCATATCCAGGCTGGAGCACACCACTTTTCTTTGTTATTCTTATGCCATAAATTATATAGTATTTGTTACGGTTGTTATTTCAGGAGGGTACACTGACCTAACTGAAGGTTTTCATACAGCCGGGGCATCAAAGACCTCACTGGTTTTGCACAGTGTGACCTAAATCTCTTGCCTGCTGCCATGGAGACATCTAAGTTGAGATTGTCTCCCCTCTTCCTTTGTGTAATTCAAGACTCTGTAGCCCAATATCTTAGACATAGATGATCCTTTGACAATATATATTTTGTGATGTAATGTCACATAACATTGTATTCTAAAGACTATACCTTTCTATGTATTTAGAAATGACAACAATTAACATTTTATTGTGTTCATTCACACATTCAGTTTCATGCCCTTACTGGTGTGACTGCACTGTGTTATCCAAAGTAAATACTCTGCCTTGATCTTTCAGTCATAAAAAGAATATAATTTGTCCGTCATATGTGTATGTATGGACCTTATCCAATTTGTTTGGTGCACTCTAGCTCATAACCAAAAATCTCCAAATAAATCCCGAACAGTTTGAGCTTGGTGTTCTTGGTTTTCTTTCTTGGGCGCTTGGTAAGGAAGAGGGGGATGTATGTGTTAGTGGATACAGCTTGACAAAGGCATGTATGCCTGTAAAACAGACATGTGCCTATAAATAAGGTGGTGTAATTTCATTTAGGGCTACTGAACATAAAAATTCCTTATCTTAGTATTTTATTTATGTAACAGGAAGTGCAACTGGCCAAAAAAAAAAAAAAAAAACAGAAAAAAAATTCTTTGTGAAACATGGAACAGTAAACAATTCCGAATTGTTACTGAATTCACTTTATTATGTTTAAGCAATCCAGCAAATACTGTTAACTGCCAGAAAATACTGTTAACAGTCTTTCAGTCCTTTGAACCTGTATTGCTTTGTTTAAACCACTCCATTTAAGAGTACATGTACTTTTTGGTTGAATAATTCCTATGCTGGTGAAGAGATACTACTTTGGGATTTAATAGTATAAATATAGTATTAATAGTAGTGGCAGGTGAACCACATTAAATATATTATCAAACATGTTTCTTTGTAATACAGCCATGCCCAGAGATCCAAAATGTGACAAGCCCTCTACAGATAAATAGTGAGATGCACCTCTAGCTTCAAGAATTTTATAAAACAAGATGGTGAGACTTTCCTGTTTGTAATGCCTTATAAAAGCAATCTTAAGGTGTTTGAGCAAAAGGAGAACTTAGACCATCCTGTAATTTAATTCTGGATATCAAAGTTCTGGAAGTGCAAACATTCAGTTCCCCTGGCAAACAGATTAATGCAAAGGTAAAATATTTATAAACACTCAGGGTTGTCTTGATTCTCTCCTACTGAAGTCAGTGTTTTTATAGACATAAGCTAGGACCTAGTCCTATACTCTGATCCTTCCAAGTACTGTACGAAACTTAAAAGCGTTTATTCAAAATACTACAGACTTCAATCCTCCAAGCTCCTTCATGAGTCAGATATTATTGTCTTTGCATTATTAGTAGGGAAACTGAACAGGGACATAAACATGGTCAGAGACCAATCCAGGATTACAGCTCTAGAATTTTTTACTTCTAACCCTGCATTAGCTCCGATAATTCCACTCACCTCGACAATACCTTGGTATTCACTGAGGGGAAAGGTGGAAATGATAAAATAAGTATTTATTTCAACTAGTTCTCAGTTCAACTAATGTAAGATGATTTCAGCTACCTACTTTATCATGCTTTCCATAGTCCATCTTTAAATTTCACTCATAGCTGAGCTTTACTATTCCCGTTAAAATACTTTAGAGCAAAAGAAAGGAGTTTTGGTGTCCAGCCAGCGCTTTTTTTCCCCGTCCTATGCTGTTATGCTTGCTTACATGCTGGTCATATGCCAAATACTGTCCAAACTTCAATCTTTCAG
Organism: Athene noctua; assembly: GCF_965140245.1. NCBI lineage: Eukaryota > Metazoa > Chordata > Aves > Strigiformes > Strigidae > Athene > Athene noctua. The sequence continues at coordinate 43,859,166 of NC_134039.1, read as the reverse complement.
ATACTTCCTACTCTCTATTCAGCTTTTTTTTTTTTTTTTTTTTTTTTTAAAGGTACCTATCTGCCTGCCTCATTTCTTAAAAAAATCTACCTTTTGGGGGTCCTCTTTGCTTTTCTTAACATTTACGGTGATCCGTTCAAATGTTTTACTATTCATATTTTCAAAGCAAAAAATGAAATCAGATCTATTTTTTTCAACAGGCCAAGATAAGGGTATTATCTGTAATATGTATGGAAGACAGCAGTTGAAAGACCAAACATCACATTGATCTGTTTTGTTGTTATATTTCATTGTAAAGTCATATTTAGGAGAGAGCACTTGGTGAATTGCAAGACCGTTGATCTGGATTTGTGTCAAGTAATAAGAATTACTTTGCAGTGAGGGTAACTTCTCTGCTGCTTTTTCACCTATTTTTAGGGGTGGTGTAAGATTTGGTATAAAAGTACTTTAAAGAAGTTTCTTACCCTATGCTCAAAGGAACTGTTTAGGTGCAAAGAACAGCAATTATCAACTCTGTTTGCTGCCCATTTTAGCTTAAGGAGAAGGTGGAGAAGAAGGAGAGAAGGCATGTCAGGAAGGAGCAGATGAAACCAGGGCCAGGGAAGGAGGCATTTGATTGTTATCTTCTCTCTGAATCTTACTGGTTTGTAATCTTATAAAGACATACTATCTCGAATTTTCTGGTATATGGACTGAGTTTTAAGAAAAGAGTTAACAGAAGCATTTGATTTATTGATGTATATCCATGTACCTGAATGCACTCCTAATGTTCCTGGTTTAAGCTGTCAGGTTGTTCTGTTCATAAAGCAACATTTCACATTGCATCCTAAAATCTCCATGTATCACAGAGCTTTGCTGAAGAATGACCCTGCTGTAGATGGTGTTATTGTATTCTAGGGGAATTAATTTTGCCTAAGAGCTCAGACTTCAGTTATTCTTGAGACAGGACTGTAACCTTATAGGCAAAATGCTGATTTTTGTCAAGAGGAAAAGAAACTGACAGTCAGCTTTGCCAGAGTGTATTTATATTGAACATGTGTATTTAATGTCACTGCAAAGCATAGATTAGAAATTTGTCTGCATACTTCATAAGTGATAGTAGAAACTGATTAAAGCAATTGATTGTACCCTGTTTAAGGAAGTATTTATGGTCATTACATTTATGCCAAAAAGCACTTGTCAGCTTCATAAAAGGGCATCTGCTGATTTGTTGACAGGCAATTTCAAGTTCTGTTTTCACAGAAACTCAAATTAAGGATTTCCTTGAACTAGATGATTTTTAACAGATACTGCCTTTTTTTTTTTTTTTTTTTCCCCAGATGCTGAAATGCAATTTTAGATACATTATGTGGTGTTTCTTTGATTTGTTTAAAATCCATGCTGAGAGATGCTGAAACAATCATTCTGCGTAGTGATGTCTGTTATGCTGTCCCTTCTGTCTGTGAATGCCATTATGCTCTCATCTGACTGTTTACCAAAACTACATTTACATGCACCTTCCTACTTTTTATATCTGCTTTGTTTAAAAAATAATAATTTTAAAGCGTGTTTAGTGGGACCTGCTAAATTCTGCATTGGATCATTCAGCAGAGAACTTCAGTGTTTCAGTGTTAAGCAGCTTTCCTCTTTTGGGATTGCTGTGAAATCTGTAGCATTATAGCAGTTTGATATAAAAAAATAAGGAAGGGAAATAAATCCCCCTCCAGAACTGGACTGACTACAGAATTGAGGGTAGAACTGCAGAAACTGGACAAAGGGACTAGAATAAGTCTCATAACCTAACTGCAGTTTTGCTCCCCTGAATTAGTCTACATAAGTTTGCCTTCTCTAGACCCCTCCTTAAATGTCTAATACAACCTGTTTTAAGAATATATTGCAGTATTAGGTGTTCAGTGGCCGGGCTTGCTTTGTCAGTTAGAAAAACAAATGAGGCACATTTTGGATAATGATGTTCTGTGTTGATGTAGAGTGTGGCCCTGCCTCAAGATGATTCAGACATTTGTTATGTTTTCTAACTTTCTGCATCTTCTGGGCAATGGGTAGTACAGATTGCTTTTGTTTTATAGTCTTAGCTAATGTGTTTGCAAATTGCACTGAAAGAAGCTCAGAAAATTACGCTATACATCAACTGAGACAGAACAAATGGTTTTTCCTTCAAACTGCTCCAGTGTTCTATTTTGAGTGTGAATCCGTAGTTTTTATGAAGTGGATAAAGTTTGGTCTGAATAAGCTATATTTCAGAGAATCAAATAATCAAAAATTGAACAGGTTTCCTCAAGATAGATAGGAAGATTAAATTAAAGGGTGGTTTACATTAACATTTGGCTCTACAAAGAGGGAGAAATGTTGCTAAGTGGAATACTTAGCTTCATCAGTAAAAGTAGTGTAATTAAAATATTTGCCATATGGGTTTTTTAGGGATTTCAAATAGACCTTTCTTGAATTTTTCTTGATTCATACATGCTAACATTAAATGGTGACACATGAGATGGTAATTACAAGGTAATTATTTGATTTTCACTTAATGACATTTCCTTTAGATTCGTTCTGGCAATATCTAGCTGAGGATTTTATAGCCAAGTACAATATCAAGATGTCTTTTCTTTACTCAACTATGTAAGGAACAATAATGATAACTACTTCTTTTAATGTTCCTAGCCATCTGTACCTCAACACACTGCAATTTCTGGTATGCTACTTTTTGATTAGGCTATCAGATTTGCTGGATGCGGACTTGATGCTTCCTTTTTTCCTTTCATGTAGACTTGCAAAACTACGACTTGTCTTTTATCCTGCTTTTAATAATAATATATTTGCATGTAATCTGCAAGGATTGGCTGTTAAGCTCTTCTATCACAGCCCAGGGTGACACCTGTGATTAAAAGGTCTGCCTGAATTCCCCAGTCTCTAGGTTTTACTTGTCGTTTCAAGATGAAAAAAGTAATGATGCTTCAAAGTTACATCTCTAGGATTGCAGAATCAGATGCATTTGTTGGGCACGTGCACATGCTGTGTAAATAAATGTTTTAAGATACTGAGGTAATATTTCTAGATGATGTTATAAACTTATAAATTTAGACCAAAATCCCAGCAGCAATAGGCTATTTAAAACTTATACTGTGCTTCCATAAGCGTGCAGATGAAATTTACTTCAGATGCCAGCCCTACCTAATTTGTTGACCAGGGAAGGAAGCCAAGGTGGCCAGACAGTATGTTACTATGTGCCACTAACTATCTAAAATAACATGACTTAGACACACTACACTGAGACATCACCCATGCTTGGTTAAGAGCTCAGATAACTAAATTCTCTCTCTTGCATAGCCAGCCAGGCTGATGACCTTTTATCTCAGGGGTATGAGCCATTTCTGCTGAACGGTGCGGCTGCTGCTGAGTTGGCTTTGCAGCTTCTAAGAATCGGGGTAGCATTTGCAACAGTGGCTACTTAGATACACACCCAGTACATTTCACAGGCTGTTGTAATTTGTCACTCAAAGTTCACTTTTGTCATTTAGGTTATGTTTCTTCATCAAGTTGTAGCCTGACTGTAGACTCCAGTTTGCATTGCTGTTGGTATTCATGGATTTTATAACCAGACAATGTTTCTGTCTACTATTTTTTTGTTTGGTTTGGTTTATTTGTTGGTGTCTATGTGATTGCTCCTCTGTGTCTAGGCAAAAGGAAAAACACTGAAAAACCATAAAGATCTACTGGCTGGTCATCTCATTGTTTGTGTTTGAGGACCAGTGATACTGATCAGTGTTTTTACTTCTGTAATGGCACTTATATACTGCCCCTTCCAGGAGACACTGCTGTCTGCTACGTTGACAATCACTGAAAAATAATTTCTGGACAGTGCTAAATAAGAAAGACACTAGACAGTGTCAGAAGTAGACTGTGACAGATGTGAATATAACAGTTTTACAAAAAGTGGTCTGTTCAGTTGTCTCATTTTCAGGGGCATTTCTACAATCCTGTTATTTTCATGCTAATCCATCTTAATTTTTGTTTCTTTAGATCTTTGTACTATACAAGCATAACTTACCAAAATTCAGTTTTTAACAAATACTTAAGGTTTTTTTGACTAACTGTGAGGACTAATATTCTAATATGCTGAGGAAGACAAAGAACATGGTACAGGATTAATTCATCTTTTCCAACAGATTTTGTGATGATTATACAACAGGCTCATAATAGTAATCCATTCTTGTGACAAATGTATGAAAGACAGAAATAGCACAGTTAATTTTTGAACATAAATAATTAGAAGGCTGCAAACTTTTTTTTAATTTTTAACTAATTGTTCATGATTTTGTCATCCTAATTGTCTAGTCATAAGGTTGTAAAGTATTTCTACTGAGTATGGTATAACTGTTTGCTTGCTGGTTTCGTATGATAAAGTTAATTCAATGCTAAACCATAGTAGAGTGTTTATAAACATATTTTTGGTAATTAATAAAGTATTACATGTTGTAACTGGAAAGAAATATTGAAAATTTTCAAGTACGCATACTTTATTTAGTGATCCTATAATTAATAAATTTTAGTACCAGTACAAAAGATTAGTGCTTTCCAGTTTGTTTTTTTAATTTTGACTTCTTAATTCTTTGTTGCTGCTGACCACAGAATGATACAATGTATCATTCTGCGTCTTGTAAAGAAACATAATTTAAGTTGATGACTTTTCAGTCTCTTAATAGTTTAAAATGTGGTTCAACAAAAAGGGAAGACCAACTGTGACCATGAGTAGTGAAATTTCACATGAAGATTAAAAACAGTAGTCTTGGGATATGAAGCCCTCAGGTAATTACAGAAAGGTGAAAGGGAGCAAAGAGCTGTTGGTGTAGAACAAAGGATGTTACATGGTGAACGCAGAGCAAGCAACATTAAAATGAATGTGAAAAATCATGGATAGCAGCTTTGGAAATTGATGTACCTGTTTTTATAGGATTTGTTCTCTAATTACCAGAAATCCAGGCACTAAGTAGGTTGTTACTACTTGGATTAGAAAAGGAGGGGTAGGCAGTAACTTGGTTTTGTCTGTATTTGGACTTGGTAGACTTTCATATTTCTTCTTAACAATTATCTTTAGGAGAATTAAAATGGCAGCATGAATAAAACTTAAGAGTATATGAGAGAAAGTGAGGGCTAACTTTATAACAACAGTGAATTATCCATTATCTTTTAGCATACATATCCAGAGTGAATGATCCTCAGAATACAAGTCTGTTTAGGATTTTCTCTTACTCTAAAAAGTTGTCTTTGAAGGGATGCATTTAAATGGCCAGCGAATATTCAAATTCAAGTTGTTGCCACTGTAAGTCTCTTTAGGGTAATACAGGAAAGTTATTAGAACAACTCGTCCATAGATTACATTGCTTAATCTGATGAGGTGCTGATACTCAGTATCAGGTTTTATGGGTGAATTGCTTGCCCATATTAGTGCATTTTTTGTAAAGTAAAATTGAGAAATAAAGGAAAAAACCCTCACGCCAAACTTACAGAACAAAAAGATCAACAGATTTATGTTAACGTATAATCACTTCCACTGCAGTGGATATTGCAGCAGGTGCTTTTCTCCTGAATCTCCAAACACTGGAATGCAGCTGAGAGTGTATTGAAGGTACTGAAGATCTTCAGAGTGTTTACAGTTGATGGCTTGTGTTAGTTCCATAAAATACACCAGCTATTAATGTAAAGATCTGTGTTATCTTTCTAGGAAGGATTTGGGAGACTGATTAAAAACCTTCACTGTGTTTCTAAGTAGATCTTGGTCTATAGATGTAACAAGCAACGTAAATATGATTTCTGAAACCATTTTTTCCAGGAACTATTTTCTTATTATTTCATATAATCCAAGAAATCTAGTCTAAATAGTGTTATGAAGCAACTCATGGAGAACTGGATTTCTTTTTTCTAAAATGACTCAGAAAATAATGGTAGGTCTATCTTTTTGTCTAGGAAAGCCTGAAAATATTTGGAATTCAATGAGATGGAATATCATTTCAGGAGTGCTGGTTGTTTCAGCTGAACCCTTGAAAACTTTCACTTAGGAAAACTAAGTTACACTTGGATGTGTAAAGTTTTTAGGGGTTTTTATTACTCTTAAATGTTAGTAGTATTCTCATGTCTTCATATGTGCAAATGGAAAAATGTAGTCTTCATGTAAAGTTTGAAAACTCTACTGTTTTCTAAGAAAATATCTGAGACATACCCAGCAATCACAAAGCAGGAATGGCAATCTGTGCACTGTGAAGATTCTTCCCAGAGCAGCTCCACGGTTATTACATGACAGATACAGCAAAGTGGTTGAAGTGTGCCTATATAGTGTGAACACACCCAACTTGTCTACTTTAATGGTCTATCATATACAGAGATTTCCTGGGAGTCTGTGTCACATTTGGTGTACATCCACATCTCTGGCACATCTGACATCCCATTTATGCAGCAGGATTACAGTAGTTTCACTGTGAAATGGCTGTTAGTAGAGGAAGTGCCATATATTGTGCTGGATAGGTACTGGGGGTATAGTAGTGCTGCCTGAAATTCTGCTAATCCTTTGGCATTCCTGCATATGGCCAAGAGTTGTCATAAGAGCATAAACTCAAGTTGATGCAGATACCATTTTGTGACTGTATTGTCACTGGCTGTATTATCACCGTTAATAGGTTTTCTTTCATGAAAAATTAATCTTTTAATGGCCACTGATTCATATGATTGTTTATTGATTGTGAAGTTATGATACTGACCTAAGTGTGGTTGATTGAAATATCAGAGTGGATAGCTCTTTAACGTCAAGCCAAGTGTGAGGATAAAGCAGAAGCTGGGAAAGGCTGTTAATGAGCAGCAGGAGATCTGAAGCCATCAGGACAGAGAACCAAGGAGGGCAGCAAGGCATGTTCTGGGCAGTGGGAAAACCAGTAGCTGAGAATGTGAGAAGCATCACGCATCTGGGAGAGAGATGCAGGGGCACTTGAGAAGCAGCTAGCACTTACTGTGGGTTAGTAGCGACTCTTTAGCCTGCATATGAATTATGTTTGGCAGAAACACAGTATGTCAGATGGAGGTGTGGAGTATAAGCAAGAGAAGACTAACCAGTTTCCTATGGAAAAATGACCACAGAGCCTCCATGGAGTTGAAACCCTTGGATCTTTAATCTACTAAGAACTGAAATTTTGAGGAAGCCACGGGTGAGCAGCATCTTTGAACATTAGGCAGCAGGTAACTAAATACAAGTGAACACAGGCCAAAAAAGCACATCTTCATTGCTAGTATTGCAAAAAGTATTCCCAGCGACAAATTCTGCAATAAGCAGAGTCCTTCACTAAGTACAGAAATCCCTAGAGCTGAAAAGTGTTTATAACTTTAACCACATGTGTCACAGAGTGGGGAGGGCAAGTCACAGACTGAATGAGCAGAGGAAGCAGGGTCTAAATGCTGTTTTTACCACTAGTGGCCACGGTGACACTGCATGTATATTCTGCTAATTTGTAGGCTGAAATACTTAAATATTGTATGTCAAGACCTAAAAAAAGCCTGCAGTCTAGTTAATATCTGTAAGCTTAAATGGCTGTCCAAATGGCAGCTCCCCTATGTAGCTACTCTGTCTTTACATACTGTGCTGAATAATTGTTCATGTGTATGGATGAGGAAGGGAAAATTTCTCCTGCCCTACCAGGAAGTGTGTGATACAACCAGTATCTTTTTCATTCTGTTGCTCTAAATTTCTCCCATGTCTTAAAAAAATTGCTCCTTATCTTTGTTTATCTTTTCTATTTCATATCCTGTTCCACTAATTTCCTTTCCCTGGAAAACCAGCAGCATGCATCCATATTTATCCATTTCCACAGACAAGTAAGTTTTCCTCCTAGTTTTGAGAGGACAAGCTCTTACAGGCAGAAGTTCGCCATCTCTATTCTCTGTACACTGATACCTAATGGCAGTCACACATCTGAGAAATTTTTTTTAAAGCCTTAGGTTGGCTTAAAACCCTCTGGACTGTTGCAGTCCAAAATGTGAGAGCTGATAGGAATATTTCTGTGTGCTACTCACTGTGTTAATCACATTCTCTAGTCTGAGAGGCTTTCCAGAAGAGGGGGTCCATAAAAGTCTTTAGCTTTCCTACCACTATTTATTCCCTTATCAGACTTCTAACGAAATTTGCAATAAAGATGAAAATAAGTGCTTTTTTTTTCCTGGTCTGCTTATTTGCTAGAAAACTTTTTATTCTGGGTTTTGATTTACAGAGCTGAGCCTCCTTTCATTCATTATTCTGTTGCAACTCACTTGTTTGTGCACAGTCACCTCTACCATGATATGTGTACCTCTTTATCAAATAATACATATATTGTTTTTTACTCTTCTGTACTGTTGTCCATCATTTTATACTAGCAAGGAGGAGGGGTGATGGGTGTAAGGGGAAGGATGCTGTCATCTGATGCGTGGTAACTTAGAGGAGTACTGTTTAGGTGGGTTTTTTTGTGGAGGTGTATTTAAAATTAGTTTCTGTTTTGCTGTATTACAGGTCTGAATTCAGTCAGTAATGACCTCAATAGTGCCTGTTTTAATGTAATCCCTGCTTGCTGACTGCTGTTCCAAGAATAAAAATTTAAGCCAAAAGATTTAATGAAATCCTTTGGGATTAGTGCTCACTGGGCTGGGGAAATTGCATATCAACCTTTTCTCTGTACTCTAACCATACGGTTTGGTATTTGAATAGGAGGGTGTCCAAGAGAGACAACTCTGAGTTCATCAATAATTTACATTTTTGTTAGTTACAAACCTGGTATTTGGGATTCTGTTGCCATAGCAATCCATCTGGGCCTGAACGGATAGTGTTTTAAGTGGTGGTTGTATAGGGATTCACAGTGTGTGCTTTAAATCCCTTCTAAACTAATCCCCAGATCTGTTCTGTGACTTATTTGAGGCTTTGACAAAATCAACGTTACTCACAGTAAAAAGTTTATGCTGGGAAAATTAAGCCCATAAAACATTAGAATATTCATATGATTACGGAATGTAAAGTTCGTAATGTATGACAATTTCTGTTTCAGTATGTGAAGCAATTAATAAATGCCCACTACTCCATTTTTTTCAAAGTACATTTAATTTGTTGCACATTATGCAACTAGAAATTATCCAGACTCTGTACTGATTATTAGCTAATTTAAACTTCATAATCAAATGCTAGCCTCATTTTCCCAGATGTCAGTTTTATGTTTTACAGGGTGTCAGTCTATTCATAATACCGTATAACTTCCACTTTCGATTAATATAATTTTCTCTCTTATAAACAATTCTAAATCAGCAAATAAAATCTGAAATTCCCTTTTTCATTTCTAACACTACCGGTGTTGGGTTTTAGGGCTGTGCTGCTAAATTCAGTAGGCTAAACACCAGTTCCTTTTTGTTCAAAGTTTGGTTTATATTTTCTCGTTTTGCCACCCAAAATTTCAAAATGGTTTATTCAAAACCTCCCAGATATGGCACATAAAGGGATGTTCTCAGGTTTGAAAGATGATCAATACATTCAATATCATCATTGATACATACTTAGCCACAGCAAACCTGGGCTAAGTTTCAGCTCTGTCAAAACCAAAACCCTCCTGAAACTGATTTCCAGAGCTTTTAGTTCTTCATAACAAAAATGTCCAGTTGTGCTCTCAAACTGTTGCTAAACCATAATGACGATGTATTAGCAACTCTTTATTACTCCAGAGTATAGAGATTTAGTTTGCAAATTTATTCCTCAATGTTTGAAAGGAGAGAAAAATATTCAAATAAAAGCCATATGGTTACTACTGAGTTTTTAGCCCATAATCCTAAACAGATGAAAATTGTTTCTTCATGGAGTTTCTAAAAGATCACACAGTCCTTCCTGACTGTAAAAATAGTAATAGAATAAAGAAACTGCAGATGGCCTAAGAGATTTTGGGAAATCTTTAATTACTGTGCAACTTCCCTTTTGTCTTTCATATTACAGTTCACAATGAATAGTGAAGCATGTAATAGAAGGGGCTTATTTTTGCCATGATTCTGTGATGCTAAAAACATTGTCACCTGTAATAAATGTAAATCTAGTGTTTCTATATGAGTTTAAAAAGAGTTTTCTGAGAAAAACTGCAAAGAATCCCTTCCTTGTGGTGGAGTAGGGTTTCATTTCATGAACAAAGATAGGCATGTATATTCTTAAAATCAGTGTGGCTGACTGAACTTGGTTTATTTTAGTAGTCCAGTTACTCCAGCTTAATGGGACTGTTTCCATAATTGGTTACTACTAAAGGTAACTGGGAACAGAGATCTTAGAATTAACTAAAAAAGGCTTCATTTTGATTGCTTTTGCATGTCCTTGTGACTAACTGAAGTAAAAGTTGCAGGTCATCTACATGATTACTTACCCTAAAATTACATGCCCTAAAGTATGTTCTGTAGATACCATTTGTTAAATATAGATTATGCTTCAAATGGATATTACAGAATGTATTCAGGCATATCAGAATGTGTTTCTGTTGATATTTCTGTTATAAATTTAGAAGCCAAAAGCCAAATATAGTTTTATAATTTTATTGAAATAAGAATAAGCAAAACCGTGCAGGGTACGCTGCGGAGTCTCCGCTCCGCCACTGACGCACACCGTGTAAACAAACCCACCCCTTTTATAGTCTTTTCTAATACATAAGATGGGTGTGTTTAGTCCGCACAAGCGTAGTGGAGTTTCTTGAATCTTCTCAGATTCTCTGGTGTTGTTGAGGGGGGGTTCTCTGGTGTTTTTCTACTCCTCCTCTTCCCGCCAAAATGAGGGTCCTTCTGGTACTTTTCCATCAAAACAAGGGTCTATCTGATACAAGGGTCTGTCTGGTACTTTTCCACTAGGTGCAGTAACAACATAGTCAAAACACCAACATAGCCATTACAGAGTCTGAGATTACAAAGCCTTCATCTGATTTAAAGACAAAATCACAATAATTTTCCTTTTAACATATATACATCATAAAATATTTACAACACATACATTTGTATTAAGGGTCAATATATTTCATAACATGAATCATCATCACATTTATTACATTTCCAATGGTTTCATTAGGAAAAGCCTTCCCTTGCAAATATTGAAATGAAAACAGAGCCTTGGAAGATACTAGAGATATGACACATGCTATTTCTAGCTCTGGAAATATAGTTGTCACTGCAGGGGATCTCCTGCACTGAAGACCCACAGGAGTCCATACCAAAGGTGAATGAATTAATCTTCCAACACATCTCATAAAAAATAGCCTGTGTTTAACAGTAAAGAGTAACACAACTGAATTTCTCTGGTAATTTTTTTGATCTTTCTGTAGAAATGCAAATCTTTCCTGTTTATTTTTCTCTATATATTTTAGCTCTGCAATCCTTGTAAAGAGTGCTGGTATTTAGTCTCCTTGATAACTTCTTGATTTTTATTGATTGGATTTTACTTGTTTATTCCAGTTCTGCATTACATTTTTCATCTGTTTCGGAAACTCCGTCTGTCAACTTCAAGGGAGCAGGCAGGCTGAGTCTGCACTTAATGAAGCCCCACACTTACTCATGGTTTTGCTTAAATTTGCTTCCCTAGCACATAACTCGTATTTTTGTTCGGTTATTTCTAGTTAGAACTCAAGTAAACATCTGTCTTTCCTTTCCATTTTCTGTCTTTGCAGCAGGAGGAAATAGTTAATCTTCTGAAAGGCTCAGTAATAATATGACACAGCTTGACACAGACAGCTTAGAGAAACAGGGGAAGATTGAGACAGTGTACCACAGAGCAGGTGTGACTCTGTGTGTTAATTTCTCTAAGGCACTTGCAGCTACCTCTACTCAAATTCAAGATGTACACAGAGACCTGAACCAAAACCCTGGCTCTGAACCCTGTGAGAAGGTTGGGATTACAGTTTTTAATTGAGACCTGTCTCTGAGTGTGTCTGAATTTTAAATCCCTCGGTTTGGGAGGGCTTGAATCACAGTGAGAGGCAAAGTTTTGGTTGAACCTGTTCTAGATGTATTTGGGTACTGTAGTTCAGATTAGGTCTGTCATGGCTTGTACCAGGATATTTTATACAGCTGATAAGGAGCACCAAGCTATGTAAGGCCTGCTAAGACTATTGCCAGATGTATTATAAACTCTGGGAGGGAAATTAGTTGATCCCACAGCTGTGTTCCACACCAACATTTGAATTATTTTACCCTTTCAAATAAGGGTTTTATATCATCATCTGGCTAACTTTGCATTGCTCAAGTGCTCCACAATGCCTCACTTATGTCTAGGACATAAAGAAATAGACTGTTAGATAGAAAAGCTAATCCCTACAGTTCAAAAAAGCTTAAAACTTAGTAACAACTTAATATTGTATGCTTCAGACTCACAGACTGTATAGGCCTCGTCTCCAAACAACTGTTAGTTGTTGCCTAACAGGTTTCTTCAGTAGACTGACATGCAAGTGAGTGATTTCTGGAATAATCATAGATATTGGCAGAACTATACAGAAGGCAATATTAATTTTTTACTAAAATAATCAGATTTTATTAATCAGTTATGTTCTGAATCCTTTATTATTTGGTGGTTTAAGATGGTTAAAGATAGTGGCCTGGTTAATTTAGAGTGAGATGCTGGATGGAATTGTGATTTGCCTTTTTTAAAGACCAGAGTAGGGGTTGATGTGATATAGTTTGATAACTTCAGATAGCAGCAGTTTAGTTTTGCGCTGACAAAGTTGATGTAAAATTAAAAATACTTTTACCTATCTTGATAATTGTGCATTTGGCTCCCTTTTTTGACTGCATCAAAACTGGTCACCTTTGCATTTAAGTGCCTTCACAGCTTGATCTTACCTGCTCTTTCATGTGAATGTTGCCCTTATTGCAATTCTTATTGCCCATCAGTCCCAATTTTCTCCCTTCTCTCATGCAACCTTTATTCGTGAAAATTGTTCATAATAAAAATCTGCAAAGCCGGTGTGCTGTGTTCCTTCAAATCCTGCCTTAAAACTCACCTCTGTTGTGATACCTGTTAACTGCCCAAGAAAGGCTAAGCAGCTGGTGTGCTGTCATCAGTGCTCATTATGCTAATTGTCTGCATGAAACAGTGGGAGTAAAGGCATCAAACACCCCTCTGCAGTGTGTTCCGATTGCCTCCAGAAGTGGTGGGGGAGGCTGTGGCTGTCATTGGAAGTACACACTTTGGTACACATTGTTTCGTCCTTAACTCCTCAGTGTGATGGGGTAATCTAGCCAAGATCCAATACAACACGACATTTTTATTTTGACCAGAGGATTGCCAGCCTCACAGGTGCAAGAGCCTGTCACCTTCCCTGAACTGGGAGAGCTGCAAGTGCCCCGATGCAATTCAGATGCCCAGAATTTGATATGAGGTTTCAAAGGAGATTTGTTCCCTGAACCTCTGTATTTCCCATCTCTGCTGCTGTCATAATACCTAAGACTAGAAACTTTGCCTTTTAAGGAAAAGGAACAATGTGGATTTTCTCTTCTTGGATGCTTGCACAAAAACCCAAGGCTTTAAATCTTGAAGTAAGCCAAAACTATGTGTGAAAATGGTAAACTTCTGTGACACAGTGGGCAATTAATTTTATGTAGATGATAAATGCATGTATTTGTTTTTCTTACAGAAACGTGGAGTCCTGAATAAACAAAGAGAAGAGAGTTAAGCACATAGTCTTTATTGTGGACAGTAAGTGACTGAATTACATACTCTGAAGCTAAACACTATTTGCATTTCCATTTTTTTGTATTTCTTCTTATTCGCAGTTCTTTTAACGAGTGCAAGAAATTAATGCAGTGAACATTTCTGCCTTTATCCAACTCAGCTTCATTTCACGGGGGTAGACTTTTATTAATCCTGTAATCATTTTAGGTAAGAGGCCCAGATAATCCAACAGTGTGTCTTTATCACTGCCCACACTGAAATTACTGCTGCTGCCTTCTCAGTAAAAGTGAATTGTAATACTAGAATTTACCAAGCTAAAAATAATATTACACTGACATTTGCTCACACACGAAATCTTGCAAAAGAGCACCTAATTTTATCAGTGTAGTCAGATCCTGTTAGCTGGGACATGAGTAGGAGAACTTTATGGGTTTGTGTTAACCACTCAATCACTAATTGTTCTGCACTGCCCTGGTCAGAGCTGTGCTGTTCACTGCACAGTATGACCAATCACAGTACAAGCTGCACTGGCCTTTGATAACTACAGCTTTATAAAACATCAAGTAATTAAGATTACTCGCTGAGACAAGAAAATGAGCCATGGTTGTGTTGTGGATTATATTATTGATGTTTTCCTTTGAAAAAATCTCAAGACAGCTGGTGAAGTACCAGTCATGGTACAGTAGAGCACAGACACTGCTTTTATTGTCAGTCCTAAGTAGTAGCAGGTTATGTGGGTGTACTACGTTACTGGGTATTAAAAGGTGGCAATATCATTTGAGAACCAAAGCAAGTGAATGTGTGTTAAGGCATTTCTGTTAGCAGTTCCAACAAAATAGTTCCTCTATGCTAGGTGCTGATAGAGCCTGCCTTTTTGTGGTGGAAGATTGTGAACAGTAATGTACAGAGAATATGTGCGTTTTAGCACCATTCTGCTTATAGAATATACATTTGACAGTATATCATGTAGTAGAATTGAAGGAATTGTATTGTTGTATATGAAATCTCTATTCATTTAGCTAAACCGGTGTATGAGACAGACTAGTTCTGGATAGATATAAATCTTTTTTTTTTTTTTGGCAAACAGTAAAAATAAAATTCTTTGGTGGAAAAGAATATGTATAAACCTCTATAGCCAAAACATTACCAACATCTCTCTGGGCAACCAAGTTCAGTGATGGGTTTTAACATTACATTTAATCAGACAACGTGAAGGGAAATGTGTAACATTTCACTGAAGCTGAGGGCAATGTAATACTCGGTTGAAAAGTCTGTATGTTTATTTATACAGTGCACTAAACTGTGCTACCAGTAGGCAATTTTTAGACATATAAAGAATCATACATATGTTCCAGAAGATTGTAAGAAAAAAAATCAGTTTCCAAAAAACTTCTCAAAATTCTTATCTTTTTATCTATTCCTCTTAACTTTCCACTTCTGCTTCTGTCAATCATACTTTCCTGCCATTTTCTCTTCTTTCCCTCTGTGACTCTTGTGGTTTATAGTCCCTGCATGCTATCACACCTCTCTTCACCCTTTATCTTTCTGGTCTTTTACTTACACAGCTAACTTGCTCCAACTTCATAGTTTCTCCTCACATCTCCCACACAGGGCCATTCTCCTCTTCCTCTTGGAAGAGCTGCATTGCAGAACGTTCCCAATCTTTGGCAAATTTTGAGCTTGCTATTTCTAGTAACAAATAGATACTCTGCAGACTAAGAGCATTATGCATATTGTTGGGTAATAATGCACAAAATAATGCCATATACTTGTATCTAAGGAATTTGCGAAGGGTTGCAACATGTTATAGTATTGGTCAGCTCTAGCAATTTTTATTTGATGCACAGAAAGATATGGAGGAACTTTTGGGAGTTGTTATTTAACACATGGGATACCTTCAACCAAATCAGTTATGCTTTTCCATCAGATCTTAAGTTTTGGCAGCAGACGACTGGCAGTTACATGCATAAATATTAGCAATTCCAAGCAATTTGTAGAGTTCAACTATGTATGTATACAAAAAATCCATGGGTTGTTATAGACCCGTTTGTAGTAAATTTCGCTACTGCAGACACTCGAAAGATTTTTCTTTTCACTTGCATTCCTGTGTCAAGTGTCCAGAAGTCACAGGCAGCTGTTTCAGAACAGTGTGTATTTATTTGTGTATAGTGAGAAAAAATTAATCGACTGTTATTTGTACTCCATCACATACAAATTCTCTCCACTCTGCTGTCAGAATAGGTTGACAGAACCTTTTCATAGTATCCATTGGTTAATTTTATCAGTCATGGTATTATGATTGTAAACTGCAAATGATCTAACAACAAATATGTAATTACAGAAAGGAAACTGTACAGTGGTCATTTAACATTTGTAATGTGTAATTTAATTAACACTCTGTTTGGAATATACATGGAAAATTAGAATAATAAAACAGAAATAAAATTACATTTATCTCTCATGCATCATCAGTGAGGAGCATTGTTACCAGCTTGATCAGGCTATACGTTCAGCCATGTAGGGAAGTTCATGTATGCTACCTTTGGGCCTGCTTAAAGTAACCTTGTTATTCATACGCTAAGCAGCAAGGCATTCTTCTGACACTGGGATTGATAAATTGTGGATCTGTTTTAAAATACTTTTTCTCAACCTGAGTTAAAACCTAAAATTTAAAATATCCAGTACCAAGAGGCAAAAATACTGGATTCCAGATGTAGGAAGAAGATAATATTGTTCTTAAAAGGATAAAATTAAAGTCATAATATATTTTTTTGTGGGTTTTAAATGTTCTCATCTTTTTTTTGAATGCAGAGGCCTTTGTCATTTAGCTTTGATATTGCAAAAGATTGCAGTCATCCTTTGTGGAGGAGGGAAAAAATCTTGCCATATGTGTTTCAAAAAAGGTGTCCATTTTCCTCACATAGTGAGGAGCAATCAAATTTAATCTGCCACATACTTTGGTTTATCAAATAATTGAGATCTTTGGTGTCTGCTGTTTAATAACAGTTTTTTCATTATTCTTCTTTAATGAAGACAACTTCAGGTAATGTGACATAAATTAGGAGACTGCAAAACTGAAGGGCTAATACAGGAGGAGGGCCAAACAGCACTCTGCTGCGAGCAGATGTGGGGAGGCTTGGCCTGCTAAAATTACTGTATGGGCAGTTTGACTCCTTTACATGTAGAGGAACTAAATTAGTGTTAGACTTATTGTTAGCTCATGAGCACACAATATTACTGGTTTTTACCCTAATATCTGTTTTGAAAGCTACTGCGGTTTATATTTTACCATTTACCATACTATACCTAGAGGTATATAATGTACCAGAGATGAAGTAGCTGAATGAAGCATTCCTTGGTTTTGGAAGGGTCGGTTTTGTAAAAGTTAAATGTATGAGCCTTCAAAAAGAAATGAGCCTGTAGTTTCTGAATGTTTTCTACTAATCACAATAATCTTCCCTTACATTACAATTTCAATCTTTCATTGCAATATAGTAGTCTAGAAGCAGTATTGCTGACAAAACCTTGTTCCCTGTGCTCCCAGGTTTTGTCATTGCCCATTGAAATTCATGTGCATATACTGCAGGCTTGAGTAAAATAGTTCATTTGAGTGTTCACACTACCTGAATTCTTTAATGAGGTCTTCCCCTAAATTAGTTTCACTTTTCAGTTAGTTTGGGGGTTTTTTTCTTCCACAGTAGAAGTAACAACTTCTGGTACATCATAAAGTAACATTTCCATAGTGTTAAGGTTTTTTATTTTGACTCTGTTTTGGTTATCATATTAAGACTATTCAGAGTAGTGGATTCTCTGTGACGCCTATGCTTACAAGATTCTGTGCCTCAGAACCTGATTTTTTTTTTTTTTTATCGATCTTGTATTATAGACACAGATTTGCATTTTTTAATATGAGATCTCTGACATGGATTTAGATTCTGTACTGCTTTGAGGTATGCTAGTTATGCAACTTAATTTTGCAAGATGGCTCTGGGTGTACTTCCCTGGGGCTTCGGTTTAGTTGTCATCTATTATTTTATCACCTTGATTGATTAGTCTCTACTATTTAATTTATCTGCTGCAGTTTCTCAGCTTTTTCTTCAGCTGGTAAGCACATGCTTTTCTAGACACATTTTCAAATTATGTGTTTTCCAAGTGCCCCAGGAGTCATGTAATCATATTTTTCTCAGCTAGGAATTTAACCATTTAAGCCATTTAATGGTTTCAGTAAATTATTGACTGATATTTTGTCTATTACTTGGAAGGTTTCAAAAGCAAAATATTTAGTAGCTTAATTTGCTTGTTGGAATTTCACAAGCCACCTTCAGTAAGTGGGATTAATGTGCTTGTTTTCTTGTCTTGTATACTGTGTTCCTATATTATAATTTGCTATTTTTAAACACTGCATTGAATAACAACTTGGCTATGATTTTAAATCAGGTATTTTCAGAGTAATAGCAAGTTTCCATTTTAAAAAGTTGGGGGTTTTTTTTGCATTAAGTCATACTGTGTATACACAATTACTAAGGCAACTTCCAAGAAGCTACTATAATGAACTGCTTCTATGATCAAAGAAGTTTTAATGTAAAATTCTCTTTTCTCCTGCAGTTTTTATTATGACTCTATGTTATCTCTGTTTTTGAATAGGGAGGTTGATAAGTTATTTTGTTGGGTTTTTTTTTTTTTTTACTTTTTAGTTACTGACTGTATTTAATATTAGTGATTAAAATCTCTCAGTAAGAAGAATTATACTGTGTCATCCTAATGCAGCTTTGCTGACGTTGGTAACTGCTATTGTGATCCTGTCTGTAAATATAATCAAACAAAATTAATAGACATCTGTAGTGTTGCATGCTTTTGGGGGGCAGTTTGGTGTTCTTTTTTTGAGAAAGCGAGCTTTACCTTTTATTTGTAGTACTTAATCTCTTTGTACACTACTCTTTTTAAAGACTACCAGGTTACCTTTGGTTATGTATCTTAGTAATTCTTGGTAGGTGAATTTCTGCTCACATTTCATTAGAGATTTGGAGATAGCCAGTTCTGTCACTGTTATGTCACTGTTCTTGTGGTGGCTTAGGCTTCAATTAGGAACTAAGAGGATAGACTTTCTTGCCAACTTCACTATTTGATACATGAAGGTTAACTCAAATAATGACTAATATGACACAAGTAATTACAATCATACAGGGTAAGGTGGACTCCCCAGTATGGAGTTGGTGATAGCTAAAGAACATTATTTGGCAGTTTTGAATCCTCTCCAAGTATGAGTTTGTTCTTCAGTGATGATTTTCTTTGTTTCCTTCTTTCAAAGTTTTGCACTATAAATCTTATTTTGAAGACACATAACCATCATAAACATAATATTTTGACAACTTTTCTTATGTGAATAAAACTCATTCAAATAAGTTTATTTAGAAAAAAGATGCATCTTAGACCTGTTTGCAATCATATCTTTGTTACTAGTATAATGACAACAATTATCTCTGAAAATGCAGTTACTCTCTTTTCCACATAAACAAAAATGTTTTGTGAAGCCATTACCAAAGATAGCACATAAAAAAATACTTTATGATGTTAATCTGCTGTGTTTATATTGATATCTGAAGTGCATGAAAATGGGCACTGTAGAATTTTTCTTGCAATAAATAATTTTGAAAATACAAAATTCAAAATTAAGTACATTTGGAAAATCATGATTCCTTGGATTAGGGTTTTGGGGTGGGGGATATACTTTAGAACAGCTAGAAATTAGGGGTGATTAGAAGTGCTCTGGAGTTTATCACATATATCAACAGTGTGCTTCTGCTGCAATACCTTCAATTTTGTACTGCAAGCTAGAGGCAAAGATGTGGTTTTGCTCTGAGAGGAGCCTCTGCAAAGGGCTCTTACAGCAATATTGATTGATGACTCTTGTAGCTATGCTAATAAGTGGAAGAACAGTGATTTGAGCTGAAGGCACAAGATTTTGAACATGGTGGTCAAAAGCACGTAACATACAGGCCATGTTTCCAGTCTCACCATGTAAAAAGCTTTAGTTAAGACATTAAAGATACTAAGATTATGGGGTTTTCCATGAGCCATGTATTTGGGAGTTTTTTCATTACTGCCTGATTTCGATGACTGCTTCAGTCCCTCCTAAATCTCAAGGTTTAGAAGTGCATTTTTTTTTTTAAAGTTGAGATTTTCATGCAGTCACATAGATCCAGGAGCTGGAGCTTCTCAGGATAACTTCCCGAACATTTATTTTAAAGTCTGGCAATACTGTATAAAATGCATGATAGCATAGAGGTCTCTGCGAGTACTGGGTAACAGTACACTTTGATCTTTCACCTAATAGGTCTCCCAGTACCTTTTAATTTCCAACAGAAATAGTGCCCAGGCTGCTCTATACCAGAAGCCTGTTTCACTCATCCTTGTAAGTTGTGATGCCAAGTAAGAACATTTTGTTTTAGGAAGAAGGAGGAGAAAAAAGGAGTAAGATGTCATTTAGGCTGTGCAACCTTAACCGTTTTTGATGGGATTTTGCTGTTAGAAGCATGACTCAGTGTTCGAATGTTTAGTTTAAATAAAATGCTTAACACCAACAGAGTTTATTTAAAGATCTGATTTTCCTTCAGGGTTAATAATTTTAAGAACTTTAAACTGTATTAAACCATTAGTTAATAAACCACTAGCTATTAAACTGTTAATAGTTTGTACTGCAGATAACAGTGATTCCTTTTGGAGAGTTATGGTCTATTGGGCAAATATGCATTTAGGGAGGTTTTAAAATGGGTATTACATTTAAGGTTTATAATTATGTGCTTACACATTTCTTAAGGAGAATAGAATCAGTAGCTTTTTATATATGAAGCCATATGCTCCTCAAAAAAATCTAAATGTTTGCAGTACACAGCTATGCTTATATAAGAAATTGTTTACATCTCAGTTGCTGTATCTTCGTCATTTTTGTATTTTCCTGAAATTTTACTGTTTGCAGCTTCAGTGTCTACAGCTATAACCTGTCAGTACAGACAATCCAGCTGCACTATGGAAAAACAGTTCACATCCCAAACCTTTTGGACTAGTTCCATATCCATTTAAAAAGAATAAAAGAATTTGAAACCTGACTTACTTTAAATAATAGTTGTTCAGAAAAAGGTAAGTTATATATAACTCATATGAAGCCATTGTTAATGCACAAGAGTTTTGCAAGCCCTCTCTCTGATTTTTTCTATTTTCACATATATTTTAAAGACTGATTCCTGCAGAAGTAATAAATATTAACAATCTGCTGAGTTAGGCTCATTATATTTAATCACAACTAGAATGCGATTTACACTAATTACCTTTGAAGCAGAATTTATGTGATTTTAAGCATGTGGAAAGTGTTTTGATGCTATCCTGCCCCATGGCGGATCACATACAATGGCTTTCACAGCTTTTTGGCATTCACAGGAGTGTGAAAGCTGTACTTTCCCATTTGCATGTGGACTATCCTTTGTGGCTGATCAATAGTAAGACTTCATTTCCTCCAGTCTCTTCATGACAGTACAAGTAGAGATCACACTGTTAACCTCTATCCTGAGTTAGAGGGAAGTGTTTCTTGTATTTGTCAAGCATTTTTGATGTGATTGTTGGAAGTTATTTCTTCGTTAATGTGTATCTCTTGCATCACATTTTTACTATGCTATTCCAGAAATGAACTTCACTGAACTAACTTTACTTTTAATTAATTTGGGGATTCTTTTTCCTGTTAAATTTTTCTTCACAATTTGATGGGTGGTTATGTAGACTCCCCCCCCCCCCCCCCCCCCCCCCAAAAAAAAAAAAAAAAGAAAAAAAGAAAATGCATTGAAGAAATCCAGATGTCTGATACTGAAATTTTCCAAGGATATATTAGTGGACATGAGCAACTTGCCTAAACCCCCTGACTTGCCTTCCTTTTAAAAATGCATATCATGGCATGTAACAACTTTCCAAGGAGTCTGTGATTGTAGTGAAATTGATAGTATTGTTACTGGTATGTTCAAGAATGAGCTGATACCATTCAGATATTGCAAAGAACTTGATGAACTACAGAACTGTGTAGAGCTGTTACTTATCATTATTCTTTCAGAGACTGAGGCTGTTCTGAATATTGATTTGTCCATCAGCGCATACTTCTTAGAAAGTGTCAGTTTGTTGGTCTGTTTGATGAATGTGTTCATCAGTACCTAATTATTTTTAATGTATGTTAAAAGAAACTGAGATTATATCTGTTGTTAAGTAACTTATGACTTTAAAAAAACATTGGTTTGCTTGGTGCTCTTGAAAATACCTGTATAAGACTGTTAACAAATCCTACAAACATCAACAAGTGTTTCTTTCTGCATTTTTTACCAATATAAACTCTCCCTTCTTCCCTACTCTTCTCCTGCAAAAAAATAGCAGACTTAACAAGCCTGAAAAATGAGCTTGGGCTAGGGAAGAGGAAAGCTCTGCTATAATTATCCTAATTTGCTACAAACTACAATGACATCTAGCCCCATATTGTTTCTGATTCTTCTTTCTCTTTTCATTTTTGTTTATATTCCCTTTATATTTTCCCTTTGCTTCTGTCTCATTGGCGGCTCTACCTAAATCTTAGTTTCCCGTCTAGAGGTATTTTGACCATACTTTTCTGGAAAAGATCCCTCCTTCCCCAGTGTCATCTAATGTGTTTTATTGTAGTTTCCATAGTCCCTGATCTTGTTCATAACAGTGCTTTCAAAAGGATAACTAGGGATACATACATTCTTTCACGTACATCTGCTGGAGTGCTGTAACTAGGTTGTGACTGACCTTGCAAAGAGGTACTCAGACTGGGATGGTACTCATTTATGGGATCAGCAATGTATCTAGACAGAAAGTACTTATTTTTATATGTACATTCCTTCCTCCTCATGCTCAGATATCTTAATGTTGTCTTGCTGTCGTGCTGTAGAACACTGAGGGAACCTGGGGTTTGTACCTATTCCCTCTGTTTGTTTCCTTGACATAAGCACAGAGCTCTTTGGGCATCTCTTTACCCCAGTCAGCAACCTGCCTTTGTAGCTTTGCTTCTGCTACTTCATTTTTTGTGTACTGTGGGCATGGGGCTATAAGGTTAGATTTGTTTCAGACAGAACATGCTGCATTTGTTTAC